>NC_080079.1:48277055-48966799 GCF_949987535.1 Balaenoptera acutorostrata
AGCATTTTCTCGTTTTTCACCTGGATCTGGCCAACTGCGTGTTTCTTCGGGAAACTTGGCACTCACAGGGTGTACACACGTTGTCCCTTGAGTTGTTCCCCCCAACGGTGCCCACAAAGCGCACAAACTGGGGGTGAATGTTTGACGCGGGGGGATTTGAGTGTCAAATCCCAGTATATTTGCTTCTGAGGGTGTTGAGAGTCCTTTGGGGTCCTCCCCATCCTTTCACTGCTCAAATGTCCCAGGAGCTTACCTTGGAAACTGATTTTTGACGCAGTTCTCTTACATATGGCCTTGTCACAAGTTTTGTTTGTCAAGGTTCTAAAGGGTGAACTCACCAAGAGAGCAAGTACAGCCAGCAAGGCCCCAGGCAGCAAGCCCAAGGTGACCCCTAAAAATCTCCATTCTTTAAAAAATTTTTTAAACTAGATGAAAAGAGCTTAGAGAGTCCAAATTTCATCAAAAAACTAAGATACAGCTATGCTTCTAATTTTATTCTGAAAAGACACTTTCTTTACACGTTCCAATAGGGAAGAAATTGATTTGACGTCTTACAAAACTTAGATGTGATTTAATTAAGTGGCACTTTAAAAGCATTAAAAGGCATCCAAATGCCTAGTTTGTTGAAGCATGGAGTGCTTTTGCCTTCAGTTGGGAGCAAGCCATGTTTCCTGTGTCTCTGCAGGGAGATATCTTTTTAAGAAGACGTAAGAGGGAGGCAGAGGAGAAGGATGAGGGCACGTTTCTGCAGACCAAAAAATGATTACATTTCCAAAGACAAAGCTCTTCTTAATGAATGACAGAGAAGAGCTAGGTTATATAGACAGACGACCTCTATGCCGAATTCTTGATTTTATTTTAAATGTTTATTTGAAAAGTACCCTCCTCCCGGACACACACACACACACACACACACACACACTCACACTCATATGCAAAGTAAAAATCAATTCCACCATTGAGAACATTTACAAAAAGGAAGAAATGATAGTCCTGCAGGCCTCCTCCCTCCACTCACCCCACCCATCTCTCCAAGCCTACCGCCCAGAGGTGACCTTGGGGCTTTTTCCAGTAGTGCTGATTCATATATCATTTCATTCTGATCTAACTTGGAACACAGTGTCCTGGGCACAGGATCTCCCAGAAGCTTTCTGCACTTGGTTTTTTCTTAGAACCGTGTGCAACCTCCCCTTACCAGCCCTTCTGCTCTGGCCGTGGGGGAAAGGAGAGCAGGTTGGGTGTATGGGGGCGCTGCTCTGAGACAAAATACAGGCCAGGGTGGAGGGTGTGTCAGAGGAGGGCAAGGTGGCTGCAGGGTAGACCCCTTGTACCAGTTAACTTTGGGGTCCTGGAGCCTGAGGAGCTGAAGTTACCACACCAAATGCAGATGGGAAAGCCTGCAATTTTATATCCCAGCAGAAGAGCTTTTGGCAGTGAAAGTAGGAAGCACCATTCAAGCAGGAAGAAATTTCCCTGGTTCAAGATAGAATGCTTAGACAGTCAGCAAATGTTTTGGTCACATGGGAAGAGGTTCAACATAAAACGTTAAGTTTCAAAAAAAGATACGTAATTGGATACATACGGCATGATCCCAAATTGGTGAAATCCATTTCTATGTATGTCTAGCTCTTAATGAACATTCAGATATAAATGGAAGAAACCCCAACTGAAATAAACCAAAATGTTATCAAATTTATACTTTATCTTTACCTGTAGTTTTTCATTTTACTGTAATGAAAATGTACTTCTTTTGTAGTGAAATGTTTATATGAAAACAAATAATAACTTAAACTGATCTTTGAGAAAAAGGGACTAAATCCAGGGTTACTAAAGACGTGTGAAAACCGGCACCAGACACCGGGAAGAAGACTTGTTTTTAGCCTCAGGTTCTCAGCAAAGATGATTAAATATTTCCAGCATCCTAAGTGATTCGTGATCTCTGAATGAAATCTGATAAAGTGAAACTTGGGCTGAAAATGAAAATTCTATCTCCTATTGCATCACGTGCGAGAAAGAACTTGGCCAAGTGGTTTCATGGAGTACCAGATGCCTTTGCAGTTCTGGGGCGCAGGGGGGTTTGAGGTTCCCTGGAGCAGTGGGAAGGATGGCTCCCCAGGTGCAGTGAGGCTGCAGGGAGCAGGGTGGCCCCGCATCCCTGCGGGCTGTGCACCCAGAGCCAGCCGCTGCCTGTCACAGGCCCTGAAAGCCCTTCTCTTTCAAACATGGCGCCCGGAGTCTTCTGTGAAGGAATCCAGCTTTCTTCTGTGATGCCTTCGTACCATGACCTCACGGTTAACATCATTAGATCAATATCTGCATTTCTCCCTTCTCCTTTACTCTACAGCTAAGAATGCATGCTACAGTTTGGTGCAAAGATCCTGAAAATAAAATGAACGTCATTTTGACATGGCTGAGGTTGACATTGACCATCGCTAAAACCCTTCTTTAACTCCGCTGGCTGTGTTTTCCTCCAAGAAAAGAGACAGGGAGCCACTTTCCGCTTCTGTCCCGGCCTCTTTCGGGCCCTCTTCAGACCAGCCTGTTGGATTGGCTAATGCAAAAGAAGACAGATCATTTTCTTGTTTTAAAGGAAAATAAATGAAGATTTGTCATTAGGTAATTATATATTACAATGTTAAATATTATTCTATTGAGAGCAAGAAGTAAACCTGTAGGAATAGGCAGGTTTCCAAATACTGACATTAACTTCTGGTTCAGATTTTCAAAGCCCACTATTCTCCCTCCCACCATCCCCCTCCTGCCTTATCCTTAATTCTACCTCTTCCTAGCTCTTCACTGCTATAGAGTGGAATCTCTGATGCTTCTGGCAACTTTGCGTTATTAGCAAGGGATGGCGCTTTGTTATTAGATTACCTTTTATTATTTCCTTCAGCTCAACATGTACCTGATATTGGAGGGCTCTCCCTATGGGTTGAGATTGAGAGATGCTGCAAATGGTGTGGTTTTATTACTTTTGCGGGCCCCGTTTCCTTGCAGTCAGGTGAGAAACCTGGCTGTGCAGGCTGAGGGACAGGGGGTGTTGCCTTGCCTGAGCCCAGCATCCACGGCCTGGACTGGCCGCTTTTGCTTGTACTGCAGAACGGCGGGAGGCACCTGCTCTTCTGCTGACTTCAGATGCCTGTTCCAATGAAGAGATCAGTAGGCATTTAGTACGGCTCTCCTGGCCTCTTTGCACAGTGGGTCTAGTTTACCATCGCCTCCTAGGGAAATAGATATAATTTTCTTTTAGCCAGCTTTATATACAATGTCATGTCATATAAGACAAACATACGGCTTCCACTAGGAGAGCATTTCCAAAGGTCCCAGCCTTTATAGAGTATTAGTGGATTGGGAAAGCTTTTACTTTGAGCAGAGTGAGGCATGCATGATGCCAGCCTGCTGAGCCAGAAGCTCTCTGAGGCAAAGAAATCCATAGAATGTAGCTGATGATGCCATACACTGCCGGCATATCAACTCTGATTGTCTTAGCTAGCCTAGATAGAATAATCAAACAGAACAAAAAACATTTTCAAGGTAAATAATAATAAAACACACATTATTAAAATGAAAAACAACAAAACAACCTATTCTCCCTAAATGTGCACAGTCCCATTTGACGTCTAGAGCTAAAACTTCATTTTCTTTCCATCCCTCTTCTGTTTCCAGCGTTCTGGGAAGAAGCCCAGAGCATCAAGCACTTTACTGTGTATGGTTTAGGATGCGCTCATTCATGTGCCACAGAGCATGGGGCTTTGAGTAAGAATTTAAAACTCAGAAAGAAACCCAGTTTGAATATGGGCAGGACACATCGACCACTTCAACTAGAAATGGAAGTGTCCCAGAGAAGGCAAAATGCTGGTGGGAAGGGCTTACCAAACTCCAAGTCTTTGATGTTGCAGTGGAAGACAACTTCTCCATTCACCATGAGTTCCACCACATTCCAGTCTTCTATCTTCTCTAGGATGGTCTGGTGTCCATCTTTAGCCAGCACAGCTGGAAAAGATGGGGAAGGATGTGGGTGCCATGGGGACAGATGAACCTGATATGCAGGTGTCTTCACGGATGGCAGCGACTGGTCTGCTCTCCAGTTGTTCATGGCTGTAACTCAACATCCCTGGTGGGTGCCCACCTGGCACTGGCCCCGATGTGCCCTCCCCTTCACTGGGAAGCACAGTCAGAGACCTGAAAAATTTTGATTTTGGTTGTGATTTGCCCCAGAGCCATATGATCAGTGAAAATATGAGCTTTCTCTAGGAAGAGTTTTTGAGCCTTTCTTATAGAGGTGATGCTCAATGTTGGAGGGGATATACGGAATTAGGTAAAGTCTTACCCTGATGATGGAAATATAAATTGGTCACCTTTCTGGAGGGCAATTTGGAAGTACATACCAAAAGCCTCAAATGCCTCACAAAAATTAGAATTAAAAAATGATTCTAATCTCTGGCCCAGGAAATTGCACTTATAAGAAAGCTCCCTAAGGAAAAAATCAGAAATACAGACTTTTGCAACAAGATATTCCCTTCTGTACTACTATAATAGCAAAATACTGTGAATAACTTACATGCCCAATAATAAGAAGATGGTCAAGTAAATGGTGGCAAATGCATATGATGAGATTTTATTTGGACATTTCAAAAATGTTTATAAATTTTTAATAGCAAGAAAAATAATCATAATATAAGCAAAAAATCAGGGTACATGTAGAATATATATTAAAATATGTATTCAGGGACTTCCCTGGCGGTCCAGTGGTTAAGAATCCACCTGCCAATGCAGGGGACACGGGTTTGATCCCTGGTCTGGGAAGATCCCACATGCCACGGAGTAACTAGGCCCGTGCGCCACAACTATCAAAGCCAGTGCTCTCTAGAGCCCACGCGCCACAACTACTGAGCTTGTGCGCCTAGAGCCCGTGCTCCCCCACAAGAGAAGCCACCGCAGTTAGAAGCACGTGCACCTCAATGAAGAGTAACCCCTGCTCACTGCAGCTAGAGAAAGCCTGCCCACAGCAATGAAGATCCAGTGCAGCCTAAATAAATAAATAACTAAATAACTAACTAACTAACTAAATAAATAAAATATGTATTCAGTGCAATTAATGTGTATATATTAGGAAAAAAGAAAATATCCAGTGATTATCTCTCTGTGGTGAGATTATGAGAAACTTAAAAAAAAATTCTTTTAGCATATTCTAGATTTTCTATAAAAATCAGGAAAAAAAATTTTTTTAAAGCTAATGGACTAAATTTTTATTCTCCCCTTTGGAATCCACATTTTGGTTATTACTTACATTCAACAGCTCCTTTTCTAGAGATCAGCTATGCGAAAATTGTTAGATTTATTCTCTATTGTGGAAATGCAAGGTTATGTGGGTTTAGGAGAAATGATGTGCATGGAACAGCCTGGAGCTCTGTTTTCTCCAACACATTTCTCCCCATGTTTCCTGATATGTTCACCCTATAACCTCAGTGTTAGAGTTGGTTCACTAAATCACCACCTTTGGCAGTCTTCATTCGTTGGTGAGAATTGTGGTTAGAATGGAAAGAGAAATCAGATGGTGGGCATGTTTTTTAAAGTCTTAGCATTTCAATCAGTCCTATGTGGAGAAAAGCAAACAGCTATGTCAGTTAATTGCATTTAATTACAGAGACAATTGCTGTTTCAAAATGTTGCCATGTCCACTTCTTCATCTTTCAATCAGTTCAAGAACATCCAGCCCCAACTGTGAACATTTTAATTGCGTGATTTTAATTTCACTTCTGGAAAGGAACTTCAAAAAGCAACTCAGCGAGGATCTCCATTAACAAGATAGTGCTCCTTGGGCACCCAGTGGTGGCCCTAATTGTCCTTGTGACTGACTGCTAACACCTCTCTCTACAGAACACCGGCATCTTTTTCTCTGGCATATTTATGTTATTGTATCCTATTTAAGTGTCTTGTTCTTAAACATCTTTAGAGGAAGGCCCTCAGTTTGGACCAGTGACTTGTTTAAATGAAGCAGTCCACCCAGTTTGGAATGGCCAGTGAATCGTCCAGGGAGGCATAAAGGCAGTTTGTGGGCAGAGATTTCTGGGGATCAGATACTCCCCCCAGCAGCGCCCCCTCTGCAGAGGGGAGTTATAGCCAGAGAGGGAAAAGCTGCAAGCTGGTAGGTAGGAGGCAATTTGGCCTCCATGACCTTGGCTTTGCATTGTCTGAAGACGCTCCTGGGACATGTACTTCAATTTGACTGGGAGAAATCAGGAACAAAACAGCTTCTCCATGCCCACTTTACACCCCACCTCTGGGGGCAAGGTGCTACCTCTTCTGATAACACACAATACCAGCTCTCTAAATCCTGGGGGTTCTGCAGAGAAGGGGTGCAGGTTCCACCTGGGGCCGGTCCCTGTGACCACAGTGTAAGGGAGGAGGGGCTCTGTAGAAGGAGACCCGGGAAGGTGTGTACCCCACAGCCTGCTATGGCCCTTTCCCTGCAGAGCACAACTCACCAAGCCTCATGTAACATCTGCGTTTGGGGTTTGTTTTATGAGAACAGCAGCACTCTTTCGTGGCAAGGTTTACCTAAGAAATAGGGTTTAATCCACCGAATAACCCACCCTATGGAGGTGGCGGCAGTGCCAAAAATGGGAATATGCCTCAACATCTGAGCAAATGAAGCCCTACAGGAAGAAATCCTCCTCAACAGAGCATGTCAGTCCTCACTTTGCCTTACAAAGCCCCGTGTCTCCTTCACTGACCACAGTACGTCCTCCCCCCCACCCCCACCCCGGGCCTGGTGTTAATACAGCTTGTTGAATAAACAAGCTCCTAATGGCGCTGGGCACCTCCAACGACTCTTTTGGACCCCAAGTGACGTAAATCTGAGTCTTATCAAAGCGATAAGCCACCTCCGAGTCTACTTCATCTACTCATCCTCAGGATACCTGTCTCCTTCTCACCACTCCAGGATGTGTTGAGACCAGCTGTAGGGCGGCCAGTGCAGGCCTAAGGGATCAAATTCGGAGAAGCACCAGAATTCCTGCAGCTCATCCAAATGCCACCTCTCTACATGGAGGACCCATTTTTTTCCTATGAGCTGCTATGGGTTGTCTATTCAAAGAAAGGTCAGATAAATATACTCCATGCAACAAAGTCTTTGCAAAGGCATTGGCTAACTCCAGCATAAATCAACCAGAATCTGTAAGGCCACCCGCAGAAAACCTGACTCTTTGAAGTGGCATCTCATTCTTCAAGGGGGATCTGAGTGAGCTGGAGGGATATGGAAAAGTCTCCCTCTTCTCAGTACTGGTGGAATTGTGCGCCACCTGCAAATGATTTACATGTTGCTGGTTAGGAAGTCAAGGCAAACAGACAGGCATCTCCCCCTCCTCTGCTCGGCACAGATGCAAAGCCAATGACTATTAACGTGTGTAGCTAATGCATAGCTAGGGACAGGAGGATGGCACACAGAGCAACTTAGCTAAATAAGGATGGATTCTATTCTTATGAGTCTTTTCCTTTTTAGCAGGTCATTTGGCAGACTTAAGTACAGCAGGCAAGGCACAACCATGGCGAGGGAAATTAACACTTCTTGTTAAGCATTAGTTAGTTTAATTTCATCAGTATTGAGGCCATAGTCAGGACATTTTTGCTAAGCTATTATAATTCATGGGTAATAAAGAAAGAAATAAACTTTTCAGATTGCTTAAGGCATGGTAAGTTCAGGAGAGGTCAGGCATATTTCCAAAGCCAGCAGGGTTTCGGGAAATGATAAAGGGCTATGATTTTTAAAGAAATGCACAGAACTCAGAGGCAGATTTTACAAATGAGAGCCTGCAAATGCACCACTCTGTGCTTGGTGTGATGTTAGTTGGGTCTAAAGTGATGGGGGGAGTGTTGAACAGAGAAAGGGGAGCAGATGCTCCCTGCTTTGCTTCTGTTAACACCCCGGCATTTGCCACCAGCCCTCAGTAAATGTTGGCTGCCAGTATTATATGAACTACCATTCAGGGATATACAAAGCTAACTTTAAAAATCAACCACCTGCTGATACCTTGCAATACTCAAGTCTCCTTCAACCATAAAAATTCTCCCCTTGATCCTCTTAAAATACGCCTTTCCCTCCCCTACTGTGGGAAGAGCTGCCTGGGCTCTCTATTTCCTCATCTCTACCACTCCTTTACCTCCTGCAGTTGGAGCCTCTGCCCACCTTCTCCTGAACTTGCATCCTCAGAGGCGAAGACCCATTAGCACATTCAATGGCTCACCCAGTTCTCCCCCACCCTTCCAGCAGATTCATGCTCTGACCTATCTCCTTTCTTGCTTCTTAAAACACTTGTGCTGGTAAAAACATATTTTAAACTCTAAAATTTTATCAGATTATAAATGTAATGCAGACTGATGAGTTCTTAAAAACCTTAAAAATTACAGAAAAGTAAAGGACACAGATTTTAAAATCGCCTATAGTTCTTCCCCTCCCCCTCCTTTTGTCTTTTTCAGTGGAAGTGAGCTCATAGTGTACATAAAATTCAGGAATATGCTTTATTCCTTTAACACAAGGGTTGTGGCAATCCAGCCCCATCAGTGCACACAGATCTGCCGTGTTGCGTTTCATGTGACAGATGTACAGCAATATATCCAGTCATTCCTTTTTCCAGTTGTTTCCAATTTTTCAAGATGACCAAGGAATGCAGAAAATCTTCATGGGCATGTTTCCATGTACATGTGCGAGTTTTTATATATTTATGAAATTGAGAAATGGAGTAGCTGGATTCTACAGTATACAGTTAAATTTTAAGACACTGCCAGGTTGCCCCCCAAAGTTACTGTGCCAACTTCCCCTCCCATCACAGGTCTTTGAGAACACTCTTTCTATGTCTTTCATCAACCATGGATTTATCTTTTTCTAGAGATAACTCCTGCCTACAGTTTGGTGCCTATTAGCTATTTTCTTCTTGAAATCCTCATCTCACTTGCCTTCTGTACCTCCAGGTTCTCTCCTACCGTTGCAGCCCTCAGAGGGACCACTGCCCATGTCCTGTGGTCTGCCTGGTGCTGACTTCCCTCGCTTCTTCCACAGTCTCACCTTCTGTGGTTCCAGCATTCGCTCCATGCAGGTTCATTTTAACTAGTATTTATCAGTCCTTCAGATATGCCAGGCACAGTTCCAGACTCTGGGACACAGCAGAGAACAGAACAAACAAGAATCCCTGAGCCCCTGAAGCATTCATCCCGGTAGGAGAGAAGGATAACAAGAGAAATAGGTGAAATATATGTTGCGTTGGGTACTAATGAGTGCTAGGAAGAAATAAAAGAGGAGGGAAGGGAGATAAGGAAGAGGGAGGCTGAGGGAAGTGTCGACATTGTCAATGGAGATGCTCAAGGAAGACCTGTCTGTGAAGGTGACTTTTGAGAAAGACCTGAAGGCTGAGAGAGTAAAGAGAAAAGACCAGGGATTTCCCTGGTGGCGCAGTGGTTAAGAATCTGCCTGCCAATGCAGGGGACACAGGTTCGAGCCCTGGTCCAAGAGGGTAAGTAGCAACAGGGGGAAATGAGGTCAGGGAAGTCATCAGGAGCCTGGCAGTCCACTGAAGGAGCAACCAGAATGCTCTCGGAGGCAAGGGCCATGCTCTGACTCAGGTTTAATGACATCACCTGGCTTTGAGAACATACTGCAGGGGACAAGGTGGTCGCAGGGAGCTCAGTGAGGAGGCCAGGGCGGTGATCCAGGCAAGAGATGACTGACGGTGGCTTGGACAAAGAGGCTGAGGGTGGTGGCAGGGAGGTTAAGGCGTGGTTGAATTCTGTCAGGATACTTTGAAGATAGAGCCAACAGAATGTGCTGCTAGACTAGATGGGGAGTGTGAGGGAAAGAGAGGAGAGAAAGATGCCTGCAAGGTTTTTGGTTTGAGTAGGTGAAAGAATGGCGCTGCTATGAACCGAGATGGAAAAAATGCAGGAGGCAGTGGTGAGTATTAGGAGGCTGGTTTAGATATTTTGGACATATTGGTCCGAGATGCCTATTAAGCATCCCAATGACAGTGAGAGGTCCTGACTGCAGATATATGATTTGCAAATCTTTTCTCCCATTCTATACATTGTCGTTTCACTTTCTTAGTAGTGTCCTTCGATGCACAAAAGTTTTTAACTGTAATGAATTTCAATTGTTCTGTTTTTTGTTTTGTTACCTATGCTTTTGGTGTTCAAGACATACTTGCCAAATCTAAGGTCATTCAGATTTGCCCCTATGTTTCCTTCTAAGAGTTTTTTAGTTTCTAAATTTAGACCTCTGATCAATTTTGAGTTAATTTTTATATATGGTATAAGGGTCTAACTTCATTCAAAAGATATTCATGTAGATATCCACTTTCCCCAGTACAAATTGTTAAAGAGAATGTTCTTTACACATTGAATAGTCCTGACTCTCACGACAAAAGTCAATTGACTATAAAGGTGATGGTTTACTTCTAGACTCTCGATTCTATTCCGTTGGTCTATATGCTTATCCTTATGACAGTACCGCACTATTTTGATTACTGTAACTTTGAGTAAGTTATGAAATCAGTAAGTGGGATACCTCCAACTTTGTTCTTTCTCAAGAATGTTTGGGCTAGTCTCAGTCCCTTGAAATTACCTATGAATTTTAGGATGAGATTTTCCATTTCTGCAAAAACACCACCATTGAGATTTTGATAGGAATTGCATTGAATCTGTATACTGCTTTGGGAAGTATTGTCATCTTAACAATATTAAGTCTTTCAATCCATGCACATGGTATATTTTTCCATTTACTTAGGTTTTCTTTGATTTCTTTTAGCAATTTTTGTAGTTTTCAGTGTATAAGATTTGCACCTTCTTGGTTAGATCTGTTCATATGTGTTTTGTTCTTTTAGATGCTATTGTAAATGGAATTGTTAATTTCCTTTTGAGATGGTTCATTGCTAGTTACAGAATTACAATTGATTTTTGTGTGTTGATATTTTTAAATTAATTAATTACTTTTTGGCTGCATTGGGTCTTCATTGCTGCGCGTGGGCTTTAGTTGCAGCGAGCGGGGGCTACTCTTTGTTGCGGAGCACGGGCTCTAGGCACGCAGGCTCAGTAGTTGTCGTGCACGGGCTTAGTTGCTCCGTGGCATGTGGGATCTTCCCGGACCAGGGCTCGAACCTGTGTCCCCTGCATTGGCAGGCGGATTCTTAACCACTGCGCCACCAGGGAAGTCCTGTGTGTTGATTCTGTATAGTTAAACTGTGCTGATTTTTTTTATTAGTTCAAACAGTGTTTTTGTGAACTCTAGGGTTTTCTAGCCAGACACTGACTGGATCTGGAGGACAGCCCCCTGAACCTCGCCTCCCATCTCCATCCTCTTAGGGAGTACTGTTACTTTTACTTTAACCCACCACCCCTTTAAGGCTGTCCTGGTCCAAGCTACTATCATCTCTCCCCTGGACAACCACAACAGTCCCTTGTCTCCCTGCTTCCATTCTTAGCCCCCTCTAATCTGTTCTACTCACAGCAGCCACAGTTTCATTCCCCTGCCTAATACTACACAGCCCTGCAGGATCTGGCCCCTGTCCACCTCTCTAGCCTCATCTTCACGTCAGTTCAACAAATACATAGGTCATTTGTTCATGCTTCCAGCCTTTGCAGATATTAGTCCCCCTATCCGGAATGCTCTTTCTTTCTTTACTTGGTTAGCTTCTCCTCATTCTTAAAGCTCAACTCAGACGTAATTCAGGCAAGTAAACCTTTCCAGATCTCTGCCCTCTCCCCTCCAATTATGGCCAGTGGCAGGTCCCACTATGATTACGCTCCTGTGTCAGAGCCTTGGCACAGCTGTCAGTTAGCAGTCAACAATGACACAGTCACTTCAAGGACACGTATCATGTTCACCAGTGTGTCCCCAGTGCCTGGAAGAGTGTCCAACACATATTACTTGCTCAGTGAAGGTTTGTTGTGTGAATGGATGATCAAGGGACAGACTCTCTGCCATTTTTCAGCCACGTACCTTGGAAAAGTCACTTAATATTCCTGCTTCTCAGTTTCCCAATGTGCAAAGCAGGGTATGTAATACTTTCTATCCAGGTAATTTGCATTTACTACTCAGCACCCAGTGGGCTCACAGTGTATGTTTCTTCCCGCTCTAATATTGAGGCAGCAGAAACCAGAGGAAGATGCTAAAACATCCTGCAGCTGTGGGGCTTAGGGCCGACTTTCCAGAGGAAGTAGCACTCGGTCTAGGTCTGAGGAATGAAGGAAGTCTAGGCAGAGGGCACGGCCTGCACAGATGCTCAGAGACTGGGGTGCACCTGGGCGCACTCAGCTGGGTGGCCCTTTGGCGCTCAGCTGCCTACCTAGCAGGCCCTCCAGGCGGTAGGTGCGGTGCTCCACTGACAGGCCGACTGAGCTGTACGGCCCCCAGGGCATGATGACCGACGCGTTCCTGGGCATGGCCGGGCCTCCTGCCAGGGCAATAGGGGGCAATACACACTGCTAGGCAACTGCTTTTCAGGCCCTTGGGAATGGGCGTGGTCGTGCGTGGGTGGGAGGGGCCACGGAGGGTGGGCGTGGAGCTCGAAGATCCCCTGCACCCCACGTCCTCTGCCAAGTGCCTGGCGTAGGGACTGGGTGAGGAGTCTCCCTTCTTGAATGCCTGCACCAACTACTGTGTGCCCGCTGCTGGTGTGCAAAAAGGCCACTTGCTCTCGTAACTGGCGCAGCCCGGTAAACACGGAATTTCAACTTGGTATGGCAAGTGTTAATGATAAATAACAACAATAGCCAGCGTTTACAGCTAGTTACAGAAAGTATGTGTCAGGCGACAAGCTAAGCACCTTCCATGTTATCTCGTTTAATCATTTTACCGTTTCTATGAAATAGGTTGTAATTTGTATTTACAAAACTGAGTGTCAGAGGTGCCAAGTAACCTTCCCAGGCAAGTCAGGCGTGTGGCATGGATTGGAAACCTTTGTAAGGTATGCATAGATGTCTTTTTATTTATCTTGCCTGGGGTTTGTTGGGACTCTTAAAACGTTGAATTTAAATCCTTCACCTGTTTTCGGAAAATTTTGAGCCATTTATCTCTTCACAAATTGCTTCTGTCCCATTTTCTCACTTTTCAGGGACTTCAGTTAAATGTATGTTAGACTTTCTCAATGTATTCTCACTGTATTCCTGCTGTATTCCTCGCAGAGTCTCTTCTCTCCTGTGTTTTTCTCTCTTTCTTTCTTCCATGCTTCTTTTGGGATTGTATGTATGTGTGTATTCATGGATTGATTGATTGATTCATTCATTCATTCATTTTTACCTGTAATCCATTTTACTCATTTTTCTGCAGCTGTGTCTTAAATACTATCAAAGCCATTAATCTGGTTATTTCAGTTATTTATTTTTCAATTCAAGAATTTTAGTTTGGTCCCTTTTCAAATTTGCTGTGCCACTTTTTATAGAGTTCAGTTTCTTGCCAAGTTTTTCAGTTTGGTTTTATCTTCTTGATCATAGTAAAAATACTTGTTTTATAGTCTGTGTTTGGGAATTCCACTCTCTGGAGACCCCATGTGTCTGTTTCTGTTGTTATTTCTGCTAGTTTCTGTCATTTTGTCTTGTCTCCTAGAGTGCTTGGTTTACTTTAATTGTGTACTGGACATTGTACTAGAAAAAGTATTTGTAGAAATAATTTGAGGCCAAGAAAGATGTTATTTTCCTCTATAGATGACTTTATTTTTCACTTCTTGCCAGGTCCTGGTGGCACCAGCAACCCAGAATCATCTTAATACAATTTCAGGGCTTGAGATTTTCTGAGCCATCCAGATGGCCTGAAACTGGGCTGCAGTCCACGTGGAGGTTGGTTTATTTATATTTTTTCCTCATTTCTGTGGTGCAGTCTTTTTGGATCCTAGCCCAATGAGGATTGTACCAAGGTTCCCCCCCACCCTTGGTGGTGTTAGACTCCAATTTTTGTAAGCGTAACTCTGCAAACTCCAAATTGCATCTCATCTTCTAGGTTGCCTATTCAATATCACTAGATAGTTCCAGAGAAAAAGTATCTCCAGTGCTGTGCTTACTCTCATTCTCTTCCTGATCTTAATCCAGTTAGCTCTTTTCTGATTTTCAAGAAGATATAAAAAAACATATGTGACAGATTTTTAAAGATGTCTTATGTAGGAAGCATAGTCTGAATTAAACTCTACCGTTATCAGAAACAGAAGTTCACCCATTGAGAATTTTGCCGGAGTTGCATTGAATCTAGAAATCGATTTGGGGAAAACTGAATCTTTCTGACGCCTTCCTATTTATTATATTGAAATACCTCTCCTTTATTTAGATCTTCTTCAATGTCTTTAAGTATAGTTTATTATTATCTGTGCATGGCTCTGCATGTCTTTTGTTAAACTTATTGCAAGTTTCTATTGTAAGTCATGTATTTCGCATTGTGATTTTATTGCTGTATAAAATGAAGTTGACTTTTATATATTGATTTTATATAAGCTACCTTGACCGTTTCTTATGATTTCTATTAACAGTAGATTCTTTTGAGTTTTCTATGTAGACAATCACATTGTCTACAAACAATGATAATTTTATTTACTTGAGTAAGCCTTTTTTCCTTCTTATTGGACAGGCTAGAACCTCTAGTGAAATGATGAATAGAAGTGATAATACTGCCTATCGTCTCCTTACCCTGATTTTATTTTAGTTTTATTTTTTAAATATTTATGTATTTATTTTTGGCTGCGTCGGGTCTTAGCTGCGGCACGAGGGCTTCTCTCTAGTTGTGGCACGTGGGCTCTAGAGTGCATGGGCTTAGTTGCCCTGCGCATGTGGGATCTTAGCTCCCCGACCAGGGATTGAACCCCGGTCCCCTGCATTGGAAGGCGGATTCTTAACCACTGGACCGCCAGGGAAGTCCCATTACCCTGATTTTAAAGGATAGAAAACATTTCCAATATTACCCTATTTAGGATGATGTATATTGTATGTTTTTGTAGATCTTTGTCAAGCTAAGTTCTTTTCTAATTCCATTTTACTATGAGTTTTTAAAAATTATGAATGACTGTTGAATTTTTTGAATGTATTTTAGTGATTTTAATGATTAGAATGATCCTATTATTTTTATTCTTTAGGCTGTTATGAGTAAATGACATTTAGATATCTTCTAATATTAAAATACTTTGCATTCTTAGATAAACCTGAATTGATCATGGGTGTATTATTTCTTTATATTCTGTTAGAATTTGTTTGCTAGTATTTCATTTAGGATTTTTGGATATATATGCATGAGTTAAATGGGCCTGTAGTTTTTCTTTATCATATGTCCTAGTCTGGTTTGGATATTAAAGTTTCACTGGCTTCAGAGAATAAATAAGGGAGTATAGAAGAAGAGGGACTATCCCTTTATTTATTTTGTATACAACTGAAATGAGCACTTCTTAGAATGTTTGGTAGAACATGTCTATAAAATTTAATGTTCTTGACACCCCCCTTTTTTCCCCTGAGTGGGAAGACTTTAAATTATCACTTTGGTTTAAGATTTATAAGACTATCCAGAAATTTTATTTCTTCTTACATCAGTTTTAATCAATTATATTTTTCTAAGAATTTTTCTGCTTTTAATCTGTTTTTAAATTTATTGCCGTAAAGTGGTTGATGTGTTTTTGTTATCCTTTTATCATCTACTTTATTGTAGTTATGTCAGCTTTTTATTCATAATATTATTTATTTCTGACCTTCTCTTTTTATTTTATTGGTTTTACCAGAGACTTGTCTATTTTGTTAGTCTTTTCAAAGAACCAACATTTCCTTTATTTAGCTTCTCTATTGTTTTTTGCTTTCTCTTTCACTGAGAGCTGTTTTTATCTTTATTACTTTCTTTGAGTTTACTGTTCCTTCTGCTTTCTTTGAGTCTATTGTTTGGTCCTTTTTTCTTACTTTTAAAGTTACACTTAGCTTATCAATCTTGAGTCTTTCCTCTTTTCTGATGTAAGTACAAATTTCCCTCAAAACATCACTTTTGCTGTATCCCGGAGGTTTTTTTTTTTTTTAAACTTGACAAGTGGTAGTTTCTTTTCTTCTTAAAATTAATTAATTAATTAATTAATTAATTTATGGCTGTGTTGTGTCTTCGTTTCTGTGCAAGGGCTTTCTCTAGTTGTGGCAAGTGGGGGCCACTCTTCATTGCGGTGTGCGGGCCTCTCATTATCGCGGCCTCTCTTGTTGCGGAGCACAGGCTCCAGATGCGCAAGCTCAGTAGTTGTGGCACATGGGCTTAGTTGCTCCGCGGCATGTGGGATCTTCCCAGACCAGGGCTCGAACCCGTGTCTCCTGCATTAGCAGGCAGATTCTCAACCACTGCGCCACCAGGGAAGCCCCTATCCCGGAGGTTTTGATATGAAGTATCTTTATTATCATCCTGCTCTAAGTATTTTAAAATTTCCATTATTATCTCTTTTTTGACCATGAGTTTTAGAATGGTGTGTTTTCTGGATTTTGTAGTATTCTTAACCATTTTCTCTTTGAATAGTGCTTTCCCCCCACTGTATCTAATTTCTCCTTTGTGAACTTCTATATGTATCTCTCCTGTATTTTAATTTTTTTATAATGTTAAACACATCTATTTCATGGTTTCTCTTTGAGTCATCTCTTTTCTCCAGCCTTTGTGATATTATTCACCTGTTTCTTTTATCTGCTGCTTTCCCTCCTGTGAGCCATTTCTTGTGTTGTTTGTATTTTTTGACTGTGAGCTCATCTTTAATGGAGTGTTTTCCCCCTGGGGGTTTGGTGTGTCCAGGGTTGTGGAGAGTGGTTTTGTACTTGATTCTGCTGAGGCCCTTCGGATCTTACTAACCCAGGCAATTTAAATACATTATTGGCTTGGAATTCCTGCTTTACAGATAAGGTGTATACATTCAGATTCTACATCCACATGTGGCATAAGCTTATAATTAAATTTCTCATGGATGTCTTTTTTCCACCATCTGCAGCCCTGAGTGAATGGCATGGTTCCTTAATGCTCCCCTAGGCTGATGGGAAGAGTGTTTCTAGTCCTTTTTAGAAAAGTGTTGGGACACCCCTCTGAGGTTCTGGTTTTGTGAGGGGTGTTTAGCTGTATCTCCCACCTTGGCTGGGCTGAGGTTATGTCCTGTCAACTTGCAGGGGTGGAAAAGCCCACTGTCAACCACTGTAGTCTGTGTCTGGTCTGACATACCTTTAGCTCCCACTCACTGCTCTGTTTTGTACAGCCTTTTTTTCTGGAATGTGGGGATGTATTTTCTTTCTTTTGAAGTTGACTATATGTTTAAAATTTCCTTCCCCTTTGTGTGTATGTTTTTATAGGTAGAAGGGGCCCTTCTGTATCAGCTCAGCCTGCCATTTTGCAGCTCCTTAAATATAAGAAATAGAGACCAAGGACAGAATCCTGGGTCCAACGATATAAAAGGAACAGAAATAGGAAGTGAAATCCCACAAGGAGATGGAAGAAGCAGTAAGAAAAGAACAAGGAGAGAGCTGGTCCTTAGGAAACGAGGGAGAACAGGGCTTTGAGAAAGGTGAGGCCAGCTTTTCCCCCAGATGCCATACTGTTCATCCTGCAGACTCAGGAGACCTCTTTGGAAAGAAAACTCAGAGAAACATAAAAGCAGGGAGACTGCCTGAATTTATAAAGGGAAACCAAGGTACTGGTTCTCTCTCTACCCCCAAGAAGAACTGCTTAGGAGTAATTTGGAAACTCGTGGTTGCTCTTGTGAACCTAGGAAGGACTCCTCCTTACATTTTTACCTGAATGTACCAATGGCTACCTCTCAGGACCTTCAGAGACAACAAGGAGGGGGTGGCATTATTTTGCATGTTGGGGGTTGGCTTGCCTGTTGGTACTCTTCTCTGTCACCTATATCTTGTTATTTTGGGGCCACGTGTGATAAATGTGATCAATAAGAGCAAACCCACATTACTTTCCTCCTGTTCCTTCCTATCCCCTCCATTGCTCCTGGAATATTCTTAGCCATTGTCTTTTTGGATAATGCTTTTCTGCATCCCAGTCACACAAATTCATACACTTTAAGGTTCCATTTGGGCTTCTATTTGAAGGAATCTCAGTTCTGGGTCTGTGGATCCTTGGGGCTGTGGAGGGGATGTTGCAGCTGGGAATATACCTGTGCAGGGTGCAGGGCCGTGCAGGGTGTAGGAACCTGGGTGCACATGTACCTGTGAGCCTGCAGTAAGGATGTTAAGTTTTTACATCACTTCTAAGTTTTTGAACAGTGACCATCTTCTGTCATCTTGCTACAACCCTGGAAATGGGTAGTGCTGATATCAACATCTCCCTTTTACAGGTGAGGGAACTGAGGGCTAGAGAGGTGAAAGTGACATCCCCAAAGTCACTCTGTCTCTAACAGCAAGCTAGAGATAGAGCTGACCTCCAGTTTAGGCACCCCACCTCTGAGCCTGATGCTTTTCCCTCCACTTCATTCTGCTTATGCATGTTCGTGCAGGCTTAAGTGGAAACACCCATCTCTACACCCAGGTTTCTGCCAACCTGATCACAAACATCCCGTGAAGCCTCTCTGCCCCTCACCCCCACCCCGTGGTGGCATGCCACACACTAGGAGAGACTAAGTTCCTTCCTCCCTTTTCTCTCCCAACCCCTGTCTTTTAGACATCTGCCACTGCTGCTGTCAGACCTCAGAGGCGAATGAATTGTTGACCCAGCTCACAGAATTTACTACAGAATTTTTATAGCATTTCTGGGTAGAAACAATAGCCAACACCATCTTTCTTGGCATTACTTTTTATTGAATACAGACTTACAGTCTTTAAATAACTTGAATATAGTGCTTTCAATATACAGTTCTTTAGTCATACATATATTTCTTTAGAGCACAAAACTGTAACCTAAAATTGAAAGGCTATAAATACACATGTACATATTGCCATAAATCTAGAACTATTTTATAAAAATAGAACTCAAATATCAACTTTATATATTTTGGAAACTTAGCAATATTGTAAGGTGGCCACATACATTTTTATTATGCATCACTGTCCCCCAAATGTCTGTCTCCAAGTTTCATTTTCCATCCCTTTGGGGACACTTGGAACAGTCTCCTTTACCAGGGTCCCCACAGAGATGCCCATGGCCATGGCTCAGCATTGCCTTTACATAAAGGCTCAGTGCACCCACCTGTTCTTGGAGGGGGAAGACCAGCTTCCAGCCCCTTCCTCAGAGGGAGGAGGTGTTCCCTCCAGCCAAACGTCTGCCATCCACACACGGTTGATACCTGAATATACAGTCAGGTTCCTTTCCCTACGCTCAGAGAATGGCAGATATGAGTTCGGTTCTGTCAAATCAGTGTAGAAAGTTTGAAACAAACATCACCTGAACAATGCCTGCTGGGGTAACATCATCCTGACAGCGGGCACCGGTGCCCACCTGCTTGTGGAAAGTTCTTTACACACGTGATATACAATCCTGACAACCTCACAAGGCCGGGACACTCTTGTCCCCATTTGATGATGGAGGCGATTGAGTCTCTGGGCTTTTAAGTTTCTTGGCCAAGGTCAGTGGGGCTGCCTGATCCCCAAACCAGAGTTCTCTGCCTGCCCAGAAATCCATGGAGAGAAACCAGAAGAGAACTCGGATCTTCACTGTGGTCATTTGATGAGAACAGATAAGTGGCTTTGGGTCAACTTAACAGCAGGTGGACAGCAGTTCCCCAAACATTCCCAGAACTCTTGGGCTGCACCTTTCCAGGGGGAGCAGGAAGGTGGACGTGTGAGGGAAGGAGCATGGACCTATAGACCAATAATTTTTTTTTTTTTTAAAAGGAATTCCTTTATTTTTATTTTTTATTTATTTACTTATTTATTTTTGGCTGCGTTGGGTCTTCGTTTCTGTGCGAGGGCTTTCTCTAGTTGCGGCGAGTGGGGGCCACTCTTCATTGCGGTGCGCGGGCCTCTCACTACCGCGGCCTCTCTTGTTGCGGAGCACAGGCTCCAGACGCGCAGGCTCAGTAGTTGTGGCTCACGGGCCCAGTTGCTCCGCGGCATGTGGGATCTTCCCAGACCAGGACTCGAACCCGTGTCCCCTGCATTGGCAGGCAGATTCTCAACCACTGCGCCACCAGGGAAGCCCTAGACCAATAATTTTGAAGGGCAGTGCCAGAATCTCCCAGATCATCCAATAGAAATCCTCAATCTAAAACCAGGGGTTGAAGGAATTCACTACATTGGGCTGTTTGTGTTACAAAGAGCCCAGTAAAGGTTAAAAGGCCCATCCCATCTCAGCCCTGCCCGCTTCCATACAGGGCAAAGTGCAGAGAGTTGGTGCAGTGGTCTGAAGAAGGGACACGTGCAGGGTCCCTGGGCCAGTGCGGAGGGCTCAGAGTGATACAGAGCAGGATGGGCAGGGGCAGGGAGGCTTTTCCAGAAAACCCCGCAGGGAGCATGGCAGAACTCAGCGTGACGGGAGCCCAGCTCTGCACCTCCCCTGGACAGAGGCAGGCTTCCTCAGCTATTTGGAGTTTTGATTTTTCTGGTTGCTTTCCCATAAAAATATGCCCCAGCAGAAAGTGCCTCTCACATCTCCTCCACGATCACAGCCTCCCCAGACAATCTCACCTCAGCTCTGTGGACTGTCTGCCCCTCTGTCAGGGCTGGCTCTTCATGTGGCCATTCCCTCCTCCCAACCCCGCTCTCTGCCAGCTGTGCCCTCAGCCCCCAGGCCAGTGGAGAGCCCTGCTCTGGGCTCCTCCACACGAGTTTTAGGCAGAATCCCTAGATAACATCCTCCACATAAAGGAGCCCAGCTGTCCAAGGGTGTCCTGCTTAGGCCGCTGAGATCATATTCTGAAATTAACGTCACAGTGGTTTTCTTAAAAGCCTCTCTTCAGAATGAACAAAACAAAACAAATAAACAACAGCAGCAGAAAACCCCCGAAGCATCCCTCTCTCCTCTAAAAGACAGATCACCTATCAGGGCATGTTTCTTGTGAAGGCGGGTGGGAACGCAACCAGAAAAAATGCAAGTGGCAGGACCCCTGGGGAAGTGGTCACCGCCACGTCCCCGGGGGAAGCAGGGAGCAGCTGCTACTCCAGGGCAATGGTAGACCATTTTTTTTCCCTTTTAGACTAGCCCGACCAGATTTTCTGAACTCAATGGAAGGCTGCTTCCGGGAGGCAAAAGGATAAATGTGTCTGCAGGCCCAGATCATTATATTTTAAATTAACTTGTGCTCTGTGTGTGTGTGTGTGTGTGTGTGTGTGTATGTGTGTATGTCGGGGGCTGGGTTAGTGCTTACAGGACTGTGTGTCTCGGGGCAGGTCACTCTGAATGCTGTGATCAGACTGCTTTGAATCTGAAAACAAAGCCCCCTACTCCTCCCAAAAAGACACAAGGTAATGACCTGGAGTTAGCCTCTTCCTTTGTGGTTCATTTGGGTACACTGCACATAATAAGGTGACTTTTTCGTTGGGCAGAAACATCACCTGGACACGCTAGGTGCTGTTGGGAAGCAAACCAATATTAAGCTTCCATGGCCATGGAGGGAAGGCAGTGGTGCCTTCCCCATCTCGCCCAGGCCACCTCCGGGCCAGGCTGGTTTTATTTCCCAGTGCACAGGCCTGAGGGCACCTTGATCAATAATGACGATTCCCATGCATCATGAGGGACGCTTTCCTCCTAACACTCCAGCTTTGTGTGATGCCTCAGTGTGGTCTGTGTGTTGGGTCCAGAGTTACAGGGGAGCTACAGAAAGCTGGGGTAAGGGTTGGGACAGGGGTTCGGCAGGGTCTGGCAGCTGCAGAATGCTGGGTTTGAGGAGGTGAAACCTAGTGGCAGCAGTCAAGGTTGGTGCCCCTGGCTGGGCCTTGTTACTTTTTCCTTTTTCACCAGTGGCTTGCCCGTGGTACACGGTGGCCGACTGCAGAGGCCTCTCATTTCAATGAGGCTTTCTTCCACAGCTTTTGCAAACTTGGTTGAAGAGGTCTCTTTGCAGCCATGGAAGCTGGAGATGCAGAAAAGGATGCTCTCTGGCTGGGGGTTGTAGCAGGCGCCATAGCCATTGGGTACCACAGGACCATAGCAGCAAAACATCTCCATGGTGGTGGGCACCTGGAGGAGAGGACAGGTCAGAAGCTGCTTGTTCTGAAAGTCTGCTACAAAGCATGGCGTTCCAACAACCCAGGGGCCTCGATGGGATATTTGCTTCTCTTTGACTATTTTCCACCTGGGTGTTTGACTGAATTAACCACATCAACTGATTGCTTCATCATGGATGGCCACAGCCAGAGTCGTCAAAACAAACCCATCTAACTGCATGAAATCAGAAGAAGAAGGGCCATAAGGCCCTCCCTGGTGTGAAATCTGCTCTACTTGTGAAGTCAGAAGCTCCCAGAGTGACCCGGTGCTGGGTCTCAGCCGAGCCTCTCCTTCACCTGGGGGCTGTTTGAATCACCGAGGCAATCAGAGCAATTTACTAAATGGTACCCTGCTGGCACCCAACAGTTAGATGGCTTCCCAGAGGGAGTAATTTATGAACTGCAGGAAATCTGGCTCGTCTTCTCTGTCGATTTTTCCCACATCCTTAATTACTGTCAGTATTGCCTGGCTGGTCTGATTTTCTCCCCACAGCCTGGCCACGCACAATTACCCAGCACTGGGCGTTTCAAAGATTGCCATCAACTGGAGTTTTAGTTATGTACCTGATATGTTTTGAATTCAGAGGGCAGAGATTTTTGTAATTTGGATCACAAACCAAGAAAGTGTTTCTGAAGGCATTCAAGCCATAAATGTTCATTCCAGTTGGAAAAAAGAGTCACCACACCCTAAATTAATTTTATTAGCTGGCTTTAGAGGGAAAATAGAGCACATTCTTGAGCAGGTGCAGGGTGGGGTTTGCTTTAAACCCACAGGCTCTGTGTGCTCGGGCCTTCAGAAATGACACTGGCCATTTTAATGGGGCAGAACAAACCATTAGTCTTGCTAATAGAGTCACCTCATTGTCAGATAAATTTGCCGTGTAACAGCCGAAGGCCATAAAGCTGTTCCGAAGCACTTTTTGCCCATGGATGGTTTCCTGAAGAATTTATGTGTTCTGCCCTCGTTTATTCACGTCTGCAAGCTCACTGCCATAATGCCAGAATGAAATTACTGAGTGGGCTTTTATCCTCAAACACAACTTTATCAGCCCTTTTTATTGCCCACGTCCAGCTTTTCGCAGATGAGGTGGAGTTTTAGTAAATTGACATTCGCGGGGGGCGGGGGTGGGGGGAATAGGTAATTTCTCCCCTAAATGGCTGCCTTTCTCTAATGGATTGCATTCTGTTTCTGTGTCAGTGGTCCTCCAACAGAACAAGCCTGTAGCACTGGTTAGGAGATGCTGGGCCAGCAGTGGCCCCTTAGAATGATGGCTGTGACCTGATTAGAGGACCCTGTCTGTGCCAGGCGCTGGGCTGGGCTTTCCACTGATATTGTCGCATCTGCTTGAGCCAGGACTTTGCTGTGGGCCTGTCGGGCTTCAGAGCCTGTGGTCACCATGGTGGAACACCACGTCTCAGGCAACATTGGAAGGAGTAAGCCTAATGGTTAGGGCACCGGAATGGGTGTTCTCCCATCCTGCCCACCTCTGCTAAGGCGGCATTCATGATTATGCCCATTTAGAAGGTGGGGAGACCTGCACTCTGAGCGTTCAGGTCCTTCTGCTGAAGGCCACGCAGCTCACTGGAAGCAGAGCCAGGGCTTGCCTGACTCTAAAGCAGTGGGCTGTAGACACCGAGCTCTTTAGAGAGCCCACTGCTTCCACTAAGTGGCTTCTTGGGTGACGGCCGTGCTAGGGCTGTACCTGGCTGGTGGAGAGGACAAACCGGTTGCTCATCAGGTATGTTTCATCCGTGAACATCTCGGGCAGTTCCTTGCACACTTCCCGAGCCAGCTCCCGCAGCCCCAGCAGGTGGTTGTCAATGGCCATCCCTGTTATGGCCTGGGTAGTTGGGGACAAAGAACAGGACATGAGACATGGGCTTCCCCTCCTCCCCTCCTCTCTAGTCCGAAGTGCTAATGGGGACTAACTGCTCTCGCCTACCCAGTACTTGCTGCAGACCATGTGTGTGGGTGACCGCCCAGGACCGACCACTGTACTACACGGCCTCTGCTCCTTGGGCCCTTGTGCATTTCTACGTACACAGGATGAGCCAGAGCAGGTTGGGTTCTAACACAAGGATGCCTGAGTTAAAAGTCAGTGAGTCTGAGTCCTCCCAACAGCATGGTCCCTGCTGACGTTCACTGTGTGTAACTACTCCGTGCTCTAAGTGGAAAGAGTGGGGCCGGCTGGGCCATCCCCAGTACCTTCTCAGGTAGGGCAGGAATCTGGGCAGGAGCACGGGTGCTGGGCCCCATCCAAGCATGGGGAGGGGTGCCCCGGGCTGTCACTGACTCTCACCACAGACTCTCACCACAACCAACACTTCATACTCCAGCAGGAGCCCAAGGAATGAGGGGTAGAGAGCACTGAGGTCTGTTCCTGAGTCTTGGCTGCTGTTTCGTAGGCTCAGAATCAATTTAACTAAACTGGATTCGTAATCTACGAATAATTTTGAGACAGGAACTAGACAGCTTAGCAGAGGCTCAGCTCACATTTTCAAGGGTTTTTGGATGAAGAAAGGGTTTTTCTTTTTGTCACAGGTATTTGAACTCTTATCAAAGGATAAGAGAGGGACTTTCCTGGCGGTCCAGTGGTTAAGACTTTGCCTTCCAATGCAGGGGGTGCGGGTTCAATCCCTGGTCGGGGAGCTAAGATCGCACATGCCTCGTGGACAAAAAACCAAAACATAAAACAGAAGCAATATTGTAACTAATTCAATAAAGACTAAAAATGGTCCATATCAAAAAAATCTTTTAAAAAAAGGGGGGGTAAGAGAATAGCAGTGGAAGCAGCGGTAAGAGAATTTCTATGTAGGAGGAGCCCAGGGGTGGTGGTGGTGTGGCTGGAAGTGAGGCAGTGAGGCCAGGGCACTCATTCTTCATATTCCCCACTGGAGGCTGCATGTGTAGCATGCACATGGGTTTTGCTTGGATTACATGCTTATTTGGGGCAATTTGGGGGGCTGATGGAGACATGGGGGCCACATCTGGCCTCTCGTATTAACCTCTGGATCAACATCAGGGTAATTGTGAGTAACTCTTGGGGGTTTCATGGTTACGTAAGATGGCCACTTAGCTGTTAACGCCCCACATAGGAGGAAACCTCCCATCACAATGAACTTTGTTCAGGTTTACAAGTCACGTTTTGGAATTTGACAGCTGTTTTCTTTCAGTTGAGAATGAATGCATAAAGATGACTCAGAGGCCCCAGTCTCTCCAAATGCACCTAATTATGGGCTGAAAAGACATGTTATACAACCACCGCTCACTTTAGACGTGCCCCATTAGGACAGAGGGGAAGAACTGTGAGACAGACCAGCTATGAAGTAGATGCACTTTAAATTTCTCTGGTTGCCTCTGTTTAATGACTGATTTGTGTAGATCTATCAAAGCAGCTACTCTGTGCAGCAGCCAATCCACCCCTGTTTTCACCATCTCTGAAGTCACTGTAGCAACTGGGGTTGATTTAACAGGTTGTTTGGATCACAGCCATGAGTAGTAACGAGTAAAATGACTCAGCATTCAGTCTTTCGTTCATTCAAGGGATCTTAATTGAGTACCTACTATGTGCCTGAGCAGCTGCTAGAGAACAAAGCAGTCACAGACTCAGCCTCACGGAGGCTTAGGTGTGATGGGAGACAGATGTTAACCAACCATACAAATAAGCTTGTGATCAAAAACCGAGTAAATGCTAGGAAGGAAAAGCATAAGGTGCTGTGAGAGTATGTGATAGCGAGTCTGGATCACATTTGCTCCTTTCCCTGGAATTTCCTTTCTCCACTACCACTACCAAATATACTTGCCAGATATATGGAGGTTTCCTGGCTTCCTCCCTCTGTCCCTTACCCTGCACGGCCAACCAGGTACCAGATTTACCCACAAAGCATCTTTATAGCTCTCCTCTTTCCATCCCTTGTCTCTTTTACTTAGTCGTTTTCACCAACTTAAAATAGTCAAAATAACAGAAGCATATGGCAGTGCTTTGGAGGATATTTTTCTAAATTTTTCATAAAAATTTAAATCATTATCAAAGTTGTATATTTATAGTTAAAAAAAAAAAACCCAAGTAAGCCAAAGGCTTATGTCGCTTTGCCAGCACTGAGTCCCACTCCACAGAAGTAATCACTTGGAACCCTTTTAGCGAATGACTTTCTTAGTTCTAAACAACATGCTGAGACTGCCGTTACTGCATTTTTCAGTTTTCTTATTATAGAAGATGAAACTTTGGCTCTTTTATATCCCCATTCCCCAAATACACTTCTACTCTCCTATGCTCCCAAATAGAGTTACATTTGAACTCCTTGTTGCTTGATCAATATTCAGTGTTTACATGGTTATAATTATGCAGGTATTCACAGTTGAGTCCTGTAGTGTAATAGGATTAGATTTCCTTTCTTATTCAGTTTTTTGTTTTCCCTAGAAATGACAATTTGTAAATAATTAAATTATGATTTTCCCACTTGCTTACCTTTCTATGTATCTGTAACTAATTGATTCCTAAACCCTTAGCTGGAAGTGTAAAACTTCCCTTAATACATTAAAATGTATCAGATAATTTATCAATTTAATTTCTCCTTTCACTTCTTGCTTCTCTGTGGACTGATTGTTCTCTGGGTCTGCTGAACAGCTGTCAACTTGGGATCTCCCTTTACTCTCATCCTCTTTCTCTACCTCTTTCTTGTGTTGAATCTTCTGATGTTTGAGCTTATGACTTCCCTTTTTGTGCTTTATTCTCTTACATTAGTGGTCTATATCCTCCAATAGTTTTACAAGAAAGAGAGCTTAATAAGTAAAAATTTTAAGACCTTATCTGTATAAAATGTCTTTATTCTAGCTTCAAATTTGATAGTTTAGCTGGGTATAGAATATGCATTAAAAATCATTTTCCCTCAGAATTTGAAGGCATTGTTTCACTATCTTCCACCTTCCAGTGATGTTAAGCCCAATTACGTTTTTATTCCCGATCTTTGTATTTGATTTTATTTCCCCTCAGACTCTTTTCTTTTTCATACCAAGGAAATTGGACAACACTAAGGTCAAAGGAGGAACTGAGGGGCTAACTGCTTCTCATATAGATCATCAGCGAATCCTCTTCTTTTCAGCTCCACATGCACTCCTACTTCTGGTGGAGCCTCCAACACCTGAGCCGTTCTGAGGTTCTGCAGTGCACTTCACTGGGCTCCTGGGTCTCCCTCACTGTTTGCTTGGGTTTCAGCTTTCTCTGGTCTGCTAAGTCAGATGCCATGTGTTCTACTTTCCAGCTCTGAAACTTTGTTGTCATCTCCTTTCCCTTTCTCTTTGCTCTAGTGTATTTATGGCTTAAAAACACCCCTTTGCTGATGTTTTTGAGGGTTTTAGAGGGAGTGACAGTAAACCCTTGTGTTCAGTTCACCATGTTTGATCAGAAGTTTGTCTTCCTCTTCAACACCCCCTGCCCCTGCTCTACGTCAGTCCTTTTACCAGCTCCCCCTAAACATTATATAGGTCCCTAATTCTGTCTCTTGGCAGACCAGCCCACGCTCCAACCAGTCCTTCTACCTTGTCACCAGGGTAAGCTTTGTGACAGGTAAATCCAGCATCATGAGCTTTCCTGCTTTTCTGTCCTTTGCAAGCTGCACACATGGAACTACTTGCTTTTCCTCCAATATGTCTTATTCTCTCAAGACTCTTTGCCTTTGCACATGCTGTTCCCTTCTGGGGCCATCCTTCCCTTCTATACCCACCTGACAAGCACTTCTTCATGCTTCAAGTCTCATTATTAAGCACCACTTCCTCTGAAAAGTCTTCCTGGCTCTCCCAAGCAGAAGAAGGAGTTTGCTCCTCCATATTCTCTGCTACTTCCTGAAGCACGTAAGGCCTCTTCTCCCAACTACACAGTACGCTCCCCAAGCACAGGGCTTCATTTTTTATTTCCTAGTACCCAGGGCCTTGCCTGGCATAAAGCGGGAAAACAAAGGATACCCACTGAATACATGACAGCGAGCTTGATTTTCCCCAAACAGAACAAACACTTAGCTATTCCGATGAATCAGGGACCTAGCAACTGAATTACAGAAAAGCCTACATTGGCTAGTTCTAAAACCCAGATACATGTTGTGCTTGCTTTCAAGTATATAGAGTGCAATCAGTCAACTCCTTTTCATAGATTATATGATCCTTCAAAGACTGTATCAGAATGATTTGCAATTAATACATTGATCACCAGCCCAAGTAGTAGCTTATTCTGTTTGTATGCAAATGATGGCTTTGCAGTGCTAGAAAATATATTATTTCCCTAAACTAGGGAAACATTTCCCTTACAATTTCGATTTCACCATTAACTTTCAGCAAATATATATTTTTTATTCACAGGCAGTATAAATAAATACATGGAGAATAAGAAGACAAAACTAGTCCTGAGTGGGAATAAATACCGCCTCATCTGAGATTGTGCCAAGTGTGCAAACCACCACACATCTGACTCTCTTGTATAAATTGTAAAGTGCTATACATGTTGGTGCTATTATTACTGTTGTTGTTGTTGTTTCAAAGCCCATTCACTGTATTCTTGTAAAATCCGTGTAAAAACCAGGAGTGGTGTGTTACCCAGGTTCTAAAAATAAGGAAGAGGAGGACCTGAGAGGGAAGGTGCCCTCACCAAGTCGCTGCACAGGTGGTGACCCGGCTGTCACCCAGAGCCCATGCCGAGGCCCCAGGTCTGGGCACAGCCCACAGTCCTGAGCTGAGGCGAGGTCACTCACCATGACTGTGTACTCGGTCTGGGCTCGGATGGCATCCTTCAGGAGCAGTAGCTTCTCTGAATCCTGTAAATGGACCAGAGACACAGCGCATGGGGCTTTAAGAGGCTGCTCAGCGGCAGACAAGCTAAAGGAGCTGGTTGTCTCGGGGCCGAGAGGACAGGCGGTCCACAGCCGCCTCACTGGTCCCCCCTGAGACTCCTCGGGCCAGCAGGACTTACCGGCATGGTGGCCGTGCGGTCAGTGATGGTTTTCACAAAACGCAGCGCCTCCAGAGTGGCTGATCGAATGTTGTCCACCCGTCCCTCGCGGAACCGACGGATGGACGCGCTCTCGTAGGTGGGCACGAGTCTCCTGTGGAGCCTGCACGGGATGCAGGAGGAATGGCAGACGGTGCTGCCTTCTCAGGGAGTCATAAACGCTGAAATAGCCTCGGCTGCCCTTACTTTTACAATCCTGCCTTCGCTCTGCACAGTATTTCATTTTAACGCTAATAGAATTCTGGAGGAGATTCCCCAAAGATGAATGTCGGGGAGCCTCGGATACGAAATGCTGAGCACACTTTCCTGCGTGGGTGATACTGTGTGGATATAAAATAAGGAAGACGTGACTGGTAGTTTTTTAAAAGTCCCAGTCTGGTGGGAAACCTAGAGTTTTCTGTGAGATCCAATGAGTGTTTGATTAATAGCACAGCATGGACTAATTCATCATTCGCACTCTTGAGGGAATCCTGTTTTATTTAAAAACAATTCAAGCATGACCTACGGATCGAGGCAGGGAGGGGGCCTTAGTGGCCGTGGGTGTCAGCCGCTGCAGAGGCTCACCGTCCAGGGGCAGCAGGGCTTCCAAACAGACCCATGGGCACAAGGGCTGTGCCTCTCCTCCCTCACGTCTGTGACCAGAAGAGCAGTGGCTGCTGTCCCCACCAGCCAGAGCAAGTCTTTCCGCCTTGCACACCAGGCTGGCACATGCCCTTCTCACCAGTCAGGAAAGTTGTTGGTGTTGGGGTCAGGGAGGGGAAAGACACAGAACTCAGAGACGGGCAGTGACACCCCGATGTCACACAGCAAGTTGGGGCCCTGTATCTTGGCCTCCTCGGGGCATGTCTCTCCCAGCCTGGGTGAGCTCCAGCAGGAGGGAAGGCCGAGTCTGATTTGGCACAGTGCTTGGCACCATATGGCTTGCCAAGCAAATGGCATTTTCTGTACACTTATGTCTCATTTCTCCAAGACTCTGGCAGGGAGCTCATTTCCTGTATCTCTCTAGCCCCTGGGGGCAAATGCCATGCCGAGCACAAAAGTAGATGCCATCACTGGCTGGTCGCTGATCAACCCCAATTTAGGTAGCTTCCAGGTTTCTGCTGAATCTAGGAGCAGATTTAAAAAATATCTTTTTTGTTATAGCTGAAACTCTGAAGAATGCATTCCATGGGCAGCAGGTCATATTTTGCCTATTCAATGAGCCCGGGAGCCTCTGGCCACATCTATTCCTGGCCATGTCCAGTGACAGCAAAGATCCCTGGAGGCTGGAGTTGGGAGGCTCTATGCAGTGCCCACCAGCCCCTCTGGGCTTTGGATCTGAAGCTCTGAAGTGCTTGCCAGGGGGGTACCAGTGCAGCAGTGTCCCCGATTATGGTACCAGCAGGACACTGACCTCGTGGCCCATTTTAGCCAGATGCCATCTGAGTATCAGAACGGCATTGATTGCAGTTCCAGAGGCCAGGTCCTGCCGGCGAGGTCTCCATGTCCTGGCGATGAGCCCATCCTCGTGTGGGGTGACGTCAGCCTGACAGATGACAGAGTGGCTGCACTCCCTTCCTCATGAGTCACAGCCCCCTGCATGGGACACTGGGCTCTGGGATGCTGCCTGCTCGTTAGTGACACCTCCTTGCCCTGGCTTTCTCCAAGGTCGCTTTATGCCTCCCCTGGTTGCAAACCGAAAGCAGGTTCTGGTGGGGGCATAGTGCTATTTACCGCCCGTGCCAGTTTCTGAGCTGTTGCTTCTGGAACACTGAAACCAACAGGGACCAGCCCTGTCTTGAGGAAGATCTATTTTGCATTTTACTTTTCGCCTCCTATAAAAGACCAGTTAGGCTCCCAACCCTGCCTTCAACCCTTACCTCCCTACACTGCATCCCTTCCCCAACACACAGCTACCACTATAGAGATCTGTCTAAACCACACACCTCACTGTGCCACCCTGGGCTAAAACTCCTGCAGTGTCTTCTCATGTCTGTGACAGTCCCTGATGCCTACTCTGTCCCAGGAGTGCGAGATACCCAGAACATCATGCCTGGGGGAGACAGTCTAGAAAACAAAGTCAGCAGATCAATGAACAAGGGAGTCCACATGAATAATGACTGCCATGAAGGAAAAAGAGCACAATATGCTGTGACAGAGAACTGGGTGGCAAGGGGCCCCGAGGTGGCCTCTGAGGGCTGACACCTGGGCTGAGACCTGAGCGGTGGGAAGGAGCTGGTATGTGAAGAGCAGTGGTGACAGGTGGGTGGGCAGAGGCAGAGCCACAGCAAAGATCTGGAGGCAGAAGAGAGGTTGGGGGCAGGGCCCCAGGGAAGGCTGGTTCACAGGGAGCCTTTCAGGGAGCTGGACTTTGTTCTAAGTGTGAAGGGAAACATGGTAGGTGATAAAGACTGATTTGCATATTTCAAAGTTCATGCTTCATGAAGACAGGATTATAGGGGACAAGAGTGGAAGCAGAGACACCCCCCCCAAGGGCATGCTACAGTTGACCAAGCACTAGATGATGGGGGCTGGGGAGGGGCTGATGGCAGTGGAGGTGAAGGGAAGAGGATGGAGGGTAGACATTTGGAGGAGAATTGACATGGGGATGAGGGGAATGAGAGACAGAGACAAATCAAGCCCCAAATCTTTGACTTGACCCCTTTGCCGGGGCGGGCAGGGTGGGGATGCTAGTTCCGTTTCCTTATCAAGGCCAGGAAACGTGGAGAGTAACAGGTCACAATAATACAGGGACCCAGGTGGGCTGGGTGAGATCAGGAGGAGAAGCAGCCTCTCTACCTGACGTCCTCATCCCCTGCCTGGCCCTTGTGAGTTCTGTGTTCCTTCCCTGTGAGCTCTGTGCCCCTGGGCCATCGCTCGCCAGCTTCTTGACTGCAATATCCTTCTTTTCATTTCTGAGGTTGGACTCACGCTTTGAAACCCAGTTAGGTGACACCTCCTTCCATGCAGCTTGCCCTGATCATACCGCCATCCTCTAGGCCCACAGTAAGTCATCTCTCCCTCCAAGATGCTTCTAGGCTCTAGAGTAGCTTGTCAGTCAGCCCACCTTGGCAGGCTGTGCTTACCTATAGAAGGCCAGCTGGAGGGCCACCTGAATAAAGGCATCGGGGCTGCACTTCTGCTGCTTAATGAATGTTTTCCCATAGTCGTCAAATTTATAAACAATGAAGTCGAGATTCTTTACTATTCTGTGGAAGAAAAAGAAAAGATGCATTCATCACATGCAAAATAGAATGCATTCACCACAGGGTCTAACGAAGTTTCTCCATCCTGGTCTACGTCCCAGCACGCTAGATATCCAGTGCACTGTCAGAGACAGGCCTTGACGTTTGGAAGTGGCAGAAGGCACGCCAAGCAGGGTAACTCTGAGCTAAAGCTGAGGCTTGGCTGGGCAGTGGCCCTGCTCTGGGGGTAGGGGAGGTGGGCCTGGCTGCAGAGAAGGACACGGAAGCACGAGGGACATTTGCATGGGCAGGGAGAACACTGCCTACAAAGTCCTAAGAATTCATTGCCCACAGAAGAAGGCCTGAAAGAGGCCATGCATCTGATCTGTTTGGGAAGGTGTGTCCAGCATCCCTATGGATTCTTTTGACATCCCGGCCATCCTGCCAGACCTGCAAATCCCCTATGTCCAGGGAAAAGCCCGTTTTTCTGATGGCTGCAAGCAGCATCTCCTCGCTGAGACTCATCCCTGTTGTGCTATGGAAGAAAGGTCTGGAGCCTGGCCGCTGGTCACGGTCACCACAGCAAGAGCTGCTCATCTGGGCTTTGCTGGTGACTGAAAACCCATTTTACCCAGAAAATGCTGCTGAGCCTCCCCGGACATGCGTAGGTCTTTGCTGCTCATGAATCGTTGTCAGAGCAGCAGGAAGAGTCCCTGAGTCCACACTGAGACCTTTCAGCGCTGGTCTCCCCCGACGCCCACCCTCACATATTGACCAGTCTCCTCCTTCACAACGAGTCTGGGGTCCGGGCTGACTGCTGCCTGAAGCGACGTCCAGCAAGGTCCTCACCACCCGTCCACCAGCCGCGGGTGTGTGTGTGCGCACGCAGAGCCCTGGGTGGGCAGCCCTGACCCCCCTCCCACACTCCCTCAGGATTTGCTGTTCCCTGCCTGCCTTGCCTTGAATTATTCCTCCAGCCATGTGAGCTCAGCTCTCGGTGGGCCATGCCAGGCTCCGGGGACCCGTCAGGACTCGGAGAGGGCCCAGTGCTCACGGGAACTCACTGCTCAGTCGGGCCTGTTGACCCACCGTCCCCCAACAGGCTGAGCTTACTGTCACCACAGACACCTGGGAACCTCTTGTCCAAGCCCTGGCCATCAGACCCTACCTGCCTTCCATGGCGGCTCAAGAACCCCCTCAGCTCCTCCTGCTTCCCCACCCACATGCCTCTCTTGGCTTTTCTGGTCCTCCAGAAAGGGAAGCTGGGGGTCTCGGGACCGCGTGACACCTGCTTGAATCCCTGAAAGTAAACCGGCTCCTTCCTCGGCCCAGGGCTCACCAGCCCACCAGTTCACTCTCCTAGCAGCCTGTGTGTCCCAAGAACAGCCCTGTAGAGTTGAGATATGAGCACCGCTTTACAGATGAACACCTGAGGCCTCTCCTCCTCCCCGTGGAAAGCCATTCAACCTCCCCAGCAGCTCGCTGTGGACTCATCCTCCCCAGCCCTCGGCCTCTGAGCCTGGCCACGTTCTGTCCTGCTCACCTGTGCTATTCCCACAGTCTCCTCGCTGGCTCCCCGAAACCCCATGCACAAAATCCTCCAGGGGGGGGCTTCCCTGGTGGCGCAGTGGTTGAGAGTCTTCCTGCCAATGCAGGGGACACGGGTTCGAGCCCTGGTCTGGGAAGATCCCACATGCCGCGGAGCGGCTGGGCCCGTGAGCCACGACTATTGAGCATGCGCGTCTGGAGCCTGTGCTCCGAAACAAGAGAAGCCGCGATAGTGAGAGGCCCGCGCACCGCGATGAAGAGTGGCCCCCGCTTGCCGCAACTACAGAAAGCCCTCGCACAGAAACGAAGACCCAGCACAGCCAAAAAAAAAAAAAAAAAAAAATCCTCTAGGGGCTCCTCACTGCTGCAGGACGGCTTCCAGCCCCCATAACATAAGGACATGAAGCTCTTCACAATGTGACCCTGACTTCCCTTTATTGCCCCAACTCTGGACACTCTCTCACTTGCTGGCCTCCAAACCAGCCTGATCTCTTATGAACCTATCTCTCCCCCAGCTGCTGGTACCACGAACTCCTAGTCATCCTTCAAGGCCCAACTCTGTAAAGCCCTTGCTCAACATCCTGGCAGAACCCAGCTCCCGTGTCCTCTGTGTGTTCAGGTTCGAATGCCTCTCTCTGGTTTTGGGGCTTATTGCATCTGATATTTTTGTGTTGGGGGTCTACTTCCTCCACTAAAGTATGGAGGGCAGGCCCCATGGCACATTGCTCTCTGTGTCCCCAGAGCCCTACCAGAGGCCTGGTACACACCAGAGCTCTACACGTGTTTGATGAATGAATGAATGAAAGAATGAATCAATGTACTCATGCTCACTTATTGAATGAGGGAATGAACGACCAAAGTCCAGATCTAGTTGCCATCCCGTGGCTCCCAGCACACCTTGCCACTGTCAGCGAGGGCTCGCATCCATCCCTGGCCCTCCTGCCTAGGTCCCGTTAGGGCCAGCATGGCCCTTGGGAAAAAAGCCCCTTGTCAAGTTGCAGTGTAAATTCAAGCAAATTGAAATAGCTTGGATTCAAATGACCTATTCAAACCAGTTGTTTATGACTCCCCTGAAAGCAGAGAATGATTTCCCCGCCTTGACTCTGCTCAGTCAGGTGAAACCTGCAGAAAAAAATAGCTTCACGTTTGCATTTTATGGAAATGATGGATACTTCAGCAAGGTTATTTCCCCAAGAGTTATAACTCCCCTTTAGTTTGCTTACATTTCCATGAGGGGGTGGGCAGAGGCAGGTGAGAGGAGGCAGAGGGGCTGGGGTCTTTGGAAGCTTCCAGGGTGCCTTGGCAGCTGGTGGGGCGGGGGCGTTGTAGGATGACCCCTGGAGCATCACCCCCAAAGACCTGGGATTCTCCTTACTGTTGAAGTTTTTCTGCCGAGGAGGCTAAGAGGCCTTGAATTTCCGGGGAACATTTCCACCTCAGTCTCCTGGGTGCTGGGAGCTCGCTGACCGAGTCGGCTCGGACCATCTTCTTGCTGGTCTTCACCCTGCAGGACAAAGGGGTGACCTCCTGTGGCCCGCAAGCTGGGGGGCTGCGGGCAGCTTGTTTCTTTGTGCTGCAGTCATCTTAGCTGGTGGAGTTTGATTTGCCCCCCAAACCATGAAAGAGCTGAACAGACTGAAGCTCAGAGAGGCCACCTAAATTAGTGAGTGGCAGAGCTAGGATTCCATCCGGTTCCACCTGACTCCAAAGCCCAGTATTTCTTTCCACGTTTTCCATTTGACCACGCTACACCACTAACTCTTAAAAAACACTCGGGGACAAATGGAACAAGCAAATTGTGTTGTTCTGTTTACGAGGGCAGGTTTGGGTTTTCAGTGATCCTGAAGAGTTCCTAAATCATGGAAGAACTTATAGATTCAGGGAGAAGATCCTAGAAGGAGAGAATGAACAAAATTGTGAATGGAGGAAGGAACCTGGTGTGTTTAAGGGACACAGAAGTACTCAGTCTGTCCAGGATGGGAGTTGGAGAGACAGACCCAGGCCAAGGGAAAGGAAAGAGGTGCAGCTCAGAGACCTCCCCTCTGTGCTGGGTCAACAGCAGGCTTAGCCCTGACTCTGGACAAGCAAGACATCGACCTGGACTTCCCTGGACCAAAGCAGGTGTTCCTTTAAAGCTGAGAATTCTTGGCCAAGCCTTGCCCTAACTGCCCCTAACCTGTTGCTCAGTCTGCCCCTTCTGTCCATGACCGATAAAGCATGTGATGCCTTGTTCAGGTTGTTTTTCAAATTCATCTTTTGCTAAGACACTTTCCAGACTAGCGTGGCCCCCCAGCGGCCGCCCACATTTAGCTTGGCGGCTGCTTGGCAGTCTGGCTTTGCCTCCTCTGGCTGCTCGGGAGGGGCTCTGCCTCCAGACTCACATGTGCTTGAGCAGATGCTCTGTGCACTGCACTAGGACGATGCCGTCGAATGGGGAGTGTTCGCACACCACGCCACACGTGCCGTCTCGTCCCACCACAAACTGCAATAGGAAAGAGAAGTGAGTGGACCTCTGGGACAGTCAATATTTCAAACCAGCCCCTGGGCCCCAGGTCAGGAACCCCGCATTCTCCCTCTGCCCCCACCTCTCGGGGGAAACTCTCCTCTAGGGACACCAAAGCACATCATTTCCTGAAAAGAACGCTGCATGCAATTGCCATGGCCTGAGAGTATGGGAGCCTCAAGACAGCTCTAAACTGTGTGACCTCCTTCCCAGAAATGCCCCAGGCAGTGAAGGTGGAGCCCAAAGCTCCCCGGCTCAAGTAGCCCAGCGATTCCTAAGAGCTCACTCCGAGGCGGTGCACACCCTCCTCAGGTCCTGGGCAAGCTCCTTCGGCTCCTGTTAGCCCTGTTTCCCCTTCACGGTGCACATCAGGGCCACCATCCTGGTCTGCTTTGTGTGATTATGTGTCTGATGGACCCTGTGTGTTTGGCCACCACTGATATTATCCCCAGGATCGCCCCATAGTAGGTGCTTAATAATTTTGTTAAATGAGTAATGAAAGATAATGATCCATTTTGGATGGTGTGCAGATTCCTAGGGAGAAATAAAATATCCCTTGATGGGAGTGAAAGAAAGGTGTACGAAAGATGCCCCATTAACTGCTCCCTGGGCTTCAAGTCAGGGACCCTGATTCCAGTTCTGTGGTTGCTGCCTGCCAGCTGGGAGAGCTTTGACAAGACACTTCAACTCTCTGGCTTCAGTTTGCTCTCATTTAAAATGGATCCAATAAGGCCCAGTTCACCGGATCGATGTGAGGCTTAGAGAGAAGGCATATGAAAGGCCCACGGGAACTGTGAAGATTACTTCTGAGTTTTATGACTATACAAAGGCTGGATTTAGTTGACTTGGAAAAGGGACATACTCAGTATGTACAAAAGGACTAGGAGAAAATAGTGAGAAGAATGAAATCTCATTCTTAAAGCATAACCCGAATAAAGTGGGGCTGCCTTGAGGTCCACCTCAGCACAGCATCACACTCAAGAGGTACTAGCCTGTCATCCATAAGCAAACAAACCAACAAGCAAACAAATAAACAAGCTGCTGAAATCTTTATGAGACCTTCCAGGGAACTGTAGCACAGCACACCTCTGAGCTGTCTCCCTGTCTCCTCCAGTCTCATAGCTGCCCGAATCTTTTCTCCCATTCTTCAAGCAAACGCACTTCCCACAGAGTTTCTCTCAAGATTCATCCCTTGCAGGCTCTTTTCTCTCTCCCTTTGTGTCCCCCTGCCTTTCTGTCCTGAGACTCGCTCTTGAACTTTTCAGTTCACGTTCATGGAGCCTGTCTGGCTTTTCCAGCTCCCCTGATAATCTGTCCTGCCTGCAAAAAGAGCCCAGAGGTGGGCACGGTCATCCACGTGAGGCAGGAGGGGAGCACACATTAGTGCTTTTGTGTCCCTGTCGCTAAAAGAAAGGGAGGAAAATGTTACCTTTGAAAAACCACTACCAAGGCTTACTATGTTTCAGGTCCTGTACATCCATTGTATCATTTCAATCCCACAGCTGCTCCATGAAAGATTACAAGCCATTAGCACCACTGGTGGAGGCTAAATAGCCAGCGCAGCAGGGAGAGAACTCAGCAGAAATAGAATCAATATGCAAACCAATAAAAAGGATAACCTGCAGAATGTAGGGGACAGAGAGGGAGAAAAACGAGAGGCGGCCTAGAAATGCTTACCAGTGTGAGTGATGCTAAATCAAAACGTAAAGATGGTTGCGTGCTACTTAATATGGTCACTGTGAAAGTGCGGGGGCTTTACAAATAAGATTAGATTCAGGATCGGCGTGCTGGGGTAAAAGAATGGGGGACGGGAATGAATGGCCCAATCTTCATCCTCATCTGTGTGAGTATTTTTCTCCAGGCCAAAGTGAATGTCTTGTTTCTGGGCTGATGTCATGTGAATGAAAAATGTATGAACAGGGACTTCTCTGGTGGCACAGTGGTTAAGAATCTGCCTGCCGATGCAGGGGACACGGGTTCGAGCCCTGGTCCAGGAAGATCCCACATGCCGCAGAGCAACTAAGCCCGTGCGTCACAACTACTGAGCCTGCACTCTAGAGCCCACGAGCCACAACTACTGATCCCACGTGCCACAGCTACTGAAGCCTGTGCGCCTAGAGCCCGTGCTCCGCAACAAGTGAAGCCACCGCAATGAGAAGCCCGTGCACTGCAACGAAGAGTAGCCCCTGCTCGCTGCAACTAGAGAAAAGCCCACACACAGCAACGAAGACCCAACACAGCCAAAAATAAAAATAAATTCAAAAAGTATATATATGAATGGTTTTGTTTCATTTTATGACTTTTCTTCTGTGGAGATGCTGGGCTACCCTACTCCTCAGGGATGAAGGGAGGTGTATTGAAATGGCCAGGCCAGGGTGACGGAAATTCAGAAAAGCTGACATCTTCAGGCATCAGACATGATTCTTTTTTTTTTTTAAATTGGAGTATAGTTGCTTTACAATATTGTGTTAGTTCCTGCTGTACAGAGAAGTGAATCAGCTACGTGTATACCTATAGCCCCTCTTTTTTTGGATTTCCTTCCCATTTAGGTCACCACAGAGCACGGAGTAGAGTTTCCTGTGCTGTACAGTAGGTTCTCATTAGTTATCTGTTTTATACATAGTAGTGTATATATGTCAGTCCCAATCTCCCAATTCATCCCACCCTCCCTTTCCCTCCCTTGGTGTCCATATGTTTGTTCTCTACGTCTGTGTCTCTATTTCTGCTTTGCAGATAGGTCCATCTGTACCATTTTTCTAGATTCCACATATATGCATTAATACACGATATTTGTTTTTTTCTTTCTGACTTACTTCACCTTGTACGACAGTCTCTAGGTCTATCCACGTCTGTACAAATGACCCAATTTCGTTTCTTTTTATGGCTGAGTAATATTCCATTGTATATATCAGCGGTCCCCAACCTTTTTGGGACTGGTTTCGTGGAAGACAATTTTTCCATGGACTGGGGGAGAGGGGGATGGTTCAGGCGGTAATGGGAGCGATGGGGAGCGGCAGATGAAGCTTTGCTCACTCCCCCGCCGCTCGCCTCCTGCTGTGCAGCCCGATTTTTTTTTTTAATTAATTAGTTAATTTATTTTTGGCTGTGTTGGGTCTTCGTTTCTGCATGAGGGCTTTCTCTAGTTGTGGCAAGTGGGGGCCACTCTTTATCGTGGTGTGCGGGCCTCTCACTATTGCGGCCTCTCTTGCTGCGGAGCACAGGCTCCAGACACGCAGGCTCAGTAGTTGTGGCTCACGGGCCCAGTTGCTCCACAGCATGTGGGATCTTCCCAGACCAGGGCTCGAACCCGTGTCCCCTGCATTGGCAGGCAGATTCTCAACCGCTGCGCCACCAGGGAAGCCCAGCCCGATTCTTAACAGACCACAGCCCGACACCGGTCCATGGCCTGACACCCTAGTATATATGTATCACATCTTTTTTATCCATTCATCTGTTGATGGGCATTTAGGTTGCTTCCATGTCCTGGCTATTGTAAATAGTGCTGCAATGAACATTGGGGTGCATGTGTCTTTTTGAATTTTGGTTTTCTCAGGGTGTATGCCCAGTAGTGGGATTGCTAGATCATAAGGCAGCTCTATTGTTAGTTTTTTAAGGAACCTCCATACTGTTCTCCATAGTGGCTGTATCAATTTGCATTCCCACCAACAGGGCAGGAGGGTTCCCTTTTCTCCACACCCTCTCCAGCATTTATTGTTTGTAGATTTTTTGTTGATGGCCATTCTGACTGGTGTGAGGTGATACCTCACTGTAGTTTTGATTTGCATTTCTCTGATAATTGGTGGTGTTGAGCATCTTTTCATGTGCCTTCTTGCTGAATGTGTTGAGGATTTGTTTGATGGGAGCCCCTGGTATGCCCCCCCCTTACAGTGTGTGATGGGAGATGGGGAATGAGCCCCAGGTCTGGCCCAGAGGCCCCCTAGGCTGGGCTGCAGGAAGGTTAGGGGGTTGGAGCTGGGTTTGGCCACTTGCTCCTGAGAAGAGCTCTGGCCGGTCCAGGGCCTGACACCAGTGGCACATCTCCTCCGCCCCCTCGGCCCCAGATGCAGCCTCCTGGGCAGCAGAGGCCAGCAAGAGAGCCTGCTGGATGTGAGCGTGAGGCGGCTGCGGCCACTGGCCCTGCCTGGGGGAGGCTTACCTGCAGGGACTTGTCGTACCAGCGGTTGGCCCCATTCTTGCTGCAGCCTCCGCCGTGGAGGAGCTGGAGTGCCCTGTTGGTGTCGCTGAGCTCCATGCCTCCCGGGGCATCCAGGCACACCAGGCAGATGCAGCGCTCGATCATATCCAGGGAGTCCCTGTTGGTGGAGTCTGCGGGGCAGGCAAGCACGGCCTTACTTAGCACCTGCCCTGCCCCGGGCCTGGGGTCCCCTCTGCAGAGCCCCACATGCCACAGGCGGACACACGTATGGACACCCAGATCTTGAGCCAGGCCTGAGTCCCCCACCACCCCAGGGGGTGGGCCGGGAAGTCAGCCTGACTGTCCTGAGCTTCTGTGCTAACCCCAGGGACCAGCTCACCCTCAGGGTCCCTGCAAGAGTCCTGCCCTTCAGCTGTAGCCAGTTCTGCCCCCAGATGTGTGGTCACTGGTCCTGCCTGCCAGGATGAAAAGGGGTGGTGTGGGACCTTCCCCGTAAACGTTAGACCCTCGGGCCAGCCTGTGCCAGAGAAGGAGCTCCAATTCCCCCATCCAACGGCACCCTCCACTCACACCTGCGGGCCACATCTGGCACATAAGCAAGTTCATTTGTCCTGAACTATGATTTTCAAACATCAGTTGCCAAAAAATTTTAATTAGTCAATTTCACATGAAAATCGGAAGTAAGGGAGTGAGGGTGTTGCTCTCCCAGCGCCCTCCCACCACCATCACCCCAGCTGTTGTTTCCACGCAGAGGGTAAGTGGAAGGGCCAGGTTGCCCCTTAACCTATATCCAGATGAGATCATTGGGGCAGTCTCAGGCACATAGAACTCATCTAAAAGTCACTGAGTTGTGCAGGAGACACGTCACCAAGGGAGCCTGACTTCTCCATGGGGGACACTGGGTATGGAGTTCCTCCCGGAATAGAGCTGGGCCGGCCAGATGGGCTGCCCCAGGCAGCTTCCTCCAATAAGCACAGGAAGATTTACAAAGCCTGCCCAGTGGGACCTGACTGTGTGCTGCTGTGTATCCCTTCTCCCAATCAGGAGTCTTTACTGTGGTGACAGTATTCTTTCTCCACCATCCCACACAGGGTGTGTGGGCATCAGGACCCGATGGCGAGGGCTGCACATCACCCAGACCTCCTGACCTCTGAGCTGGATGAGGTGTAGGGTTACACCCTTCCCCCAGCCCCAGTGTGTTCTATGCATGAGAAGATGGAGTGCCTGTTATTTGGAAGCAAAGGGGCATTATGTGGCATATTCCAATATCCATACCCCCTTTAGTCATCGAACACCTGGTTTTTAACTTGGCACAGGGATGAGCAGAACTACAGCTACATTTCCTGCCTTCTCTTACAGCTGGGGGAAATCATGTGTTCAATTCTACCAACAAAATCTAGAAACACTATATGACAGCTTCCAAGAAACCTCCTTAAATACAACTAGCACATGCTCTTTGCCCTTCTTTCCACCTTCCTCCATCCTGCTGCCTGGAACACAGGTGTGATGGCCAGAGCTCTAGCCTCCGTATTGGGCCAGGAGGCTGTGGGCCACAACCTCGGGGTGAGATGGAAGAATCCTAGCCACCTATCTGCTCTGGAGGGCTCAGTTCTGGTATACGTGAGAGAGAGAGGAAGAGAGAGAGAAATCTCTATTTTTTTTAAGCCACTATTATTTTGGGTTTTCAATCACATGTGGCCAAATGTAATACTAACTTAAACAGTCTGGTTACGCTGGATTCACATCTTCACACTGCAGGAATTACCTGGAGCTGAGAAGCTGCACCCTTGGTTTGCCCCAGTCCTCTCTCATTTATTTAACCCTCTTGTCCCTGCAGGTAGTTAAGTACAAGATCCCTGTCCAGAATGCTCTTCTCTGTGTCAGAGAGAAACACTCTGGGGGCTGAAGATCCCTCCAAGAAGGCAGTCGAGGCCCCTCCCAGCTCCCTCCTGTCTCAGCATTGACGCAGACCCTTGGGCGGCCCAGGTCCTGGGTGCTGGCCCTGCTCTTTCCTGCAGTCAGCTCTGCGCTCCTCGATTCTGAGCCTGGACACGCAGCCCTCTGCTTCTGCAGCCACAAGCTCCTCTCCCCTCCTGCCCCTCCCACTGGAACCCCAGGGACTGCTGAATCAGAACTTCTCTTTTCAGAGCCCTCACCCCCACCGTAGTCCCCAGCTCTGGAGCCTTCTTTCTTTCCAGAGCCTGAAGCCAAGAAATATACCCACCGTGTGTCATAGTCGTCTGGATTCTGCCTTCCTGGAGTCCAAGGAATGTGTGGGAGCAGGTACGGCTTCCACACCCTCAGGCTCAGGTCTCCCTCCGCTGTTCACCAGCCAGGTCCTGCCCATGGGTTGAACTAGGCACAGCAGCACCTTCCCCAGTCAGTGGGAGGCTGAGTACACAGCTGACGCTGCCAGTGAGGACCACAGCCGGACTCTGCCCATCCTTTCCTCTGTCCAGTTAGGGGCCTGGAACGGCCATCGAGAAAGTCCTGTCTGCTCCTCCCTCCTCTTGGCCTCACCCCAGGCTCTCTGGGCTGCTTCCCTTCCTGGCATAGGCAGCCTCGAGTGAGGCAATCCCTGAGACCCTCCCCTGGGTCTCCTCAACACCTACTGGGCACACAGATGCTAAGGCCACCTGTGCAGTCCCCGCCGTGCCAGGGTGATTTCTCCAGGTTCATGAGAGGGGTCCACAGACGTCCTCGAGTGACAGGAGTCTGCAGTCCCCACTATCCCCTTCCTCCCTCCTCTTTCAAATCCTGGGGGAAGGAGATGTCTCTCAGAGGAGACCTTCTACTCTGGGAACGAGGCTAACCAGCAATCCAGCCCATCCTCGGCCCTTCCTTCCCTGCTTCCTGTCTAGAATATGGATTTGGGGGGCACTGGGAGCTCAGGATCCCTCCTGACTCCTATGGGTCCAGGATGACTCATCACCTTCCACGTGGCCTCTTGGACTTTCCTGCCTCATCTGATCCACTTCAAGGTTTTGGGCCATGCCCTGGGGACCGAACGGCAAACGAGACACCATTGTGGTGGGGGTGGGCTGGGGGGTGAAGAACTCCCCTCCCCCCTTCCTTAAGTGTGATACAGTCACCACGTCACCCTCTTCGACCAGAAACAACTTCTACGGCCCACAAGGAAGGATCCAAACTTCTCAACATGGCTCCTGAGCTCCACTGCTCGCATCTGCTGCCCCTCCGGGTCGCCTTCCCTGAATCCCTGCATGGACCTCACAGGAGCCTCCTGTCACTCCCGGTCACCTGCGCACATTCATCCCCTCACCGTCACGCAGGCTGCCCCCTGGATGGGGGCCCTTCTCCTTCTCTGCCTATCAAAGCTCTACTCGTCAAATCCTCCCAAGCTCCCTAACCCTCTCATGGTACCGACCCTGCGCCCGGTGCGGGTGGGAGCAGCCCAGAGAGCCCCTGCCCTCCAGGACGCCTCACACCGGGAAGAAGCCGTCTCGGCTGCCTGCTCAGGGCCGATGAGGACCCTCTGCTCTCTCCACCAGGCCGGCCTCACACGGAACCTGAGTCCAGTGCTGGACCAGCCACCTCAATAACCGCCACCTCCTACCGCACTGTGCATGACCCTACAGTGCGTGACCCTGTCGCGCCCCAAACCCCTGTCACCAACAGTCCAGCTCCAGGAGCCCTGATCTGGCCCCCTCTTCCCACGCCTTTGAGCTCACAGAGAGCAGGGCCTGGGTCCCCAGCCCAGGTGGGCACAGGAAAGTGTCCATGGCTGGCAATGGACTTGAGTGTGCATGGATAGGTGAGGCTGAGATCTGTGGGCACAGCTCAGAGAGGGAGCTCAGAGGAGCTCAGCCAGACCCTTGAAAGTCAGGAAATTACTACCTTTGGGGCATGGAGCTTCATGGGATGGAAGGGACGGGGGAGAGATGGAGACAGGAAAGGGATTCCTCACTCTCTGCAAAGCTTCCCACCCTGCCCCTCTCTGCTCCTGTAGGAGTCCCTGCCGATGGCCATGGTGCCTGGCCCTGCACTGTGTGCTATTCTGGGGGTCCTTTGGGATCAGGGTGGCTGGGGACTTCAAAGCATGGGAGGCCTTGACTAGGCCTGGGTCTGATTCAAATAGGCGGAGAGGAAGGGAGATAACAGTGCTGGAAAAGGCTCTGAGGCTAGGCAGTAGACACCCATGCTTGTGGGTGGAGCCTGTCAGTGATGCCTAGCCGCTTGGGGTGGGCCTGGGCCTGGGGACCATGGGCAGCCCCGATGTTACACACGTTGGCCCATGTCTCAGTGAGCTCTGAGAGCCCAGGCTTGGTATTTGCCTATGAAACAGCCCCAAGGCCAGTGTGGAGTGGGCAGGCTGCAGCTCCCCAGGAAGCCCACGGCAGGCCTGTCCATCTCGGAGGCTGGGGAGCAGGTCTGATGCAGCCTCTGTGCAGAAGAGTGGGAGTTTGGCACACTCCTTCCCAGCTGGGTGACTGGAGGCTGGCAGCAAAAAAGGACAGCTCCCTGGGCATCAGTGCCGCAGCCACCTCCAGGCAGGAGAGAGGGACCCCTGAGGAGGGGCTGAACTATCACCACCGCGTGCAGGTTGAGCAGGGCCCCGGAGCGCAGCACCAGCCAACAGGAACTGGGTCCTAGCTCATTAGACAGAGTGAAATGGGAGCAGGACAGCAGAGCTGGGATGCCAGGTCGCCTTGCAAATGAACTCCCTGCATACAAGCAGCTGATCGGTCAAATGCTGACAAGTTTATCGTGTAAGGCAGAAAATGAACTACACCCAAACTCATCCACTATGACTCTGGCCCAAACGTGATGGAAACACGGGGCAGTGGGCTGGAGGCGCACGGCAGGAGCCATTTGTCTTGTGACATCCTCATCGAGCACACGGAGGCTCGCTTAATGTGGTAAATCAATCTTCCTCAAGGAGCCCCTGCTTAATAGGTAGAAGTCGGAGTTGAGTAATAGGAGGAGCTGCCACCCATGCCTGGGGAGTTGACAGCTTCAGCGATGCAGAAATTCCAGAGGCCATGAGGCCTTGGAGGGCCCTGGAGCTTCTGTTAGAGGTTGAAAGCATCCAGACTGTGACTAAGGTGAGCAAAGATAAAATGAACACAGCACCTCTGCCTCTAGAGGGCTGCAGACTCCTCAGGTGCTGCTCCCCAACACACCCACCTGTGCACACGCACACACACAGACAGACACACAGCCCTCTGGGATCTATTCCCTGGGAATAGATAGTCTGGGAGATGGAGGCACTGGGTTCCTTCTCAGACACTTAGAGCTTCTAAATATCTGTCAATCACATCTGAGCATCTTTCCTCCCCAGATAAAGGAATCATAGCTCCTTTTGGGAGGGAAGTCTGCCATCACACCTGTCAAATTCTTCTCTACTCTATGGCTTATGGGGTGATCTTTATATTCCCAGCCCCTAGAGGCTATGAGGAGGCCGACAAAAGTATGTCCAAGCTATATTCTATCTACAAGAAACTCACATCAAATATAATGATATAGGTTGGGTGAAAGGAAATGGAAAAGGACATATCCAGCAAATATTAATGAAAAGAAAGCAGGAGTGGCTATATTAATATCAGATTAAGTAAACTTCGGAGCAAAGAAAATTACAAGAGATGTTGAGGGATGTTACATAAAAAAAAAGGGTCAGTCTACCAAGAAGACATAGCAATCCTAAATGTGTATCTACCAAACATACCTCAAAATATGTGAAGCAAAAACTAACAGAACTGAAGGAAAAATTGACAAATCCACAAGTGTATTGGAGACTTCAATACCCCTCTCTTGATACTTGACAGAACAGCTACAGAAAGTCAGTAAGGATATAAAAGAACTTAACAACACCATCAATCAACAGGATCTATTGATAGAACACTTCACCCAACAACAGCAGAGTGCACATTCTCTTCAAGTGCCCATGGAATATATATGCCACAGTAGACCATATCCTAGGCCATAAAACACCCTCAACTAATTGAAAAGAATTGAAATCATACAAAATGTGTTCTCTGACCCCTGGAATCAAGATTTTTAAAAACAGCAGAAAAATAAACGTTCCAAACATTTGGAAACTAAACAACCCTCTTCCAAATAATCCACGGGTCAAAGAGGAAATCTTAAAGGAAATTAAAAAAAAAAACATAGAAATAAATGAAAATAAAAATACACCATATCAAAATTTGCGAGACACAGCTAAAGCTTTGTTGAGAGGGAAATGTATAGCACAAATGCTGACATCAGAAAAGAGGAAAAGTCTCAAATGAATAATATAAGCTCTCACCTCAAAAACTTAGGGAAAAAAAGCAAAATAAACCCAAAACAAGGAGGAGGAAAGAAATAACAAAGAGCAGAAATCAATGATATTGAAAACAGGGGGAAAAAAGAAAGAAAATCAATGAAAAGAAAGCTGTTTCTTTTCAAAAATCAATCAAATCTCTAGCAAGACTAACGAAGAAAAACAAAAGAGATAAAAGACACAATATCAGGGATTAAACAGGCACATCACTATGGATCTTGCAGATATCAAAAAGACAACTTTTCAGAAATACTATGAACAACTCTACAGACATAAATTTGACAACTTAGATGAAATGGACCAATCCCTTAAAAAGTATAAACTACCACAATGCACCAAATATGAAACAGATAATTTGGAGACCCTGTAATTATTAAGGAAATTGAATTTGTAAGTTTAAACTTTCCCCTCCCCACCAAAATCTCCAAGCCCAGATGGTTCTAGAGAATTCTACCAAGCAGTTAGGGAAGAATTAACTCCAATCTACACAATTTCTTCCAGATAATATAAGAGGTGGGAACACTTCCCAATGTTACCCTGACACCAAAACCAGATAAAACAGTATACCACCACCACCACCACCCCTAAACACACGAAAAAAACAACCAACTACAAGACAAATAACCCTCATGAATATAGAGACAAAGATAGTTAACGATATATCAGCAAATAGAATTAAGCAACATATAAAAAGAACTATACACTGTGACTAAGTGGGGCTTATTCCAGGGATGCAAACCTGGTTCAATATTTGAAAATCAATTGATGTAATCCACTGTATTAACAGACTACAGAAAAATCACATGATTATATCAATTGATGAAGTGTAAGTGACAAAATTCAACATCTTGTCATGATAAAATCTCAGAAAACTAAGAATAGAAGGGAATTTCCTCAACTTCATAAACAGCATCTACAAAAAAATCCTATAGCTAACATCATACTTAAGGGTGAAAAGACTGCATGCTTTGCCCCTAAGATGAGGAACAAGAAAGAATACCCATTCTTACCACTGCTATTCAACATAGTACTGGAAGTTCTGGTCAGCACAAAAAGGCAAGAAAAGGGAATAAAAAAGAAACATACAAGAAAGAAAAAACAACTGCCTATTTTCATATGACATGATTTATCTATGTAGAAAATTATAAGGAATCTACAAAAAAAAAACCCACGTAGAACTAATAAGTGAGTTAGAAGTTCACAAGGTACAAGATAAACATACAAAAATCAATTGTATTTCTGCATACCAGTGACAAGGCAGGAACACCAAAATTAAAAATACAATGTGATTTAAATCATGCAAAACAAATGAAGTACTCCAGTGTAAATCTAACAAAACCATACAGGACTTGTATACTGAAACTACAAAACACTAACGCAAAAAGTCAAAGATCTAAGTAAATGGAGAGACATACCGTGTTCACGCATTGGAACACTCAACAGGGTGAAGATGCCAATTCTCCCCAAATTGATATACAAGCTTAACACAGCTCCCATCAAAATCCCAGCAAGACTTTTTGTAGATATAGACAAGATTATTCTAAAATCTATGTGAAAAGGCAAAGGAACTAGAATAGCTAAAACAATTTTAAAAAACAATAAAGTTGGAGGAGTCAGTGTATCCAATTTAAAGACTTATCACATAGTTACATAGCCAAGAATGTGTGGTATTGGCAGAGAGATGAACACATAGATCAATGGAAGCGAACAGAAAACCCCAAAATAGACTAACACAAATATGTCCAATTGATTTTGACCAAGGTGCAAAAGTAATTCAGTGGAGGAAGAATGGCCTTTTCAACAAATATTACTGGAGTAATTGGACACTCATAGGCACCCCTCCTCTAAAAAGCTTGGATAAAAAATCTCGTATATTAATGCATATGTGTGGAATCTAGAAAAATGGTACAGATGAACTGGTTTGCAAGGCAGAAATAGAGACACAGATGTAGCGAACAAACGTGTGGACACCAAGGGGGGAAAGCGGGGCGGGGGGGATAAACTGGGAGATTGGGATTGACATATATACACTAATATGTATAAAAGAGATAACTAATAAGAACCTGCTGTACAGCACAGGGAGCTCTACTTCGCTGTATAGGAGAAACTAACACAGAATTGTAAAACAACTATACCCAAATAAAAAAATATTTTTTAATCTCATATCTTATAAAAAAATTAATACAAAATGTATTGTCAACTTAAATGTACAATATTATAAAACTTTTAGAAAAAAATAGGAGAAATTCATCTTTGGGATCTCGGGCTAGGCAAAGAATTCTTGGAGTTGATGCCAAATGTATGATCCATAAAAGGAAAAATTGATAAATTGGATTTCATCAAAACTAAAAACATTTCCTTAGTGAAACACCCTGTTAAGAAGATGAAAAGATAAGCTACATATTGGGAGAAAATATAAAGCCACATATCCAATCAAAGGCTAGTAAAGAATATAGAAACAATTCTCAGAACTCACAGTAAAAAGAAAACCCCAAAACCCAAAACCTGAACCCCAAACAATCCAATTAGAAAATGAGCAGAAGACATGAAATGATATTTCCCAAAAGATGAGCTATAGAGGGAAATTAGCCATGAAAAGATATTCAACATCATAAGTCATAAGAGAAATGTAAATTACAACTATAGTAAGATCACTACACACCTATCAGAAGGGTAAAAAAAAAAAAAAATAGTGACAATCCCAAATGCTGGTAAGGATGCAGAGAAACTGGATCACTTATACGTTGCTGATGGGAATGTAAAATGGTACAGTCACTCTGAAAAATATTTTAGCAGTTTCTTGAAAAATTAAGCATGCAAATATCATATGATGTAGCAATTTCATTCCTGAACATTTTTTTCTGAAATGAAAACTTATGATCACACAAAAACCTATACATATATGTTCATAGTAGCTTTATTTGTAATAGCCAAAAAGTAGAAACAACTCAAATATCCTTCAACGGTTATATCACTCATTGTGATATATCCATACTGTGGAATGCAGTATGAACTATTCACACATGCAATAACTTGGATGAATCTCCAGAGAATTATACTGAGTGAAAAAGCCAATATCAGAAGGTTACATACTGCATGACTCCATTTATATGACATTCTTGAAACAACATCATAGAAATGAAGGATAGATTAGTGGTTGCTAGGGGTTAAGGAGGGATGGGGCTGGAAGGGAGGTGGGTGTGGCTATAAAGGGAAGAGAGGGATCCTTGTGGGGATGGAAATGTTCTGTATCTTGACTGTATCAATGTCAATGTCCTGGTTGTGATATTGTAAGATTTGCAAGATGTTACCATTTGGGGGGAAAATGGTACAGGCGAGTTTATTTCTTACAAATGCATGTGCAATTATTTCCAAATAAGTTTAATTTAATTTTTTAAAAAAAAGTCAGGAGCCAAGAATTTCGTTCCTCTGGGTTCTAGCCACCTTTCCCACAAAGGCAGATTTAAAGAGCTATCATACTTCCAGAATATAGGGGAGGGGTGGTGAGTGGAGAAGGTCAGGAGATACAAAAAAAAACCCCAAAACCCCTTAGCTGCCTTGTAACCAAATATCATAGTGCTGCTCATGAAATGGACAGTGAGGGCCAGAGAGATGGCACCCAGCGAGAAATGAAAGAGCACAGGTGCCTGGAGTGTGTGCACACAGAGCATGTGGTATGTGGGGAGCCTGGGGGAGGCAAAAGAGCACCCCAGAGTCAATAAGGGTTAGGGCTCCACACAAGGACTATAGGCCATTCAGTCTGAGGCCATGGGCCACTGTCACTGACTGCAAGGGCAGTGCCCATCAACAGGTGTCCATTTTCAGTTCACCGGATTTTTCCGGAGAGGTTGTGGGCTTGGGCAAAACATCCCCAGAGTGTTTTCCCCAATCTAATAAGAGTTATGCCTTAGCGATCACCCTCTGTGCGCCGGGCACCAGGCCGCCGGCTTTGCATCCCCTTGGTCCTATCCACGGGTGGGGCTGCTATTTCCACATCCTGGCCTAGGAAGCCAGGCTCCAGGGGACAGCAGTGAGGCACAGGTCAAGCCCAGGCCTCTTGCCTTGGACCACATGCCTCTGCCTTCCTGGATCCTCTCATCCATAAAAGCCTTCATGCTTCCACTGTGGGAGGGAGGGGTTGGCCCCAAGAAACAGCATTCGGCCTCAAGAGACCAGGAGGTATTTCTGGGCCAATTAAATCAGACATGCTGTTATTGCTAATGTGCAATTGTTTTTCAAATCAGCAGACTTGCCTATCTCTGGATGACAACATTCAAAGAGCAAAATGCCCCATCCCGAGGGGTTCTTGTAAACCATGACCGAGGAGGCCTTCTGCAGACACAGCTACCTTCTGTCAGTTCCCTCCTTGAAAGCAGTGGCTCAGCTCTAATTGCCTGCTGGGGATAAATATTTACGGGACTGTGTAAACGGGAGGCATATGCCTCCGAAGTCTGCTCGCAGGTTCTCCACGGCAGCACCCATGCAAGCCAGCGGGCTGCGGTGGGTGAGTGGGGTGGAGGTGTCTCCGAGCTGGCTATCCTTTTCCTACAAATTGACAAGCGCTGTAGTCTGCCAGACTCAGGGCGGGATGTCTAATTAAATTTCCAGACCAGGATAACGGTGTTGGCTCCTCCTGGGTTCGGGAAGGCCATAGCTTCGCGTTGGGCGGGGAGGGAGGTCCTGAGAGGATGTGCACGGCCCTCCTGAGGCCTGAATCTCACCCCTGCCCACCCGGCCCCGCAGATCTCAGGCTGGGGAGACAGATGTTCCCTATTCAGTCCTGGCTCCACCGCCCACCACCTGTAAGGGTGGGGACTCCCTTGAACTGTGGGAGACACAGCCTCCTCTGCTCTGTGGGGATGAACTTCTCACCTCACAGGTATTATGAAGACTGATGGCAACAAGGGACAGAAAGCGCCCAGGACAGGGCCCAGCACCAAGGGGAACCTCCATGCACAGTAGCCGCTGATATATGAATAAGTGGGTCCCAACCTGGGCTACACCTGTGGGTGCTTTAAGAATACAAATCCCTTGGCCTCTCTCCAGTCCCACTGGAAAATCACCAGCACCCAGGAATCTGGGTTTTTTGGGGGTTTTTTAGGAGCTCTCTAGATGATCCTGATATTGTCAGCTAGACCCAGTCCCACCGACCTCAACCCACGTGGGTTTACCTCTAGTCCCACTTGACACAGGAAACCCTCCTGGGCTATGACATGCAGAGGGGTGAGGCCTCCAAACTCCCGCAGGACTCCTGATGGAGACCCTCCTTTGGTTTTATCCTGTCCACTCTTGCCCTAACGATTCTGCTTATTCTGGTCTCCCCAGCAAGATGGCAGGCCTCAGGGGCAGTAATGGTCCCAGCAGGTCTTGTAGCCCTTGGCCTCCCCGGAGGGCACTCCATGTGGGCTGTGCCCCACTGGCAGTTACTGGACCTCCATGAGCTCCACCCTCTTGATGTCATGGCAGAGGGTCAGGGGCTGGGCAGCCTGTGGGTTCACAGAGGTAGCCATCCTGGTTGGGGGATCAAGGGACCATCTCTGGAAAGAGAGTGGATTGATGAAATCAACTGCCCCTCTGGGTCTCAGCTGATCCTGTGAGAATTCAGGGGTGGATTTTGTCTGAGTTCAGGCTCCTTGGTCCAGGCCTCCATCAGGACAAGCGGAGCTCAGCATGGCTAAAGCCTCCTGCTGGACAGTGCCAGCCTGGGCCCAGTGCCCATGGACTGGGTCTCTGCCTGGGTCCCAGGAAGGGAGGTGGAGACCTTGGGACTTCAGCTGAGATACCCCAGAAAGCTCAACCCATTTCACAGAATTAACTGTGGTTTTACTGTGAGCCAGAAAGACCCCCAAGCTTCACAACCACAGCCAGCAGCTGCTCCTGGAACCAGGAGAGAGGCTTCCCCGAGGTTAGGGCTTTGGGAGCATCATTTGCAACAATGACCACCATCCCTGGGTCTTTCCCTGGCACTCTCATCCCCTGCTGTTCCAGTGTCCCCTGTGTGGACACAGCCCTCCCCCTGCCCCCTCTCCTCCTTCCTGGACTCTTCACGGTGACTGACTGGCTATTCCCTTGTGTTGTTAACCTCTTCTGAAAGTGTTCTATTCACCTTCTGCCTCAACTGGAGGGTGGCATCCCCTGAAGGCCCGCTTCCCTGAACCACCTCCTAAGAGACTGTTGTGTCTCCTCACACTCACCAGGGGGCCAGATTGGTAGGGGGCTTCCCCTTCTCTGTTCCTGCTCCTAAATGACTCCTCCTCCTCCCTTTCCCTTTGGAGCTGCAGCTGTTAGGCTTTCATCCCTCCCATCACATCCTCCTCCTTGCTGCTGGGCTCCACTGACTTCTTCACAGTGCCCGGCCATGATGACCTGGGCTCCTGGCTCATCTTCTTCCTCCCCATCACCACTCTGGCCATCCTTCCAGTAGCTTGGACGTCCCCGTGTGTGTGACCTGGCTGGCATACTCCTCTCTCAGCCCCTCGACCTCTCACTTTTGACAGTCTAACCTCTGTACCCACTCCCACCATCACATCTGGGGATGTACCTCTATCAGGAGCCAACCCCCTCTGAAGCCTAGTTCAAGCGTGCCGCACCTTGACCACACTCTTGACTCCTGCTTCACACTCTCTTACCTCCCACTGCAACACGTCTCACCTCACTGACACCCCCAAAACCCTTGGGCCTCACTGCCTATTTCAACTCTCTATCACCCACCCCTGTCTTTCACTTCCCTCCTGTGATGGGCTGAACTATGTCCCCCCAAAATTCCCAAGTTGAAGTCCTAACCCCCTGTACCTCAGAATGGGACCGTATTTGGAGATGGGATCTTTACAGAGGTAATTAAATTAAAATGAGGTCACTGGGGTGGGGCCCTAATCCAACATGACTGGTGTCCTTATAAGAAGAGGAGATGAGAACACAGACATCCACACACACAGAGGGAAGACGATGTGAAGACACAGGGAGAAGATGGCCATCCATGAGCCAAGGAGAGAGGCCTCAGAAGAAACCAACTCTGTTGACACCTTGATCTTGGACTTCTAGCCTCCAAAAGTAGGGGAAGATAAATGGCTGTTGTCTAAGCCCCCCAGTGTGTCGTACGTTGTTATGGCAGCCTGAGCAGATTAACGAATCTCCTTACTCAGTTCAGATTCCAACATTAGTCATTCCCCTGCCACACCTGCCCCCCACTCCCACTGTTATGCTCACCAACCTTGGCTGAATCCAGCAACCCACCTTCTCCTTGCCTGCACCTCAGGACCTGAACGCTATGGGGAGGGGGGAAATGCAAAACAATGCTAATTAATTTCTTCTGAAATGTATGACCCCAAGCCCTCAAGTACGAGCTCGACACAGTCCATGAATCTTAGCAAGTTTCCTGAGTAGGCTGTCTTTTCCACTTTGCAAGAGGCTATTTCATGTATTCTCTTCTGCCTCCAGCATCCCACCCTCGCCTCTCTCGGTGCATAGCCGTGGTTCTGCGGATCTGAGGCCAGAAGCCTCTAGTCAGGAACCTCCTCTTATTCCTGCCACCACAGCCACATCCCTGTGGACCTCGGGCCCAGATTCTGTTTTCCCTGTACCAGTCAAAGGCCTCTGATTCTCTGGGTTCCATTTCCTTTTGCTTTTGCAAGAATTCCACCCCTCCATTTGTCTCCTCTCTCCTCATTAACAATTTCACTTCCTGGATTACTTCCATGCACTTGCCTCTCCTACTAAAAACACTGCCCTTGAGCCCCATCCTCTTCCCACCACTCCCATTTTTCTGCTCTTTCTAGTACCAAAGTGTCTGAAAAGAACCATCTACCCTTTGAGATTCTACTCAGTGACCGTCTTATCAACAATTCCCTCTTGCTATTGGATGGCTTCCATCAGCATACAACCATTCACCCTTCCTAGTACTCTAGTCTGACTTTGGTGAAGGTCACGGATGACTTAGGGTTGCTAAGCCCAGGTGTCCTCTCTGTCCTGTTCTTCCGCGAGCTCTCAGCAACATCCCACGTGGTCAGCGGCTCTCTCCTTCCCTCTTGGATTTTCGTGACTCATCTCCTGGTTTCCTCTTGACTTCACAGGCTGCTCTTTTGCAATCCCCTTTGCATCTTTCTCTACCTGACCTCCAAGGCCCCATTCTTCCGTTTCCAGATGATCTCATCCAAGTCCGTGACTTTAAATATCACTTCTGTGCTGATGGCTCTCAAATTTATATCTCTGTACCGACCTCTCCCTTGAGCACCAGACACATAGATCTAACTTGACTCAAGGCGTCTCAACCCTAACATACTTGGAAAGGACTTCTCCATTCTGTTGCCACTTCCCTCACCTGGTTCTCATCTCAGTGAATGGTACCACCATCTACTCAGTTGCTCACATCAAAAACCTAGGACTCTTGCTCGTTCCTCTTTTCCTTATTGTCACTTCTAGTTTGAAACTTATCTAGACCCCATCCATGTCTTTCCATCTTCACTCTCCACTCTAGCCCAAGCTGCCTTAATCTTTCATTTTTACACCAAAATTGTATCCTAAGTGGTTTCCCTGTTTTCCTTCCTTGGGAAGGGGCACTCCAGAGAGGAGAGTTCTGTGAAAGATTGGCTTCCCGCTGTGCAGATGACACAGTCAGTGCTAACTGGATTAATTAGATTTCCAAAGGGAAGGCATGTATGTGCCCCCTCCTTTCTGCCGTGCTTCCTTTAGAAACAGCACTTCCATTCAGAAAGCCAGATCAAGTGCCATTAACAAATTAATTCCGATTAGCGCACCCAAGCACTCAGACCCCAAGGCAGTCCCGGTCAGTTCTGCAGAGAGATGGCTTGGGCCTGGCCTGCTAATAAAGTGGGAACCGTACTGGAAGCAGAGGCGATTCTTTTGATGCCTGTCTCTTTCCCTGGAGGGGAGAAGAGTGGGATTTGATTACACCATGGTCTGCTGAGGGAATCAACTCACTTTCAAATCATAAGTTATTAATTCCCCCACTTGGCAGTGAGGTCGGTGAGAACAGGGTCAACTCTTACACCTCCCTGTGACCCATGCAGCCTCTGATTTAAGACCAAGCACTTGTAGGTGCCCAAGAATCGAATGAAAGAAAAATTCATTGGTAAGTGGGAAATAAGTCTGGGGCCCAGTATCCTTAGTAGTCCTTCGTTCTTTTATTTAACAAATATAATTGGGGACCAACTGTGTTTGGGACAGCAGATTCAGAAGTTAAACCAGGTAAGGGCCCTGTTCTCCTGGACCTTATAGACTTGGGGGGTGGGGCAGGACAGATAATCAGCATGAATCAAACAAATAAAAAGCTGACTTCAGAGGGTGAGAAATGCAATCAAGATGAGAAAACAGGACAAGGGGACAGAGTGTGCTGGGGAGAGCTGGGGGATGCTCAAGGAGGGTCTAGGGTGGGGCACCTGAGCTGAGTTTGGGATGGTGCAAGGAGCCAGCCAGCCCTGGGGGAAGAACTTTCTAGGGAGAGGGAAGTGCCTGTGGCCATACATCCAAGCCCCACCACCTTCTCATTCTCTCAGTACATTTAGCATGGCCACCTTTTCCGGCCAGACTGCTCTCCTCATGGTACTGCAGTTGGTCTGCTTGCCTGGACACTGTCCCTCCTTCCTGCCCCTCTCACTCATGTCACAGGGCTTTGCTCAATTCCCACCTCTTCCTACAAAGCCTTTCAAAAGCCTCCCAATTAGAAGGGCTCCCTCCCCTCTCCGAAGTCCTGGAGCATTTATTTGGCACCTGCTGGCTCTACTGCCTTACATGGGTAGACACTGCATTACTATGTACTATGTACTTAAATCTGCTCCCTCATCTGCCATCCCTTCCCCGATTCCTATCGAAGGGGCTGCTCAGGGCCAGGGGTTCATTCTCTCTGTCCCTTACACTCCCTAGGCCTATCCCAGGTCCTCAGCTTACAGACACTCAGGGGGTCTGAATGGTCACCTGGCTGCATCAAAACCTGAGGGGCAGACAGAGGCTCAAAGAAGTGTCACCCCTCATCTGGGGATCTCCAATGTAAGCAAGAAAGGAAAGCTCTCCATCCAGTTTCTGAGAATAGGGCTCGCTTTGGGTTTGAAAAGTAGTTTCCAGAAGGATGATTTGAAAATTTTAAGGCTCTTCCTGGATTTCTTATGGGAACGCTCAGAAACTTTCATAAGAGCAGCAGCCTGAAGGATAAGGTCAGCTTGAAGATGAAGAGTTCTGGGACCATGAAGTCACAGGAAGGAGGTAGCCAACCACCCTCCCAGAGGTGGGCTCCATCCCAAATCCCCACCTGACAGCTCTCCCAGTGACTCAGACTCTTGAAATGAGTACCATCCCTGCCCACCAGTAAAACACAACTGCTTCATTGCAGCTGGCCTTCATCCAGCTCATAACCTTCCCTCCCTCAATATTCCTGGACATCCTCAGATTCCAGGGCTAGTCAGCCTCACCCAGAAAGCTAGCACATTGTCAGATGAATTACAAGGGTACAAAAGGTGCCTTCGGTTTCAAGGCACCATGGCTGACAGTAGGACATGCCATCGGTCCTGGCTCGGAGGGAGGCCTGAGCTCCCCATGCTATGGCAAATGGGGATGAGGCATGGCGCCCGACCCTGGAGGGAGGGGAGCCGATGGGCGTGAGGATGAGATGAGCGTGGAGACGCGCTGGGCACTGCTGCTAACCTTTCACGAGGACCGTCCTGGCCTCAGCCCACTCGCTCCTCCCGTCTGACGTCAGCAGGCCGATTGGAGGTAAGCGTTCATCCTCGTTGGAAGCCATTCTGACTATCTTTCTCAACTGAGTGAACAGATCCCCCTCACTGAGACGGCGGAAATTAATCACAACATCCAAGACAAAGAACTGTGGGGGAAACAGGTCAAAGACGTCACTCAGGGCGGCCAGCCCAAGGCGTCAGGCCCTCCCTGAGCCTCCACATGGGAGCAGGGCGGGGATGCTCGGGCCCATGGTTCCCAAGGTATGTGATGGTTCTGAAGAGTCATAATGTAGGGACCAGCCCAACACTGCCGACTGTGCTGGCCTCCAAACTGCCCCAAATCAAAGAAGGTCAGATTAAACTTACTAAAGAAAGCTTGTTTCTGTAGTTCCTAGATTACATAAAACCATTATGTTTGTGGGGAATTGAGTAGAAATGGATACAACTGCTGTTGGAGGGCTGTGTCAATCAAAACTGAAAATGTGCACGCCCTATGATTCAGCAGTTGCTCTTATAAATACATACTCTAGCCTAAGGCTTAGAGAAATGTATACTCTTGTGCCCGGAAAGACATATAAAGGAATGTGCATATCAGCCTGTTTGCAATAGCAAAGCGGTACAGAGAGCCCAAATGTTCTCCAGTAGGCGAATGGTTAAGTAAATTGTGGTGTACTCGTCCAGTGCATGTCTATCCAGCAGTTAAAAGGAATGAACTAGCTCTAGGTACAGCTACAGGGATAGATCTCAAACACACTGGTGAGTGGAGAAAAAAAGCAAGTCAGCAAATAATATGCAGAGGAAGATTAAAATGGAAAAACAACACACAAAATGCTCTACACGTACGTGTACACATATACATGTGCACCTGCGTGTGCTCTGTGTGTAAGGCTTGTGAGCTGTCGTTCAGCAGTTTTGAAGCTAGAGCCTCGGGCATTGTAAAGGGTTTTATTCCGAGCCCCAGGTCAAGAACGCTTGTCAGCTGGTTGATGTGAGCGCCTGGTCCCACACGCTGAACAGCATACAGGTGGCCTGGCTCAGGGTGGGAGCCTGAGAGCGCTTCTGGAAGGGATGGACCCTAGGGTGCATGGGGGCTGGGAAATTCTGGGTTTGACTTTTGAAGGAAGATGGAGAAAGGTCCTTGTTTTGTGGCCGGCCAGGTGTCAGGTGGGCTTCGAACCTGGGAACGGCCATCCTCCAATGGCAGACTTAGGGCTCCCGGCTTAGACTGAAAATGTCAGATGAGCCCAAGAAGAAAACACTGTAGAACAAATATCAGGGGAGTCCCCAGGGTGGGTGTCAAACTTGGGTTTTGACAGAAAACAAAACAGCTTTTAGTCAGATGGAATATTTATGTGGAGCCTCAATATATAGAATATACTGTCTGGTGTCAGAAGTCCTCACGCCCGGCCCGTCCCCTGGGCCCCCACGGACTCTTTTTTGTTCCCTGGAACCCAGTTTGAGGACCTTGTGGGCTTGTGACACTGGCAGACCTAGGAGGACTTCTCACCCTTGGACAAGCCACTTAACCTAAGTCTCGTTTCCTCATCTGTCAAATGGAGATTCCAAGGCCCCCTTGGCAGGGTCATCGTAGGATCAGATGGGATGAACGGAAGTGCCAAGCCCACGGTCTGGACATGGAGGTCCTGACAGTCAGTCTGTAAGCTGTCCGTCTGTCTGTATGTGGTCTCCAGGAAGGCCACGGCCTGGGTGACTGCATGTGGAAGGGCTAAGGACAGGCTGGGTCTCATTAGCGACTCTCAGTCCATCCAGGCGGCTCTTTGAACCTGACCTGGGTGGTCAGGACTGAAATGGGAACCCACTGAAGGCATTCTCAATTGATGACTCTCCTCGTTCTTAAAATCCAACCAGCGGAGAGAAATGGGACTGACCAGGAATCAAGAGACCCCACTTTGGGGCCACCCTGCCCCAGCTCACTGTGTGACTCTGGGAGGGGGTTGAACACCCTCAGAGAAGCAGGAATGCATGAGCACATGTGCGCCCCTCCCCAAGCCTGAGAGGCTGCAGCAACCAGGGGCCGCCTACCTGGTTGCAGCAGGCCACGATGACGTGCTCAGGCTCCGGCATGACGCTGCTCTTCTGGGCCACCAGCGTGTCCTGGGTGTGGCCGGGGAGCCGGTAGGAGGAGAAGAGCCCGTAGTATTGCTTCATACAGAGCGGCTGCCCTGACAGCTGGCCCTTGGCACAGTCAGTGGGGATGGAGTGGCTGGAGGGGCGGGAGGGAAGGGAGGCAGGGAATCAGAGTTGATTCTACTCTAACCTGATTAGGCAAAGTGGAGCAGATACACCAGAACTGCACGACGATGGCTGTCAAAGAGCTCGATTTGCCACTTTCTAAAGTAGTGGAGCGCCCCGTGGAGCCCCTCGGGGTGTGCTCCGGCCTCCGTTAGTCTCCCTCACCCCGGCCTCATGCACTACGTGTGCGCAGGCGCCGATCTGGCCATTTCAGCCCTCTGGGCCTTTGCTTCTGCTGCTCTGCTTGGCACGCTTTCACCCTCACTCCTGCTCTCAACTAATGTATTTAGAAAACTCCCTCTACTCTTTTTAGAGGCTACTCCTTCATCACCTCTTCTAGAAACCTCCTCTGAGTTCCGGGTGGAAAGTTCTCTTTCTCCTGTGGTCTTAGCGTGTCTTGTGTACTTTCTTCCTTCCTTTTTTCTCCTCCTCCTCCTCCTTCTGTCTCACTTTCTCTCTTTCCCTGTCTTTCCTCCTTCTGTCTCCTCCTCCTCTCCCCACCTTCCGCCTTCCCCTCCTCTTCCTCTTCCTCCTTTTTCTTCTCTCTCTTTCTGTCTCTTTCTCCCCTCCCTCCTTCCCTTCCTTCCTTCTTTCCTTTCTTCCTTCCCTCCTTCCTCCTTCCTTCCTTCCATCCTTTCAGCCAACAAATGTGACTGAGCACTCTCCAGGGCCAGGCACCAGGATCTGGGCATATAGCTGCAAACAAGACCTGAGTTTCCGGTTCTAATGGGGCGCAGGTCTGGGGTACGTAGTGGGGCAAAGACAGCAAGCAGGTAGTGAGACAGGATGATGAGACAGTGACTGGTGGGGCAGAAGGAGCGACCAGGGACCTCAGGGAGGCCAGGGAGCCTCACTGTGGACCAGACCTGTGAGCTGAGCCCTGAGGGTAAGAAGCAGGCAGGAGGTGTGCTGGGTGGGGTGTCCCAGGGCCCTCCTGCTCCAAGTGTGGGTGTCGGACTGAACTGTAATGACCAGCTCACGACAGGGTGAGCGTGGGCCTCCAGAAGGAGCTTTCAGAAACTTGTAACAGGTTGACAGAGGACGTTTGTGTGTGTTGAATCTAACGATAAAACAAATGGTGTCGTATTTTGTACCTTTGGGCCATTTTTCTGCTAATTCACTTCTGCGGTGTTTTACAAACCCTTTACTAAATTAAAAGAATATATTGGTCCTTCACCATAGATCATTTGAGGAACACTCGTCCAAGGTGAAAGGAAGCCAGTGCATTGAAACTGAGTAAAGAGATGGCCAGAGAGGTGGGGAGACTTGTGAGTCTCCTTGGCAGTGGAAAGGTGGTACCATTTCATTCTTGGGGCAGTGAAAGCCCCAGAAGGCGAGAGCTTTCAGGGGCATGATTTGATCTGTTTTGCTTTTGTAATGGCCCTGGTTCTGTGTGGAGAATGGGTGGAATTGGGTCAAAGGAAGAACCAGGAAGGAGGCTGTGGGCTGCTGGGAAGGTGATGGGCCTGGGGAGGGTGGTGGGAGGAGGGGAAGGGAGGCATGGGAATGGGTTCTGGAGGGAGAGTGATGCACCTGCACTTGGACTAGGGAAGCAGGCGAGGGAGAAAGACACCTCAGGTGACTTCTAGGGTCCTGGATTCGCCACCGAGGGTGTGTGGTGCGTTTACTGAGACGGCAGGACAAGGTGAGGGTCCAGCTGGGGTGTGGGGAGGGACCCCAAAGGCCCACTGGGGATGACTCAGCTTGCAGTGACCGGGAGGCGCCCTGGTGGGGACGTCAGGGGGTCGGATAATGGAGTGTGGGGCTCATGGGGACCGACACAGCTGTATTTTGTGCTGTTGATGTGTCTGTCTTGCCAAACGGTCTGAGAACCTTTTGAAGACAGGGACGGGGCCTTATTTCCCTTCACCTTCCCAACATCAATTTGCAAAGTGAGCAAATGAATAAATGAGTAAATGAAGTGTCTGAAACAGGCACTTGGGCAATGGCATAAATTTCCAGCCTTGTGACGTTTATGGTGGTCAGACGTGGGAACCTTCACGTGGATGTGTATGGGTATGCGTGTCTGCGTGAGTGTGCCCACATGCCTGCACACAAGCGCGCGCACACACACGTGAGGGTCTGGGGTCTAGGCTGTCAGCGATGGAAGGGTTCAAGGTCGTGGGTGGTGCCCTTTCTCCTCTGCTGTCCAGCTGGACAAGGTAAGGGATGAAGCTCTCTGAAATCAGAGAGTCGGAGTGTCAGCAGCACTGAGTTCTGGGGGATGGCAGAGCTCTCCCAGAGAGGAAGACAGACACCAAAAAAACACCATGAGTAACAGTAGCCGGAAGGTCTGGTGACCCAATGAGGGCATGGTACGGTGAGGAGTGAACAGACAGAAGTCCAGGAGTGTTTGGTTCAGAAATGCATGGAGAGCCTGCTGTGTGCCTAACTTAGGGCTGAAAGCTTTGAAGGCGTCATCTCATAGGACAGTCGCAGAAGCCCCAAGAGGTGGCTACTATTATTATTTCCATTTGACAGACAGGGGTCTATAGCTAGGAGTGATTACTCACTCAGGATCGACACGTCCTGTGTTGTGGGTGTCAGAATTCAGACTCAGGTCTGCTGACCCCAGGGTCCAAGCCCGGAGCTACTCTGCACTTTGGGTCTGGGGGCCTGCCCCCTCCTCTCCAGAGGAAACAGCCCTACCCTGGAGGGGCCGCAGGTCTAAGCCTCCCCCGCAAGTCTGGGTAAGACTGGGTTGGATCAAGTTAAAAAGTAAGTGAAGTTTGCCCCTGTGCCTTCCTCACTCTGCCACCTCCTGGCTGTGTGACCACGGACAAGGCCCTTAACCTCTCTGAGCCTCAGCTTCCTCGTCTGTGCAATGGACACTGCTTTGGACCCTTCTTTCTTTCCAGCATCTGACGCCCTTATATTACCTGCCTCTGGGGACTCTGAGGCCCTCTCACGGGGTCCCCCACGCCCTCTCACTCTCTCTGCTGCTCCTGGGCACGTGGTGCTTGGCTGGAAAAGGGACTTTTCTCCTAAAATCAGTGATGATCCACTGTGCTTATGCAGCTCTCTCCATCTGTCAGGACACCTTTGGGTCCACTGAGTCAGCTCACCCATTTCTCAAGCTTGATGGGGTTGAGGAAACAGGCTCAGAGTGGGGAGCCCATTCCTTTCAGGTGGTGAGTAACAAGGCTGAACTCACCATCACCGCGCTCCAACAACTTTTCCTTCCCCACCTTTTGATATGCTCTCTATATTCCTGACACACTGAATCATGGCATGTGTGTATACAAGACGTATGCAGGGAGGGGGGCATTTTAAAGAGATCATGGAGGGATCGTGCTTACCCCGGGCAAAGTAACAATTAATGGCTGGGCCAGCTGGGTTAGAGGTCGTTCTGATGCTCAGGAAGTTCAGGGGGGTTGTTTGCTCTGTAATGGGAGCCCAGAACACAGAGCTGGAAAAAGGCAAGTTCCCTGCCCTCTGGGAGCTCCTTGGCTAGTGTGGTAGGGAGACAGATGGGTCAACAGACTGTGCCAGAACAGGGTACTACCCTTCTCAGGCTGGGCTCTGTCCTACCTGTCCAGCAGGGCCTTGTAGCTGAGCACACCAGAGATGAGGTTGGCTGCAAACCTGCAGAGAGAGATGAGGCCTTAGTTTCTCCTCTCCAGGGCCCAGGCTCCCTCCCTCCCTCCATCCTTCAAATCCCTTCCTCCCTCCCTCCCTTCTTCCTTCATTCCTTCTTACTTCTTCTCTCTCCACCTCCCTCTCCCCCTCCCTCCCACCTCCTCTCTGTCCCTCCCACCTCCTCTCTGTCCCTCCCAGACTTATGGACCACCCACCAGATGTCTGGCCTTGATGGTACACTAATCAGGTGGGGTTACTGCTGCCCTGCCCCTACCCCCATGCTGTCAGTCCTTCACAAACTTTGGATTAAAAATGGTCCTGAGGAGAGAACAGGGGGGGAGGAGAGGAAACTGGAAGGTGAATGAAGAGGAGGAGGAGGAGGAGGGAGAGGAAGCCAAGAGAGGCCACAGAGCAGGCAAGAGGAGGTTGGACAGTCAGGGATGGGGTTCTTCCAGGTGAAGGCCTGTGCTGGGGCTGGACTGGGCCAAAACCCCAGGGTTCTGGGAAATCCAGTCTCCTGGGAAAAGTCAGTCATTTGGTCCCCTTAATGCTAAGGAAGAGGAAAGTGGGTGCTGGCGTGGGGAAAAAAGGCACCAGACAACCTTACCACGGGACCCTGTCATCTTAATAGCCCATGGATGATGAGCCTGGCTTAATTGCATCAGGAGGGAAACGTCCCCTTTGATGCAATTTTGAGAACTGTTTCCAGAAGTTGTTAATCTATCCACACACTTCCTTCTGCCCAGGGAAGGCCTGGCTGCAGGGGAAGGGGGAAGACTGCCCCCGGCCAGCAGGTTGGTCGGGCTGGTCTTGGTGAAGAAGGAGGGGGGCGGGGGTCTTCCAGCATAGTTGAGCCCTGCTCAGAGGCCGAGGTGGGCCCTGCCTCTTGTTTTTTTTTTCCTCCCTCTGAACTGTCCCCATGCTGTGACACATTTGGGTCTTGAGGCCAGAGACCTGGGTTTGGCTCTGAGAGACTCCGGCAGGGAGACCCTTCCTCCCGACCTGACCCTTGTGTAAACGGCCCCTCCCTTGGCATCAGTGGGCCCAGAGGCCGTTCCAGGGGCTCAGTGAGCTCTGAAATTGCAGCAGATGGCAGAGACTCTGGCGGTGGCTGGCGGGAAGAAACCACTTCCACTCCCTCAGAGCCTCTGTCCAGAGCTGGGGGCTGCAGGGCAGCAGAGGCCCTCTGAGATAGCCTGGGGCCGTGGGTCCCAGTAAGAAGCCCCAGCCTCAAGCGCTGGCAGGATCAGAGGCTACAGGCTTCCTCCCAGGGCCTCAACCAGGCCCAGACTGCCATGGGGACACCTGGGGGCCCGTGACCTCCCCACCCCACCCCAAATAGATACATTCTGAGGAAGACCCTGTGTTTGTTACCCACGTGCCGCTTGCCTAACCTCCTTCTGACACCATGGCCTGGATGCCACTGTCTCAGGGCCATTCGGCCTCAGAAAGCTCAGCCGAGGCACGAGTTTCAACCTCTCCTTCCTGGTGCTGGTGCCAGGCCCCCTCCTCCAGGCAGACTCCCAAGCTGTGAGCCCAGGAGCACGGTGGCCTCACCTTAGCTGGTCATTGGTATCTTGGAAGTGCTGCCGGGCAAAGATCACAGCTGGGCTGGAGTTGACAGGCAGGGCCAGTCGGTTATTGAGATACATGTCATTCAGCCAGTACTCAGACACCTGCCAGGGAGGGTGGGGAAGGGTGCCATTACCCGCAATGGCCACACACATCTCGCCTGTGGAGCGCACCAGTCCCATCCTGGCAGCCCCAAGGGAAAATGGGGACCCTTCACTAGATCATGTACTTTTTTCATTCATTCATTCATTCCACAAACATACGCTGAGCCGCGCTTATGGGCTAGGGCCTGTGTGCTCCCCGTCTACCACGCCTGTCCTTCAGCTTTGTCCCATTCTATCTCCTTTCTTCCATCCCAGTGTTCATCCTGGTTGTTTACTGCTTCATCCATGTCCCCTGCCCATTCTTATGAGTGTCTCATTCCTGCCTTTCACCTCTCTCTGCTTCCCTGACCTCACGCTATCCTCTGCTGCTCCCATCCCTGTTACTCATCTGCCTCCCCATTTCTGTCCCCCATCTGCCCCCATCTCTGTCCCTGTCTGTCCCCCATCCTTATCCCCATCTGCCCCCATCTCTGTCCCTGTCTGTCCTCCATCCTTATCCCCATCTGTCCTCCATCACTGTACCCTGTCTCTCCCCATCATCCCATCTCTATCCCCATCTGCCCCCTCTCTGTCCCCATCCCTATCTCCCACCCCAATCTTGTCTGTCCTTCACCCTTGCTCCTTACTATCCCTCTGTTGTCTCCCCCATGCCTGTCCCTCCATCTGCCCCATCTTTGTCACCTACCTGCCCCTCATCCAAATCCCTCTGTCTCCATGACTGCTTTCTGCCCCCTGCCCTATGGGTTCCTTGTTTGCCCCCTCCCAGCAGCTCTTACCCAGCTGGCTGTCTTCTCCTGCCGTTCCAGGAGCTTCTGCTGCAGGGTCTCACCGAGGCCACCAGGAGCCCCAAACCGCTGCACGATGGCCTGGCTCCTCCTGAATTGCTCCTCAGGCACCAGGTGCTGCATGCACCGCAGGTAGGTGGCCAGGGTCTGCTGCAGCGGGGGCACGGGGAGTTTGGGCAGCCCCTGGAAGAGAAGGTTCACAGGCTTTGGTTCCTCTTCTCATGTGTGGCCCATGCCTGTCCCCAAATTGATCCCCTGTGTCTATTTCCATCTGCCCCATCTTTGTTCCCTATCCTGGGACTCACCTGTTGCCAGGGCTCAGCTCAGCAGAATTGTGAACTTAGGAAGCTCCTGTTAGCTTTCTCCCACACCCCAGCCTGGCCTCTAGGAGGGGACAAAGTGCAGAGGAAAAGACCTTGATGCTGACACCAGACAGACATGGGTTCATGCCCCGACCCTGCTGCTGACCATCTGTGTGATCTTGAGCAAATCACCCCTACCTCTGTGCCTCAGTTTCCTACCCTGTAAAACAGAAGTAATAACCTCTATCTCTCATAAGGTCAAAGAGATCACGAATATGAAAGTGCTTATAAACCATGAAGAATGAGTGTAAGATGAAATGGTCCTGTTATTGATATTGACTGCTGGCCACTCTTAATTTAGGACTTGTTCCCAGCTGGGGCTCCACAATCCAATTGATCTCCGGACCCAAAGGGTGTGACTCTAATGGAGACATTTGGACAGTTGAAAGGTGGTGTGAGGTATAGTTCACTGCTTGCCCTAATGACCCGAATTCTGCATGATATTTCCTGGGAAGGTGACTCATGCACTGGGCTCCTTATTAAATCCCTCCCAGTTATGAAACACCGGGAGGGGCATTTAGCTGCATGTGGGTATGGGGCGCAGGTAGGGGGGAATGCATTGTAAGTTTTTCCACTCTTAATCTCTCCAAGCCTCAGCTTCCTCCTTCATAGGCCATAAATAACAATTCCTATGTGAGAGAGGCACAGAGAGAATTAAATAAGAAAAACAACTGGCCCCAAATAGGCACATCATAAAATGTTATGATATTACTATCCTTATCCCTCCAGATGGATTCCTAAGAGAAAACCCATAATACCTGGGGGCCCCCAAAGTGTCTCAAGAATCTAAGTAGAACTCCCCACCCATGTCCTCCTGATCTGGGCTTCTCAGTTTACGAGCTCTGTCACCCTGGGATCTTGTGTGCGTTCAACAGTGTTATGGCTTAGCCTGGGAAGGAATTTTTGTCCCATTTTCAGATGAGGAAACTGAGGACCAGCAGGTGAAGAGACTAGTCCACAGTCATCCAGCCATTCGATGGCAGAGCCAGGACCTGAAATCAGTCTCCGCTCCCCACCACCGACAGCCCTTCTGCTCCTTCCTCCTTGGTCGTTCTCTCCCTTGCTCCCTTTTCCATCCATCCTTTTCCTTCTTCCTCACTCAGCTGGTCGCAATCGGAAACCAGGACTTTTCATACTACTGCTTAAACTTTACAAAGCTGGCAGATGGTGGGCTGCCTTCTTTTCAGGGGTTTCTCCTCTGTGGGGTGGTGGGGTCAGTGAATTTCCACCCCGGCCAGGCTGTGGAGTGAAGGGGGTCCATTGAATGCTTACCTGTGCTCTGCTCCTACTGCTGCAGGGACTGAAGCGAGCCCCCATCCCCACCCCCGGGAGCTCTGGACAGGCGGACCCCAAATGTGAGTGAGCCGGAGCGCATGCGCTGATGAGGGAAGGGGCTCTGCCTGTCTGAGCCTGTCTCTAGAGTTCACTGCCCTAAGGGGAGGGAGGGGGGTGTCAGTGCCAACTATGGACTGCTCCTGCCCTGGGGAACCCTTGAGGACGGGTCCGGGCAGCATTCCAGGTTGCTCAGCCCACTCCCAGAGAGCCAGGTCCAGCCTCCCCACCAGGCTGCTCTAGTTCCCTCTTCCTTCTCTTGTGGTCTTGGGGGTCTGTGTGGTGGGTGAGTGGGGAAACATCTACAGAAAGCGCAGTCCAGCTGGTGGCTTGGCCAAGAGTGCCAGCAGATCTGGCTGGAGCCCCTGCTAGAAACAGGCTACCCTTCTTCGGAGCTCTGACAGTGACTCAGCCTGGGTCATGGGGAATCAGTGATGGGTAAGGAGGAGTGAAGCAGGAAATCTCTGCTCAGATGTCTCAGCCCCCTGGGGCTCTTCCCAGACTCTCGTGGGCTTCTGGCCTTGCCTGGGTACAGAGGCAGGGACTTGTACAAATGAGGGCCTTTGGGCCCTGGGGTCTTAGATCAATAAACATTTCTGGGCAATTTACGTGAGCCGGGGCTCGCATTTCTGGGCTGGACTCAGGGGCAATGGAGATGCAGAGCCTGCCTGGACTCAGGGGCAATGGAGATGCAGAGCCTGCCTGGACTCAGGGGCAATGGAGATGCAGAGCCTGCCTGGACTCAGGGGCAATGGAGATGCAGAGCCTGCCTGGACTCAGGGGCAATGGAGATGCAGAGCCTGCCTGGACTCAGGGGCAATGGAGATGCAGAGCCTGCCTGGACTCAGCGGCAATGGAGATGCAGAGCCTGCCTGGACTCAGGGGCAATGGAGATGCAGAGCCTGCCTGGACTCAGGGGCAATGGAGATGCAGAGCCTGCCTGGACTCAGGGGCAATGGAGATGCAGAGCCTGCCTGGACTCAGGGGCAATGGAGATGCAGAGCCTGCTCTCAAGGCAGCCACAGTCCAAAGTGAGGGACGTGCCACGGACCAGAGGCAACAACAGAGGTGTTTGTCAGGTTGTTTTTCTGGACAATGTGGTGAGCAACTTCACGAGGAGAAGCCAGAAAATCCTGATCAGATTTTCAAATGAAGCCCTGGGGTTAGGGTTGGGGTAAGGAGGTGTCAAGGAGACAGGAAGCGCCGTGTGCAACAGCCTGAAGATCAGATGTGTCGCTGTATCACTCTGGAATGTGGGTTGAGTATGGTGGGGAGGGAGGATGCCTGCCCAGGGAAGGGTGGCATTGTCTCAGACCAGTGGGGAAGACGGCGCCTAAGGCTCCAGGGCTGACAGCAGCTGGCGCTGGGATGTGACAAGGCTTAGAGCAGGGAATTCAGCCTCATCCTAAGGCAGTTCCACTGGGCTCACAGCCACTGGAGGTGGAACTTGGAGAGAGGGGAGGCCCTGAGAGAAAAGAGAGTGCCTGGCTCAGGTCAAGGGCTCTCCCTGGCCTTGGAGGTTAGGAAGTGTGACTGTCAGCATCCCCTCAGTATTCCCTGATGCCTCTCCCACCCCTCCAGGCCTCCCCGGGCTCCCCAGCAAACTTGGGGCAGGGCTGCAGCCTGGGTCTCCTGCCCAGGAGAGCACAGGGCTAGGGGCCAGGCAAGAGTTGGGGGTCAGTCCCACTCAGGACTGTTCTGGAAGCAAGAGTTTGTGAGTGGGGAGAGAGGGATCCAAACGTCACTTACAGGCTCCTCGTCACTGCTGGGACTTTTCGCTGCCGTCTTAGGGGGCGTTTTTTCAAGGATGGGCATCTTGGTGACTCCTGATTGGGGAAGCAGAGGTGTGGACCTGGGGACCAAGAAGCAGAGAGGCATCAATACAACAGCCACCTAGACCGGACCCTTCACTTCCCACAGCCTGGCACCCTGCCCCTGCCCTGTGAGGAGGCCAGAGCTGGGCAGCAGTGTTCACAGCCCTCCCTGTGGGCCTGGTCCCAAACTCCTGACCTCCGGACCAGTGCACACACTGACCACAGTCTCCTCTCTGACTCCAAATAGGAGAGGGTGGGGCCTGAAATGAGTCGCCAGTTGGCACCTGCTCCACAAAACTGCTGTCATCCAGCCTCAACTGGCCACCCCAGAGCAGCGTGGGAGAGAGCAGGGCTGGGCTTGCTCATTCCAGATCCATGAGGGGTCACTGGCAGAGCACTTGTGTTGTTCCTGCCTGGGACCCGATAGATATGTGCTTTGCAGATTAAAATCTCTCTTTCCCACTAGACTGTGAGCTTCTCCAGGGCAAGACTACACCTGCCGTGTTCAGTGCTTCACCTCTGGGCCTTAGCCCTGTGCCTGGCATGGAGTAAAATCAGTGTTGGGTAGCTGAGTACAAGGAATGCATGCGCACATGAATGAATACAAGGTCCTCTAAGGCTCTGGGCTCCAGGAGACACTCTAGGCTTATCGGAGACTGGCCCATGGCCAAGGCAGGGAGGACCCTGCTGGATGGGCTGTGACTTAGGCAGTCTCTGGTCGGCTGGCTCCCAGTGTAGGTGGCATGAGAATGCTGAGGGAGATGGTACAGGGAAGTTAGGCAGCCCAGGCCCCTAGGGGCCCCCTGAATAGGCCTGTAAGGAGGTGGATTAATTCTGAAGGTACAGTAGAAGTGAGCCAGGCCAAGAGGGGCAAAAGCCAGTTTTTAAGGCTAGTGGGGCCCAACCTCTACCCTCAGGGCCCAACCTCTATCCCTAAGCATAATCCTGCATAAGCATAAGCACCCACCCATGGTGTCCACTCATCCATCCCCTATTCTCTCCCAAGAGCCTAAAGCTAAGACTTAGCCCATTCTACCCCCAGGCAGACACAGTGGGAGAGGGAGGTTGGGTGCAAGGCACAGTTGACCCTAAGACACAGCATCCAGAAAGATAGATAATCCCGGCCCAGGGGTGGAGGAGCCTGGGGTTGGCTGGTAGCACTGGGCAGAGAATGTAGAGTCCTTGCGGGCACTGTGCCACAGCACTCGGGACTAGGTGGTCCCCAGACCGGTGAGCGCCCTGTAGCATAGGGGCTGCCGCTACCCACTGCAAAGCAGAAGCAACGGCATCCAGATGAGAGTCGATCCCAGCGCCACGGGAGTTTTGAGGGGGCGAGTAGGGCAAGGGCAAGGTGGTAAGGGCCCTATAGACAATGCAGCCAATGCCTCCTCTTGCTCTGGCCCCCAGCCAGACCATAGCAGGAAGATACTAGTCAAGCCTCAGAGACCCCATGTCTTGCAGAGGCACAGGAGATTGAAGTAGGATGGTTTCATGGGTGCCAAATGGGAGGGCCTTGTTCCTGCCGGCCAGCTGCTCTTCCTCACTGGCCCGTGGGCTGGCGCCTAAAGGGTGTATTTGTGTCGGTATCTTTCTACGTCAGTTTGGTGCCCTCCACTCCACACTCCCACCAGCCTGGCTTCTGAAGCCTGCCTGGAGGGGTCTCTGCTTTGCCCTGGAAGCCGAAGCCCAGCTCAGCCCGGGCACCACAGGCTGCCTGCGTGCTCCAGGGGCTCCCTGCCACCCGGCTTATATCTGCCACTTGCGCCCATGCCTGCACCCCATCTCCCGCCTCCGTGAGAGAGTCGGAGAGAGGCAGGTGCATGCCAGCACTTCAGGGGGTTGGAGTGAGACCTGCAGACCCTCCAACTGGGCACGGGAAGTGCAGACCTTGGCACTTAGCAGATGGGGGTTCAGAAGTGTGGATACACACGTGAAGCCGCGAAGCTGACAGTCAAGCCTGTCCAAACCCTTTCCCCCAACTTCGCACCATCCAGCTCCCCGTCCCCCTGCCCCCACCCTGGGTGGAGAAACACCAGAGCCACAGAATCCCTCACTCTCCTGGCCGTCCCCCGACGGCCGCTGCCCTTCGGGACTCGGAGGACTCCGCGGGCTCTGGGGCCTCCCGGCCCCGGCGCGGTCCCTGGACGGAGCCTCCCTCCGCTCCCGGCTCCCCGCGCTGTGCTCCGCCAGACCAGCCCTACTCACCTGCTCTCCTCGTCTCTGCTGCCTCGGCCGCCGCTGCACCGCACCCAGCAGAACTAGGGGCTAGAATGTGAGCCGGAAGGGATTCGGGGGCGCGTCAGCAGTGCGGGGGTGGGGGCCACCGCCTCAGTCGGTGGCAGAGCCTCCGACGTCGCCGGGTCCCCAGGCCTCGCGACTGGCTGCAAGCGAGCCGGCCCCGCCAGTCGCCTCCCCTCTTTCCTCCTGTTCCTCCTCCCTCCCCACAGCCCCACCCCTACCTCTCACCCACTCCATCCTTTGTCTCCCCCACCCCTGCCCCGCCCCACCACTCCGCCGCCTTCCGAGATCCTACCTCCCGGCCCCCATCCCGTGCTCTGACGGCTTCCCGGACGATCTCTCGAAAAGGCAGCGGAATCCAGGCCCGAGATGGGGGGTGCAAAACGTGGCCCCGCCCGTGCCCATCGCCCTCAGCTCAGCCTTCCCCAGTCCCTGCGCTCCCCTAACCCCTTTATCCTAGCCGTGGCTGCCTCTGCAGAACCCTGGGGAGGGTTGGGTCTGGATAAATCTGTGCCCTCCCCACTGTCTAGGGCAGGCTCAAACCTTATTACAACTCCTTTTACAATATAATAATAATAAATAAAAACAACCTGTTTGTCGATCACTGCAGGTCCTTTTCTATTCCCACTCATCCCGGCTGGCACTACGGGGAATATGCAGGATACAGACCTGGGGATGCTTAGTGACACACAGCCAGAGGCAGACATTCCTCCCAGACAATGCATTCCCCCCCCCCCACACCCCATATAGATCCTTACACACGAACACACACAGACACTCACAAAGAGAGACCCTGCTCAGACAGACACACACACAGCCGGACACACAGAGTCAGAACAGATGTGCACACACCAGCAGTACAGACCCCCACAGACGTTGTCTAATACACAGGCGTACCCCAACACAGTGACCTCTCCATGCTGGAATCCGAGGACTCTGCAGCCCTCAGGAGGCCGCAGGCTGCAGGACTGGGAGTGGTGCACACACGCTGGTCTGGGATTCTGGGGACCCCCACTCAAGGTGGGGAGACTTCTCTGACAGCCCTGGGCACTTGCTTGCACTCAGGACCGGGTAGGGTGGGGTTGGTATCAGCTCTCACACTATCATTCTCTCCAGCCCTGACTCAAGCCCGCATAGCTGGGACACAGCGGACACATCGACAACTGTTCCTCCACTCCTCGTAGGATAGAGTCCAGCGGTCTAACGAACACACACACATCACACACACGCGTCTAGAGAAATCAAGCCCTTAAAGATGCGGCCGGTTTTTTTTCAGCTGCCCATAACAGTTCCACCCTTATTCCCTTTCGGAGACTGGATGGGACAGGTTGCCAGGCTCGAAGGGAAGGGAAGCTTGGGCGCCTAAGAGCTCTGTCTTAGACTCAGGGTGTGTCCTCAAGGGGCGGGACCAGCGCACCCGGAGGGAGCGGGTCCTCAGGCTCCCCCGGGCGGCGCCCTGGGGCGCTGCGCTAGGCCTGGGTGAGGGAGGGGCTGTCGCGGGCTGAGGCCGGCCTAGGCACCAGGGTGTTCGTGGGTGAGATCCTTGTTGAGTTTGCTTCTTTCGTATCTCCTTTTCCAGGTAGCAAAAGAGCAACAGGCTTCCTGCGTGCCCGCTGGACTGAGACCTGGATTTGGGTTAGACCCAGCTCACCCTCCCATTCTGCCCTGGCCCCTTGCCCGGCCGCCCACCCCATCAGTAAAGAGACTCGGTCTCGTACAGATATAGTTTATTGATTCGGCCCGGAGGCACCGCGGCGCAGCGGGGCAAGTTGGCACTGGGAAGAACGGAAGGAAGGACAAACAGAGGCACGGCTCTACATCGGGGAGCCCCGAGGTGGCGACCCGCGCGCCTCTTCGTCTTTGCCAGGAGCACATCAGTTCACCTGCCTCGGTGCTCCACGCCCCATTGGAGGAAAGGGAGGAGGACACAGAAAGGGTCATAGAGAGGGGACTCGGGCAGGGGAAATCAAGACAGAGGAGGGGCTGGGGTACTCGCTGGAGAAGGCGGGACCTGAGCCTGAGCTGGCCAGTGTGCTCACAGAGCAGCCACCTTGACCCGGGGGTGGGAGTGGGGTGGGGAGTGGGTGGGTGGCCTGGAGGAGAAGCGGGGCTGCTAGCTGCGGGTGTAGTCGTCGTAGTCGTCCTCGCATGCGTCAAAGGGGCCTGACGGGCTGCGAGGCGCGCCTTCCCGGTCGGACAGAGGGCGCTCCCGCAGGCGCACAGCATCGTATAGACCCTGCGGTGGCTCATCCAGCAGCACATCGCGCTCGGAGCGGGAGCGCTTCAGGCGGCCCACGTTGCGCAGCAGCAGCAGGACGGGCGCATACAGCAGGTTGGCCAGGCCCATAACAAGACTAAGCTGCTCAAAGCCAAGCGAGTGCACGATGTGGCCCGCCACTATGGGCCCGAGCGCATAGGCCACGCAATAGGATATATCGGCAATGGCGTAGACGCTGCCATAGACCGAGACGTGGCGCACGTCCACAAGAAAGGCGAGCGTGGGCAGCAGCGCCGTGTCCACCAGCGCAATGCCGAAGCAGAGGCCGCAGAGCGAGAGCACTAGTGGTGCGAAGGAGCGGCAGGCGGGCACCAAGCACGAGCTGGCGCCTATCACTGCCAGCCCGAAGGCGCCGTACAGCCACTGCAGGTGGGGGTAGCGCGCTGCCAGTCGCACTGTGAGGTACACGCCTAGCACGTGCGGCACGAAGGCCGGCAGCCAGGCTATGCCTGCGTCCCACTCGGACGCCGCCATCGTGTGCTCCATCCACGTGGCGATGGTGGGCTCGAGAAAGGCGAGGGGGATGTTGCAGGTGGTGAGCGCGCCTGCCACCACGGCGATGTAGGGGTCCAGCATGAGGCGGTGGATAGGCGTGCCCACTGGCAGGTTGGCCCGCGCCCGCGCCGCGGCGGAGAAGGGCTTGACCACGACCAGCAGCAACAGGGCGTCGAGCAGCGAAACCATGGCGAGCACCAGAAAGGGCGCGGTCTTGCCCACGAACTTGTGGAGGAACCCCCCGAAGGGCGGCGCCACTAGGCTTCCGAAGCTGATGAAAGCCAGCGCCAAGCCCAGGGCACGACTGCGCTCCGGCTCCTCAGGATACTTGTCGGCGATCATGGCAATGCCAGACGTGTCCGCGAAGGCCGAGCCGAGACCCTGCAGGCTGCGCGCGGCGAAGAGCGTCGCGTAGTCCTCCGCGAAGGCAAACATCACTGTAGAGGCGAACAGTACGCCCAGACCCATAAGCAGCGGCAAGTCATAGCTCATGCGGTCGATGAAGGTCCCGCTCAGGGGGTTCACCAGCAGCTGCAGGATGGCCTTGGAGGCAAACAGCACCCCGATCTTCACGTCCTCGTTGTCGGTGGGGTATTGGGGCTGCGCGGTAGACCTGGCCGGCATCGCGGCCGTCGAGGACTCCGAGGTGTTGACCGTGTCGGCACTGGCATTGGCCAGAGTGGGCGGCGGCAGGGTGGTCACACACACTTTGGAAGTCAGGGTGGGCTTCTCGCTGGCCGAGTGCACGTAGTAGGGCACGATGGGCACGATGACCATGTACAGCATGTTGTCCAGGAACAGCGCCACGCACACGATGACCAGCACCAGGCGCCGCTGCCGCCGGGGATCTTGCAGAGCCGCGCCCACCGCCTCCGACAGCTTGCTGGCTGCCGCCGGGGCCTGACCCGCCGGCGCCTCGGGTTCCATCACCCGCACCCCGCCGCTCTTCCGAGGACGCTTCGGCCGGGGCCGGGCGCGCGCGCCCTGCAGTGCAGAAACCAGGGCGCGGAACTTCGGGGGACCCTGCTCGCCGGGAAAGGCAAGGACCCTGTCCGGCGAGGCGCCGCCGCTGTCCGGAACAGAGCTCGGGACCCGCCGCCGCTGGGCTCAGGGGCGGTCAGGAAAGGCGGCCGTGCCAAGGCGCCGGGGCCGGAGACTGAGCGCTCTGAGGCTCGGGCGCGCCGGGAGCCACCCCCGCAGCGCTGAGAGGCCGCCTGAGCAGGCCGAGGGGCATGCTGCTGCCGCCAGCCCGCCGGCTCGCTCGCCCCGCCGCTCTCCCCTCCCCTCGCGTCGGCTCTTGCCTCCTCCGCCGCCGCCTACTCTTTTTTTCTTTTACACTCGGGGCTGTGACGCGGCGAGTCTCGGCCCCCGAGTGGTGCCCGGGCCACTTGCGTCGCTCATGCTAATGCGACGTCGGCGGGGCGGGGGCTGGGGGCGGGGCGCTGCCGGGAGGGGGTCCTCTCCCCAGATGCGCCAAGGCTGGAAGCCCCAGAAAGGGGTCTCGGTGCGAAAGAGTACTGGCCAAGCCCCTGAGGATGGGTGCGCCGCGCGACAAGCGGGTTCTCCGCCCCCGCAGTTCTAGGACTCGTGGGGTCCGCGCCCGCTCTTCTCCCCGCGGAAGGGGGCACACAGCGGCCGCTTTCCCCCGGCCCCGCGGGAGAGGGGGGCGCTAGGGGCTCCAGATCTCCGCCTTAGCCTGGATCTCAGCGCGCAGCGGGTAAGGAGTCCCCGAGGTGAGCCGCGGCTACGTCCATCTGTTCTCGCAGCTGGAATGTGGAGCAGTGACTGGAGGGGCGCCGACGACAGATCCCTCAACCCTTTCTCTGGCCCCGCCCCCTGGCCCCTTCCACGCCGGGGAGGGGAGGCGCAGACTGCTGGACTGGGTTCCGACCGACCGGCCCTTCGGGAGAATGTCACAGCAGAGAACTCCTGACTGTGAGCATCTGGGGATTGAGGGGAGAAGTCGCTTCGTCCCCACCCAGGGCCCCCAATATCAGCTCTGCCCCGGCCACCCAACCGCTTTCCCCACCTCCTTCTCCTAACCAGTGCGCCCCCTTTCCGTTTTAACTGTCCGGGTCCGGCAGCTCCGCCTCTTCTCCCTTCCCGCCTCCTCACTCCCTCCCCATTCTAACTCCTCCCAGGCAGTCTTCGCACTACATCAAGCCCTCCCTCCGCTCCGAGAGGTCCCGCCCCCTTCCCAACCCCACCCCCACCTCCAATCTCCAGAGCTGCCTCCAAGTCCCGGGTGGGCTCAGGGAGTGATGTGGCAGGGGTCTACGCCTGGATCTGTAAGAGACCCCGCGTGGGTGCCGAAACCATTTTCTGGGCGGGATCCAGCAGCTTTGCTCTCAGCAGAGGCTCAAGGGGGGCTCACCTTAAGAGGGCCACACCCGCTGAGACGCCCCGTTCTCAGAAGACAAGGTGAGCCGCCCTGGCTTTGCGCTGGGCCTAATGTGTCCCCAGCGCTGACCATGGGTGGCACATCGAGTCCATGTTCTGGTCTGCGGACTGGCCGGAGAGAGGCTCTGAGGCAGTGGAGGCTGGGAGATTCGTGCTGTTGAGATTACAGTTTGTCTCTTTCTTCCAGAGTCAGAGAGGGTTCTTCCCATCCTTCTGGCCTCAAAAGCAAACTACCGTTAGATACGGCTTCTTCCCTTATGGTGCTCCCCACCCCGAAGGAGGCATCCTGATACAATGGAAAGAACTTGGGCTTTGGAGGCAGAGGACTGAGATGGCTCCTGGCTCTGCCACCTACTAGTTAGGGCGCCTGGGAGGAAGGGGGGGAATCACTTCGCCTCTCTATCCCTCAGTTTCTTTATCTGTAAAATGTATAATAGTACCCACTGCTTAGGGTGCCAGGCACACAGTAAGAGCAATGTAAGTGGCTGCTGTGATTATTTTTATCATCTGTAAGATGTGTTTTATCTTCATTTTACAGTTGTGGGTCTTGTAAAGAGCAGATAAAAGTTTCAGGGGTACCCTGGCTTCCTGGCTAGCCCCTCTGGTTAAGCAGGCATTATGATTCCAGGCTCTGTCTTGGCTGGTGAGAGGCCCAGAAGGCATTGGAAAGTTGGCTTCTGTCCCTGAGATAGCTGTCGGATGAGGTGATGGAGACCAGCACGCCAGGGTGAGAGGCAGCCATTGCCCAATCTCTCCACCCACCCAGACACCTCAGGGAAGGAGAAGAAACTCTTTCACTTAAGGAGTTGCCAACACCTGCTCTGAAGTGGCCAAACTGTCCTCTGTCTGAGGGAGGGAAAAAGTTCCAGTATGGGGACAGGCCTGGCTCTGGATGACCTTGGGCAAGTCACAGCCTCTCTCTGGGCTCCAGCCTTGGTCTCTGTTAAGTAAGGGGTTAGGGGACTCCTAACTCACTGCAGCCCTCAGTAGGAAATGGGTGCTGTGGAAGGGCTCTGTTGGGTGAGAAAATTATTTTAAATTTTATTTGAAGGCCGTTAGTCAGTACACACCCTCTCCAGCTCATTGCAGTCTTTCTCCAGCTGGTTTCACAAATTTACATCACCTGCCTCGCTCTCTGGTCTTTTGAGTTTGAGACCTCTGGTCCCTTCTGACTCTCCCATTATGAGGCTTTTAAAGGGACAGTCTTCCAACCTACTGAGCAATTATTATTTATGCATATGTTGTTTGCCTTATCTGATTTGAAAAAGGGGGGTTGGAATTTAAGGCAGAAGTTTTCTGTCTTGTGGCTAAAGAACAGTGGAATCTTAGAGAAGAGAAACTTTCCCAGGGCCTTCAAGATGCAGATCCCTTCTTCCAGCTCTCTGGTCCACAGAATTCATGGCTGTTCCTGAGCATGAAGGCAAGTTATCTCTGGGCTCATGCCCAATTCTCCAGTCCTCTGTTCCCCTATGGTAGGAAACAGGTTCATTTATTAAGCACATCTCTGTGCCAGAGGTGTTGTGTGTGCTGCTTTATTTAATTCTCACTCAGTCCTGGTTCAGTGTAGGTGCTACTTTCCCTGTCTTATTGATGAGGAAGTTGGGCATGGAGAAGCTGGGTCACTTGCCTGAGATTCCAGCAGTAGAGCCTAAATTTAAACCCAGGCCATGGGGACCAGTCTTGTTGTCCTCATGCTGCTTCCCTATTCCTTGTGCCTCATCATGCCCCTGCTGCTCTTTGTGCAAGGTGACCACACCCTCCCTGGCAGTGCCAAGGAGAGGGGCAGATGAAGATCCATGGAAGGAAAAGAGGCCAGGATGGACTGATGCCTCCCTCCAAAGCAGCAGCCCTCCACACAAAACTCCCTCAGGACATCCCCCCCAAAACACACACACAAACACACACACACACACACACACACACACACACACACACACACACACACACACCAGACTTCACCCAGGCAGGCAGGCAGGCAGGCAGGCAGGCAAGAAGGAAGGAGGAAAGGAAGGAAGATGGTCCAGGACCAGCTCCTGGAAGTTCCAGGGACACTAAACTCTTTCACCCTCCAACTTCCAGCTTAGAAGTCAACCTCCTACCCGTGCATCAGCAGCCCCAAGGACTAGGGTGGAGGAGTTGGCAGCAGGCCAGGACGCCTTGCCTCAGCAAAAAGCTGAGCCTTGGCAGGAGGGGAACAACCTCTATTCTGGCCCTGGCCTGCGGGGAGCTGTCCAGGGTGCTGGTACCGGCTTTGCAACTTGCCAACCAGCCTCCCTCAAGGGCCCGGACCCTCCATCTTCCTGCACCCGTGGCTTCCTCTTCACCAGAACTCTTGGTAAATTCCTTCCCAGAGACTCCTCTATTTGAGCATAAGTTGCAGGCAAGAGGGAACTTCCCATCCAATTCTGTTGGAGAAAATGAAAGCAATTTTTTCTCTCTTTTCTCAACCAGATGTAGTAACTATTACTAGAGAGTACATATCTAGTAAGTGGAATGAGTAAAGCAAGGAACTTATTTATAAGACACATAGATGTGTTTATAAAGTGCCAGGCACTGTTCTAAGCATTTTACAAACATTAATTCATTTAATCTTTTATCAACCTTCATACTACCTTTTTGCAGGTAAGGACACCAAGGTATAGTAATTCATCCACAGTCACAGAGCTCACAAGTGGTGGAGACAGACTTCATATGCAGGCTAGCTCCACCCTCCGGCTCTCAGCCACCATGCTGTCCTGCTCCAGGATGAATGAAGATTATGAGATGACTTACTTGAAACTATCTAACTCAATGCCTGACACTTAGTGGGAGCTTAATTATTATTGCTTTGTATGGATAGAGACAGGTTGATGATTTCTGGCTGACAATCTTCCTTCTCATTTTATCTATTGCCTACAGTTGTGACCTCAGTCTGCTAGGAAAAAAAATTTTTTTCTACACCAGACTAGTGCCATAGTGGAGCTTGCTGGGGACTCGTGGAGTCCTGGTATGTTGCAGCTTGGGGAGGGGGTGGAAGGATAGCCATCTTGCACCTGTGCCTGGGTGAGGTCTGGTGTGTGTGTGTGTGTGTGTGTGTGTGTGTGTGTATTTAGGGGGGTCCTGGAGGAGTTGTGTATGGAGGGGTGCTGTTTTGGAGGGAGGCCTCAGTCCATCATGGCCTCTTTTCTGAGAAGGTCATGGACCGGGTCAATTCCAGGGCCTTGCCATTTGTTGCTTCACTGAGACATCTGGTCCCAGAGATGGGAAATGGCCATGTTTCTGTGGAGAAGCAGGTTGATGTTGGTGGTGGCAGTGTGTGGGCAGGGCACCTGCTCTTGATTTATTATTTCTTTGTCTCCCAGAAAGCACTTGAGTGCCGGCTTCGTTCCAATGAGGCTCATGAGCCTCTCTGGATTCCAATACTGGCGGGGGGCGGTGCAGTTTACCCTGCCCTCGTCACCCCCTCCCTTGTGTGCTTCCTCCGGGGGGACCTCAGGGCCTCAGCATCACTTAATTAATTTAGGTTTCCCCAGCCACATATTTTCAGATTCAAAGGAACAGAGCGGCCCTGTCAGCCTTTCCCGGAAGCCTGTGAGTCTGGTGGCTGGAAGCCAGGAGGACTACGTGCCTGCCTGCCTGCCCTTGGCCAGCCTGTCCTTAGGGGCCAGACTTGCCTTATGCACAGCATAGCTGGGCTCCAATGGGAAAAGAAGGGGACTGCAGCTCCTGCACTGCGTGTGGGACTTGTAGCTCCTCTGTATAGCTCCCAGAGAAGGGGCTGCCTCTACCCGCTTTCCTGTAAATCACTGAGTGGAAGCAGAGCCTCAAAATCCCCTTTGTCTCTGCTCCCTCCACTGACTTCCCACCCCAATCGAATGAGTTTCTCAGGTTCATCTCTCTCCTCCATCAAGACCACCCCTGCCCCTGGCACAGACTGCACATCTTCCTTTGCACTGGGGCAGTCAATTACCTTCCAACTTGTCCCTTGCCTCCTGACCTGGCCAACCCACTCCTGCACAGATGCCAAACTTCTTTTCTCTGTAAAGTTTCAGGCACATTCTCAGGGACCAACATACCTTGCAGGGACCCCTGACGCCTGGGACTAGGGTTCGTCCGTCTTCTTCTCCCAGCTTCGTGGCTTTCCACAACCTGCCCCCCACCTCCCGTTCTCCCTGTCTTCCCTAATGGCCACAGGAACTCCCACCTCTGCACTTTTTTTAAAAAATTAATTTTATTTTTTATACAGCAGGTTCTTATTAGTTATCTATTTTATACATATTAGTGTATGTATGTCAATCCCAATCTCCCAATTCATCCCACCACCACCACCCCCCACCCCGCTTCCCCCCTTGGTGTCCATACGTTTGTTCTCTACATCTGTGTCTGTATTTCTGCCTTGCAAACTGGTTCATCTGTACCATTTTTCTAGATTCCACATATATGTGATAATATACCATATTTGTTTTTCTCTTTCTGACTTACTGCACTCTGTATGACAGTCTCTAGGTCCATCCACGTCTCTACAAATGACCCAATTTCATTCCTTTTTAAGGCTAATATTCCATTGTATATATGTACCACATCTTCTTTATCCATTTGTCTGTTGACGAGCATTTACGTTGCTTCCATGACCTGGCTATTGTAAATAGTGCTGCAGTGAACATTAGGGTGCATGTGTCTTTTTGAATTGTGGTTTTCTCTGGGTATATGCCCAGTAGTGGGATTGCTGGGTCCCACTTTGAACGGGAAGTTCTCTTGGCCCATGCCCAGCTTTGCCTCTCCTTGGTTGCCATGCTTTCCTGATTCCTGAAATAATGTGAATAACCTCCCTTTCCTCCCAGCATGAATCCCCTTGCATTATCTACTCCTCATCAGGAATTAATCCCACATGGTGGTGGACCCGTTCCCCCTCACCAGCCTGAGAGCTCCTTGAAGGCAGGATCTGCGTCTGGGTGTCTAATAACAAGATTTTGCTTGTTATGCATTCTGCAGAGCACTGGCCATAAAACTGCATGGGAACTGATGTGTCAGTGGTTTTTAAATCCATCTCTACATTTATTAAAATGAAAATTAATCACATAAGTAGTACAGAAATAGAAATTGCTCACAGAGATTGCTCATAGAAATTAGGGCATTATAAATGGTTCTTTCTGGGGGCTTCCCTGGTGGCGCAGTGGTTGAGAGTCTGCCTGCTAATGCAGGGGAGACGGGTTCGAGCCCTGGTCTGGGAGGATCCCACATGCCACGGAGCAACTAGGCCCGTGAGCCACAATTACTGAGCCTGCGCGTCTGGAGCCTGTGCTCCGCAACAAAAGAGGCCACAATAGTGAGAGGCCCGCGCACCGCGATGAAGAGTGGCCCCCGCTTGCCGCAACTAGAGGAAGCCCTCACACAGAAACGAAGACCCAACATAGCAATCAATCAATCAATCAATCAATCAATCTTAAAAAAAAAAAAGTCATTAAAAAAATAAATGTTTCTTTCTGGCCCCCAACCCTGGTCCCTTCTGTTACCTCTCAGACTACCACTGTTACTGTTTTTAACATGTATTTTCCAAGCCCTTTCTAAACCCTCGCCATACATATCTATGAACCCATATAAAATGTAACATAAGCAGCCTCTGTGTTTAAATAAGTATATTTCTACATAAATGTTGTTATATATGTATCATTCTGCAGTTCTCTCCTTTTCCACTCAACAATGTATCCACTTTAGTCTATACAGAAACAGCATGATTTTCTTAGCTGTTGCACATGATTTTTTGTTATGAGCATACCCCAGTGTTTACAGCTATTTCCTTAGGTGGACATTTGGGTTATGTTTAATTTTTAGGTGTGACAATGTTGCAATGAATCTCCTTGTGCTTGTATGGAGGTGCTTCCCCCAGAGATACACCAACAACTTGGTAGATCCCAGCAATCTGTGTGCTTTTTAAATTTGAAAAGAAATTTCTAAACTGCCCTCCAAAGTGGCTGCATAAGTGTATACCCTCACAAAGAAGAGGACACAGTCCTACATACCCTTGCTAACACTTGCTCTTTTCTTTTTCCCTTTTGTCAATCTGATGGGAGAAAAATGGTATTCATTATTGTTTTAATTACATTATTGTATTAATTGGCTGACTACCTTTTCATATGTGTATTAGCCATTTGCATTTTCTTTTTTGTAAATTGCTGTTACTTTCTTCCCCCATTTTTCTATTAGAGTCTTTGTCTTTTTTCTTCCTGAGTTGTAGTAATTCTCATTAAATAGAATATCATCATTTAATAGAATAACATCATTAAATAAAATATCTTTGCCCTGGACATGTCCATTGTGGCTAAAACTGGTGTTCCTTCTTCACTACTAGAATTTATCAGTTATACTTATTGGGCAGGATAAATTAGAGTGGATGTGGTGAAGTTGCCATACCAATTAAAACCCTTCAGAGCCTCTTCATCATCAATGGGAAAGAGTCCAAATTCTTTAGCTTGACATAAAAGGTCCTCTATAATTCATCTACCTCTATGGTCTCAATATGATGACTGGGTTTGATTCCTATTCCATCACCTGTCTAACCTTAAGCAAATTTTCTTAAATTCTCTGGATCTAGTTTCCATCATTTAAAAAATTGTACAGAGTTGTCTCTCCTCTGCAAGTTTCTAACTCTCTGACCTTGTGAAAAATTACTTAACCTCTCCAAACCTTACTTACACATTTGTAAAATGGGTGCATTGACAATGCCTCACAGGGTTTGGTACTGTTGGAATGAGATTCCTTGTGAAGTAAGTTGATGCTGTTGTTAATTATATACCTCTCCCTAGCCACCTAGGTGACTTCTACTCATCTTTTACGATAAAATCAAGCCTCTTTGTCCCACCTTCCAAATAAAACTGATTTCTCTTTCCCTTGGGTCAGTTCCATGTGTCTATCACTGTACTTGTCATACTGTATCATGAGGATGTGTTCATGTGCCTGTTTCCTCTACCAGGGTGTGTGTCCTTGCAGGAAGTGTCTGAGGTGGCTGGGTTGCGCTCAGCACCTGGTACACAACACACCCAATAGATGACTGTGCAATGGAAGAACAGAACTGTTTATCACTTTTGAAAAGGTTAGACTTTCTCATTGTGCCAAAATTCTGTTGAGCCTGGAATGGATAGAGGGACACTTAGAGAAAAGCTTAAGTGTTCCTGAAAAATACCCCAGATATACCCTGGGGATAGCCAGGAAACAGGTTTGCTTTAAGGCACATTGACAATGCAGCCTCGCTGAAAAGCTTCCCTGGTTGACCAGTCTAGTAGGCAAAAGATAGTTAAGGGAAACTCTTTATTTTACATTCGGAGTTGGTTCTGTTGGGAAAACCAAGATCGATGAAGGCTGCCAGCCAGCTCTCCTGGTTTTGGAGGCTTGTCTTGAACCAAAAAGTGAGCACTGATCAGTCAGAGTCACTTCCATTGTCAGACCCGAAAAGTGTAGGTTTGAGGCAGGGAAATCTTGGGAGCCAGCAGGAGGGAGGGCAGAGGATTACCCCGGAAGGATGTTCCTTGCAGATGCGTGCTGCACAGGGCTGCCTCCCCAGCACCCGGCACACTCTCTGCACACAGAAGGGCTCAGTGAAGAATCCAAGGGAGATGCTTGCTTTGGAGTGAATTGTTCTGAATGTGTATGTAGTGACCATCTTCACTGAGGACCAGGGAAACCCTCTGTGCTTGGGTAATGTCACACGTTCAAGACCATCTGTCTTGAAGCCTTTGAAAACCGATTCCCTCTCAGGGGGACCCAGGTGTGGGTGATGAAGATGCAAGGAGCCCTCATCGGGCGAGAGGGCTGGCCGTGCAGGGCCTGCATACTACGTACCCACCCTCCCCATCCCGAGGCTCCAAGTCACTGGGGAGGGATGGGTCTGAGTTGTGAACATGGGTCTGGAGAGGGCAGCGGTGCTGCAAACTCAGCCCCGTTTCCCTGACTTGTGTGTAAGTGGCTAGAAGTTGGTCCTTTCTCAGGCTGCCTGCCAACACCTTCTCTATGCATGTCTGTGATGTAAGAGAGGTCAGCAAGGAGTCCTAGTGTGACCCCTGGCCCTGTGCCAGACGCAGTGGAAGGCTTTTACCATTATTAGCTTTCAACCATAACACCCCTGTGAGCTAAGTGTTCTTCTGGGCTGGCCCCATTTTATAAATTGGCAATGCAGGGGCTTGAGTAATGTGCCATGGTCACAGGGCTGTCTGACTCATGCCCATGGATTTATCCATTTGGCCATGTGACTTCTGTGCATTTGGGGGCTGTGGAATTCCTCTGTGACCTCCAAAGCCCTGCTCTTTCCCCCTGACCTGTGTGCAGGGTCATAGTTGCCATCCTCCTCTGGATGTTGGGGACCTCACAGACCCAGATACAGAGGCTGTACCTGACTCCTCCTTCTCCAGACATTCTGACCTCTGTCCTTATTATCTCATGCTAGGACTATTGCAGTAGCCTCGTGGCAGATCCCCCACCTTCAGTATTGCCACTAGCTCCTGACCCCCCAAGCTGCTCTCACAGTCAACTTTTTACAACATAAATCTTCCCCATAGTAGGCACTCAATAGATATTTGTTAAATCGGTCATCCTGCTTTAAATTCCCATTGCCTAGGGTCAAATTCAAAAGGTAACCTTGGCTTTCAAGGCCCTCGGTGTGTGACTCCAGCTCCTCCCCGTGCTGCTTCTCTTGGCACTGCTTGCCACACATGCACAGCTACCTGTCCAGGACACCAGGGTCCTGCCATGCCATGTTGCACTGTCATCCGTGTTTTCTTTCCCAGCAGAATAAGTTACTCACCACTGGGAGCTTCCTGGCCCACGTGCACACACCTCAAACCTAGCACTTGCAGGATGGCTTCCAGGCTTGGATTGCATGTCTTCCCCCCACCTTGACTTGTATTTAATCTATCTAACATCTCCAAAGCCCACAATGGTGCCTCACAGGCAGAAAAACATCTGGGGATGGTTTGTGCCACATGCACATACAGATGTGTGTATCGATACCTCCGAAGTGAGACATGCTCTTGTTTCCACTATATTTATGTTAAATGCTGGTCATAACCCACTAACCTGGATTTATAACCAGAAAATTGTTGGTGACTTGCAACTTGTAAAGCTTGGCTGGCTCACTTCTTCCTGACAACAGCCTTATCATGTTGATACTATGATTCTCTCCCATGTATATCTGATGACTCTGAGATACAGAGAGATGAAATAACTCACTCGCGGTCACACAGCCTGGGAGAAACAGAGCCAGGGTTTGAACCCAGGTAGGCGGCCCCAGAGCCCATGCTCCCAACGCCCACAAATGTGGCTTTGATGATTGATCGGGGCTCGAGGTTCTGGTAGGACAAGAGGCCACAGTGAGCCTGCTGCAGAGGTGGCTTCCAGCTCCCTACACACCCTTCGGAAGTGGCCAGAAGGAAAAAAAGAGCTGGAGTGCTCCCCTCCCCTCCGAGGTCGAGCTATGGCTGTACCTCCAGGGGTGAGGGGGCAGTTAGCTTGTGCTGAAGTGCGGGTAGTGGGATCTGGGACCAGGGAGAGCAGGGTGTGAGGGAGGGCTGGTGGACATGTGAACAGGGCTGCGAAGCATACAGCCAACTGCAGGACAGCAACGCCCCCGGTCCTGCCCATGACGGTGCACCGACAACAGTTAATGCTTCTCATGCACGAGCCGTGACCCTCTCAGATCTGTCACCACTGTGTCCCCAGCACCTGGCACCATGGTTGTGGAGCAAACAAATAAAAAGTGGCTTTTTTTTTGGAGGCATTTGTGGGGAGGAAAGTGAGCGGAGCTCTGACCCTTTCTTGTTGAGGCACAAAGATATTAAAGTACAACTGAAGAACTTTGGGGGCCTGTGCTGTGGACATGTGACAAGATGGGGCCCTGAGACGAAGAAAGTCTAGGTTACTAAGCTGGGGATTCCAACCCCCAAACTTCTGGTGATGTCGTGGGAGGTTCTGGAGAAAAACCTTATATCTTGATGAAAAGAACTGGCCCCCTGGGGCACAGGAAGGTGGCCCAGAACACCTCTGACTGACACTAACTCTGGCCATCCCGACCACCTGAGTCAAGTTCCATAGTGAGTCCTGACTCAGGGCTGTCTGAGTGCGGGAGGGGAATCCCCTGCGTAGCCCTGGAGCTCCAGATGGTGACACGGACAGGGACACAGAGACTTCATAGCCAGAGACATGAATGCAGGTGTGTGGAGACCTCTCCCCATGTGGGTGTGGAGACCGGGCCCCCGACTGCGGGGAAGATCGTCTGACTCAGTTGAAAGCATGATCAGCTTTGTATCAAGAAACTAACCAGAGCACTGTTTTCCCAGGTAATTAAGATGCTATTAATTGAACTCCATTTAAAGCTAGTTTCAAAACGAATTCTTGATGACACGTGTGTGCACCCCTCATAAGGAATGTGCCTGTCTCCTCTGGGCTGTGAGGCCTCAGCCGGGGGCTGGACCATTGGCAGGCTCCATGACTGTCCAGGCTGGTACAGGATGGACTGTCCGTGGGTTTGTAAATGAATAAGTGACAGGTGGACGGGCACCATTTCTTCCCGTGAACTTCTCAGATGCCATCTGGTAGCAGACAGCATGACCTGGAACGTTCGTCTCGTCTGACCCCAGATATTGAGCAAATTCCAGCCTCCCCTGTGGAGTGTTTAGTCTGCACAGTTGATGGGCTCAGAAAGCCCCTGTCCTTCCTCTAGTGACGGGAAGGAGGGGGTGGGGTAGGCACACCCTGACCCATGCGGTGCGGGGGGAGGAGACCAACATCACACTCTGAGGCAGGGGTTCCAGGTGGGAAGCCAGGTCAGGGCGTCGTGGGTAGGGGTGGGGTGTGCTGGGGTGCAGAGCCCTGGGACTGGGTGGGGCAGTGTGCCAGGGCCCCAGGGAGCCAACTGGCTTTTCACGGCTAATTGAAGGGAGCAATATAAAGATCCCCATGTTTGGGATTTTTCTCAAGGATACAGTCGCGGATGTGGAATGACTGGTCCAAATGATAGGACCATTTTTATGTCTCAACTCATACAGCCAAATGGCTTTCTAAAAGCATGATGTGGCCTCCATTCCCACTGTGAGGGTACCTCTTTTCACCCTGACAACACCCGGGTTTATTACCTTAAACAACTAACAAGCTAACCTGGGAACTACGTCATCTTGTTTAATTACTGTCCTTTGATGATTAGATGTGGGCCTCCTGCCCTCCCGGCGGCCTCCAGGCACTCTGGTCTAGACCCCACCCTCGCCAAAGCTGGCAGGTCCTCTGTGTGCCTGCTCTACCCACCTCAGGTCCTTTGCACCTGCTCTCCCCTCTGCCTGGCAAGTAATTCATCTGCAGGTCTCATTCCCTCCTCTTTCTCCCATCCGCACCCATTAATGAAGCCTTCCCAGGCCACCTTGCTTAAAATCGCACCCCAGTACTTCTTATCCCTCCCTAGCTGCTTTATTTTTTCCAATGTACCTGTCCCCATATGCACAGTTTATAGATTATGTTTACTGTCTGTCTCCCTTCCTTGGAATGGATGCCCAGGAGGGCACACGGAAAGGGAAACAAGGCCAGGGTGCAGAGTTGAATGTTAACTAGAAAGAGAGAAGCCAGCCACACTTTCCCCTACCAGCACCTAACCGCCCCCCCTGCCCCCGCCTGGGGCCCAGCCCTGGCTGCTCAGCTGGAGTGGAGGGAGGAGCTGAGGATGGGGAAGCATGGGGGTGCGTCCTGGTGTCTGACCCCTCTGCTGCTCTTTGGGGAGGGCTGGGAGTGGAGGGAGAATCTTTCCACTGCCCCCCAGCAGGGTGTTAACGCATGGGAGACCTCCCAGCCATTCTCTGCCTCAGCTGCAGTTCAGGTGACAATGCACAGCCTGTAGCAAGGGCTGAGTACATGGTCCCTCTGATAGGGAGCCCTGAAGTGTCCTGGGAGGTGAGGGTGGGGGCAATGGAGGTGGCAGGCACTGGCACTCCAAGGCTTTTGAGTGGCTGTTGAATTAATCCAGAGGGAGGGTGGGAAAGAGATGGTGTCCCTGGAGAAAAGCCAGGCTTCAGGAAAGCCCAGAGGTGGAGGGCGTGTTTGAGGAAAGTGTAACTTGGAGGAGTCGTCCGTAGAGCCAGGTGGTGAAGGAAGGGCTACGGTGAGCTGATGACGTGTGACTTTGAGAAGAGAAGCAGGAGGGGAGAGGGTTAATGGCATCCACCCGTTGCTGGGACTCTTAATGTGCCGAGACACAGCCCAAGTGTCCTGAGCCGTGAGCTTAGCCCAGGGAAACTGCCCTCTGTCCCCATAGTCACTGGTGGTCCAGACTTCCCTTCAGCTTATCCAGGGACAAGTCTTCATTGAGATTGTCCCCAGGGCCTCTCGGCCTGGGAGATCTGTGTCCTTCTGTCTTAGAGCCTGTGGCTCTCACTCCTTGATTCCTGAGCACCTCCTGCCCTGCTCAAGACCACTGGGGCTGGAAGCCTGCATCAGCAGAGAGCTGGCCGCCGGCCCTTAGAAGGGAGCTGGTCAGGACCAGGCCCGAGCAGAACTGAAAGCTGCCAGGGTGAAGCCTGGGTGGGCTCTGTCTTGGTGAAAATCAGAGATCGCACCTCATGGGTGGAGACTACCACCCACGGCAGCCAGCCCCAGGAGATGTGCATCCCAGCTTCACTCACTGGGCGAGGCTGTGTCCTCCAGCTGCCAGATCAGGGTGGAGGAGCCCAGAGGGTCTATGAATGGCTCATTCAGGAGGCCTGGAAACCCCAGGAGACACAGGAGCTGCTGAGAAGTCTCCATGCCTCCCAGGGTTCTGAGTAACGCAGGCATCAAGTCGTGTGGAACTGGACAAGCAGGTTCTGCCCTTGACTGATGGAGAGACGAGTGACACAGTGAATCCTTTGGGAGGCCTTCCCTTTTAATTGGTTCTTCAGCAAGAGAAGTGGAGTGTGGCAATCAGCTGGGAGGGGGGGAGGGGAGAAAGCTGCCGAGCAGAGTTGCTTTGGCCTTGCTCTGAATCTGGAAGGCCTGGCTGAAGGCTTGAGGTGAGATGTAGGATGGGCTCTGGGGGCATCTTGGTGGACGGGAGGGCCATACCTCGTCTGTCCTGGGAAGGGGGGCTCACCCCATGAGGACAGCCTCAGAATTGGCAATGCCTAGAGGAGGTATTGGGGCTGGGGAGAGGGCAAAGTGCCCAGGGGCCCTGAGGAAGGAGGTGAGACCTGGGGAAGGGAAGTGGCGGGGGGGCGGGGGAGGAAGGTGTCACCAGCATACAGCCGCAATCCTCATGGCTGCATCACCGAGTACTTGCCGTGTGCTCTACACAGAGCAACTTTCCACCCGGCTCCACATTTACTCCTCCAGCCGCCCTGTGAGCTGGCTACTAAAGATCTGCAAATCCTTTTCTGAAACCCTGAGGCCTTAGGGTTTTTGGAATTGAAAATCTTTCCTATTTTAACAAAAGAAGATAATGCATGTACTGTATCTTTTCTAACTTTCCAGCAGGGTCTGGGGGAGCACCCTATAATCCAATGTATCAGTATTTTCTGCAGAGATGTGTATGAATATTCACATGTTGCAGCATCAATAGAGATCATAAGAAACAGAAAAAGACTCATGTCAGTTCAGACAGGTTTTGCCACCCAAAGAGTTAGGTAAAGACAGATTTTGCAGCCACATGAGTTCTAAACCACCTTTTGGCATTTAGTGCTTTTTAGATTTTGAAATGGCAGATTAGGGATTATGGGTCTGTATTTGTCCCCAAACTGAGGTTCTGATAAATGTAGTGGTGGCAGAACTAAGAAGTGGCAGAGCTGGGGCTCAAGGGCAGGCTCTCTGGTTTCAATAACAGGCTCTGAACTTGTGCAGTGCTGGAGGGGCACCTACTATTGTTATTACACCACGTCAGGGACGTCGGGGATGTGGTGCTGAGAAACCAGCTCTCTAAAATTGCAGATGGCCACACACTTGGCTGTTCGGAGTCATGAGCAAGAATGGGACATCCTAGTCCTCACAGGAGGACCCACGCCAGGGGGTTGCTGTGGCTCAGAGAACCAGTCTGCATCTCCAACCCAGGTGCAGAGCCCCAGGTGAGGGTTATCAGACACATCATCCCATATGATCTTATCTTTGTAGTTTCTAAGGAAACAGGACCCCAGGTCCACCTCTTGGAGAAGACCCCTTTACACACAGCCTTGCTCTGTCTTAGCTGGGTCTAAAACACTGCTTCATCTAGATGTGTTCCTATGCTCTGCCCTTCCCCCAAACTCTCCAGTAGCCCTGCCACTCCTCTGATTGGACACCCACAGTTCCCTACCCACGGCAGGCAGTCTCCTTATTTGCAGCAAATTAACTAACAATTTTGTTGGGCTATGGTGGTGCATCCCTAGCAGTCTTTATCACATGGGCTTTTTTTGTTTTAAGCTTTTTATGTGGACCATTTTTAAAGTCTTTATTGAATTTGTTACAATATTACTTCTGTTTTATGTTTTGGTTTTTTGGCCTGGAGGCATGTGGGATCTTAGCTCCCGACCAGGGATCGAACCTGCACCCCCTGCATTGGAAGGCGAAGTCTTAACCACTGGACCTCCAGGGAAGTCCCCACATGGGCTTTGTTATCACTGATTAACAGTGAGGTCTCAAAGCCCTTTCCCACATGCAGTTTCACTCAACCCCCACTAAAGACGGGCAGGGTAAATGTTATTACCTGCCCCATTTAACAGATGGAGAAGAAGAGGCTCGTGTTGGTTACCATAGGGTGCAAGGTCTCATGGTGCCAAGATGCAAAGCCAGGTCTGCTGACTAGGGACCAGGCCCTCCCTCCGGGAAGGCCTCCGAGGGTGATGGTTTCAGCTTGGCACAGCTGTGAGTGCCCCAGGGCATGAAGCCCCTCTGCTGTAGCCCTCAAGTGTGAAGGCCATAGCCTGGGCTTCATGTATACATCTGTATTTCCAATTTCTCTCAAAAAACTAGAAAGTCTGATGACTCAGGGCCTTCTTTTCCGTGGGCAGCAGCCCACTGAGCCAAGTAGCAGCGTTCCCGTACAGACAGGCCATGCGGTCCCCAGCCTCTCACAGGCCCCATCTGGCTACTGTACAAACTTCTGTTAGTCTCCGGCATCCTGTAAGCATTTAAGCTTGTCGTCTTTGCTCCTAACAAATGTCTCTGACAAAATGGGCATCGATATTTGTTTACATACCTCCCGGCACAGGAAGCTCATTACTTCCTGTGGGAAAGGAAGACTATCTCCATATGCAGAGAGCCTAGTAGGTATTACATACCGTACTAGGCACTGCTTGATAGTACAGTGAACCTGTGAGGAATGCAATTTTAGCTCCATTTCACAGATTAGAAATTGAGGCTCGGCAAGACTTGGTGATCTGTGCAGACCCTGCAGAAAGCGGGGGTGCCGAGCCTGGAACGGGTCTGTCTTCTTCCGGAGTCCCTGCTCTTTCAGCTGCTGCGCCCAGACCTTGTTCCAAGGCTCTGTGGGCAATATCATGTCCATCTCATCACCTCCCTCCACTCATTGCTCGTGCAATACCCTCATGGGGTGTGACTGTGAGTGCTGCCCAGGCTTTCACAGGAGAAACCAGGGCTGACCTGGTGAAAGAAGAGGGCCAGGTCTGGGTGTTCCCTCTAATTTACCGACTGGGAAACTATGGAAAGAGGGAGTTCCAGGAGGTACAACATCCGAACTCCAGCACCCGGGCCGGGAGTGGGGGGGAGGGTGGGACCCAGGAATGCAGATCCTGCTTCCTGGGGTTGATCACAGGGTTCTTTTCCAAGAGGAGAACCAAGACAAACGGGGAAGATGCTACCTGCAGGTAATCAGTGTGAGAAGCATTGAGGCAGGAGATGGAGGTTAAGCTGGGCAGCCGCAGTGCCCAGGCCAGGAGGACAAGGGGATGAGAGTGGCTGGCCTGGGAGCTATTCTTGTAGACACAGGGCTGTGACCCACCCATCCCTGTGCCAGAGCTGGAGACAAGGTTTAAAGCGCAGGCTTCCAAGTCTGACGTAGAGTCAGCCACATTTTATTTCTTTCAAAAATAAGCCGTTTATTGGCTAGGCAGAAGCTGTTTGGTGAAATAAAGAAACATGTAATCAATTCCTACAGTAGTGCCTGCTAATTTCAGAGAAAACTGACCGGGGCTTGGCTGCAGGGTGTCCTGAGCAGGTACAAGAATCATCTGGAAGGCTTGGTAAAATGCAGAGTCCTGGACCCCATCACCAGCAGTTTCTGATTCAGTGGGTTTGGGATTTGTATTTCTAACAAGATCTCAGCAGGGCTTTGCTCTGGCCTGAAATTATCTTATATGTTTGCTAAACAGGTTGCTGGTCGAGAGACTGCACTGGCCTGGATGATTCCATTACTGGTCTTTGCTGCCACTGTCTGGTCACTCTTGAGAATGACATGTTCTCCCTCTGACGGCATCAACATTTCAGTTTTGGGCAACAAAAGGTTTCAACAGAAGATGGGAACGTTCTGACCTCTATCACCTTCTCTGGGGCAACATTGTGTGTCTACTGTGACAGGTATAAAACATTTCCTTAGTCCTATTTGGGGTATAAAGAGACAAATTCCCCCCCTCCCCAATTTATTTATTAAGGCATATATCAAAAGATTAAGCAGGCAGGATTTTTAAAAATGACTTATGCATGTCTTTATTATATATAATTGACTCAAACTGGTCCATAAACAAAACAAGAAGGATTTTTTAAAGAAAGAGGCTTTCATTATATGTGGAATCTTAAAAACATGATACAAATGAACTTATATACAAAACAGAAATAGACCCACAGACATAGAAAACAAACTTATGGTTACCAAAGGGGAAAGCGGGGAATAAATTAGGAGTTTTATATATATATGTGTGTGTGTGTGTGTGTGTGTGTGTGTGTGTGTGTGTGTGTACACACACACATATATATATATAGATAACCAACAAGGACATACTGTATAGCAGAGGGAACTATATTCAATATTTTGTAATAACCTATAAGGAAAAATAATATATATATTATATATATGTATGTATGCATAACTGAATCATTTTGCTGTACATCTGAAATTAACACAACATTGTAAATCAACTATACTTCAATTAAAAAGAGAAAGAGGCTTTCAAACACCTGCTTGAGACAGAAGATAGATGTCCTCCTCTCTCAGAGCAGATTCCTAGACCACTTTTCTTTTGGAAGACACACAGAGGTCTCGGTGTGCTTGCTGAGGGACAAGGAGACAGTTCCTCTGTCCCCAGGAGAGGGATAATAACTTCCCAACTATGTTCAGCAGTACCGGCCACATCCAAGGCATTTCCCTGGGATCTCTCATAGCAAGAAGGATCGTTCTTTCATTCGGGCTTGGGGAAATGCTGACGTCCAATACCAAACTATTTAGTGATTGAAATCTGACCTTGGTTTGCCTAACTTCTAATTCCCCCAAGCTCTTTGATTTCTGGCATTGAGCACATCATTTTCTGCAGGTATTTCAGATTGAGGATAAAGGGCAGCATTTGGGCTACATTAAACAAAGTAAAACAGGTGTGGCTTTGGGGGGTTTTGTTATTATTACTGTAATAATAGTTTTGTATTTTACTGCAGAACTTCTTGGAAATTTTCATGAGCTTATCCAATGTCTTCCAAACTTTTACCACTCAGCCTTTTTACTCCTCCTGAGGATCATTTTAAGGGATTAAAGTTGAAGAAGTGCTGGTGTGTTTAAAAAATGGCTTGGGATCAAAGCAGCCAGCAAGCCAACCATCTCAGTGAGGATTTGGTCTGGGACACTTCTGTGCTCTGAGGTTTCTGGAAGGCGACCTGACCTTTTCCTCTTTGACCCATGACCATGCATAGATCATTCCCTGCCCAGGCTTCAGGTCCCTGGGAAAAGTGTGACCCTGTGGGAGGTCAGAGGTTGGGCCTCAATGGACAAATTACTTGATGGATGTATTAGTCAGGGTTCTTCAGAAAGATAGAACCAGTAGGATGTGTATATATACAGAGAGGGAACGAGAGATTAATTTTAAGGAATTGGCTCATGTGATTGTGGTGGTGTGGCTTAGAGTCTCCTGCCCCTGCCTTCTGCCTTGAGAAGGTCAACTGGCATGTCCAAAATCTACAGGGCAGGCTGGCAGACTGGAGACCAAGTGGAGAGTTGATGTTGCAGCTTGAGTCCAAAGACTGGAGGCAGAATTCCTTCTTCCCTGGGGGACCTTGATCTTTTTCTCTGAAGACCTTCAATCCGCTGATGAGACCCACCCACGGAATGGAGGGTAATCCTCTTTACTCAAAAGTCTACTGATCTGGATGCTAAGCTCATCTGAAAAATACCTTCAAAGCAACATCTAGACAGTGGTTTGACCACACATCTGGGCACCATAGCGTAGCCAAGTTGACACATAAAATTAACCATCACAAGGGGCCGTGGGGAAGTGAGTCTTCCAAATGTGGCGGTCAGATTGGGGCAAGGAAACAGGGCTTTTTTGTCTTTGCCTGAAAGTATCTTTTACCTTCACTAACACACTGTGAGCCAGGCACTGAGCCACGTGCTTGTATCAACACAAGTGTGATACACTGTCTCGTCACACAGTCCCGCCAGTTAGTGGGATCGACAAGATGGATGGTACTGTTGATGCACCATCTTCCCTCCGTCCGTTCTTGCCATGGTTCGCCATGGGCAGAGTGAACCTCTCTGCCCCGCTGGAATGGGGTTTGGCCGTGTGACTTGCTTTGGCCGGTGGAACTGTGATCAGAGGCTTTGGTGTACTTGTGTGATGCGATTTAGAATCTTGTGCTTCTGCCCTATGCCTCGAGAAAGTCGTGCCCCAGTCGTGCTGGTCCCAGCCTGGAGCCACCCTCCGCCAATCCCAGCTGAGTTGCTCACCGTGCAGAGAGAGAAATAAATGCTTTTTGCTGTAAGCTACTGAGCTGGGGTTGTTCGTACGCAGAAGGGCTGTGATGGGAGGTGATAGTGCAAACCTTACACTCCACTGGTCCTTGGAGATATGACAGGAAGCACTGTCATTACTGACCGAGAGCCTGTCCCTCTAGGACTACCCCTGCTGCTTCTCCCAGGTCTCACCCAGGAGGCAGGCATAGCTTGCTTCTTCTCATAGATCCCACAGACTCATCTGGATTCTGACACGTACTTCAGGATCAGCCTGGGGACAACCTGCATGACCAGTCTCTTTGAGACCCACCCAAATTTACACTCTCATTGTCCCTCCAACCCCCCACCCCCAAATCCCCTCTCCTGATAGCCTAGGGAATGGTTTTCCAGTTGGTGGGAGACAGGTGGCAGAGCAAGGTGGGTGGTATCCCTATTCTCATTCATCATGTTTTTCTCCCAAATCCATGGTCTATGCCACCGAAGGGCCTTCTTAGCTTTGAAATTCAAAGCTAGGAGAGGGTCCCTTTTTATAATCTGTTTGTGGCCGTCCCTCCTTCTGTGAGGCTACAGCACACAGTGAGAAAGGTCTGGGCAAGGGGAGGCAGGAATACTCAGGGAAGAATGTAATCCTCCTTACGGCCTCACAACACCTGACTTCCTAGGCCCCAGGGGCTCCCACCTACACCACCTGGTGGTGCTCAAACTCACGGCTGTTGCTATCAGCTCCCTCGAACTGGTGCTATCCCACTATAACCCCCGCTCCCACTCTCTGACCAGGAACTCCAATTATTTGGGCTCACCTTTTCCCTTCTTGTTTCATCTGCTTTTCATTCACTTAGACCGGTACCCTTCCCTTTTCTTCCAATTGCTCCCTTAGTTTGAAGCCCTTCCCATGGTGGCTGAGGTGGGTCAGATAGGCTGAACTACAAGGGTGCTGGAAAGTGTGAGGGAGCACACAGATAATCTGTGAACACTCAATATTTACGCCATTAGGATAAATGGTAGAGGCTGAGCGAGAGTGTAGGCAGGGATTTTAATTAGGAGGCTACTGCAGAAGTCCAGAGAAGATATGGTGACTTGTACCAGGGCAGTAGTGGTGGAGACGGAGAGGAGATTAGATTCAATGTATGTTTTGAAAGTAGAGAGTACTTGTTGTTGGAGTGGAATTAAAGATGATTCCTTGGGTTTTAGCCCAAGACATTGGAAGAAGTGTCGTTGCATTTATTGAGATGGGGAAGCCTGAGGGAGGGACTAGTTCTGTATGTGAGTAGGAGGAAATCAAGATATTTGTTTTGAACTTTTAAATTTGAAATGCAGATAGGATATTATCGTGGTGCTGTTGAGTAGAAAGTGAATATACATGTTTGGGGCTCAGGGGACAGGTCAGCCTGGAGGAAAAAATCAGGGAGTCATCAGCATTTAGATGGTGTTTAAAGAGACAGGATTAGATGAGATCATATTGAAAATGAAAGTAGACTGAAAAGAGAAGATTGCCAAGATGGGACTCTTGTGCACTCCAACATTTAGAAGTCAAAAGAGGGTAGGAGACAGCAAAAATGCAACCAAAATTTGTCTAGAATTTGTCAATTTCACCTAAGTTGTGAATTTATTGGCATAAAGTTGTTCATAATATTCTCTTATTGTCCTTTTAATATGTGTAGAATTTTTAGTGGTATCGCCTGTCTAATTTCTGACATTGGCAATTTGTGTCTTTATTTTTTTTCTGATCAGTTTGGCTAGAAGATTATCAAGTTTGTTGGTCTTCTCAGGGAACCAGATTTTGATTTCATTGATTTTCTTTTTTTTTTTTCAGTCATATTGATTTCTTCATTGATCTTATTTCCTTTTTTCTGCTTTGGCTTTAATATGATCTTCTTTTTCTAGTTTCTTAAGGTGGAAACTGAGGTCATTGATTTGAGACCTTTGTTCTTTTCTAATGTTTAGTGTTATAATGTTCCCCCCTCAGTACTGCTTTAGTGGCATCCCACAAATCTGGATATGTATATATATTTAAATAATGATTCCTTCATTTTTATTTTATTTTATTTTTAAAATTTAATTAATTAATTAATTTATTTTTGGCTGCGTTGGGTCTTCATTGTTGCACGTGGGCTTTCTCTAGCTGCGCCGAGCGGGGGCTACTCTTGGTTGCAGTGCGCGGGCTTCTCATTGCGGTGGCTTCTCTTGTTGCAGAACGCGGGCTCTAGGCACGTGGGCTTCAGTAGTTGTGGCGTGTGGGCTCAGTAGTTGTGGCTCACGGGTTCTAGAGTGCAGGCTCAGTAGTTGTGGCGCAGAGGTTTAGTTGCTCCGCAGCATGTGGGATCTTCCCGGACCAGGGCTCGAACCCATGTCCCCTGCATTGGCAGGCGGATTCTTAACCACTGTGCAACCAGGGAAGCCCTATATTGTGTTTTAATTTTTATTCAAGTCAAGATAATTTGACTTCTTTTTGGATTTTTTCTTTGACCCATGGATCATTTAGAAGTATATTATTTAATTTCCAAATATTTGGGTATTTTCCAGATATCTTTCTGTTATTGACTCCTAATTTAATTCCATTGTGTCACAGAACATACTTTGTATGACTGGAATATTTTTTAATTTATTGAGACTTATTTTATAGCCTGGAGTATCTTGGTAAATGTTCTATGTGCACTTGGGAAGAATGAGTACTTTTCTGTGGAGCATTCTATAGATGGCAAACAGGTCAAGTTGGTTGAGAATGTTCATATCTGCTATATCTTTGCTGATTTTCTGTGCTCTTGTTTTATCAATTATCGAGAGAGGAGTATTGAAATTTCTGCATATTGTGGATTTGTCTATTTTTCATTACAGTTATGTCAGCTTTACTTCATATATTATTAAGTTCTCTTATTGAGGGTCACAAATGTTTATGACTGTTATGTCCTCTTGATAGATTGACCCCTTTATCTTTATGAAATGACCTTTTTCATCCCTGATATTATTTTTTACACTGAAATCTTCTTTGTCTGATGTTGATATAGCCACTGCAGCTTTCTTTTGACTAGTGTTAGCGTGGCATATGTTTTTTTTCCACCCTGATGTTTAATCTATTTCTGTCTTTATATGTAAGGTGGATTTCTTTTAGGCAGCATGTAGTTTTGGTATTGCTTTTTTAATCCAGTCTGACAATCCCTGCCTTTTATTGGATGTTTAAATCATGTACATTTAATATGATTTTTTGATATGGTTAAGTTCAAGTCTATCATCCTATTTGTTTTCTATGTATCCCGTCTGTTCTTTGTTCCCTTTTAACTCTTTTCATGCCTTCTTTGGATTGAATGTTTTCTAATATTCAATTTTATCCCCTCTGTTGGCCTATTAGCTCTTTGTTTTGTTATTTTAGTAGTTGCTCTAGGGTTTAAGGTATATATGTTTAACTTATCACAGTCTACCTTCAAGTGATATTAAACCTTTTCACATACAGAAGTGGTTTTCAACTGGGGGCAATTTTGTCCTTCAGAAGACAGTTGGCATGATCTAGAGACTAGGGGCCTCTAATAGATAAAGGACAGGGAGGCTGCTAAAAATCCTACAGTGCACAGAATAGTCCCTCACAATGAAAAATTATCCAGTCCAAAATGCTAATAGTGGTTGAGAAACACTGACATATGGTATAAGAACCTTATAATAGTATACTTTCTCTCCTAGCCTTTATGCGATTGTTGCCAAACATTTTATCTTTACATATGTTATAAATATTATAACATATTATCATCATTTTTGTTTAAACTGCTATCTTTTAAATTAACTTAAATAATAAAAAATCTTATACACTTACCCATAGAGTTACCATTTCTGGTAGTCTTTGTTTCTTTGGATAGATCCAGATTTCTATATGGTATTATTTTACTTCTCGATGAAGGATTTCCTTTAACATTTCTTGTATTGCTGGTCTGCTCATGATAAATTGTTTCAGCTTTCATATGTCAGAAAAAGTATGTATTTCACCTTTGTTTTTGAAAGATGTTTTTGTTGGGTATAGAAATCTAGACAGATTTTTTTCTATCTGTACTTTAAAGACGTGGCTCCACTGTGTTCCTTGTTGCACTGTTTCCAAAGAGAAATCTACAGTCATCCTTATCTTTGTTTCTCTGTATATAACATGCCCTTTTCCTCTGGCTGCTTTTTAGATCTTCTCTTTATCACTGGTTTTGAGCAATTTGATAATGATATGCTTTGGTGTACTTTTCTTCATGTTTCTTGTGCTTTGGGTTTACTAAGTTTCATAGATCTGTGGATTCATAGCTTCCATCAAGTTGGGAAAAATTTTAGCCATTATTTCTCAAATATTCTCTCCTGCTCTTTCAGGGACGCCAATCACACATATATTAGGCTGCTTAAAGTTGTTCTGCACCTCACTGATGCTCTTTTCTTTTTAAAATTTATTTTTCTCTCTGTGTTTCATTTTGTATAATTTTTATTACAATGTTTACAAATTCATTAATCTTTTACACAATGTCTATTCCTCCATTAATCCCATCCAGGGTAGATTTCATTTCATATGTGGTAGTTTTCACCTCAGGAATTTAACTTGGGTCTTTTTAAAAATAACTGTCTTATCCTCATTGTAGATCATGTTTTCCTGCCTCTTTGAATGCCTGGTAAACTTTGATTGGATGTCAGACATTGTGAGTTTACCTTGTTAGATGCTGAATATTTTTTATTATTATAAATCTTCTTGAGTTTTGTTCTGGGATGAAGTTAATTTACTAGGAGACAGTTTGATCCTTTAAGTTTTGATTTATGATTTGTATGGTGAGTTTGGAGCAGTGCCCAGTCTCGGGTTAATTATTTTGCATTATTGAGACAAGATTTTCCTGAGTATTTCTATTGTGAATTATGAGGTATTCCAGTCTGCCTGGTAGGAGCAGGCACTATTCCAATCACTGTGTGAGCACTGGGCATTGTTCCCCCTAATAGTCTTGGATGGCTCCTTTCCCAGACCTGGGTAATCTCCTTACACAAACGTGCTGGTCAGTACTCTGCTAAATACTCAAGAGGGACTTGCTGTAAGTCTCTGTAGTTCTCTCTCCTCTCTGGTACTCTGTCCTTAGAACTCTAGCTGTCTGGTTGCCCCAGACTCTCAGCTCCATGTTCTCAAATCAGAGAGTCTTCTGCTTCAGTTTGGGTTCTCTGTGTACTGTGTACTGAGCAATTGTAGGCCTCATCCCTTTTTTTTTTTTTCTATTTCTCAGGAATCCCTGTATTTCCTTGCCTAGTATCCAATGTGTTGAAATTCATTATTTCATATATTTTGACTGCATTTTTGATTGTTCCATGTGGGAGGGTATTTATGGTCCTTATTATTCCCTCTCAAAATCTGGTTTTGTTTTATTCTGAATTTCTCATTATTTCTGACTTCTTAGCATCAAGAGCAGAACCTGGAATAGAGCAAGTGATCAATGAATGCTTACTGGATGGGCAGGTGGGTGGATGAATGGTGTATTGTATATAGGCTCGTGAATAATTGGATGACTAAAGGCAGAACATAGTCCAACTGAGCTGCCAGGATCAGCTATCATCAAAAAGAACATAAATAACAAATGTTGGTAAGGATGGGAGAAAATGGAACCCTTGTACATTTTCCTTGTACATGGTTGGTGCAGCCACTGTGGAAAACAGACAGCATGGAGGTTTCTCAAAAAACTAAAAATAGGGGGCTTCCCTGGTGGCGCAGTGGTTAAGAATCCGCCTGCCAATGCAGGGGACACAGGTTTGAGCCCTGGTCCGGGAAGATCCCACATGCCACGGAGCAACTAAGCCTGTGCGCCACAACTACTGAGCCTGCACTCTAGAGCTTGTGAGTCACAACTACTGAGCCTGTGTGCCACAACTACTGAAGCCCGCATGCCTAGAGCTCATGCTCTGCAGCAAGAGAAGCCACCGCAATGAGAAGCCCGCACACCACAACCAAGAGTAGCACCCGCTCACCGCAACTAGAGAAAGCCCGCAAGCAGCAACAAAGACCCAACACAGCCAAAAATAAATAAATAAATTAAAAAAAAAAAAAAAAAAAAAAAAACTAAAAATAGAATTACCGTATAACCCAGCAATTCCACTCCTGCGTGTACATAAAAAAACCAAAATCACTAATTTGAAAAGACACATGTACCTCCAATGTTCAAAGCAGCATTATTTACAATTGCAAAGATATGGAAGCAACTTAAGTGTCTATCAACAGATTAAGAAGTTGTTGTATATATATACAGTGGAATACTGCTCAGCCATTAAAAAAATTGAAATTTTGCCATTTGCAGCAACATGGATGGACTTGGAGGGCATTATGCTAAATGAAATAAGTCAGACAGAGAAAGACAAATACTGTATGATATCACTTATATGTGAATCTAAAACATAGAACAAACTAGTAATATAACAAAAAAGAAGCAGACTCACAGATATAGAGAACAAACTAGTGGTTACCAGTGGGGAGAGGGAAGAGGGGAGGGGCAAGATAGGGGTAAGGGGTAAGGGATTAAGAAGTACAAATTATTAGGTAGAAAATAAGCTACAAGGATATATTGTACAACACGGGGAGTATAGCCAATATTTTATAATAACTATAAATGATGTATATAACCTTTAAAAATTGTGACTCACTATGTCATACACCTGTAATATATAATATTTTACATCAACTATACTTCAATAAAATTGAAAAAAAACCACAGCAGACTACTCCCTGCTTCTTGAAGTAGTCTCCTCTCTTGGCTTTCATGATGTTCTCTCTTTCCCAATTTTGCTCCCACCTCATTTTCTCAGTCTCCTTCACTGATTTCTCATGCTAGACTTCTAAAGGTTGGGGTCTCCAGAGCTTGGTCCATCTTTCCCACTTACACATTGCCTTGAGGTGCTCTCATCTGATCTCACAACTTCACATTCCATCCAGGTACTACTCCGGACCTCTCTCCTCAACTCGAGGCTCATGTAACCAACAGCATACTTGGAATTTCCACTCACATGTCTAAGAGGTCTCTCAAACGTACCCCAGCCAAAACATTCCTCCTGCTTCCTCCCCACCTGCATATACTGTATCTGCTTCTCTCCCAGATGTCCCCATCTCAGCAAGTGGCACCACCAGCCAACTAGTGGCTCCAGCAAAAATTCTTAGACTCATCCTGAATTTCCTCAACCCTCATATCAAATCCACTGGCAAGATCTAACGGGTTTTTTCCAAGATATATTCCAAATCTATCCCAGCTCTACTCCACTATTTCCATCCTAATCTTTCTTGGACAATAATAGTCACCCGCTTCTATTCCACCCACCCCCACCCCACTACCACCATCTACTCATCACATGCAGCAGACAGTAAAGTTCTGAAAACTGAAATTTTGTATCCTTCTCTTGTGGAAAATCATCCAGTGGTTTTGTTACAATTAGAATAAAAATCAAACAGAGAGGACCCTGTAGCTCCCAAGACCCTATATGATCCAGCCACGTCTTGGACTCACATCACCCGTGCTCCCCTTCACTCTCTCCATTCACTGCCCTTCTGCTCCTTGAATATGTGGAATTCACTCTGACCTCAGCCACCTTTCTTCTCTCCTTTCACCTTGCTCTAGATCTTCCCACAGCTGGCTTCCACTTGGTCATCAGGCCTCATCTCAAAGATCATCTCCTCAGAGTGGCCCTCGCTGACCGCACTATCCAAGTCCCTTCCCATCTGTCCAGCCACAGTCCCTCTGTCACATGGATTTCCTGCATGGCATTTACCACTGGCTGATGTTACTGCATTTATTTATTTGGTTACTCATTTATTGTTTGTCTTTCTTTTTCCACTAAAGTGTCAGCTCCAGGACAGCAGAGATTATATCTTTGCTATTTGCTGCTGTATCCTCAGTGCCTAGAACAGTGCAGGCACATAGCAGGCACAGTAAATAATCATTGAGTGAGTGACAGATGAGGAAACCGAGGCTCCAAGACATTAACTCACTTGCCAGGATGCACATCAGTGACTGAGCCAGGACACCAGGCCAGGCAGGTTGCCACATTGCTCCAAAGCTTGTGCCCTCTTGTGCACTCAATGGCTACCATGAGCAAGAGTCCCAGAAACCTTTCCTCTAGTTGCATGCATAGACAGGGAGCGTGCCCATGGCTCAAGAAAGAGGGCCAGGTCTGATGCCCTTGCTGAGGACTTCCGGGATCAGCTGCTCAGGGGAGGAGGGGGGTTGTGTGCCCAGGATGCCGGATGCTGCAGCTGAGCCTTGTGGAATAAGCCAGGTAGCAGGGCTGGTGGTGCATGCAATGGGCTCGGGTGGGTCAGGTGCCAGCACCAGTGTGCTGTGCTGCTGTCTCTGCAGGGAGGACGCTGCTCCCACAGAACCTGGCTGTGGGCGTGTGGAGGGGCCTGGCTATTCGTTCAGGAGGCTCTAAGCACAGAGGAACTCTCTAGGGCCCTTTGGGGCATGCTGTCCACCATCTAAACGGAATCGGTCAACAGAAGGAAGGTGGGGTTCAACTTTTCGGGTGTTTAAAGAAATCTCTCAAAGCTGGGGCGTATCTGGGGAGTGGCAGGGTCTGGCTTGCCAGGTGACCATGCTTCCCTGAGGAAGAGGTTTGGCATTTTGACAGCTAAGGGTAACAAGGGTGGGGACATCTGAGACACTGATGTCCCCACTTTCTAAAAGGGACTGTGACTTACGAGGACAGCAGGTCCTCAGCCTGTCCTTGATTGAGTCTGAGGATAATCAGGGCTGGGAAGAGAGGGACATGAAGAGGTTTTCAGGCTCGAAGAAAGTAAAGGCTGTGTGTGAGCAGGTGTTGATGTATAGCAGAAAGAGGGGCTAATTCTAGGTGAGGGCTGGACCACAGGAGCTGGTGACAAATGGGGGCAGAGAACTGGCAGCACGGGTGGACACAAGCCCAATCCAAACTCTGTTCACCAGGCCTGGAGACTTCTGGAGGTTCTGCCCCATGGACGTCCTGACCTGGCCATTCTCTGTGCCCCCCATTTCCCAATCTCTCAGAAGCTTTTGCTGCACCTCAGGAAATCCTGGTGGATTGTTTGTTTGGATGGAAACACAGCCTCCCTGGGAGCTTCATTTGACAAGAAGGATGGGGGTCCCTGAGGGAAGAAGGTGCACGAGCCCCCAAACCTTCATTTTTCTCCCTCCCAGCATCCCACCCCAAGTCTCTACAGAACCAGTCCCATGGTAGGTCAATAAACCCCACTGCAGCCATTTTTCTATCACTTTCTCTCTGCTAGGCCTAAGGTGCTCAAGAGCCGCTCACACTGTGCACTTGGGCAGCCCCGTTTCACTTCTCGTGAGAATGCACAGATCTGACAGGACACAACCTTGTAGTTTTCAAGTTTTATGCTGTCAAAGATGACTCATTAGGTCGACGCTAGCTTTACTGATTAATCTTACTTATGCACATGTCTTATTTCTCCCTGAAGGCTTGCTGGGAGCATTTATTTCTGCTACACTAGGAACAAAATCGCAGGCAGGTCTCCCGAGCATTGCATAATGCAGACTCCATCTCTTTGGCCCTCCACATTAATTTCCTTCAAATGACACCAGGGGGCCAATATGTTGCGCACACACACCTTTGCTTTGATGAAATTTTTCTTTCTAATCATTTGTGTAAAAAGCTCTGGTTTGGGTTTGTTTAGACTTTTTGGTCAGGGAATTGATCTCCTCCAAACCTTTTTTCAAATTGCTTCCACTTTGGAATCTTGCTGAGCCTGACATTTTCTCTCCTGGACCAAAGGCCTCAACTGTTATCAGTCAGAAAACAACACACACCACACTGGCTACAATTCCCAACCCTCATCCCCAATATGGATTTTAAAAATTTTAAATTAAAGCTGTGATCCCAAGCCATTAATTGTTTGAGAGGGTTTTGCATACTTTTCTTGAATATTGTTTTGTTAAATAAGGATTTTTCCTGGGACCTTTGCTGATTTTTGTACGTTTGTTCCTCAGTCCCTACCTGTATCACTTCTGTATTGACTCAGGCTAGAACAGCCAACTACAAATAAAGTACCACATTTCTTTTTTAAAAAAATTTATTTTATTGAAGTATAATTGATTTACAGTGTTCTGTTAATTTCTGCTGTACAGCAAAGTGATTCAGTTATACACATATATACACATTCTTTTTCATATTCTTTTCTATTACGATTTATCATAGGATATTGAATATATTTCCCTGTGCTATACAGTAGGACCTTGTTGTTTATCCATTCTATATATAATAGTTTGCATATGCTAACCCCAAACTCTCAATCCATCCCTTCCCCACCATCCCTTCCCCTTGGCAACCGCAAGTCTGTTCTCTATGTCTGTGAGTTTGTTTCTGTTTTGTAGATAAGCTCATTTGTGTCATATTTTAGAGTCCACATATAAGTGATATCATATGATATCTGTCATTCTCTTTCTGACTTACTTTGCTTAGGTGATAATCTCTAGGTCCATCCATGTTGCTGCAAAGGGCATGATTTCATTCTTTTTTATGGCTGAGTAGTATTCCATTGTATAGATGTACCACATCTTCTTTATCCATGCATTTGTCAATGGACATTTAGGTTGTTTCCATGTCTTGGCTACTGTGCATAGTGCTGCTATAAACATAGGGGTGCCTGAGATACATTTTTTGAGTGGGAAATATGAAAGTGTAATTTTATGGAAAATATTCCCACTGGACTCCACAATAGTTACTCTGGTGTGCAAAATAGGCCAAGCTGACAGAGGGAGATAACAGGAGGTGGAGGTAAATGTAAGGAAAGGAAATGTTGGCTAAACCTGGGGGTCGGATGGGTGCATGTGGATGAGGGCGGAGGAGGAGAGGAGGTCCCCTGAGGGGGAGGAGTCAGAAGTGCCTCCCCTGGTCCGGAAGTCCCGGAGGCCTCTTCTCACCACGTGTCAGGTCCCACGGAGCTGGGGAGACAGTTCTGTTCCCAGCCCCCTCCTGGAGATTCCAATTCTGTGGTCTGAAGGGGGCCTGGGAATCTCTGTTTAATAAGCACCTGATGCTGATGTAGGTATGCCTCGGACCACACTTGGAGAAGCACTGTTCCAAGCTAAGAAGAGTGTGCTAGACCCAGGAAGGCAGAAGGAAACTCCCCAGCAGACCATTCCAGGACCTCACGAGCCAGCCTCCCACCCATTTCATAAACACAAACAGAATCATGTCTGAGGCACCCATTTCTGTAATAAATATTTCTTAACACTCCCTGCACACATGCGCACAGTTTTTGGAAATCAGTATAATGCCCTAGCTGACTAAAATAAAAGGGAAGCAATTCATAATAAAGTAATATTCATTTCAACATGTAAATGCTTGGGCAGGCCTCCACTCAGGGACAAAATGAATCATAAGATGCCTCTATCTGTGTGTAGAATCACCTTGAAAGTGACAAGCTACAGTGCAGGCTGATGCAGGTCTTACACCAGAGAGGTGGACACTGGGAGGAAGGTTGCATTGGGGATGTGACTTTTAAAATGCTTCTCTCACTTGCATGGTCGTTGCATATCTGGAAAATGCCTTAGTAAACCTGTGCAAAAAGGATTTTATGATTAAATGGCGTTCAGGCCTAAGCCCAAACAATCATGGGCAGGTTTCTACCTACATGAACTTCTGGGAAAGCATTTGAAAGGCAAGTGGGATATAGAACACTTCTCCCTTTTGTATCCTCCACATTGAGAAAGTCAGAATTCCAGACTCCTGCCCACTAACTGCCTACAGTATGGCCCTATCATTGTGTCCACTGCTCCCTTCCATGAGGACCAGGACATTAAAGCACGCCAAGGCTACACAGAGAATGGACTTCCTGTGTGCTACTCTTTTTTTTTGGAAGGGCCAGAAAACTGGAACAGTTCCTGTGGAATTAGTCAATAAGATACACCAAAATGGGGATTCCACCTACTTCCAAATTGCATCCTGGTGGAGGAGCTCTCTGTGGCCTTGTTTCTGCTGGCCCTTCACTTCTGCTAAAACACATCACTTGCTGTGTGACATTTTCATTATTTACTGCTCTGAGGCTCAGAGAGCAAAGTGGACAGGCTGGTCTCCACTCACTCATTCATTAGTTTTAATTAAACCCTCTAATTTTATTTATGCTGCCACAAACTAACAATTTGCCAGCAAAGAGCAGGAAGTCTTAAAAAGCATCTTGAGGAATCTGTGAGTCTCTAAGCACAGCCCTCGCAGAAATGATGTGGGTTGTGGGTAGATGCTCATGCCAGGCTGGACGAGGCAAGTTTTTAAAGCTTCACCACTTGGTACAACCTTGGAACTGCTGATGGCTCTGAGATCTGCGGTCCCCAAGGGGCTGATGCTTTGAGAGGCCGCAGCTGGACCTCTTTATCTGAAGTGCTTGACAGTCCTTGTAGCTCTGGGAGAGGGGACAGGGCTAGGGGTGGCATTCTGTGTCTGTGGAGGGAGAGGGTAAGGTGGTGGGGCAGCAGAGGTCCCAGTTCCCCATCAGTGGGGGAAATGGACGCTGACCCAGCCAATTGCAAAATAGTCTGGGGAGTGCTGTGCTGGACTCAGAGTGCAAAGAGGACTTCCTGCAGCCTGAAGGTGGTGGTGGGAAAGCTTTATGAAAGGACTGGAATTTGAGGTAAATAATGGGGGACTCACACAGTATCACCGTATTGACAACCCAGAGAGAAGAAGGACATGAACAAAGACTCAGATATTTATTCCTCCACTTTCCAAGGGTCAGACGCATTGCTAGCTCCAAATATGAGGGAGAGAAAAATGAAGGAGGATGTTAACAGGCTGAAGTGGGAGGTTAATCTTGCAATGTGCGTGTATGATTTTCCCCCCTCTAAAACCACTACTGTCAACATTGCTGTTTTAGGTCCTTCTTCTGTTCCTTAACATGGGGAGGAAAGAAAACTGGGTCTCTTGCCAGACAATATTACCCAGGTCACATCTGATAAGTTTAGCCAATATTTTTTTGAGAAATGTTTATTCAAGTACTTTGCTTATTTTAATTGGTTTTTTCTTCTTTTTGTTGTTGAGTCAGAAGAGTTCTTTATCCATTCTGGATACTAGACACTTCTCAGATACATGACTCGCAAGTATTTCCTCCCATTCTGTGGGTTGTCTTTTCCCTTTCTAGAGTGTCCTTTGATGCACAAAAATTTCTAATTTTGATAAAGTGCAATTGATCTATTTTTTTCTTTTATTGCTGTGCTTTTGGTGTCATATTTAAGAATCCATTGCCAAATCCAAGGTTTTGAAGATTTACCTCTAAGTATTCCTCTAAGAGCTTTAGTTTTAGCACTTACATTTAGGTCTACGATCCATTTTGAGTTGATTTTTGTATGTGGTAAGACGTAGATTCCAACTTTATTCTTTTACATGTGAATATCCAGTTTCCCAGCACCATTTGTTGAAGGGACTATTTTTTTCCCCATTGAATGACCTTGGCACTAGTGTTGAAAATCAATTGACCACTGGGATTCCCTGGTGGTCCAGTGGTTAAGAATCTGCCTTCCAATGCAGGGGACGCAGGTTCGACCTTGGTCGGGGAACTAAGATCCCACATGCCACGGGGCAACTAAGTCCGCGTGCCACAACTACTGAGCCACAACTGCTGAGCCCACGTGCCACAACTGGAGAGTCTGCATGTCGCAATGAAAGATCCCGTGTGCCGCAACTAAGACCCAATGCAGCTGAAAATAAATAAATATTAAAAAAAAAAAGAAAATCAATTGACCATAGATATGTGGGTTTATTTCTGCACTCTCAATTTTATTTCGTTCATCTATGACTATCCTTATGCAAAAATATTTTTAAAATATAAATTTATCATGTAACTTCCTTACTTTAAACCATCTGATGGATTTGATTTGCACTTGGAATAAAATCTAAATTCCATACCTAGTTTACAGAGGTCTAGGTAACTGGCCCCTGCCTACCTTGGCTTTAGCCACAGTGGCCCAATTTCTAATGTTTAAATTTGCCAAGTTTGCATTGCCTTGCTGTTGGGCTGCACCCTGCAGACCTACAAGGATTGTACTTGCCCAGCTTCAAGACAAAAGAAAGAGCCCGGAATCAGCAACAGGGACATCAATGGTTTAATGGATAGGGGGAGTGTACAGGTCTGAAGCAAGGTCCTGGAGCAACATCCCACTGTGTAGGACGTGGCAGCAGTTTTCGCTCCGGGAAGGGGAGATTGGCAGTTACAGGGGGAACTGACATCAGGTTGGCTCATTGGTTACCGGGGAAACTAGCATGCCCCTCACTGCCCCTTTGATAAGAACTATCACCAGCTTGGGCCTGGGGCAAGTATGTAGGAAGGTCAGTCAGTGAGTAGGGTGTAGGTGAAGCAGGCACTGGTCAAGCAGGGGATGTAGAGAGACCAAGAGAAGAGCCATCTTGCGTAGCCTGACCATATACTTGTCCTCTCTGCACTACTGTTTCTCGTCAAGAATCCTCTTCTGCCTAATCCCCACATGGTGATCTTCTTCCTATCATTCAGATTGCAGCTGAAATGTCTCCTATTCAGATACTACTTCACACTCACTAGAGGGGCGCCCCAGTCAGTTTCTAAGATGTTACCCTATTTTATTTTCCTTAATAGCATCTGTTACTTGACATTTTTGTTTAAAGCGTTTGTGGTTTCTCTCCCTCTGATATAAGTCCCATGAGAGCAGGGACTCTGCCTTGTTCCCCTCTGTGTCCCCCACATTCAGTGGAGCACCTGACTCCTAGTGAAACGGAGCAGGACCCTATGGTCCTTCCCCTCCCATGTCCTGTGCCTGCCTTTTGCCTGCGGAAAAACTTTAGCCAAAGACTATGCTTAATCAGAGAAGTGAGAAAATGCAGAAGCAAGGAAAAGCAGTCAACCAGGACAAGACAGTAATAGTTTAGTCAGTAAGCAAAGTCAAGGACCTTCAGTTCCTTCTCACGGGCTACAGATAATATTCTGAGCCGTATCCTGTGAGCTGTCCTGTAGATGCTGAAACCCCACCAGGTGGAAGAAGTTAACTACACGAGGACCAGACTGTAGCCATGACATAAGCTGCCACAATTCTCAGAACTGGCCTCAAAGAAACGGGAACAAACCGACCCTCGAACTGAAGATTAACTGAACTTAATCAAAATGATGCTGATCAGACCACTGCATGACCAATTTCAAGGTGACTGTCAGAGCTGACGGTGCTGTTTCTGCACATAGCCCCCTTCCTCTGTCTATAAAAGCTCTTGGCCACTGATTGTCATTGGAGGAGGGGAGTCGGCCTTTGGCCAGGAGTCCGCCCTTGGCGTGCCCCACCCCGCTGGCCCCAGGTTGCCGGCATCCAAAATAAAGCAAACTTTCCTTTCCACCAACCTTGGCTGTTTATTAGCTTTTGAGTAGGGGGGCAGCCGCACCTCCACTTTTGGTTACAATAGTAGCCACTCAATCAAAGGCATCTGTTGAAATTACTCAAACCCACTGGTTGATGCTCTGCTTCCTCTAGTGGCCATTGGTGTAATAGCCTTCTCTGAGAGTTGGCTGCTCAAAGGGAGCTGCACTGACAATGAAAAAACAAGTGAAATTGCCCCACAGCGTACAGCACACTAAGATCATGTGAATCTACTTTCTTTCTACGAATTTAAGCTGCAATTAGATATCCTGTAAACACGTCCATGTCCTCAGGTTATTCTTACAATTGCTAAATTCTTCTTTATATTCATACTCTTAATCAGTTTCCATTGATATGAATAGATCGATGATAACTTTTCTTCTCATGTGTTCAGAATCATCACAAGTCCCTTAGAAGTCTCCTTAATGTATAACTGCAGAGATTAGTTATAATGCTGGTTACTAACAATAAAATTACACTGAAATAGTGGAACCTGCTAAAATCAGGGCACACTGAGATTAACTGGTACCTTCTAAAGTTTGTGTAGGAGATTTGCTTATACATATTTGCTCTCTTCTTTCTATACCAGCTTTGGAGAGCAAGGAGTTTGCTGAAGATTACCAAAATGCCCCTAAAAGATTAGGAAAAAAGCAAGCAATGCCCAAAATTAATCAGGGAGGAATTTGTGAAAAATCAGGGCAACAACAATGTTGGACAGAATATATGAAACAATGAGATTAAGAGAGATAGAGGCACAGAATGCTGTTACAGAGGTGTGCCCAAAAAGTAAGGAGACCGTTCCTCATTCCTACATTATACTCCCCCACTGTACACACCCGTGTACATGCACACATATATACATATAGCTACATTTTTCAATGGAATCATATGGTTTTATATGGCCATTGCTCTTAAAATTATTTGCTCATTTATTCAACATATATTTAACATTAATTTTTCTGGTGGTTGCTAAGATAGTTCTAAACAATATGCTTTTCCCTTTATTTTTTGATTTATCAAATCTGCACAGTTTTCAATGCACTTCCAATATACATTTCCCCCTCATGTTTACGGGGAATGGAGAACCAAACTGATGCATTGTCGTTACCCAGAAGTTTTTAAAAGTGAGAGTCGACATAGTCCTTCTGCTTTGTAAGGGTAGGGGGAGAGTTTCTTACACTGAACACTAAATAGAACGTCAAGATACAAGGACAATTCTGGTCATATTTAAATGAGTTAATATTTGTAAAGCACTTAGGACAAAACCTGGCCCACAGTCAGGGCTATATAAGTGCTTGTTAAGTAAAATGCATTAAAATCGAAAACAGTAAGTGCTATACTAGGGATTTTTGAAATACTGGTTTTGGGGTGTAGAGGAGATGCAAGGGCCTAATTCTGCAGAGAGGGTCAAGGAAAGCTTCAGAAGACGAAAGTTTAGGCTGAGTTTGGAATAGGTGAGAGAATTCCAGGTGAGAGACCCATGTGCAAAGTCACATGGGCCTGAAAATAAGAAGTGGAGGTATGCTAGGGAAAGATTAACTGCTCCCCTCCCACCAAAAGCCCTGGCTCAGAGTTTATCCATTTCTGCAGTGTAAATACTCCTACACGACCAATTTCAAGCTACCAATGCGAAGTCACTGAAAGCAGAGTGGGCTATGGACTGAATTGTGTCTCCCATGACCACCCTCACATGTTGAAGTCCTAACCCCTCACTGTGAATGTATGTGGAGATAGGGCCTTTGGGATGTATTGATACTTAAGGTTAAATGAGGCCTTAAGAGTGGTGGGTCCTAATCTGATGGGCCTGATGCCCTTATAAGAAAAGGAAGAGATACCAGAACTCTCTCTCCACTAAGAAGGTGGCTGTCTGCAAACCAGGAAGAGTCCTCATCAGCACTGAATCAGCTGGCACCTTAATCTTGGACTTCCCAGCCTCCAGAACTGTGAGAAAATAAGTATGTTGTTTAAGCCATTCATGTTTTGTTATGGCAGCCCAAGAAGTCTAAAACAATTGAGAACAGATGCACACAATAGACTTGCTAGCCAGTAGGAGCCAACAGCAGCACACTACAAATAGAATAGTATGTAGTTCCTTAAATTTTGAGCATACCCCGGGAGAGAAGGACAGAAATGATGCAGAAAAATCTGATTGGGCAGGATAATAAAATGGCTTGGATAACATGTTAAAGAGCTTGGATTTTGTCATACAAGAGTGGGTCTGAGGCAGAGGAGAACATGATCAGAGCAGCGTCTTAAATCCCTCTGGCAAATGCATGCAAATGCATGGGTAGGGAACAAGACTGGAATGAGAACACTGGTTCCAACAGAGGGGATGGAGAAGGTTGGGTACGTGTGTAAGCTACTGAGGCAGAACCAATGGGGACTGAGTGAGTAGGGAGGAAAGGAGAGGTCTTGGCTGATATCTAGATGTCTCAGTTTATAAATGAGCATTACAAATAAGTTACTGAAAATCCCACTATTATATTCTATGTCCACTTAGGCTGCTAACAAAAATATAGACTGGGTGGCTTATAAACAACAGAAATTTCTCACTGTTCTGGAGGCTGGGAAGTTCGAGATTAAGATGCCAGCAAGTTCGGTGTCCGGTGAGAGCCCACTTCCAGGACCACCATTTTGTCGTTGTGTCCTCACACGGTGGAAGGGCTAAGGGAATCTCCCTTTTATAGTGTATTAGTTTCATTTGTAAGGGCATGGGGGAAAAGAAGGGTCCTGAATATTCAGGTGGGCACAGGAATCTTCAAATTCTGCTGCTAACATGACCTTATTACTACTTTCAGTCTAGAGAGGTCAGAGGAAAGTTGGCTTAGGGAAAGTATATATAGATCCTTTAGTTAAATACAAATTCATGTGAAAAGCTTTCCTGAATTAATAGTGACTCTAAATCATTATGCATTTTCTAAATTAAAGGGATATGAAAAGGATAATTACAATTGTGTGGGGTTTGATGCATATCTTGTTTGATGTTCCAGATCCACTCCCCATCTCTCTCTACCCTGCCCTGTGCTCTAAGATACTGATCTATATAGATGGGCATCAACAGGCTCCTTTGCCCTCTGGCTTCAGTGATTTTGTCCAATGGGATGCACCAGCAGATGAAATAATGGAGGATAGTGAGGTCTGGGTATTTATCTCCTTAGTTCCCTCCTGCTGAGTGACCACAGGTTTATGCATTTCTCTCGTCAAGTGGTCTTCTCCACACAGCTACTCTCTTCTGAACCTGTATCCTCCCATTATCCCTTCAGGCCCAGGGATGGTGTATTAGTTTGGTAGGGCTGCTATACAAAGTACTACAGACTAGGTGGCTTAAACTACAGAAGTTAATTTTCTCACAGTTCTGGAGGCCAGAAGTCTGAGACCAAGGTGTCTGCAGGGTTTTCTTCTGAGTTCTCTCTTCTTGGCCTGTAGATGGCTATCTTCTCCCTGTGTCTTCACATGGTCTTTCCTCGGTGTCTGTGTCCTAACTTCCTCTTCTTATAAGGACACCAGTTATATTGGATTAGGGCCCACCCTAATGACCTCATCTTAACTTAAAAGGTTTTTAGGGTCTTTAAAGACCAGATCTCCAAATACACATTCTGAGGTACTGGGGGTTAGAATTTCAAATGAATTTGGGGGGATGCAATCTAGCCCATAACAGATGGGAACAGAGGCTCCTGGCCTCTTGCTAGCCCCAGGGTTACTTTGCTATCCTGAGTTGTTTTCCTAAACCCTGCCCACACCTCTGTAAACATTGTTATTAATTCTTCTCAACTACCTAGTCTGAGTGTACCATCTGCTTCCTGTCCAAATTCTGAATGATACATAGGGGCTCACCAAAATAATACACATTAAAAAGCGGACCTCATTCTCAGAATGGTTGGTAACCACTATATATCTGGGAGAAACTGCTCTCACAATCAAGCATTAAAACTAATATCTTATCAATATTTTATTCAAGAGATGACTAGAATTCTTTATTCCTTTTTAAAAAAACAAGTTATACTTTGATGTGGGATGGCTCTAGGCATACGTAGATTGGCACTGCTAACAGGAGAGATACAGTGGTATTACTGAGCATTATCAAGTACACTTCCCACCCCCTTTTCCTACCTTCCAACTTCAGGCTTCAAAATGAGTAAGGCACTTCTCTACCTAGGCCCCAAAGATCCTTCCCACAGTCACTGCCACTCCCAGAGGGCTTTCTGGCTCTGGCCCCTGGAAAATCCACCCTCTCCCAGAGCAGGAATCCCTGGGCTAAGAAGCTGCTGTATGGTACAGCTGCCACCCATCATGGGCTACTCCTTCCTCGGTGTAGCTCAATTTCCTCCCTTTGTTCTGAACCCGTGTATGAACATTTCGTTTCTGCAAATGTTCCCAGCTAAACTCTCACCTGGCTCAAAATTCTCCTTACCTCTTTAATCTGAGGACAAATATTAAATGACTGGCTCACTAATGCAATCAAGGCATTGACGTAGGCCCACTATGCACACACACCCACCCCTGCTTGGGGGGTGGGGTGGGCGTGTGTGTGTGTGTGTGTGTGTGTGTGTGTGTGTGTGTAGAGCGAAGGGGGGAACAGAGATAAATAAGCCCTATTACGTGCTAACAGCCGTGCCGTTTGACCAAGAGAGGTCACTACGCCTACTGCGCGCGGCTACTGAAATGTGCAGTGCTCAAGCCAGCTCCCTTTCCCAAGCTCAATTTCTTTTTGGAGTTCATGGTTAATTGTAAGCACTTACATTCGCACGGCACACTAGTATACGTACCTCTCTCTCTTTTTCTGGAAACATGTCTTTTAATTCTTATAACCGCCTTACTACAGAGGCATTTTTCACCACGAGTGAAGCGCTGGTCACAAGCCACAGGTCAGCAGCCTACGCCACTTTCGCACCCGGTTCACAGGTAGAAAGGCGGGGCTGCATTCTTCGCTCAAACCACGTGGTCTCGCCCGCAGTTCAAAATAAACTCTAGAGTCGGCGCATGCGCCGTAGGCCCCACACGCGCAAGCCCGTCAGGTCATTGTTGGGGGCGGCGCTTACGGCGGGCAGAAGACGCACGCGCCGCGGCCGGTCCCAGTCCCGGTTGCAAGGCTGTTGGTGAAGGCGTCTGCGTCTACGTTTCCGTACGGCTGGCCGCGCGGCCCTGGGGTGAGTGTTATGGCGGCTGGGTTGAACGTCGGGCGGGAGATGTCTGGGGCCCGCTCGGGCTGTCCAGGCGGCCGCGGCCCCGCCTGGACCCCTGGCAGCCGGGAACGAGCCCATCCGCGCGGGCGGCCGGGAGCCGGCCCTCGGGCCAGGCGCTAGCCTAACGCGCCAGCCCACCTGCGGCCGGAAGTGACGCTGCGGGGCGCTCACCTGGGGGGGCCGCGGGGTGTCCCAGCTTCTGGTTGCGCCGCGGGCAGGCGGGCCGTCATGTAAGCATCAACTTTTCGGCTTTGTGTTCGGCCCCCGCGCGCAGGGGCAGCCCGGCCCTGTTTGATCTCGATTAAAACACTGGAGTTGTTATTTGAAAGAGAGAAGCGGGGTAAGTACAAGTCAGGCACTTTAGGCATTGATACAGTAAAAGTGGGAGTATGTGAAGGAGGATTGAGCAGTCCGCATATAAGTTCCGTAACAAAGATTTCCCACGTAGCATCCATCTTAAGTGCTCTCTCCCTGTTCCAGGCTTCTGTCACTTGTCACCCGTACGTGTCCCAACATGTCCATGTTGCAGTGTTTCCTCCAATCCATTATCCGTACAGTGGTCCAACTGGTCTTTTACAGACATAAATTGGGTCATGCCATCGTCACCCTGTTTAGAACTCTTCGAAGTCACTCCATTACACTTGGAGAAAAATCCAAGTTCATGTTTCCTCAGGCCCTTTGTGTTTCCTCAGGGCCCTTGCCTGCCCCTTAGTCTTCACTTATGCCCATTCCCCTCCCCAGCTCTGCATGCATTCAACCAAACCTCCCAACCAGAATCCAGCTCATCCCACAGAAGCCCCAGTGCTTAAAGAAAGACAATGAAGATATTGTTTTCTCAGATGATTAAGCCTTGCAGAGTGTTAGAAGATGTTTTGTAGAATTTACACAATAAATGGAGTCATTATCAGCTCCTTTAACTCTGTTATTCATGTAAAATAAAATAAAGATTTCTCACAATGCTCCAGCCTTCTTCCATTTTTCCAACCGCACCAGCTCTTTCCAGCCTTGGGAATTACACATGCTGTTTCTTTGCAAAATGTTCACTTTTGGCCTGTTAACTCCTATTCATCCTTCAGATGCTGGTTCAAATATCACTTTATCAGAGAGACCTCCCTGACCTCACACCTACCTCTGCAATGTCAATTAGGCTCCTCTGTTGTTTTGTCATAAAGAATCCTGTACTTCTTACGGCAGTTACCACAGTTACATTTGTGTGTGTGTGTAATTTATGTATAAATACATACTTACACGTAAATATGTATATGTATATATAAAATTCTTAAAATGTGTGTCATCCGCAAGAGCCTCTAAGCTCTATGGGGACGGAAACTAGTTAACCTAGTACATTGCCTGGTGTAATTGACTTTCAATAAATATATATATATATATATATATTTTAATAAATATTTAAAAAATATATATTTATTTATTTGGCTGCGCCAGCACACGGGCTCTTAGTTGTGGCATGCAGGATCTAGTTCCCTGACCAGGGATCGAACCCCGGCCCGTTGCATTGGGAGCGTGGAGTCTTAACCACTGGACCACCAGGGAAGTCCCTCCATAAATATTTATTGAATGTCATATAATTTATTTCACTTTGGAAACTCTTTACCTTCTGAGGAGAGCTTCGTTGTTTTCATCTCTTATTCCCAGGAGACTTGCCCATTGGTCCATTCTCCAAGTGGCTTCTTGACTGCCTCCTTATTTCTTTTTTCCCTTTTCCCTTTTCCCTTCCCTTCCCTTCCCTTTCTCCCTCCTTCCCTCCCTCTTCCAGTCCCTTCTGGCTTGTTTTTTTAAAAATCTACCCAGCTTGGACCCCAAGGTCAATTACTCAGCATCTTTACCCCATCCTCTGATTACTTTATTATTCCAGTGATCTCCCTGCCATGGCGTATCCTTAAGGGGATAAGGCCTCTGTTTCCTTCTCTACTCACTTCTTATCCCACTGCAGTCTGGCTTTGTCCCCTTTGCTCCACTAAGTTTTCTTTTACTAAGGTAACTAGTGACCTGCTTTCCAAATCCACTGGACCCTTTCTGGTTTCCTTTGGAACTTGCCCTATTATCTTCCATTTTTAACCATTCCTCCTTACTTTTTTTTTTTTTTTTAAATTAATTAATTAATTAATTTTTGTCTGTGTTGGGTCTTCGTTTCTGTGCGAGGGCTTTCTCTAGTTGCGGTAGCGGGGCCACTCTTCATCGCGGTGCGCGGGCCTATCACTGTCGCGGCCTCTTGTTGCGGAGCACAGGCTCCAGACGCGCACGCTCAGTAGATGTGGCTCACGGGCCTAGTTGCTCCGCGGTATGTGGGATCTTCCCAGACCAGGGCTTGAACCCGTGTCCGCTGCATTAGCAGGCAGATTCTCAACCACTGCGCCACCAGGGAAGCCCACCCCTCTTACTCTTTTTCTGTTATTGGAAGTTTTCTCCAAACATTATTATTTTAAACTTTTCTTTGTATTACAGTGCTATTACTTAATATTTTGATGGATTTAATGTCTTTTTTTTAACCTGAAAAGGAAATTTTTGTTTACATACAAATAAGAACAATGAAAACAGAATTGTTAAATTCCAGCTAGTATGAAGACTCTGAGCCAGAATCCTGCTCTCTCTGTTGAAAATGATAGAGTTCCAATCTTATCCTTTCTCCTGAAAATAATCAGAACGGCCCCAAATGGAGGAACTTTCTTACTCTGCTGTTCTCTTTTAACCTTTTCAGTGTTAGCCTCTTCTTGCCCTCTAAAAGGATCTTTGGTACCTGTCACAGCCTTGGAATCCCTGGGGCTGTTTACTCTGCCAGTGCATCCGCATCTTGTCCAGATTTTCTCTAGCGCCTAGATTTGCATTTCTGCCTGCGTGCCAGCTGGACACATTACTGCCAGCTCTCCCTGCTTCCCATATGCTGCTTTTCTGATTCATATTTTTGTGACTGAATTCACGAGTGACTCAGTTGTCCAGACCAGACTTGTTATTTTAGATTCCTCTCTGAACCTTACTTCCTTTCAGCGTGTATGAACACCTCCTGTATATCAGATCCTGGGTCACATGTTCAAATCTCAGTTTGTATGTGTTTTTTGAACTCCAGACCCAGTGCACTGTCCTTTCCTCTGTGCCCACCTGGCCTCTTTTTTTTTCTCAGAAAGAGAAAAACAGATATCATATATTAACGTGTATATGTGGAACCTAGAAAAATGGTACAGATGAACCAGTTTGCAGGGCAGAAATTAAGACACAGATGTAGAGAACAAATGTATGGACACCAAGGGGGGAAAATGGCGGGGGGTGGTGGTGGTGTGATGAATTGGGAGATTGGGATTGACATATATACACTAATATGTATAAAATGGATAACTAATAAGAACCTGCTGTATAAAAAATAAATAAAATTCAAAAATTAAAAAAAAAAAGAATTTACAGAAAAAAATCATATATGCCCTTGGTCACAGGGAAACAGAAGGAAAAAAGGGAAATAGATTCTGTATCTTTACTGTTAGAAAAATATCTCAGTGTATATTCCAAAGTGACTTGCTCCAAATACTGTAGGTAATGTTAATTTTGAAGACTACGTTGATCAGAGATTTTCATTTGAATTAAAGAATTTATTGAGTTGCTAAGATAACTTTCAAAAATTAATTAATTATTTTTTTGGCTGCGTTGGGTCTTGCTGCGTGTGGGCTTTGTCTAGTTGCGGTGAGCGGGGGCTACTCTTCGTTGCGTTGCGCAGGTTTCTCATTGCTGTGGCTTCTCTTGTGGAGCATGGGCTCTAGGCACATGGGCTTCAGTAGTTGTGGCGTGTGGGCTCACTAGTTGTGGCTCGCCGGCTCTAGAGTGCAGGCTCAGTAGTTGTGGCGCGTGGGCTTAGTTGCTCTGCAGCATGTGGGATCTTCCCGGACCAGGGCTTGAACCCATGTCCCCAGCATTGGCAGGCGGATTCTTAACCACTGTCACCAGGGAAGTCCCCCACCTGGGCTCTTGCCTGTGCCTCTTTTACAGACCTGCCCCTCTGTGTTGTTACTGGCATGCTTCTCCTCCAGTAGAGAGTGAGCTACTCAGGGCAGGATGACACTTAAGTTCCTGGCATCTTTGTATCCTAGTGCTTGGCCACTGGGATCATTTTATTTAATGAGGAATGAGTGGGGCTTGTTGGGGAATTTGTTGTCATTTCATAGAAATAAAGTTTCAGTGCTTAAAGAAACCTTAGTTTATTCACAGTTAAATAAAAAGAAAAGCTGTCACTTTTTTTTTAATGTATATAAAAGTATTTATTCGATGGAGTTATACAGGCAATATAGCGAACACATTTTCATTCAAGGAGTTCTTGATTTCTTGGAGTAAAATGTGAGAGTTCCCCTTTATTCCTACTTGTTCCTTCTGCTTCCCCCTCCCAATTGTCGCAGGTTTAGTTTGTATCTCCAGATCATTTTGAATGCATTCCATACACACAGATGTGGATACACATTGTTTTCCAATATAAATGTCTTCATACAATGTGACTTTTTTCGTCTTACTTGGCTTTTATATCACTACCATTGAAAATACTTAATGCCTTTTAAAAACTATTTAAAAACATGCTACAATAAATATCCTTATGTATATGTGAGTATTTCTCTGGAATAAGTGCCTAGTAATGTGAATTTTAAATCTTGATAGATATTGCTAAATTGCCTTCCAAAAGAATTTTACTAACTTATGTTCCCACCAGCATTATGTGAAAGTGGATTTTTCTTGCCTATCCTGGATTATCAGTCATCATGTTTTTGCCAGCCTGATGTTGAGAAATTATATCATGCATTGAAATGGAGTTATTTTTGAGAATATTTTAATTAATCTTCCTCAGATTCTGATTTGAGTGGTGCTATTTATTACCTCTTGTTCAGAGTTTCTGTTTTTTGGAGTTCAACCTAAAAGTTTTTAGTGTTAGATTTGTAGAGTCTCTCTCTCAAGTCACTAAATCTATACTTTACAGTTGATCTTGCCACTATGATGTAGGTCACTTGTGCCATAATGCAGTGAAGAGGCTAACTTGGAAAGCAGCAGTGAAATGACTTCAGTTGATTTGGAGAAGACTCTGTGGGCATCATTCAGGATTCTGGTTGCCAGCTTTCTTAGCTGGCTACCCCAGTGTCGTTTGTTGGTGATACTGCATTTTTTCTTCTTTTTTCTGCTTTTTTTTTTTTTTTTGGTTAATTTTTCTCAATTATCAGAACTCAAGAAGATCCATAGCTTGTGCCCTTTTAAGAAAAATACTTGGGAACTTAAATTTACGTATAATTAGAGGATTATTTCTTGATTTTTTGAGAAATTGGTCTGCTTTAATTGTAAGATATTTAAGAAACTATATAACTATCAATTCTATATAACTGAAGGGCTTACTGAAAAATTGTTTTCCTTTTAGATAGTCTGTAGAGGATGCCAAATGAGAGAATCCCCCACTCAAGTCAAACTCAGGAGCAAGACTGTTCACAGAGTCAGGATATCAGTGAGAGTGCAGAGGGGACAATCAAGCAGGAAAACGATGGCTACGTGGAGCTGGGGGAGAGCCTCCCCTCTTGTTTCCCTGCTAATGGACCCTCCACTTCCGCCAAGGGGTATCCCTCGGAACTTCCGAGGAGAGGGCCAGCCCTGCTGCACATCGACAGACATCAGATCCAGGCGGTGGAGCCCAGTGCACAGGCCCTGGAGCTGCAGGGTTTGGGTGTGGACGTCTATGACCAGGACGTGCTGGAGCAAGGGGTGCTTCAGCAGGTGGACAGCGCCATCCACGAGGCCAGCTGCGTGGCCCAGCTTGCCGACGTGGAGAAGGAGTATCGGTCAGTGCTGGACGACCTCACGTGAGTGGACCACCTTCTCTCTGATTATAGAGTTTGTATTTACATATGACGGAGAAATTCAGACAATAGCTGTGATAGTCCAGAAATTTAGGAGATTTATAGAACCTTTAATTGGAGGATGGGGTCAGTAAGGGTGGTCCTTGACCTTGTGTCTAAACCCCAGCCCTTTCGCTCAGAAGCGTTGTACACAGTAGTTAGGGGCTCAGTTCAGTTCACAGCAGATTGTTTACGCATGATGTCCTGGAGAGAAGCACTGTTCAAAGTGCCCCAGATTTTGCAGGCTTGTGCACAGAATGGTTCTCAGGAGAAGTGTTCCTAAAGTTCTGATATGTCCTACCCCAGATACAAGGAACATATCCGCCCCCACCCCCCCAAAACTGGAAATTTCTTTCCAGTTTCCTGTCCCTAAACTTAGGGCCAGTCTTTTGGTACCTTTTCAGATTTGCATTTCTAGAAACAGTGAGAACTCCCTGCTTCTCCTTTCTTCTGTTGTACTTTTGACTCTATAAAGAAAGGTGAAGTCCCATGGAGACTTCACTTGTGCTTTAGAGGAGAAACAGACCTGGGCCGTGTGAGCACAGCACACTGGTGGGGAAGGGGGTGCCCTGGACCTGGGTTGGAAGACGGGGCGGAGGATTGAGTTGAACTCGCTCTCCGTTGCCAGTCTGCCCTCCCTTGGCCAGTGTTCTCCGCTGTGTCAGGGAAACAGGAAGGGGAAGGGGAGGACTGGGTGGCGGGATGGTGTGGTCTCAGGTGGGAGCGGCTGGGGGAGGGGGAGGGAGGCACGTAGAGCTTTTGGCTACGGGGGGGCGGGGCGCTGTGGTACAAGCAGCTGTTGGCACTTAAAGGGCATGTTTTCTGCTAACAGTTTTCTGGTGTGTTCTTTGGGCCTCTTGAGCAGCAGGTATTCTCCAATAGTTGTAGTCTGACCTTCAGGTGTGAGGACCTCGATGCTATGTAATGAACACACCTTTTACATTTGACCTGGGAAATGTGTCCACCGCTTGCAGAGGCGACAGAGCAGGGTGCTGCAGAATCACCCTAACACTAGAGGCCGCCTAACACTAGACAGATGGTGACACATACTGAGACTGCCAGTAACTTGCATTGATAACATCTTTTCTCCTGAAATCCACAAAGGGTACAAACAGCAAATTACACAAGTGTCAAGATTGAATTTGTGTTTCAAAAATTGGGAGTTACAATTCTATGATGTCTGTTTTAGGAGGAATGTATTATAAATTGATTTTTTTTCTTTGCACTACAAAGTGTAAAACGACAGCAAGTAAGTCTTCTAGTCATGCAAAAGAAAAATATTGTCACAGTTGCCTGACCTATATAAGAAGATGTTTAAATATTTTTAGTACTTTTCCAAGCTTTGGGAGACTTCCATAATGGCCTTTAAACACCCATGTATGAGTTGTTGGTAATGGGGTAGGCTGTGCGTATGTGGGGCAGGGAGTATATGGGAAATCTTTACCTTCCTCTCAGTTTTGCCATGAACCTAAAACTGCTCTAAAAAATTAACTCTCAAAAAAAAGTGTATGCATTTTTTCATATAAAGGGACTACTTATTGCCTATTGTTTTTGCACAGTCTCTTGAATAGAGTAGACCCTTCAAATGCTTGTAGAATGAATGAATCTGCTTGCAAATGGGAATGAACTGATTAAAATTGGCCAGATTAAAGAAAAACATGAGCAGTCTTCTTAGACTTCTAATAACCCTTCAAGTTCTATTAGTGGCCAAAAAGAATATGTATTCTGGTTTAGTTTCTTTTGTCTTTTAGTTAATAAGAAGTAAAAGGGACATGTTTTTAGCATTTCTCTCTTCATGTTATTCTATAAAAGATGTTACCAGAGTGGAAAATGGACATTTTATCTTCTTTTTCAGGTCATGTACGACATCCCTAAGGCAAATCAATAAAATTATTGAACAACTTAGCCCTCAAGCTGCCACCAACAAAGACATCAACAGGAAACTAGATTCTGTAAAACGACAGAAGTACAACAAGGTGACTCCAAATAACACACCAAGTCTTGCATTTTTGCAAAAGTCATTATTTAGGCTTATTTAATATTTAGGAAATAGCTATTCTGAAAAGTACTGGTAAGATGTGAAGCAAATTTATAACAGAAACTTTTGAGTTCCTTTTATACATTTAATTTTTTGGCTGTTTCCCTTTAACATCCTCTGCTTAAAGAGTGTTTCTAAAAATACACATATGTACGCATACATACGTAACTGAGAAAAAGTTCCTCTTGGCTTTGCGTGCCTCCTCACTCGGGTACTTTCATAGTCTCCCTGCGGCACCACTTTCTGTCCCCAGCTTAGGTTCTTGTTTGGCATGCTGGCCTCTCATGCAGTCTCCTTGTCTTCTTGTGTGGACTTGCTCTTTTTCCTGCTCAGCTCCTGCTTGCACTGATTGTCTGCAGACGTTTCCCATCGACCCAGCCCTCGCCCCTCACACACTCGTGATCACTGTTCTGAGAGGCTGGCCTTCGGTGTTCAGTCATCACCCAGCCACACTGACCGGGTCTGCACTTAGGGTTGGAGGACTTAAGGGTAGGGAATGTCTGTTACTTATGACATTGTTTTTATGAGGGTTGAAACATTTTTTAGAATTTATGTACACTTCATGACAATGTATTGCAGGAGGTAGAAGTGACTAGTTTTGATCGCTTTATTGCTGCCATCCAAAGTGACTAGCAGATGGCCTTGTGCTTGCAGTTGATTCAGTGCACTGAGTAGAGTCCTCACAGCTCTTATTCAGGCTCTACTTGTGGGGTGTGGCTAACCTTGGTTCCTCCTTTTGCTCTCCACTCAGCGGTTCTTGATCTTCCCCACACTGTCTCTCTCACTTAACTCTACAGCAGCAGCCCAAAGGTCAGAGCTCACAGTGGCTTGAGGCACCCGGGGTCTCCCCAAAGCAGAGAGGAGACCGCCTGGCTTCTCGTGGAGCATGTGAATAGTGGGCTTCTGGTGGGCTGGTGTTTCGAAGAGCAGAGAGGACCAGTCTTAGGCTCCTTTAGGTACTGGTCTAACTTGGTTATACATTCCTATCTTTCTTTAGCAGCTTTTTGCTGTTTAGAGAGAGACTGTTCAGAGAGAGAGGCTGTTTTGCATGAGAGTTTGCTGAGAGAAAAACGGTGAGATACAGTAAAAGGAATTACAAGTCATTACAACATGGTGTTATAATCAGGATGTCCCTTTGCCCCACACTCATGTCTGGCGTTCAAGCATTCTTGACCTTGGGAAGAAGAACCACCTACCACAGGCCTAGTTAATTAGGGGGTCCCTAGGAATGGCCGCATATCCAAGCTCTGGTGATGTAGAGGGAGACGAGACAAAGAGGGGCCCGAGGAGGACAGAATAAAAGGGTATATCAAAATAGATTTTCCCTTTAAAATTTTGCGATTGGGTAGGATACTATAAAGGACAGTCATAAATATGGTAGATTATCAGAGGCGACTGACTTTTTCAACTGTTTGAACATTTGTGTTTGTTTCTTATCCCTACAGCCTATTGACCTCATAGCCCATTGGCTGCTAAGGTCAGAAACAGAAATTCAGTGATTTACCCAGTGTGTAATGGGGAAACCATGTAGAGCAGTTGCACCTCCCAAGTCAGTGGAGAGTCAGTGCATGTGAACTTAGCTGCTCAGGCAAGTAGAGAGCTGTGCCACCCAGTCAGGAGGGTGGGTGGGGTCAGGGATGCTGCCCGATGGACATGCTTTGAGGGCTCCTTCCTGCTAGGAAAGTGGCAGTTACTCAAGTAAGGTTTCCTGTAGTAATAGTAATATGTGATAGTTCTGTTTTATTTTTATTTTGCTCTTGATTAAAGTTTTTAAAATTTTGTAATGCTGTCTTCTGTATTTAACATTTAATCACTTCATTGCTGTTTTTTGTATTCAATATCTACCAATTAAGGAACAACAGCTGAAGAAGATCACAGCAAAACAAAAACGTCTCCAGGCTATCCTTCGGGGAGCAGAGGTGAAAGTTGAACTAGATCATGCCAGTCTGGAGGAGGAGGATGCAGGTGAGGATACTGGGGACAGTGTCTCTGTTCTCGGATTGAGGCCTGCTGCCTCTCATCAGTGGAGGCTGTCTCTTCAGTTCTGGCCTGGGTGTTGGGAAAAATACATTTGTTTACTTAGTGACAAAAGAGATACAGGAAAATTTTATTCTCCACACCTGTAGAACCAAATCTATTTTTGTCTTATGGGGTTTCAGAGAAAGAAAGTAAATTTTTAGCTCAGTCTAATGGAGGCTCCTGGTGCGCATTTAGTATTACGTCTAATAAATTAGAAATCTTAACATGCTTGTATAATTGATTTCATAGACACCTAACATCTTGATTGAATTACGTTTTGTTGACCACGCATCATCCATCAACATTCATAGAATTGCTTTTAAATATCTTTTGGGGACATATTTGGCAGGCTTTCCAAGCATCAATTCTGTTGTTCAAGAAAGGGCATCTTAATTCAGGTTATTTAATCCATGGCCATGATTTTGTTTGTATCACTGACCTGGATGGGCATCTTTTGGAAAACGTTTTGGGAAGATGTATAAGCTCTGAAATGAAATATCTTTGTAGTCAGTGTGTGTGCATGTGTGTTTAGAAATTGTTGGTAGCTGTTCAGTTATTTACTAGTTGAAATATAGATTTAAACCCTTCAGGCAAATACTTTCTACTAATTCCAGAAGTCTATTCAGTAAAACAAGAGAATTGTGAGAATTAATTGAGGCATTGGAAAAAAATAAATATTAGATGTGCTATTAACGTCTCGCAGAATCCATTGGACCTATGAGGAGTGCTTTCTGCTGCTGAAATGCCATATTTCTCATTGGTAAAAAAAACTATTGTCCTGGTCTGGCTGACTAGAACTTGCTGCTGTCTTTTGCTACCTATTATTTGTTTGGTAAAACTTGGCCCAGGATTAATTGTTACTTCCCCCATCCAAAAACTCCACTTGGCCTGTCTGTAGCAGCTGATACTTCCCTGCCTTCCAGGATCCATGTCTCTCTTCTGGTTTTCCTTTTAGCCTTCTGACCATTTCTGTTTAGTTTTTTTTGACCAGCTTTTCTAGGCTTATCTTAAATGTTGATTATTCTCAGAATTTCTTGCTGAGCCCTTTTCTTTGTCTTTTTTATAAATTTATTTATTTATTTATTTATTTTTGGCTGCGTTGAGTCTTCGTTGTGGTACGTGGGCTTCTCATTGTGGTGGCTTCTCTTGTTGCGGAGCACGGGCTTTAGGGCGCGCGGGCTTCAGTAGTTGTGGAGCACGGGCTTAATTGCTCCGCAGCATGTGGGATCTTTGTGGACCAGGGATTGAACCCGTGTCCCTTGCATTGGCAGGCAGATTCTTAACCACTGCGCCACCAGGGAAGCCCTGAGCCTCCGCCTTCTCATACTACCTCTCCCCAAATAATCTCATCCATTCCCTATGGCTTTTGTGGCCACCTAGGTTCTAGTATCTTATAAATCTGTAGACCTATGGCCTCGCCCTTTTTCTGAACTCCTGGTTCCTATTATCCCTCTCCAGTGGGGCTCCAGCTAACACTTCAGACTCCTGGTCTCTCTTATAACCCTTCCTCCTCCATCCCTTCTGGGATACCTTCCTTCTCCCTGGTGCTCGATGCCCTGTTTGGTGGGGCAGGAGAACAGAGCGTCTAGGCTTTGTATACCCCAGCTCTGTATTGCCCAGGTATAGACCTTGGCTACACTCTTTAACCTTTCCAAGTCTGCTTTGAGGTGGGCATAAGCATAGTAGACCTTCATTTCTTTGCTCACATGCTTCCCTGAGGTTTCCTTTCCCCTAGTCTCCACATAGTGATCAGTTTCCTAATTGTTGTGAGGATTATCTGATTAAAGAATCCTTTCCTGGAATTAGGTGGGATAAACTTTGCAACAGTTGGCTTTGCTCCTCTGATCTGGGATGAGATGAGGTGCTTGCTATCACCTTTCCTGTTCAGCATTGTACTGGATAGTGTAGTAATGTAAGAAGAGAAATAAAACCATCATTATTTACAGCATATGTGATTGGTCATATCAAAAATCCGGAAGAATCAATGGGCAGTCTATTGGAATTACTATGTGAATTTAGCAGTGTCATTGGATACAAGGTCAATATATAAAAATCAGTCATAAAAAAAAAAAAAAAAAAAAAAAAAAAAAAAAAAAAAAAAAAAAAAAAAATCAGTCATATTTCTACATACGAGCAAAAGCAAAAAATAAAATTTAATAAAGATGGCAATTATGATCAAAATCAAATACCTGGAAATAACTCTTAGTAAAAAAGGTAGTTTTCTTCAGTGCTCTCTACATTAAAAACTACAAAACGTCATTGAAAAATTAAAAAAGGCAAATAAATGGGGAGATACACCATGATCATAGATAGGAAGATACAGTATTGTAATGATGTCAGTTCTATCCACTTACAGTTTCAGTGTAACCCTGATATAAATTTCAGGGAGTTTTTTGAGGGAGAGGGTGTAGAGTAGGAAGAGTAGGCTGAGGGTGGGTGGCACTAACAAACTGATTCTAAAATTTATATAAACTCGCATTGGGTCAAGAATGGCCAAGGCAATCTTGAAGAAGAACAAAATATCCAGACCTATTACTAACCTATAGTAATTAAGACACTGTAGTGGCATAAGGATAGACAAATACACCAATGGGACAGAGTAGAGGGTCCAGCAAACAGACCCACCCATATGTGGTTACTTGATTTATGACAGATGTGGCAGTACAGTGCTGTGGAGAAGAATCGTCTTTTCACTAAGTGTGCTGGGTTAATCCACATGAAGGTAAAGTGAATATTGGCCCATTATACAGTGTACAAAAATAAATTCCAAATGGATTGTAGATTTCAATGTTAAGGATAAAACAAAGCTTTTAGAATATAGCATAGGAAAACGTTTTCATGATCTTGGGGCAAAGATTTAACAAGGCACAAAAATGCTCACTGTAAAGGAAAAGATTTGATAAATGAACTATGTTACAACTAAGGTCTTATGTTCGCTGAAAGATAGCATTTAAGAGAGTGAAAAGGCGAGCTGCGGAATGGGAAAAGATGTTTGCAATATCTGTATCAATCCAGGGACTTGAGTCCAGAACGTATGAAGAACTCCTAGAAATCTTTTTTTTTTTTTCTTTTAAAGACAGACCACATATGAGAAAGATGGGCAAAACATTTGAACATTTTCTTCACAATAGGCTACCCAAAAGATCAACAGATCTTACGTAAAGATTCCCTAGTTCACTAGTCACTAGGGAAATACAAATTACAGCCACAAAGTGGTACTACTACATGCCTACCAGCATAGCTAAAGTGGAATGGCAAGAATGTGGACCAGTTGAAACTCTCAAACACTGTTGGTGGAACTTAAAATTGATAGGACCACTTTGTAAATCTGTTTGGTGGTGCCTGCTAAAGCTTAATATACCCAAAGAATTAAATACATACATTACCAAAGAATGTGTACTGGAATACCCATAGCAACATTATTCCTAGTAGCCCAAACCTGGAAACTACCCAAATGTCCAGTAACACTAGAATGGAAAAATTGTAGTAGAGTTATATAATAGAATACTAACAGCAATGAGAATCAACAGACTGCAATTATATTCAGTAGTAAGTGTGACTCACACAAGCATAATGTTGAACAAAAGAAACCAGATACAAGTACAGACATTCCCATTTCCATTAAGTTGAAAGCCAGGTACAACTTGTCTACAGTGTTAATAGGTCAGTCAGTATCTTGTTGGGTAGAAGCTGGGAGGCACCATGAAGGGCATATCTGGGGGTCCTAGTAATTTATGCTTCCTGATCTGGATGCTGGTGTTATGGGTTTGTTTTTTTTTTCTGAAAATTCACTGAGCTGTACACTTAGGATTTGTGCACTTTCTGATGTATGTTTTTCTTCAGTGCACATTTAATGAAAAACTGCACTGTGCTATTATGGCCTACAAGAAATACAGATTTTAGAATATGGATTCCTTCCTATTAAGCCTTTGCTTCTTTTGGTATTTTGGCTATGGGTAAAGTAATTTTGCTAGAGATTAATTTCAACTAACGAAAGAGGGATGATTTCTGGGTGGCTTTCTATTATTATGGCATAACTTCCAACTTTAGTTCATCCCTTCAGTCAGTTAACTTCACACATCTAACACAGTGCTGTTTAGTGGACCTTTTTGCAGTAGCGGAAATGCTGTCTGTGTTGTCCATTATGGTAGCCTTTAGCCACACGTGGCTATTGAGCGCTTGAAATGTGGCCAGTACCACTGAGAGAATGAATTTTCAATGTAAATTTAAGTAGCCATATGGTGACTCTCCTATTGGGCAGTGCGGAGGCAGCATTTATGTTTTACCTATTTAGGTACATGCTGATTCTTTAGATGTCTATTTTCAGTTCTGTTGTCTCTTGTATTTAAGTCCGTCTGAATGCTGGTATTAGCAGTGACGTGGAAACTTGGGAGATTGCTTCCTCAAGGGCAGTTGATAAGGAAACATGGTAAAATTTCTCCCTCTGTATGTTACATACAACTGGGTCTGTCTTTGGATGCACAGAAAGTATATTGATAATGCAGTGTTTTGGGAAAAGTTATTGAGAAGTTACCTTTTTGAACAGGAGTATACTAAATGCAGCATGAATGCTATAGTAAATTTCACTCTGTTCTTCATACACACTATACTTTAGTACGTCATCTACTTTAGTACGTCAGTGATTTTTTTTTTTTTTTTAATTTATGTATTGAGTAGTGCACATATCCACTGTTCTCCTGGAAAGTTTTGTGCTAGTGCCCAACGTGTTGTCATCCCTCTTTCAGAAGCAGGGCCGTCCTGCCTCGGCAGCATGCTCATGCCTGCTCAGGAGACTGCTTGGGAAGAGCTCGTCCGCACTGGTCAGATGACACCTTTTGGTACCCAGATCCCTCAGAAGCAGGAGAAAAAGCCCAGAAAACTAATGCTCAACGAAACATCAGATTTTGAAAAGTATTTGGCAGATCAAGCAAAACTGTCCTTTGAAAGAAAGAAGCAAGCTTGTAATAAAAGAGCAACTAAAAAAGCCCCGGCCTTGGTCACTTCTGAGCTGAGCTCAACACTCAATGAAAACAAACCAGACAAGAGAGGCAAAGTTCTCTCGAAAACAGATAAGCGCTTGAAAAAACACATCAAGAAACTCCAGAAGAGGGCTCTTCAGTTCCAGGGGCAGGTGGGATTGCTAAAGGGAAAGAAACCCTTGGAGTGTGATGTGAGGCCAAAGGCAGAGGGAGACTCTGAGGGTGAAGAGTCCGAGTACCTGCCCACGGAGGAGGAGCTGGAGGAGGCGGCAGGGGCTGATCTGTCCGGGGAAGGCACCGACTGTGATCGGAGACTGGTGCTCCGTCGCCAGAAACGGCAGAAGAAAGTCACAGTGCAGGAGACGGATGATGACTTTTTTCCAAGTTCTGGGGAAGAAGCTGAAGCCGCAGGAGGAGGAGGAGGAGGTCGGAAAGAAGTGAGATGCCGAGATGATGGAGATGAAGATTATTATAAGCAGCGGTTAAGGTCAGTCTCCAGGGATTGTACTGCTTGCTTTATCGTAGGTGGTAGGTTTATTAATGAGTTCTAGTCTAGCGTAATATGTTAGACCTCCATTCATCCAAAGGTTGGACTTCCTGCAACCTTAGCCTGCTAGAACCATCAGAGCCCCTGAGTCCTCGATGGAGCTGACCCAAGATGCTTCTACTTCGGGGTCTTCATTGAGATTTGAGGGCAAGTCTAAGAAGAAAAGCTTAGGGGGAGGGCTGGGGCGAGAGGCATGCCTAGGACTAAAGCAGGAGCTGTGTGGCTTCACATGGAGAGTGGGTGCCCTGCCACAAGGGGCAGGAGCAGGAGGAGGTTGGCTTGTGTAGTGTATGTTGGGTGAAAGTAATTTTGGAGACTTTCCTTCAAAAAAGAGCTGAAATTTAAGTTTTAGTGTATGAAAGAATAAGCTTGCTTTCCTAAATTCCTCCTTCCTTGTCTTGAAAAAGTAGTTCTCTACAGAATTTCAACAATACCGTGCCAGAAATGGGCTTCCTATGCCCAGCATACCCTTCCTGTGCCCTTTGTTTTTTTATGCTAGAGACTAACTTTGGCTTCTTATTTCCGTGAATTTTTCAGTATCTGATGTAAGTAAGTAAAAGGAAGGTGAACACGTTTGTTTGTGGCGTCCGCACTGCATGTTGCCACACGTTTTCTGAGTCAAGAAAACCAGTGTGTATGCTGCAGTCTCCACCATGTCCCACGGAGCATGACGTTGTGCGACTCAGGTCTCACGCCTTAGCTTATTAAGAGTGCCGCGAGACTCAAAGGGATGTGGGAATCTGCTTAACAGATTACTTTTTTAATACCTGCTCCCAGGGTGGCTTTTTTCCCCAGTCCTCAACAGTTTTTTCTTGTTTCTCAGTGTAGGGAGACCTAGTTTATTATAATTCTTGTAGCTTTCCACGGGCCTTTGCGAATGAAGATTGACCTGATATTCTTTTCTTCTGTTATTTAGAGCTGCTGATGCCCTACATCCAGACTGCCACATACATCCTTTTAGAAGCAGATGAGCATAGTTCTTTTCACCAGTGATTTGAGTACCTGCAACCTAAGTCCAGGTCTTTAAGAGAGCTGTTACACTCTCACTGTGGTAGTACCTTATGCAGCAAGACAGAGTTGAGGAGTGGCTTAATGTTTGTCATTTCTCATTGTAACTTGCACATTCGATGTCTGTAAAGTTGTCTGAACAGTGAGTGGCATCAGTCTTTTTCCTAACTATTGTAGAGAATTAATAAAAGTGTTAATCTCAACATATTGATTATAAGTGGAGTGAATATTCTTCCCATTAAATTGAGTCAATATTAAATATACTTTAAGTATATCAGTATTTTGATCAAGAGCAATTATTTTGATTGAATTTTAAATATGGGTTTAGTTTAAATTCACAGCAATAAGTTTTTCTTAATAACGTTAAGATTGTAAAACTGTTATTTCCAAAGCCATATTAGAAGCCAGTTTTTTGCTCAAGTTATAGTAAAATCTCAAATGAATTTCAGAAATATCAATAACTCTTAATTGCCACCAAAATACTATAGCTCTTAAAATTTTATAGCTACAGTTATTAAGGTAGATAATTGTTAAACTGCAGATATCCACATTTATATGTTTATACTGCATCTCCTTTGGTACCCTTTGGATTGGGGGATGTTAAAAGAAAATAAAATGCTCAGGATTGAGAAGCATATTAAGAATATTTTAAAACTGCCAGTCACTCTATACTTTGTTATTTCTTGTTGTTGATCTTTGTAGACAGAATGAAATTGTAATGGTATCCCCTTGAGTGAAGAAAAAGACTTTAGGATTTCTTACCTTAGCAGTGGTTTGTTGATGGATAAGAAGACTAAAGCCCCGTATAGTTTACAACATAGAAAATGAGCTTCTCCTAATGGTTAGAATTTAGGAATATGTACCCAAGGTAGGTACCTTTTGGACTTAAATATGTGTTGGTTATAGCCCTGTTAATTATAATGCTGTTTTGAACCCATAGAAGTGAAAGTGGGTGACTCCTAGACATCTCGCCCCCTTTATTCTCTCAACTTGGAGAGTCTTAGGTCTTTCATTAGCTCTAGATTAGTCCTAACTAGGTGTCTTTAGCTTTAGCTGACTCTCAGTGGGAATTTCCCGTCAGGCCTTTTCTACAGCTTAAACTTTTCTGGATCTGGATAGTAGATGATCCTGCTTTCTCTGACTTAGCCCAAGACTTCAGATCAGTCTTGGGAGTTTTAACCATCTTGTAAAATGCCTGTGTATTTTGCCTTTCCAACATTTTTATCCTGCTTTCTTCTCTGTTCTGTTGCATTTGGAGGCTGTCTCCTCAATGGTGTTCCCTGATTTTCATACCTTTGATAATGTACCGTGATGGATGGGCCACTTCTTAGAAGCAAATATTCTGTCGTTTCTTATTCATGTCAATGCTAACAGATCTTACAAAGCATCCGTTATTTTTTATTTTAATTTTGGGGTACTCACGTTTCCATTAGGGTATGGCTCTCAGTTGTGAGGTCTTCCTTAAAATCTATTGCTGCTTTAGAAAGCTAGGGTCTGGGAGCTCCAGGTGCCAAACACTTAACAGAAATAACACACATTCAGTGTTGGGTGATATGTGTCCCTGGTGAGCCCAGAGTGGCCTAGAAGACCAAACATATCATATGTGCACCTTTCCCCACCAGGTGATCAGAGATCTGCAATCCTGGTTCCCTCAGTGTAGTTGGTTCATTTTCCAGTTGAGCTGTGAGGTCAACTCCATTGCTTCATCTTTGCTCTCACTGCATGAATGCACGTCTCCATTCTAGGACTGGCGTCTAGGGGTTCCTGTGAGGAATCTACAGTCTTTTAGGGGACGTGGGCACAGATGGGACCTAACCAGTGTGCAGGGCATAATGAAATCTGACTGAGGTATTTGGGGAAGATTTTGTGGAGGAGGTTCATCCCAGCACTGGGCCTGGTCTGTTGGGTCATTCAGATATGTTGATATGGACCTGAGGATGCAGGTTAAAAACTTGCCACATTTACCCCCGAACTTCAGGTGCATCACTGGACAGGAAAATACTTGCATTGCTTTGGGGACACGTTGTTTCCTCAAGGGTCTCGTTTGGATTGCTTTGGGTATTGGCGTGGTGGCCGTGGTCTGCAGAGAAGTCCAGTTGCTAAGCTGCCACTTCAGGACAGGGAAGGCACAAGCCCTTGCCTTTGCCCGCCAGCTCCCACCTTTGGCGGTGGTAATCTGTTTGGGGGAGACTGAGGCCTGTTTGGCTTCCCTGGGAAAGAGTGCTGCAATCCGTTGGTGATGTCTACCTTGGCACGGGGACAACAGGGGGAAGCAAGCAACATGCCAACTGTTTGCCAACAGTGAGATATAACAAACAAAAAAATGTCACCAACTCTTGCTTCTTTCCCCAGCAGTGGACGTACTGCTTGGGTCAGACTTGGAGTGTAGGTCTGTTGACACCCCGAGTGAGAGGATGCACTTCCAAATAAGGTCTGTCTCCTGCTGGCACGACTAGGGAGAACATTTATAATTTGACTTAAACCTATACTCTGAATCTCTCCTTTCTATTTCCATTTGCCAGCCATTGTTTAAGTTGCTAACCTAACAGCTGTATTTCCTTGGCAACGAGCATAGACTAAGGCAAAGATTCCCAGCCCGTGGGCTGATCCTGCAGAATCACGGTGAGCTCCACCACTGGAGGTGCTGATTCAAGAAGTGTACGTGGGACTACCAGGTGGTAATTTAAAAAGGCTTTCCCAGGTGATTCTGATGCACTGGCAAGTTTGGGAACTACTTTGATATATATAAGTGGACTTTATATATTCTTTTCCTTTCTGAGGCTGTGAGTTTTGGCAGATTGAGTTTGTATGTCATTTTCTGTAAACTTCTCTTTTATGTACCCTGCACAATTGTGTTTACATAGGAGAGGGCCTGGGGAGGAGCTTTGGGGTCACTTTATTCAGCTCAGTGCTGTATATAACAGTTCATCGGGTTCTTATCAGGGTGTGTGCTTGAGAATCACGTGGGGAGCACCTTTAGGGCTCAGCCTGGAGCAGCAGGAGCTGGGCACTGTGCTTGGGCTTTGAGCTCCCACTAATTCTGAGGTGAGGTTGGTAGCATTCCTCATCATCAGAGGCCCTTACGATGTTCCCATTTAGGAAACCTTTGAGGAGGTTGGAAAGAATTGTTGGTAAGGATGTTGGGGTGTGAGGATGTAATGCTCAACTCTAGCCCGGTTAGCTTGGTGTTGCTGCTGGGGTAAATCACCGCCCCGCCCCATCCTCAGTCAGGGGAACAGTAGAATTTAGAAACAGACTCTTCAGTAGGTGGTGCCTGAGTCTCCTCAGATTACCTGGTACTTTGGGCCAAGCTGCTGAGATCACAGCCTGAAATGGATTTGAATTGGTACTTCCAGATAGTTTGAAGGCTTCCCATACCCTGCCCCTGACCTTTCACTTTTGATAATTCCTTGTTTTTTTATAGTGAAATTGTGGTAATATTAAGATAGAAAAAACTACCTACACCTCTATTTTTTATTTTTCTATATTTCATTCCAGCCTTTGATCCTATGCATATATATCTTTCAGTTGTTCTAATTATAGTAGGCTGCACAAACACTTTAGCTTGGCCCTTTCAGGGTGATCAGTTTGCCCATGATCTCACTGGTTAAGAGCTGGGATTTGAAGCCAGGACCGGGTTGTGTAAACGGCGGTTTCCTTTCATTTGTGAAATGGGGTGGAATGGGCAGTACCTATGTTTGGCCACATGGTGGTGCCAAGAATCAGGACATAGCTGCCCCTACCTCCCTGGGCTGGAGACCAAACCCCAGACCCAAGTCAGCTGGGTGAAGATTTGGGGAGATTGCTAGGGACTTTAGAAAACTTGACAGGTCTGGTGTGGATGGGCATAGCATTTGCCTCATAGTGTGGTGTAACCCGCGTCTGTAGTCATGACACCGGTTGATGTAACTGGCTTCTAATACAGTTTTGTCGTTAGAGGTTTTTCTTTTCTTTTGCCCCATTTTGAACTTTATTTACCGTGAATAACTTTGAGTTAAAAAAGGTCAGATGGCTCCATTCATTGTGTAAATCTTACAGAGTATCTTCTAAGCCTCCGTAAGGCTGAATCATCTGGGAAAATGGTATCTTCATCACCCTCTCCCTTGAGCACCGTGGCTTCTGTGGCCAGGGGCGAGTTGGATCCTGGTTTGGAGGGTTTAGCTGTATACATGCATAGTTCTAGGAGGGGAAGGCTGTCTGTATTTTCAGATGCCGAGATGAGTAAAGCTGAGGAAGATAAATGTTGAAAAAAGTCTCTTGGATTTGAAATTTGGAGGCCTGAGCAAGGGTGGTATCCGTGGGGGAGGGAGGAGGTTGTTATGAGGACTAAGATAGCTGACATTAGTGAACGCTTACCACTTGGCAGTGCTTCACTTTATGTGGATCTGTTGGCTTAGTCCTCACAGTGCCCTAGGAGATAGGAACCTGAGCCGAGAAAGCTGAAGTCATTAGCCCAGGATAGCAGCAAGTGGAGAAGCCGGTGGTTTGGGTCAGGAGGGAGTGGTCTGTCAGTGTGGACTGGTGCGCTGGGCTCAGAAAGTATGGCCTCAGTGATCACTTTCTCCCGTTGCTTGATGAGGACCAAGCCCACACTTTTGCAGGCCCCATTCCTTTGCTTGAAACGGCGCTAAAGGCCATGTCTCCTAGAACCACAGTCTCAGCTGCTCTGTCTCCATTTTATTGTCTTCACTGAGCCTCTTCCTCTTCCTTTTGCCTAGAGCCAATCCCTTTGCACTGCGATTGTCCCATGTTTATCCTTCAGTTGCATCTTTCTTTGTGCTGCACACGGATTCAGGTCACACTTAGGCAAAGGCCAAATTATTGATACAGTGTAGAGCTTGATTTGCTTGTACCTTAAAAAAAAAAAAACGCAGATCATTTGATCTCTAAAAATCTGAATTTGGTAAAAATTTAATCTTAATTTGATCTAGAAACTAAGTATAATTATTTGAAGATTGTTCTTGTCATCAGTTTCTGGGAGTTGATTTCTTTCTCAAGAAATAAACTTGTGTTCTTTTCTTCTTCTAGGACTATATTTTAACGAGAGAAGAAAAAGTTAACTCCCTTAAGGACTTTTCTTAGAGAGCATCCTGGCTTCTTTTAAATGACGAAGCTAAGACACAAATGAAGACTCATTCTGCTCCGTGCCCTGCACACACCTCTCATCCTCAGCTCCAGTGCATAATTGTCTACATCAGTCTTAATTTACTCTGTGAGATCTGGACTCCTAACTGAGAGTATTTCATCTGCTCAGATGTGCCAATTAAGTCCACCAGATAAACCATAAAAAGGCAGATAAGAAAAGTAAAACACTGAGTATCTCAGTTTAGCAAATTAGACTAATCTGTAAGGAATTCTTATCTGTCTGAAATAGAAAACCTACTGCACTACAGAAATGCAAACTATATTAAATACCCAGCTAGGTGCCTTGAGTATATTTTTAAAAAATCAAATTGTACTCACTGTGCTTCTGTTGTAGAATTTTTTCATGGATATCGCAATAAGTGGAGCATGATCCTGAGATTGACATTTCACCCTATATTAGAAATGATTTAACTGTATGATGTGTGACTTTTCCCTCACAATCACTAAAGATCTTGGTGGCTCTTGCAACGTAAAAATGAAAACAGAGCAATAAGGTCAGTTGTAAATTTCACGCAGCAAAATACGTGACTTCCTTGAAATTTTGGAGAGGGCATGTTCATTTTATTAATATATAATCTTAGGCTACTAATATTTGATAATTCCCATTAATAGGTATATTTTGCCTTTTTTGTAGGTTGGTGTAGGCATTTGAGTATAGGCGATACCTCCTTTTATTGCCTTTTGTTTTATCGTGCTTACAGATAACTGCGCTTTCTACAAATCGAAGGTGTGTGACACCCTGCCTTAAGCAAGTCTGTCATTGCCATTTTTCCAATAGCGTTTGCTCACTTATTATCTCTGTGTCACATTTGTAATTCTCACAGTATTTCAGACTTTTTCATTATTATATTTGTTACGGTGATCTGTGATCAGTGATCTTTGACGTTACTGCTGTGACTCACTGAAGGCTCAGATGATGGTTAGCGTTTTTTTGGCTAACCATCTTTTAATTAAGGTCTGTACATTGTTCTTCTAGACATAATGCTGTCGCACACTTAATAGACTACAGTATAGTATAAACACAACTTTTATATGTACTGAGAAACCACAAAATTCATGTGACTAGCTTTATTGCAATATTTGCTTTGTTGCGGTGGTCTGGAACTGAACCTGTGATATCTCCAAGGTATGCCTGTATATCGGTTTGTCTGGTATTAAGTGTATCTTACGTGTTTGTTCAGCCCAGATTACCTGTAGTCAAAAGAATTACTAAGCTGATTTTACTGTTACTTGGAAAAGTTGGCAGGTGTCCGGTGAAGAGTGAGTTTTGACCCACTCTGCACAGCAGCGAGGTGGGGAAGGAATCATGTTATTGTACAAAAACGAAGGCCGTCTTTTCTCTCCTCAAACTTTTAGCACTGATGTTTTTTGAGACAAATTTGAATTGAAGTTTTAGAATTTGATTTGCTCTTGTACAGTTGTTTTCACTGTATAGCATTTAAAGAGGTGATTATTGACCTTTTGGCTGGTGCTATGAGAAAAGGGGTGAATTTCAGAAGTTTGAAAATACTTTTTGAGAGGCAAGATTATGCAACAGTTAGGAGCACAGACTCCGGGTTAGAATCTTCACATTGGTGATCTTGAGCAGGCTGTTTTACCTGTCCCTGCCTACCTTTCTTTAATTGTGAAAAAGGGATTAAGAATAGTACCTGTCTCATAGGGTTGTAAGGATTAACTTATTTAATACATATAAACTTAAAACAGTGCCCAGCACACAGTGAGCATCGGTAGCTATTAGTTGTTATTATTACTTAGAGTTTGTTTTCTGCCTCTAAATTTAAAAAATGTTTACATAATATGTATGTATATATAATCTCAAAACACAGCTTGTCCAGAGCTAGCCAGTGTTACTTAAGGAGGTAATATATGGCATAGGGGGTAGAAATCACAGGCCATGGCGTCAGAATGCCACAGTCTCCCCTAATAACTATGAGGTCTTGTATATCTCCCCATTTGTATATGGGGATCTTAGCAGTACCTTCTTCAAGGGTGATATGAGGATTACAAAAGGTAATACTTCTAAGATATTTGGCAAATGTCAGACACTCAACAAATATTAGCTACTCTTGTTATTTGCATGCCCACTAGGTAAAACATTTACTACAAAGATTCCATCAAGCCAGTAAGAGGGTCTGTGAGAATCATGAGGAAGAGCTTATATAAATATTGATATGTATGAAGACGTGACGTTCTTCCAAGGTAAAAAGCACTTTAACAATTGTATGTAATATGCATAGGCAACTCATTAGCTGTTATAAACTTAGTTTTGTTTGATGCTAGGCTTTTCTTACCTCTCATACATTTTTTATTAGTATGATTAAGGTCCACTTAGTGATGAAATATCTGTATGACTATAAGTACGTTATCAGTAATTGTTTGGGGAGAAATAAAATATTATTTCTCCTTTGAACATACTAGGGGTCACTAGACATCTGCCCAGGGGGCATTCTTCCAACCTCACAGCCTGCTTATTGGTTCTGAGTGTGGATAGGTCAAGATTACACTTTGGTTTCTCACAGTTTTCTCTGTTCTGAGGTCAGTGTTCCAGATGCTTCTCTTGTGCCTTTTAAGGCTTAATTTCCACATTCCTTGCTGTACTAGGTGTGTAGGACATTGTGCCTAGAGTGACCGTGATAATCTTGATCTTGGCTGATAGTACAGGTGCAGTAGCATGATAGCCTTCTAGACTTGGGGGCTGCACTTAACTCCTGCCTGCCCAAGATTGCGATTCCAAGTGTCTTGACATTTGTTACTATTTATTCACATTTAACCTACAATTAACTAAAATTTCTCAATTTTACTTTTTTGTGTGATCTCCTGCCAATAATTACAGTATCTGACATGTATGTAGTATTAAAAAATAGTTTCCAAAGGGTATAGTATACATATTATCTCATTTAGTCCTATAAGGACCTATTATTTGGCTCACCGTGTGGTCGAGGAGACAAATGCAGTGGTGTTAAATGATGTTTCTGAAGTTTGGACCTCCCCTTACTAGTTACGGACCTGCATCTGGTTTTCCCTTCTCAGTGGGTATCTGAAATCTGTGTTTTTTGCTGGGTTCTGCTCTAATGGCTGCCCCTGGAGTCTGAGGGACTATAGGAGTTAGAAAACCTCCCAGTGAATAACACACTCACCTCGTTTTATTTGGTTGCAGCTGTGCTGTTATATGTATGGATTAAAGAAAAAGAGGAAAGTGGGAACACTAGAAACATTATTTCCTTTCTAGTAATGTAAACATAAGGGTAGTTAAACTTCTTTTTTCCTCTGCTAGGCGGTGAAGTCTTTCATAAAAAGTTGAACCTTTTGCTCAGCCTTTCCCACCTGGTCCTAGGGAGGCTTGGACCCAAACTCAGGACTCCTGATTTCTTCCAGTCAGCTGGTGTGCAAAAACCAGTCTTGTTGCAAAGTGAATCCCCTGGGAAACCCCCAAAAACAGACATCAGGGCTTGAAAATAACTTAGAAAATTTTTGTCATTCAACGCAATGAGCTTGCCCTCCTCTCCTTTTTTTTCCTCCTTATAAAATTCTAAATTAAACACCTGGCTTTGCAGTCACCCTTTGCCAGGCCTTATTCTTTGCAGTGGGCCCGGCCACGTTTAGGCAGTGGCTACAGCTCGGAGAAGTACTTTCAAGTCACGTGTAGAAGGGGTAGGAAATGCAGCAGGAGGCAGGCCATAAAGGAGGTAGAACGGGACGTTTCTTGAACCCATTTCTGAGGGACCCACTTTGACCGTTTTCAAGCCATGCTTCTCTACCCCTGGTGTCTTCCTCATCCCTAGCCCAATTCAGAACCTCGTTCATTCATTCCCTCGGCATTTATTGAGCGTCTTGTGAGGTGGGCATTGTACTAGTCTCTAAAGATACGAAAATGACTGAGACAGTCTCTGACCTCAAGTGGCTCCCAGCCTAATGGGGGAGACAGATACGGATTTCAAAAGATGCTAACACTCTGGTAGATGCTAGCGTTCTAGTGGAGACGTCAGGTGTGCCCAGGTACCGTGGTGTTGGGAAGGCACCTACCTGGAGGATGGGACGCCTAACTGGCCGGTCAGGGACGACTTCTTCCAGAGGTGCTACTCGGGCGGAGCTCTGAAGGCTCCACAGGTGTGTGGGGGAGGGAGGTTGGGGGCAGTACGGGGCATGCACGTGCGCAGAGAGGAGGCTCTGAAGTTCAGCACAGGGGCAGCTAGCTGTGTTTTTCTGCCCCGGCATTTTGAACATCCTTGAAATGCTGGAAATTCTCCTTCGAAAATAAATTAACTTCTCAGGTGTATTCTAAGGGTTCCATCAACAAGGCGTGCCAGTAGGTTACAACTGAAGGACGTTATGTTTCTGGTGCAGTTCAGCTGACTGTGCGGCGTTGCTAGCAATCTGGCCCTGGGTCCGAGTTGCTTCTGACAGATCATTATTGCCGTATCAGCCCCAGGTCCCACAGCCTGGGCTGATTTCTCATTCCTGCGTGAGTGTGGCGAAGCCAAGGAGCATTTGCCCTGCCTGCATCTGATTGGAGTTGTAAGTTTATGTTTATTACTGGGTTCTCTTCTGAGTAGCTGCCAGTGGAGTCGGCAGCGGGCTGACTACGGCAGTCGTGTGGGGAGTTGGAAACCCTGCCAGAGAACACCAGGCCCGCTTGGTTTTATGTGGCTGCAGCTGTGACTCTTACATGTGTGGCTCTTTTAAAACGAGAGGAAAGAAAACATGAAAAAGTTATTTCTTTTCCAAAAATGTAAATATTGGACTACTTACCTTCCCCCCCACTTTTAAAATCTGTTATCTAGCTTATTTGTCGAAACAACAGGATTTAGACATTTCGAGGCCATTTCAGATTTTTAAGATTTCAGATCACTGGGGTCCAGATCTTAATTTTGACCTGCCCCCAACCAGTTTTAGGTCATTCTGTAGCTATCTTTTTGTTAGTGTTGTATTAAACGTGGCCATACTTCATGACAATTTACTGTTTACAAATCTGTTCTAGAACTTTTAAATTGAGATATTCCAGCAGGTACCTTCTGATAACTAGGTGTCTTTACTCATGGTGATCATGCTATTCACAGTCATTTACTGAACATCCATTTGACAGACTGTCATAGTTTTTGTGCAAATATACACGTTCAGGAGTTCTGTCAAGCATTTGTGGTGCGTTGCGTTATCACATGCAGATTGTATTGGACTATACATTGCCTCTGTAAGTGAACATTATAGTTCACTCAGGGTTGTGTGAGGATTTCATTAAGTAGATATGATTGTATATAATAACGTAGTAATTCATTGAGCACCTATTATATTCTAGGCTCGTGCTAAGTGCTTTATATGTGGCACCTCATTTAATTCTCCCCTAAATCCAGTGAAGTAGATGCCTCTGTTCCCCCATCTCAGAGTCGAGGAAACTTAGATGCTAAAGAGGTTAAGTTGCTTGCTGAGGGCTGAAGTGCTAATACATGGCAGTAGAATTTGATTCTAGACTGTCTGAGTCTGAGGGTTTGGGCCCGTGCTCATTGCATATGTCAGACCCGCTTTATTCATCCCCCTTTACACCTGCTGGCTGGACAGGTCACTTGGCCTGCCAGGCTGTAGGACCAGCGAGTTAAGCACACTAAAGAGGGCAATTTTAGACCCTGGTAGCATCTGGGATGGGAAAGGCATCTGTTTCTCTCAGAGTTCAGGTGAATCTGGCCCTCCTCCACCCCCCTAGTGTGCCACGTGGTACTTCCTGTCGACCAGCACTTGGTGCTGCCCTGCTTCAGCGTGCGCGGGTTAGACGGTCAGGTCTCTTGGCTGTAAACCACATGAGGAATTACTGCTTTATATACCAGGAGAATCTCTTAGCCTGAGCCACACATGCATGTGGTTTTATAACCCTGGTACTCTCTGTCTTTAATATGTGTATATGATTCTACTGGGGCGATTTGTCTTTACAATGATACAAATACTTGTAGGCAATAATGATTTTTCCCCACCACCTTTAGTCATCTTTTAGCCAAACTGAATAAACATTTGTCTCTTTTCATCTTTCTTTATAAAGCGGAAGGCACTGGAATGCAGTCATTTCTGTAGTGGCTTATGTGGTTTCCTAGGTGCTGTGTGTTCTGTGGCGACATGATGCCTGTATGTTTTAGAAGGGAGGGAGGAGGAGGAAGCTGAAAATCTGTTGAAACAGAGTGATGCGGTGGGAAATTTAACAGCCACAAAGACTAACTGGCTAAGTCTAAGGCAATAGCTATCATTTATCAATGAAGGGTAATGTGTGGTACTCTTGTATGCAAGATATTTCACGACCTCGTTGTGTCAAACTTGCTAAGCCAGGATCTTCTGTTTTTCTTTTTCTTCCTGTAAAATTATTTTTGAGTAGTTGCGCAATGAAGTATTCTTAAGTGGCTGTGATAGGTTTTGTGATTTTTCCACAAAATTTGTGTTATCCACAAATTCGCTAAAAGCAATTATCTTTTAATATGCAGGTGTTTGGTTCTGAGCTCTGATAGTAAGAATTTGGGTACTGAGGATTGTCTCATTATCTGAAATTGCCTGCTTGCTAAATTTCAGATAGTGAGAAGCAGGAATTCAGATATATACATTAGGAAAATGTTTATACGTCATTTTGGTTTCTAAGTTCCAATGGTAAGGGTTACCTTTATACCAGGGTTTCTCAACTTTGACACTCTTGACGTTTGAGACCAGATAGCATTTTCTTGTGGAGGACTGTCTTGGACGTTGTAGGATGTTTAGCAGCATCCTGGCCTCTACCTGCTAGATGCTAGTAGTGTTTCTCCCCTCCCCCCAGCAGTTGTCACAACCAGTTATGTCTCCAGACATTGTCAAGTTACCCTGGGGTGGGGGTGAGGGGGTTGCCCTCGGAGGATGGCCAGATTGCCCCCTGTTGAGAACCACTATGGAATACCACTGCACTTACCTAAATTTGTAGATAATGTGAAACTCAGAAGAGTAGCAGAGACTATTATAGCCAGTTAGGGGTACTTCATTTCATCAATTGCATGGTGATTTTAAGGAAGAAAAATACAAATAAAAGGGAGAAAGAGATCACCTTTAGAAGTTAAGCACAAAAAGGCCATTAAATTTTTCCCATAAAAAGACTGTCACACATTACATGAAATTTCTAAAAATGTTATATTTGTATTTGTATGGAAATATGTATGGAAATATGTTAATATAAATGTTTCAGACATTACATGAAATTTCTAAAAATCTTAAAAAAAAAAAAAAAAGACTGTCACATATTAAATCTTATGGTTATGTGATAGCTGTTTCCTTAGACTTGGCCATATACTGTCTCTTTCGTTGGCTGTTCTCTGGAAGTCACCAGCACTGCTTATTTATAGGTTCTCTTAGTGCCCTGCGAAGCAGTTTCAAATCACCAACCAGTTGTTCCTTACTGATCCTCAGCTAGCCCTTCCTTTCCTTACTCTGAAGAGCTGAAATTTTCAACAAGACCAGAATTTATCGGAGGACGTGCTTTAAAGGTCCTCCAGCATCTAGTGCACGGGGCTGTGTTTGGCCTCTGTGCTGATTTGGTAGTTGGTGCTGGAAAACATACCATTCCTCCAACTTGGCAGCGTGTGCAGTATTATCCTTCCATGTTCTCCTTTACCTTCCCTCACACTTTCTCTATTACTCCTGCATAGTCAGTGGCAGAGAAATGCCTTCTTATTGTGTTGCTGTTCTCATTCCCTTCCTGTGAGCTTTCTACTTGGAAGGCATTTATCTGTGTTATTGTTTTATTTCATTTCCACCATTTTGTGAAATTCAAAGTGTCAGTTGCATGCATACTGAAAAAAGCCATCCTTTCATTATGGAAGTGACTAGAATATGAGGCTGTTGACTTTTTTTTTTCCACTTGTGACCCCAGTGTCCATTATAGTTATATAGGTGCAAAATTAGTCTGGCTAAATGGCTGCACCTTCCCAACAGCCTTGCTGTATTGCTAATGCTTTCAGATCTTTAGACGTTTCTTTTGTTATGCATACATGCTGTCACCCTTCTGAAATATAAATGTTCATCTTATTTCATATCTGAAAAGCAGCATATAACTAAATTTATAACTCAGGTTTTATTTAGTGGACACATTTTTTTCTCAGTGGTATAATTATCAGTACTTTATATTGTTGATGCCTCCGCCTAATTAATAAGTAATCAATATGTGAATCTGATATATAGTAATTTTGACCAAAAATTTGCTTTATGTTCAAGATGTTGTGCTGTTTTATGCTATGACCATCATATCTTTAGCACAGAAATAGTAATTATAAATAAAATTTGTTTTTTCTTACGTTGTCATTTTGGAGCTATGACGTTTAGTATCTATAAATTTAGTTATATTGAAATTTTCACTGACTCTTTTCTAGAATTAAGTTCATATATCTTAGGAACTAGCAGAGAAATTTTCCCTTTAGGGTATGCCAGGAGAGGAGCAAGTAGTTTTGATAATGAAATGAGACCTTACAGGAATATTTCTAGAGCAGCTATAATAATTCAAATGAGAATTGAATTGAGGAGGAAGGAAAAGAGAATCAGTTGGTTTTTTTTTTTTTTTTCCTTTGAATATCAGTGTTTTGGGTAATGATGGCAGCGGAAAGCTAAAAGACTGTTTTATTTTGTCTGTTTTTTCCTATGTATTATTTAGAACTATCTATTTTAACCTGGTTTGGAACCAAAATAATGGAAATATGATTTTTGTTTTCACGGTAGGAGATGGAATAAACTGAGACTGCAGGACAAAGAGAAGAGTTTGAGGCTTGAAGATGATTCTGAGGAAAGTGATGCCGAATTTGACGAAGGTTTTAAAGTGCCGGGTTTTCTGTTCAAAAAGCTTTTTAAGTATGTGCCATGTGTTCCTTCCTTTACATCTGTCATCAAGCCATTGTGTACAAATTAATATTTTAGGAACTACATAGTACTTACCTGTGGGCCCTTAAGGTACTTGCAACAATTTATTGCAAACACAGGATACTGTCAAATGAAATTTTAGCCACATGCTGTTCATTAAAATTAGATGGTAATAAATTGACTAAAGTGCGCATTGGGTATGTTTATAAACTGATGAATCTATGTGGACCTGTCTCAGCAGACTAAAAGCTACACATTTAAAAGCTATCTACATCGAGTTCTTTTTTTGTTGCTGTTCTTAGCAATTTTAAGGGGCCAAACCTCTAACTTCTAAATCAGATTAATTAAGAAGAGTTGCTTATTAAAATCAATATTGGGGAGGTTTTTACTTCTATATTGAAATAAAAAACTGTGTAGAGATTATTTTTCTGAGTGTCCTATACTGTACCTAAGGGCATAATACTTTTGAGCTGACCAAATGTATATCTAAATATTTCCTGTAGATGTTATTCTGATATCAAAAGAGAAGATGTAGGCAAACACCTTCAGGGTTGAGTTGCTATTTGAAACTGACTGTGTTTCATATGTGAAGTGGCCCAGGGTTGCAGATAACCGGATGCCCTGTGATAGATGCGTGCCTATAGCCTATAAGGTCCAGGCGAGTCTCCGTGATGAATGTAAATACTGAGCCACGTTTTCAATCTCAGTCCTCCTGGGATTTACTAAACAAGGTGCTTTAGGAAGGCTTCCTCGATGCATATAGGAAGTTAAAACATTAAATAGCTTCTTTCTGTCTCTTGTATCATCACTTGGTAGTTGGGTGCAGGATGTAAACTTCTTTCTTTGAGACGGTTATGTTTAATCTCCTTCATAGATTCAGCTGTCAGCCATGCCCTAACCTTGTGCAAGATGTCTCCTTAAAAAGAGCATGCTTTTTATATTTCCTCTCGAAGAGCTTTATTATAGTTTTAATTTTTCTCCTGGGTTGGAGGGGACAAAGGGAGTGGTTATTTTATCCCACTAAACATAATAGGATGGCTGAATCCTAAATATGTGAACTATCTTGGTTGGGTTACCATACTGGACAGAAGAACTGTAAAGAAGTTCAAACCTGAATCTCTAGTAATTTTTGTAGATGTTTTATAGCCTGGGGAGGTGGCTACTGTGTTTATTGCTTCTCCCAAATGAAAATTTAACTATGGAAAGGTAAATAAAGATAATATTTATTGGCAACTCTTTTCATCTTCTCTAAAGTGATTGCTTATTAAGAAATACGCCAGATAGTATCAGTGTTATATTAGCAAAAGGAATACCCAGATTATAGATTAAATTGGTTTAACAAAGACAGGATACTTCTACATGAGTATTAAGTGATTTGGCAAATACCCTCAAGAATCAAGTTGAATGTGCATTTTTGTATAAATGTGGTATTTTCTAGCAAAGGAATTTCACAGTTAATAGAACCAAACTTGGCTTAGTAGGAGTATATAGGATTTAGTGTATTGACTATTAACTCTATTGTAGTTAACGTAAATGCACGTTTTTTAAAAAAAATTTGTCTTAATTGCACATTCCTGGAAAGTATTTTGTTGTTTTCATTTTTCATCTCTCAAAAACAGGATTTTAAATACTTCATAAATGTTATGAAACTTCTGTTTCTTTTATTCTGCTACATGAAATAAAAGTAATAGGATTGGTAGAGTCTCCATTTTTCTTTTATGATTAGGTTTTAGCCAGGCCAATTTAATTTTAAGCTGTAGATCTATTTTTACTGTACTTACCGCACTCTGTGGAATTAAATTTACAGGGTATATTTGTACGCAAGGGAGTCAGCAGGTACAGTTATCTATTTAACTGTTTGCTGTTTTCTGCAAGATCATGGTTAACTTTTAAAATTCTGTTTTGAAAGTTTGCCCGGAAAATGTATTTGACTCTGTGATTTAGCAATCAGATGACAAAATTCAATCTTTCAACTTTACTTTTAGCCACACTAGTAAATGCAATCTTGGGTTAATGTGACAATGCCAAGATATACCAGTTATCTGTGGTTATTTTGTGATGCTTCAGTCTCATGGGGGAAGCAGAGTACAGTAATTTCTTTACTCTTATACAGTAGTTTGTAAAAATCTTTTAACTTTTCCTAAAGAGTAATTTTTATGTCTTCAAAGGTTCTGAAAACTGAATTCCGTAGCCTGCTTTCATTTAAAGTATGTAATTGTTTTACAGTGTTTATTATTAGGAAATTAAAGCAACAAAACCTGAGTCAGTTAGTGACACTGCTGGAACCAGAACCCAGACCCCCTAACTCCTCATCCAGTGATACATGCCTACCAATCAGTGTGCTTGTGCAGCCTGAGGGCCTTCATGGAAAGAGAGAGCCGCTCTTCACCATCTTTGTACAATGTCCCCAGCTGTGGTTGGGGATTTCCATGTAGTGATGTGACTTACAGGGCTGCCTGGTAGATATTTTTCCTGAAGTCATTTCTTTAGTGTTGTTCATCGTCTTATACGCACAATCATACACTGTTTGAACGCCCTTGGAAATTACATCTGTAGATGAGGAAACATCTAGCACAGTGTCTCTGCCTCTCGTGGGTCACCTAGAATCCAGGTGTCCTAACTCCCTCTGGGATACCATGCTGGTCACCATTTTTTTATCCTTTCATGATTTCTCGATTGTCCCTCTCTTGATTCCTTAAGTTGATTGGCCCCGAAGAGAGAGAGGGGTTGGACCTGTGTTGGGTGGAGGCAGTGTTGTATAATGGGAAAACACTGGAATGGCCACTGGGAGATTTTGGCCCCTACTCTGTCCGGAGGAGCTGGTCCCATAATTGTTCTGTACCTCAGTAAAAGGAGGCTGATTGACTGGAATTTAGTGATTCTGATCGTACATCAGTTTTTTGGGGAGCTTTTTGGACTACATCTTTTTCCATAGCTGAGATTAGTCCAATGTAAGTAGTTCATGACCAACTTTTATTTTTAGATGAGGATTTTTCATTCTCAACACAACTGACATTTTGGGCTGAATAATTCTTTGTTGTAGGGACTGTTCTGTGCATTGTAGGATGTTTAGCAGCATCTCTGGCCTCTACCCACTAGATTACATTTGCACTTTCCCAGTTGTAACAACCAAAAATGTCTCTAGGTATTGTCCAGTGTCCCCTAGGGAGCAAAATACGCTCTTTACCCCCCATTTACCCCCATCCCTGGTTGAGAACTGCTGGTCAAGATTATCTCCGAAGTGGAATCGCTTTGGAATCAGAGGTTCTGGATTTCAGTTCTGACTTGCTCATTTTTTTCCTAGCAGTGTGACCTTTAGCAAGTTACTTAACCTCTCTGTGCCTTCATTTCCTAACTATAAAATGGGCTGATCCTCTTTGTGTGGGCTGGTTGTGAGGTTGTATCCAAACCTCACCTGGCCAGGTGCCTCCCCAGCAGTAGGCCCCTTAAATGGTTGGCAGCCTTTATTTTCTGATTATATACCACGTGTTAAATAGAATTTGTCCTTTATCCCAAATTAAATGATCTTTTATCCATATAGACTTCACTGTGTTTGGATTTTAAATCCTCTCGTCCGTCCAGGGTACCTACTGTGTGTGTATATTATAATTAGCAAACTTAAGCAGCAAAATTCTCATTCAAAGTTTTCCTTATATGATAGATAATAATGGCAACAGCTAGAGTCAAACTTTTGGAATTGATTTGCAGAATACTGGGGGAAAGTTAATTATGACATACTTTCTAAGAGAAGAGTAGATACAACTAGTTTAACAGGGACTGAAATCCACAATGAGATTTTAGGTAGACATATCACATACCAAAGAGTAAAAAAATTTGGGCAGTAAAACAACAACAAAACCACCTTCTTTTAAGATGGGTAGCTCACTAGCCTTGGTATTTTCTTTCAAAAAAAAAAATTCTTTAGCTTTCATTGTCTTTTAAGTGATTTTTGCTTTAGATTTTTTTTTACTTGGCATATGATCTTCATACCATTCCATAGTGTTAAATCTTTCACTCTCAAAAATGCTTTTTGCATTATTCCTTTTTTAACTTCATTTTTAGATTATTGAATTAGACATACCATTGATGGAGAAGGGCAAATACCAACTCTTTTTTTGTTTTTAGAGGGGAGTATATTATTGCTCTTTGACCTGTACTCCTTATTTAAGATTTTAATAGCTCTGACCTTTTTGTGTCTATGATAAAGTCCCTGAATCAAGTTCTACTTTAAAATATTAAAAGACCTTTTGTATTGTTGAGTCTTTAAACTGTTTTTTTTTTTTTGCATCTGCTAGTAATATGACAGAATCATATGTTATGTACTAATTTTGTGAGCAGCCCTATTATTCAGACTTGTTTATGGCCTTAAAATTTAATTTAATTTTTCCTGTAAAAAGATAATATGATTACCAAGTGACTTTTCAACAGTGTATACTGTAAATTGTAGTGTTCTCTGTCCTGCTTTTTGAAGCTGTTCAGATGGAAAAAGTAAATGTTAATGCATCTTTTCATAGAAAAATTATTGGAACTTTGTATAACTAAAAATATTTGCAGTTTTTTCCAGAAGGATATTGAATAAAAGATAATAAGTTTATGCTGGTTTACCAAGCTATTTCTAATGTTGTAAAAGAAATGAAATAGTCCCTAATTACCCTATCTATCAGTTTAATTAGAAATGTGTTAATGTTCTGTAAAGAAAAATTTGTGATTTTTATGCCTAGGTAATCAAAAATGTATGACCTTATAAATATAATACTCATGTAAAACACACATCCGGCCTGTTTCTCTGACTGGTACTAGAACCTCGCTAAATGATTAATTCATGAGTACTTTCTGTTATGATCTGTATTATCCACCATTTGCCATTTTCTTTTTCTTGTTGGTGTTTGTTGTTGTAGGTACCAGCAGACAGGTGTTAGGTGGCTGTGGGAATTGCACTGCCAGCAGGCAGGAGGAATTCTGGGAGACGAAATGGGATTGGGCAAGACCATCCAGATAATTGCCTTCTTGGCAGGTCTGAGCTACAGCAAGATCAGGACTCGTGGTTCAAATTACAGGCAAGTGCTCCTCTGCAGACTGTCAGTCTGTGGAGCTCAATTAATATTTCATCAGATGTATTGCTGTGGAGGAGGATCTTGTGAATTATTGATGACATTTCAATTACAATATTCCTTTAATTCTTTTAGTGGGGGACATCAAAGGAAAATTTTTACGAGACAATGGAGCTGTAGGGCAGGAGAAATTAAACATGTAACACTTTTAATGAATTCCAGGCATTGATGCTTCATTTTGCAGATGAGCCCCACTAGATATTTTGGGTCAATACAGTGTCTAAGGTTAGCTTCTACAAATGGATTGTTTACAAACTCAATTATGTTAATATCAGTAGTTTACACAATATGGAATTTTAAATTAGACATAATACCTTTAGTTCCACTTATTAAATTTTACGTTAAAATATTTGTTCTGGCAGGAGACCGGGGGAGCATTACAGTAAGTACAAAGTCTATTCATGGGGAAAGTTGAAGCTTTGGAGAATTTCCTTTATAATCATTACGCGTGATAGCTTTTATAGATAGTGCTTTTTTTTTCTAATGAAGCTACGTATTTGTCTGCTCACTATGCTTTCTACTTCCTCTCCTAGTCTTTAATAATTTTATATAAATTCTAAAGCCAAAGCCTAAGTGACTGTAAAATGGTACAAAAATATTTTTAGGTTGTAATCCTTATTCTCTTTAGGAATTTAAATAAACTATTAAAACTTTAATATTCTGAAAGAATAAGCATTTAAACTGCGTTTGTTCTGTGTGGTAGGACTGAAATAGTTTATCTTGAAATCCAGTGAGCTTTTCCGTATTTAAGCTGTAAATTGACTTTTTATGTCAATCAGTATTGGTAAAAATAATGCTAGGTAAATTATGTGGGATCTTTAATCTTGAGCCCAGGTGATCCAAGATCTCCTTGGATTCCAACAGGCTGACCTAATGAGTACCAGCAAGATACTTACCAGGTGCTTGTGTCCTGGAAACCTCAGGCACTCACAAGATGTGATTTGGCGATCCCTTTAAAAGAGTGTCAGTGTGCCTGCAGGCAGCAACAGCAGAGAGTTACTGCCCCACACGCTGGTTCATCGTCAGAGAAATGTTTACAGGAGAGCCAGATACGAACCGTAAACTATTGAGTAAAGAACTTTTTTTTAAATCTTCAAAGTCTATTGCTTTGCTTTTATTCCGTACTCTTTTCATTAATTTAGCAGATCAACACTTACCGGGAGCAGTACTTGAAGTTTTAGAATATTTTAGACATACTTATATTGCTGTAGGAAGGGAAAAATGTATTTGGAGATTTTTAAATACTAAATGTTCCATTGTTATTACACGGAAGTTGTGTTGAAGCAGAGTTTTTTCTTCAGATATTGGAATTCTATTACATTTCATGTGAAAACATTCCATCCCAGTGGAAAAGTCAGAGTTGAAAATGGGCATTTAGTGTTTTCTTATCTATGTATGTCATTAGTTCACCATTTAAAAAATGCTTTCTCTGTTCTAAATAAGCTTTTTGGTCGGCTTGGCTCTGCACCTCTTGTTTTGTTTTGTTTTGTTTTTGTTTTTGTTAACTAGAATGCCCTAAGCTGCCCTGGATAGTTTCTAAGACTGTCTTTCTTTCCTTAAATGATTTCTGGGATTTTCTTATCTCCCATCTCTTTTCTTCCCTTCCTATTACCATGAAACTTGTGTGGAGTCTAATATGCTGGGCCTAGGAAACCTAAAGTCATCCCTGCAGTGTAGTTTTGGTCAAAAAATTAAAACGTGCTCTCTCGAGTGATGACAATCCTACTCGGAGTGAAGTGAGGGCTAATAATGAGCAGCAGCTGTAATCAATTAACTATCAATGCGCATCTCCTCTTTTCCGTAATGAAATAGTGTGGCATGTTGGATTATAGCCCAGATCATCTTTATTAAAATAGTATTGGTAGAAGTGGCTTTCCAGAATGCAGTTATATATCAGCCAAACAACTGAGCTCTTTATGAATAGAGGTGTACGGAGGAGCTTGGTCCCTTCCACATGCACGTGCCAGAGCAAATTGTATGACAGTTTTCTCACAATTTCGTAATATGTCCTCCTCTGAAACTAGATGAACTCGGAGTCCTCCTCTGTGTTTATGTCCGAAAGAAAAATAGCCAGATGAATAGTCAAACGAAGTTCTGCATGAGCCGGCATTGCTTCATGGGCTATGTACATTTCCTCTGAACTCTTGCAAGCTGTAGATTTTGGGGCCCTAATTTGAGATGGTCTTAGTGTTGTAATTTTAAGGTCAACGATCCCTGAAACCATGGAAGTCTCTGGGATACCAGGAAGGAATTTGCTGGTAAAAGAAGTTTTTAATTTTTTGTTTCTTTAATGTGTTTCATATGTGTGTTTTTTAAAAAGAGGGAAAAGCATATTTACATTTACATGTGGTTAATAAACATCTATACTAGTTGTGTTCCCAGTTCATATTGTATACACTACCTTCTTTTCACTTTGCCATTCATATTATAAGGATAGGCCCCCTGAATTTTGTGATGGAGAGGAAATAAATTATTTACCTTTCAAACTTCAGTTAATACTTTGAAGTCTTGGATATCATTTAGGAAATTCCTAGTTACAAATAAATGGCCTGAAAAAGTTAATAAACTTTCAAAGGTAAATGTTTTTACTTTGTAATTCCTGGTAAGTTCAAGGCTGTGAATGGCAGATTTCCATCCTGCAGGTTGAAATATTTGACCATGGAGCCATTGGCTTGTTGTAAACTCATTAGGTAATCAGTGATAATCAGAGATGAAAAGAATTGTAGCCAGTTTGGTAATTGATGCTAATCACTCTAGTACATTTAGCCTTTTCTTACACTCATCTCACGGGATTGAGGGTTGGGGAAGGGTGGTGCAGTTGAAGTGACTGTTAATGGGTTTGATTGCCCCTTCTGTGGTTCAGGGACGATCTAGGTCTGCTCCTAGATTCCCACTCTGTGTGAAAACCTCTGTAATCTTCTAATAGACAGAGTGGCAGAAATTAAAGGGCATAATAATGCCAGATGGATGTTCAGCCAAAATAAAATATTGGCCTTAAATGACATTGTAGCAGTTGGCAGAGAGCGTGTTATAAAAAGAGCAAAAATACTTTATAACCTACAAAAGCATATGTACGTATTTATGTTTATTTGAAAGTGAATTTGTTTTTAAATATTTTAGATATGTTTTGATTGGTTGTTTCCTAATCCCTGCTAAGTGCATATTGATGATAACTCTCTTTAATTCCCCTTGGAGGATATAAAGAAGTTGGTGCGTTTAATCCTTTTAGAAAGGAATATTGTCAAGGAAGGGGCCAGGGCAGAGTCATGCTCTCCCCAGGGAGCTTGAGGGGGCTCTTGCATGGACCCTGCCCTTGGGGAGGGGCAGAGCATGGCTTGGGAATTCTTCAGGAAGTGTCAGCACCTGGCTTCTTGCAATCTGAGCCCATGCTGTGGAGCAGAGGGGGCAGGGGCAGTGACTGTAGCTGGAGGTTGGGAGGATTTAGAGTAGGTGGAGGCATTTTGTTACATTGGAGTATTATAAGGGTAAGCCTCATTTAGGCTGTGGCTTGTTTTTCTACTAGAACTACAAGGTATTTTTCAGTTGTGCAGATTATTTTTAATATTTCAAGTACTGTGTGATTTACTCTAGTTTACAAAAAATTTTAAGTTCAGGAATCATTTATTGAACTGTAACAAGAAAATAAAAATCACCCAGGATCCCCTAACTCAGAAATAATCTCTTTTAACGTTTCAATACAACTTCTTCCAACCTTTAAAAAAAGTTTTCATTTAATAAAGCCAGTATTTGTTCATTACCTCCTGTGGTCTAGACATTGAGATCATTTGAAGAAGAGGCTGTCCCTGTACCCTGAAGGACCTTAGGAAGGATCTAGCAAACAATTACAATAAGGGTGATATGCGTTATGACAGGGTTAATGTGGGATCCTAACTAGTGTGGACGCACCAAGGAAGGGTCCTTGACCTACCTGGAGAGAAAGGGACGGGAAGGGAAGACGCTGCGGGCTGATGGACAGGTGGCTAGGAGAAGAGGGCAAGAAGGGACAAGGTGAAGGCTAAGAGGTCAGAGGAGTATGCACTTTGTAGGAACTGAAGACGGTGCTGGTGGGGGAGTGCTGAACCACCAGGCCAGTGTCGGGGTAGGGGCCCTGAGAGAGGAGAGGCTGAAGAGGTGGGCCGAGGTCGGATCCTCCGGCTCTCATATGCCAGGGTGAGGTGTTTGGACTGGTTCGAGAGCAGGGGACAAACATGAAAAGGCTCTTAAGCAAAGGGATGAGGTGTTCAGAGTTTGCTTTCTGGAAATGATCGTCCTAGAAAGTGCAGTAACCCAGGTAAGAGATGATAGTGGCCAGAAGTGGAGTGTTAACAGTGTAGATGGTGAGACAGGGTAACTTTGAGAGGGATTTAGGAGGTAGATGTGACATGAACTCAGTACAGGTTGGATACAGTGGAGAACAGGAGAGGGGCAGAGGCCCGGATTTCCAATTGGGGTACCTGGAGAATGGGTGACAGTTCTTTCCATTGGATTAGGAAGCATGGTAGGAGGGCCAGGTGGGGAGAGGATGACGTGTGGTGCCGTGGGGACATCTGAGTGGAGAGAGCAGCCGGCAGTTGGACATCCAGGCATATGGTACTTTGGAGTTCAGGAAGGAGATTGGGGCTGGAGACCTAGATGTGCATCATCAGTGCAGAGACAGTAATTGAAACTGGGAGTTAATGAGATAGCATGGGGAAAGTGTGTGCAGTGGATCTAGCTCCAGATATTCAGTATCCTCGTTGGGCAGAAAAAGGTAGGGGGCGGAGAAGGACAGTTTAAAAGGTGCCAGTGACTCTGCTCCAGGATGAGTGAGAGGTAGGCCATGTGGGGCTCCAGTGTCCTCTGTCAGTCTTGGCTCCCAGTTGCCTCTGGTGGCATGAGCTGAGTGTGAGTCTAGTGTTGAAGAGATTCCCATAGTTAGTTTGACTTTTGCTTAGTTTTCATTTCATTGATACCCATCTCCTTAGCAGGACTGAGGATGAAGCAGCTCCAGTAGTAGGAGCATTGATGTAGCGGGGGTATGGGCTCAGACAAGAAAAGGGACACCTGTTCCGTGGTAACAGGAGGGAAGGAAGGCTGGATGGTACTGATTCAGTCAGGTGCCTACGGTGTACAGTGGATCAGGATATTTTGACTTCAGGTAAAACAATCCTGGCCTCAAATTGGGTTAAATGTTCACATCCCTACAGAGGGGTTAGGTTGTAGACACAGCATGATCAGAAGCAGCCCAATGATGTCATCAGGGGCCCGGGTTCTCCTGATGCCATTTCTTCTTGTGGTCATAAGATCTCCTTGCACTGTATTTCCTTGTTCACATGCAGCAGGAGAGACCAAGAGAGGAAACTCTCCCGGACCTAGAGTGTAAGTCCTTCCTTAACCGTGAGCAAGCCAGTCTTCCCACGCCCCTCAGTGGACTGGCGATTGTCGCCAGGGGAACACTGTGTGCTGACAGGCCGCAGACAAACTATGATTCCGGCTTGTCCCCTCTTCGCCCTAGCCAGACAGTGGTCAGAGTCCCATCGAGTACATGTCTGGGAAGGAAGAGGGGATACCTGCACAAAACTGTGGTTCTGTTCGGAAGGAGAGCGGGGAGGTGTGGATGTTGAGGGAGGGGGCCATGACCAGTTTACTGGCTCCCTATATGTAAGTGAATTGGGGTGATTCCATAAGTAATCTGGTTTTTTAAAAGACTTACGGGCATCTTCCAGATTTTAAATATTCTTCAAAGATGATTTTAATGGTTATATTATATTCCATCTTATTTAACAAACGCTAATGGTATTTACTGTATTCTGTTCTAAGCACTTTATAGATGTTGATTTCATCTTCATACAAATGGTATGATCACTACTGTTATTATTCTTATTTTAAGATGAAAAGCTGAGGTTCCGTTAGTGTGTGCAGAGCTGGGATTCAGACCCAGGCAGTGCTCCTAACCACCAGCCTGTGCTGTAGTAAAGATGGTTTATTCAGCCCTTCTCTTATTTACAGACGTTCAGGCAGCGCCCACTTTTTCCACAGTATAAATAATGCTACAGTATGTATCGCAGTACACAGATGTTTGTCTTGGGATCGCTTGGTCAACATGCGACTCTTGTTAAAGCTCTTGCTACGTAGTGCTCAGCTGCTCTACACAAGGACTGAGCAGCTTGCCTTCCGTTGGCCTGGGCTTTCCGGGAGAAACGGTCACTGGGGTGCTCACCCACTTGTTTTTTATCACGTGGAGAAGAGAGCAGCACCATGTAGTGGAAGAGCAGGCTGCAGCAGTCAGAAGACCGACTTGAGGCGTTGCTCCATCTCCTGGTAACCATGGGGCCTCGGGCACACCAGCCTTCAGCGGCCCTGAACACTGCAGGATTTCTGTCCTGCTTGCTTCCCGAGGCTGTGAGATTGGTTGAAACCTTGTGGGTGAAAACTCTTGGTAGACTGTAAAGCTTCACACCAATTGAAGAAACTCTTTTGTTCACTTAGGTTAAGATATACTGTATAATGCCTTCACTAATCTGGAAGAAGAGAGAAAAGTATTTTTGTTAGGTAATTTTTGTTTGATTTTTTTTTTTTTTTTTTTTTTTACTTTACTATAGACATTATCTTTTGATGTATAGTAGCTGGTGTTTCCTCTTAATACCTGCACTCACTAACTGATGAATGGGGTTGTAGGGATTTCACTTGGTGGGTTTCATCCTCAATAGCTTTTTCTTTAAAGAAAGTATCAGTACATTTCCAAAGCTAGGATTTTCTTTTTTGAGCTGTTAAGTTTTTGTTTGTTCTTTTTTGTTTTTTTGGCAGTTGATCATCCATATGCTGTCCTTCATGGTTGTCTTTTCTTCTTGGACATTTTGGGTGCAGGTTCGAGGGGTTGGGTCCGACTATAATTGTCTGTCCGACGACAGTGATGCATCAGTGGGTGAAGGAATTTCACACGTGGTGGCCTCCATTCAGAGTGGCAGTTCTGCACGAAACTGGGTCCTTTACCCACAAAAAGGTAACATTACAGTACTTCAGAATCTTTTTGCTTGTTTTAAAGCCCTCTATTTTACATAATTGTTTTTGCTTTGATCCATTTATTTATTAAGTGTATGTTCCTGTGTTTCTTTCTTGCATTTAAACTTACTGTTACTGATTTAATTTAGAGCTCTGTATTTTTAAAACAATTATGAATGCAGGCTTTATCATTCTAACAGTCCATGGTGGTGACATGTTCTTGTCCAGTGAAACACAAGCCTGATACCCTGAGTGGGACCAGAAATCAGGGGGCTTATGCAGCAGTTAACTGGCTGGATTTGGGGCATTAGTGGCTTTAAATGGTTTTAGGAAAGTAGGTACAAAATGTAATAAAATAACTCTTAATTGATAAATGAATTTGTTAACATGCTTTTAAAATGTGTTTTAAATGAGCAAAAGAACAGCCTGCCATTTTGTAGTTTGTACTGTTGTCTTTTAGTTTAGTTGTTGTTTGTTCTCTGAATCGTTGATTACCATTTAAGTCTAATCACTGTTCTTTGAAAGTTGCATTTTCTCACTTACTTGTAGTTTTACCCACATTATCAAAAAGGAGGTTTATCATCTGTTCTCCTCTGGGTAGCATAGATAGGTTGTATTATGCTTTTTTAATTCTCATGTCTGTCTACCATCTAGACTGTAAGCTCTGCAGGGTGGAGGCTATGTCTTCATCATTTTTGTATCCCAAGGGCCCTATAGACAATAGATAATAATTACACATTTTCACTGTGGGTTTGCAGGTTTTACTCTGTAGACAAGAAGTGGCAGTTTGTTATGAGTTCTTTCTGTTCTGAGTTTCACAGGTCTTGAGTGAGGTCTCTGTGCCCCCATGAAAGCAGTGCCAGCTGAGAGAGCTGTTGAATGTTTGCCTCGCTCAGTTAAATACGTGTGAGCCACTAAACTCCAGTGTCTTTATAATTCTGCCAGTACCCCCTTTCCTCCAAATTCCCATTTTGTTCATGGTCATGAGTAAGCAGAACTTCTGATAAAATTGAATCAGGAGTATCTATAATTTGGTGGCTCAGCTTTGGTGAGATGGAATCTTGCTTTTACTAGCTATTGTTAAAAACAGCATACTTTGCTCTGAATTTTAAATGATAAATAGAAAACAATTGAGTTGAAATAATTAATGAAGTGGGATAAACGCTACAATCAAAACAAAAAAAAAACTGATTTTTTTTTTCAGCAGCATGAAAATAACAGCTTAGATTGTTTTTCTAGTCAAACTAAATTGTTTTAACTATCCTGTCATCATTCTTGTAAAACATTTTTGATTCCTTTTTTCACTTCCATTGTCTATTGACATTTCTTAATATTTTATATTGCAAAATCTTGTACTAGGATTCATTAGTTGATGAATGTCTTCAAAAGGCAAATTTTTCACATGTTCCTTCTTATCCTTTTATTTTCTTTTGTGCTTTTTCTTTTACACCTTTACCATATCATGGCTCACTTGAGTTTCTTCTGTTATTATAGCCTGAAGAACAACCTTCATGTAAATGAAATACATTGACTCATGAATGAAAATAGAATTGACATTGGTCAGTGTCTCTGTTGGTGAGATTTGCTTCCTTAACTTGCTTAGAGGGCAAACAATTATTTCACTTTTGTTTACAGTGATTTGCACCTTCTGAGGTGTCTGGTTATGCACAGACACATGCATATATATGATTGTTCATAATTTTTTTAGTACTTAATGGTTTACCAAGAACCTTAACCTGAAGTTTCTTACTTAACTTTTGAGGAAAAGCAGTAGACTTGTGTTTTTACTCTGACTCTTAACTCTTTGGACGGTCCCTTTTTCATTATAAAGTATCTCAGATCTCTAAAGATGTAAGCTGTTATGCAAAAGATCAAAAAGATGTTCTTTCGCATCTTTCAAACCATACTCTTCACTTAGAGACACAATCAGTTTATTATTAATACTAATATCAGTTTATTATTTGTGATGATGACATATTGAAAACGTGTTAGTCCTCTGCACAGGCCTTGTTATAACACTTCCAAGATCAGAACTCTGGCTTCTGGATTAAAAGACTGAGTGGCATTTGATCCCTTTGCTCCTTCCTTTTGTATTTGTGTGTACAGATCTTTTTTACCACTCCATGCACACCTGTTGGCTTATAGGTGTGTGTTAGATTGCAATAGAGTTTACATTTCTTAATCACATTTCAAATATTCTGTCAGTGCTGGTCTGTCCTTTAAGCCAGCATCTAATGTCTAACTTCCTTTCCATCCTTATAGGCTGAAATTTCTTTTTTCCATGGGGGAACTTTCTGTGCCCACCAGCTGTCCTGTCTAAATGTATTGATAGTAGCAGCACTCTGGTATAGGGTTATTCAGTGCTGGAGAAAATAGGGAAGAGAAGAGAATTTCTCTTTGGAAAACTTAAAAAAGTAATAACGCCAGAATTATTCTGCTTATCATTCAAATAGATTATTTTTATTTTTCTAATGATTTGTTGTAGTTGGTAAGATGTAAAACTTTGAAATTTTGGAAGTTTTTCATTTAGAGAAGAGCTATCAAATGATCAAACAATTTCTAAATGGAGGTCATCTATCATTTTTCTTCCCTAAGTTGCCTTTTAGCTTCCCACCTCTCTCACCAGGTGACCCTATATTATCTTTGTTAATATTCTCTTTGGTTGACAGCATAATTTTGAATTATCAAATGCACACCCAGCAACCTTGCAAAAAAATATGTGGCTAATATTTTCAACCAAATGATCAAATCAGATAAAGACATTTTCAGGCTCTGAATCTCCTTTAATGGTCAGTCGAAATCTCATTTACTAGGAATCTAAGATTATCCTTTTCTCATGTTTTATGATCTCTTTTTTCTAATGGAGAGAAACTTGATATGTAAGTTGATTAATATTTATTTGTTGAATAACTATAAACATAACATTGCAGGATTAGGATTCCAAATCCTATTAGGATTCCAAAAAATGGATATGATGTTTTTAACTGATCTTGAAAAGCTAATCATTTTGTTGGGGAAAGAAAATATATGAAAAGATAATAAAAGAAGGCAGTTTTGTAATTCTTATCCCATAACTCACAGCAGGGGGTGGCAACTTTAGCACTGTGTTGTAAAGTTTATTTAATTATTAAGGACCCTTTTTTCAATTTGTTGGAAGATGTGTAATGAGAAATCTCTTGCTTATGTTCTGAAACAGTTGTCACTTTATAGCTCTCCCACCTTTCCCTGCCTTGTAGGATATAGTAATTCTGTGGAATAGTTTTGGTAATTCAAAGAGATTATCATTTTGATCCATTCATGGTATTTAGAGGCATAGGATTAGGAAATGCGACAATGGCATAAAGGCATAGATTTTATAATTACCAAACCAGGGTTGGAATCTTGGATCTGCCATCTTATAGCTTTGTGACCTGGCGCAAGTCATTTAGCTTTTCTGAGCCTAGTTTGATCTCCTGAAAATGGGTTATTTTTGGTAATTTTTTGAGGATTTGTTGGGTTAATATGTGTGCACAATAAACTTAGTATGGTCCCCAGCATACAATGTTTACTCAGGTAGTTCCTACAATTAGAAACGAAGAATATGGTGGACATCTTCATCTCAGTACTTGAGAAAAGATGCTCTGACATTTCTGATTGATTCAATATAAATATATTGGAGATAGAAGGTTCACACCTGCTTTATCAAAAATATTCATAGTCATTCACTTCTAGACCTTTCTCCTTCGTGTCTAGATTCATTGGCCCCAAAATGATACAGTGAAATACAATTTTAAAATTCTTTTTGGGAATGCAAGGTGTGACTAAAGAACAGACCACAGGAAAACATGGCCATCTGATGCAACTACCATCACATGTTCTTTAAAAAGGCCCGTTTTCTGAAACACTAGCATAAAAAGACTTGGCTTTTTAAAAAGCTGGAAGGGAGGCAAGTAAAAACATAACAAATAAAAGTAGAAAAGGGCCACATGGTCCCTCAAGCATCCTAAATATTTCAGACCCACTCCAGGTACACAAATTACAACACAATGTGATGTAGTTCCCATTAACTTTCGAGATGGTGTATACACCTGATACAAGAAATGATAGATGCTATGCTTGGTCTTTGAGGGATATTGTAAAATTATGTTGCTGGAGCCCTTTTTTCTTCATTGTCAGCACAAATCCTTGTTTATTAAAGATTTAGCTTGAAGGAAATTTTAATTAATTACAGGTGCAGTAAATCCTGCCTGGGAAGCTGCCGAGCTGTGTTTACCGTGAATGGCCTTCATGTGCCTGTGCTCCACTCTGCTCTGCCTGCTGCCTGACAGTGTGATTTATGGCTGTTGTTTTCTACCAGTCCACTGTTTGCCCTCTAGGAGGGATTGGTCTCCTGAGCCTCCATAATAACAGCAGCACTTTCACAGACATCTTTTAATGACAACAGCACTGCATTCAGTAAGGCAGGCTAATTGCAGATGTACCCTATTAATTGCAAAAACTAGGAGAGGTTACATATTTTACAAGCTTTTAATTTGAAACCGCCCGAGATGATTTGTCTTAAGTGTTTGGATAGAGACGTCCATAATATTCAACAATTCACCATTATTGAAACTCCGGTCTAGGCAGTTATAGAATTCTGAGATTGAATCAGGTAAAAACAAATAGTCTTAGATGGGTTTTTACCCAGTGGCTGTTAAGTGGAGGTTATGTTTTCAACGTGGACATTAAAAAAATTTCTTACTCTTTTTATAAAAGCATCTTTGATTCTTTTTTTTTTTTTTTTTTTTTAAAGGATTTTCTTATTTATTTATTTATTTATTTTTTTTGGCTGTGTTGGGTCTTCGGTTCGTGCGAGGGCTTTCTCCAGTTGCGGCAAGCGGGGGCCACTCTTCATCGCGGTGCGGGGACCGCTCTTCATCGCGGTGCGCGGGCCTTTCTCTATCGCGGCCCCTCCCGTCGCGGGGCACAGGCTCCAGATGCGCAGGCTCAGCAATTGTGGCTCACGGGCCCAGCTGCTCCGTGGCATGTGGGATCTTCCCAGACCAGGGCTCGAACCCGTGTCCCCTGCATTAGCAGGCAGATTCTCAACCACTGCGCCACCAGGGAAGCCCAGCATCTTTGATTCTTATCATCATACATCTTTTTGAATATGGTAGAAATTTTGTATTTCTATAGTTAACGTTACAGAATTTTCCAAATAAACTTCAATTCTTAGACATGTCAAAGAAGCTAAACATCACTCTGGTGGTATGTATTTGAGAGGCATGGCATCTCGTTTGTTTAACTGTGGAAAAGTGATGTCCAAAATCCAGGGTGGCGTTCCTTGAAGGGTAGTGGAATTGCTGTGGTGAGTCACTGCATCTAGCAGTTAGGAGTTCCAGGGTCATGAGCAAGTAGATCCACATGGGCAGGGTTTGGCTGTGATCCAGCAGACATTTTATAAATGTGAGTGGTAATTTCACTTCTGCTGTATTTCAGGCCCCAAACAGTTGTCGTTGTTTTACTCCCATTTCTCTCTGGGCACAAAGCTCTGTGCCTGGAGTAGCACAGGGCACGGGGCATTCCTGTGTGTCAGTCTGCTGTCGTTCCACGCCCTACCTGCTTCATGACTTCTGGCAGCCACTGCTGTCCCAGGAGGAGGAAGAGATGGGGATAGAGTTGGGATAGCTGCCTGCCCAGAATCTCAGTGGAAAATTCAGATGTGGAGGAGCTGTTGAAATCAGCTCTGGCTTCTAAAAGTCTCAGGACTGGTGGGATGCGTTCGAGGTGGAGCAGTGCATCTCTGGACAGCCTGCTTTTCTTCACTGGACACTGGACACTAGCCACCGTGGCAGAGCCGGTGGCAGTGCAATAGCAGTGTAGTCAGGGAGAAGTGGGTAAGGTGAGGCATGGGAGAGTCTATACGTGTGTCTGTAAGACTGTGAGCCTTGAGGTATTTAGTGCTGCATTCATCATAAGGTAAAAAAAAAAAAAAAAAAAAAAAAGTCAGGAAATGGTTAAATCAGGTGTGGCCCTCGATGTAGTATTGCGTAGGCACGGAAGATCATGAATAGGAAGATGGCAAAACAATATTATGACATGAGAAAAGTTCCTCTTTTCCTCTTTCAAAATTTTCTTGGCCATTGTTACACCCTTTTATATTCTATTGAATTAAAAAATATTTTAACCCTTGTTTATTAAGATAATATTTTTTAAGATGTTGAATTTTATGAAATTTGTATGACTATGATTACATGAATTATTGTATTCGTTTTCCTAATATTTAGCTATTCTTCTATTTCTGTGATGCCTTGTTAGCTTCATATAGTACTAGATTTTATTTATAAAGTAATGAATTTCTAGTTGGGGAGTACACACACTGTGTGAGTATGTTGCTTCTGTCAGTTTTGAAAAACAGGGTTTTGCTAGCCTTCTATCTTTTTCTGTATTTTGGAACCGTTTCAATAACAGGATTGATTCCTACTTCACTCGTAAAACCCTTTGGGTCTAGTAGACTTCTGGTGGGAAAACCATAACATCCTTTTCAAGTCCTTCAGTATTGGTCTGATTGGTTTGTCTCATTTTTCTTGGGTCCATTTTGGTAATGTTCAGATTCTCTGTCAAAGTTCAGATTCTTTGGCATTGGATTGCACATGGCATTGGCTAACATTTTGTGTTCTCTGCCTCTGTGGTGACTCCTTTAATGTTTTTCATGCTGCCCATCTGAGTCTGTTCTTCGGGCTGACTTTCCAGAGGTCTGTCTGTTTTTTGGTCTTTTCAAAGAGTTACTTAGTTTTTTTTTTTTTTTATCAATTCTACCAGGTTTTGTCCTTAAGCTTCACTAATTTTTGTTTTTATCTTACTGTCTCACTGTCTTTATTTAGCCAATTGTATTGGCTGCTTGGTTTGATTTCAGCCCCAGTAGGGTGTGGGGAATGAGTATCTTTGTGTGGGTTAAGACTCTGCTGAGAGCTATTAAAAGGAGCTCGCTGATGGAGAGACTCAGATCCTTTGGATCCTAACTATAAACTTCTAGTTGCCTTTAGTCTTCCTCTGTCTCTTCTGACTGTCGAACTCTGAGAAGCTGTGGCCGTGTCCCCTGCCGGCTGTGGACGTGCCCCTTTGGCAGCACAGCTCTAAGGGCTGTGCCTTGGGTTCTGGTGCAGTGCTCCGGGCAGGCAGGTAAAGGCCTGGCTCTTCTCTCTAGTGTGTTGTCTCCTTAAAATACAAAAGAAGCGCTCCTTTTCCTGTTCACTTCTTGTTGTCTGATGTTTGTATTTCTGATCCTGCCCTGTTTTTGTTTGCATTTCCTTGGGACATCTTTAATAGTTCCCATACTCTTAACTCTCAGCACCGGTCTAGTTCGGGTCGCATCTCTTAAACACAAGGCCAGGTTTTGGCTGTACTTTACTAGTGGAAAGGGTCACTGCTGACAGCCCACTGTCACGTGGAGACCCTGACATAAATGTTAGGTCTGAAACCAGCTATCTTACTTTCTGTTTATTGTATTTTCTGCTTTTTATATTTTCTTAATTCGTTTTCTGTTTCCTATTAGAAAATTTTCTATTCCTATATCTGTTTTTTTCCTGATAGTTCTACAGTCTATCACTTTTCTGGTATTTATGCTGAAGTAGCAGCTATTAATCAATAAATGGGCTTAAATTTTTTATGAATGTATTTCAATCTGTTTTTCTGTCCTGATAAAGAATTGAACAGTATTCATCACCTGTGCCCCATTCTACCATTGATAAGGTGGGATTTTTAGTACACTCTTAATTTCCCCTGTTCTCACTCCAGGTTTTGTTAAATTAAACTGGAATTATAATCATGTAAAAACACATCCCTTTTTATATTTTAGATAATTTCATAACAGTTTCATTAGTACTTAAAACAATGTTTTTTGTTTTTTTTTTTTTTTAATTTATTTATTTATTTTTGGCTGTGTTGGGTCTTCGGTTCGTGCGAGGGCTTTCTCCAGTTGCGGCAAGCGGGGGCCACTCTTCATCGCGGTGCGGGGACCGCTCTTCATCGCGGTGCGCGGGCCTTTCTCTGTCGCGGCCCCTCCCGTCGCGGGGCACAGGCTCCAGACGCGCAGGCTCAGCAATTGTGGCTCACGGGCCCAGCTGCTCCGTGGCATGTGGGATCTTCCCAGACCAGGGCTCGAACCCGTGTCCCCTGCATTAGCAGGCAGATTCTCAACCACTGCGCCACCAGGGAAGCCCAAAACAATGTTTTAATATTAATTATTGTTTTAATAATTTAAGAATGGTAGGTATATTACATGTAATCTTCCCTTAAAAGTATTTTCTTTTATAGTAAAGTAAGAGGCAGTGTTGCCTAATGTTTAGTTAATAGTGGCTTTGGAGTTGGCTGCTTTTCTATGCTCAAATCCTAGCACCACTTTACCAGCTATGTGACCTGATAACATTATTTACTATCTCTAAGCCACAGTTTTCCCCTCTGTAAACTGGGGGTAAGGACCTCTGTCCTCTCTCAGAGTTGCTGTGAGCACTCAGTCTGTGATGAGCATGGGGCGGGGAGCTCTGCTGCCTGCTCTTGTGCAGAGTGCGGGGTCCTGAGCACCTTTCTTCTCCCACCAGGGAAAGGAGTTGCATTCTTTTAGTGACCGCACCCCTGCACCGGCTGGAGGTAGCATGCTGTTCTTAGGCCATCTCTTGCTGGTTTATTTTCTGTCCTTGCCGAGCTAAAGGTGGAATTTGTTATTTTTTTCTGTCAAGCATGACTGCTAATTTGGATCAATGCAGAATTCCAGGGTCTTTGCTTTCCCCCTAGAATTATGGAAAGATTTGCCCTTCGTTTTCTGACATATTTAGTGTTGCAGAAAAGATATCCAACGCAGGTAGTCTTTTTCCTTTGCAGGGAATCTTTTTACAGTCTGTTTTGTTCAGGCTAGAAGCTACAGCATTTTCTCGTTTTCCCTTGTTTTTGGGATTCAGACATCTAACAGGTTTGTACGCAGGTGTATGGCTGTTTCGGTGTTTTGTTCTACACACTCTAGTCTTTCCTCAGAAGTTTTTTCTATCATTTTTAAAATCACTTCTTTTATATCCTTTGTACTCTGTCCTTCTTGAATTCATGTTATACATCATTAGAGCTCCTGGATTTGTCTTTCTTGTCTCCTTGGCTTTTCTCTCATTTTCTTTCGTTTTATAAAAAAAACGTTTTCCATCTACCGTGTTGTTTTCAGTTTAACAAGGATTGACACAAAGGATGTTCTGGAAAAATAAAAATTGGGTAAGTGTTTACATGTTATACGTTTTTCTGGTCTTCTTATGAGCCCTCCTCCCCCACAGTAGTGGACATACTAGTCAGTGTTTACAACTTACAGATTAATGAAACATAAACTTCACTGCTGATAATGTATAATTCTGTCGTATGTATTATGTTTGTGTACATATTTATAAAGTGCCTTAGATTGCATCATGATTGAAAGGTTGATTTTTTAAAAAATTTTTAAACATTTTATTATATTTATTTTTCCTTTCAGTTTTATTGAGATATAATTGACATACAGCACTGTACAAGTTTGAGGTGTACAGCATAATGATTTGAGATACATACACATGAAATAATTATCACAGTAAGCTTAGCGAACATTCATCCTCTCATAGATACAAAATTAAAGGAATAGAAAAAAATTTCCTTGTGATGAAAACTCTAGAGTTTACTCTCTCAACTTTCATACCTAACATACAGGAGTGTTAATTATATTTATCACGTTGTACATTACATCCCTAGTACTTAGCTTATAACTGGAAGTTTGTACCTTTTGATTGCCTTCATCCAATTCCTCCTCCCCCCCATCTTCCACCTCTGGTAACCGCAACTATGACATATCTCTTTTTCTATGAGTTTGTTTTTGAAGTATAATTGACCTATAACACTATGTTAATTCCTGTTACACAACATAGTAATTCAATATTTCTATAGGTTTCAAAATGATCTTCATGATAAGTCTAATTATTATATGTTACCATACAAAGATATTGCATAGTTATTGACTAGATTCCCCCACACTGTACATTTCACCCTTGACTCATTTATTTTGCAACTGGAAGTTTGTACCGCTTAATCTCCCTCACCTATTTCTTCCCTGCCCATCCCCTGTTTGTTCCTGGTATCTATGGCTACTTCTTTCTTTTCTTTTTTTTTTTTTTAACATCTTTATTGGAGTGTAATTGCTTTACAATGGTGTGTTAGTTTCTGCTGTATAACAGAGTGAATCAGCTATACATATACATATATCCCCATATCTCATCCCTCTTGCGTCTCCCTCCCACCTTCCCTATCCCACCCCTCTAGGTGGTCACAAAGCACCGAGCAGATCTCCCTGTGCTGTGTGGCTGCTTCCCACTAGCTCTCTATTTTACATTTGGTAGTGTATATATGTCCATGCCACTCTCTCACTTTGTCCCCGCTTACCCTTCCCACTCCCTGTGTCCTCAAGTCCATTCTCTACGTCTGCGTGTTTATTCCTGTCCTGCCCCGAGGTTCTTCAGAACCATTTTTTTTTAGAGTCCATATATATGTGTTAGCATTTGGTATTTGTTTTTCTCTTTCTGACTGACTTCACTCTGTATGACAGACTCTTGGTCCATCCACCTCACTACAGATAACTCAATTTTGTTTCTTTTTATGGCTGAGTAATATTCCATTGTATATATGTGCCACATCTTCTTTATCTATTCATCTGTCGATGAACACTTAGGTCGCTTCCATGTCCTGGCTATCGTAAACAGAGCTGCAATGAACATTGTGGTACATGACTCTTTTTGAATTATGGTTTTCTCAGGGTATATGCCCAGTAGTGGGATTGCTGGGTCGTATGGTAGTTCTATTTTTAGATTTTTAAGGAACCTCCATACTGTTCTCCATAGTGGCTGTATCAATTTACATTCCCACCAACAGTGCAGGAGGGTTCCCTTTTCTCCACATGAAAGGTTGATTTTATTTATTTATTTTTTTGGCCATGCCACGTGGCATGTGGGATTTTAGTTCCCTGACCAGGGCTTATACCCGTGCTTCTTGCATTGGAAGCGGGGAGTCTTAACCACTGGACCGCCAGGGAAGTCCTTAAAAGGTTGATTTTAAGAGTCATGCTCATTTAACTTCTTATTTAAAACTGGCTTTACCATTTTGTCATCATTTTAGGAGAAACTAATTCAAGATATTGCTCATTGTCATGGGATCTTGATCACTTCTTACTCCTACGTTCGACTGATGCAAGATGATATTAGCAGGCATGACTGGCACTACGTGATCTTGGACGAAGGACACAAAATTCGGAATCCAAATGCTGCCATCACTCTTGCTTGCAAACAGGTGTGACCTCTTATAACAAGGAGGGTTTCCAGGTGGATAATATTTAATTGAGAATAAACTCTGCTTTTAGTAACAGACTTATTGAATCTTTCCTTGTGCTTTTGCGTAAGGAATTTGAAATACACATTTTGCCTTAATGCAGAACACTTTTCATTCTTGCACTTAATCATGTTTTCTAAAATTCTCATTGTTCACATTACTTAATGTCTCTTGTAGGGATCAGTTGTTAGAATGTAACCAAATCCAACTCTAGTCCATAGTCTTCAGCTTGAACAGTAAGAAAAATTCTCCCCTATATATATATATTTTAATCTATGTGTAATTGAAGAATTAAACTTGCATAAAATGTCTACGTTTTAGAGGAGACCAAAATAATATGTAGTTGTGTTAAATAATAAGATTGCGTGGGAGTGTTTTGGGATAGGGTTGGTGATCATCTGCTACAAGGTGAATTTAACAGAAAAGTCCTTGCTTTCCCCGAACAGTTCCGCACCCCTCATCGCATCATCCTGTCTGGCTCACCGATGCAGAATAACCTCCGTGAGCTGTGGTCACTCTTTGATTTCATCTTCCCGGGAAAGTTGGGCACGTTGCCTGTGTTTATGGAGCAGTTCTCAGTCCCCATCACCATGGGGGGGTATTCAAATGCCTCCGCAGTACAGGTAATGTATCAGGCAGGTGACACTTCTGGTATTTTAATATTTAAAACGTTCCTACTAAATACTATACTTTGTAGCCAAGTCATTCAGAATGTAAGGGAAATGACCAAGCTTATCAATTGGTATCTGATAAAAACCACAAAATTATTTTTGCTTGATAGCGCATAATTTTCCAGATGAGTTTTTAAAAAATCATGTAAAATATTCAAGAGCAGTCAGAAATTATGAGATAAGAGTGAGTTACTTCTGGACAGCATATAATAGTGCAAATTGGGTAGTCCATCTTATAAAGTACTTTACAAGCTTAGAAAAGGGGACACCAGGGAAGACTTAACAAGACCTATATACCCTTTAACCTGATGCTGGGAAAACAGGCTGGGAAAAGTGGGACATTCTAGGTTAGAGCAACAGTATGAACACAGCCACTCTGTGTGACCACGAGCAGCAAAGAGACACGCTTGACTGGACTGGAGATGCTTTTGGGGGAGTTGCAGGAAAGCTGTGGATGCCGGCAGTGGGGGCCTTGAAGGGAGGCAGGAGCGCTTAGGCAGGGAAGAGCCATTGAAGGTGTTTGAGCAGGAGGCTGGGAGCAGGCTGTTCTTGGAGGGTTACTCAGGCTGCAGGTAGTTGTGGGAGGGAGGTTGGCATTGAGGGACCTGCAGGAATCGTTGGGGGTGAGGGTGATGAGAGCCTGGACCTAGATGTGGGTGATGGTCCTGAGAAAGCAGGTCCAGAACAAGAGTCCCAAGTGGTGTTTTCTAGGCAGAACAAACAAGATGTGGAGGTTGATAAGATAAAGGAAATGGGTGGGGGGGTGGTGAGCTTGCTGCAGCAGATCCTTGAGGTTTCAGGCCTGGTGACTGGTAGAGTGCGGTTGTCACAGACAGGAATGTTAGGAGGTGAGGCCAACTGGAGGGCGGTTCATGGCATTTGGGGGCAGGCTCCAGCCTCCATGAGAGGCTGGGTCTCTGCACAGCTCTCAGGTGGGGGCCTGTACCTGCCAGGTTATGACTGAGCCAGAAATAAAATACATAACTAGAAAAAGAATTTTAGACCTTTAAGATTAGAGGACTGTAAGAAACCATTTTAATACCTTTAAAATTTTGAGATGGAATGATTTTTGATTTTTAATTAACTTTTACGAGAGCTCTCTTCCTCCACTGAATCCCCGTTATCCTTCATGTATCCTGTTCTTTTTTTTTTTTTTAACTCTTTATTTTGGAATAATTTCAAACTTAACAGAAAGTTGCAAGAATTGTAAAAAGAATGCCTAGATTCCCTAATTGTTAGCATTTTGCTAACATTTTGCCATATTTGCTTTATCTTTCCTTCCCTCCCTCCCTCTCTCTCTCTCTCCCCCCCATACACACACACACACACACACACACACACACACACACACAAATTTATACTTTTTTTTTTCTGAATCATCTGAGTAAGTTGTAGACGCGATGCCCCTTTTCTCCAAATCCTTTAGTGTATATTTCCTAAGAACAGGGATGTTGTCTTACATAACCATAGTATAAACATCAAAATTAGGAGGAAATGTAACATTGATGTAATTCTGTTATCTAATCTATTCGTCATTCACATTGTGCAAGTTGTTCCAGTAATTTCCATGTCTCTTTAGTCTCCTTTAATCTGAAGCTGTTCCTCTGATCTTTCTTTTGCCTTCATGACTTGACATTTTTGAAGACTACAGGCCTATTATTTCATAGAATGTGCCTCACCTTGGTTTTGTTTTCCATTCTTTGTGATTGGAATCAGGTTATACCTTTTTGGCAGGAGTATCACAGAAGTGACCTGTCTTTCTCAGTCCTTTACTCGTATCTGGAGGCACATGCTGTTGCTTTGTCCCTTCATCGGTGGTGGCCTGATTACTGGGTAAGGTGTTGTGTGTCAGATTTCTAAACTCTTTGAAGCTACCACTTCTCCTTTATAATTAATAAGTCATTTATGGGGGGATACTTTGAGGCGGTGCAAATGTGGTCTGTTTCTTCCTTGAAGTCCTTGTTTCAGAAGTTTGTGCACTTATCTTTTTTCCCTTTTTAGACTGTAAAGTCCTTGGGAGCAGAGGTACTGCTTTTATTCGCTCCTTTTTGCTTTAAGTCCATAGTTGCCATGAAATAGAGAATCCCAAGAAGATAGTCTGTCAGCAGATATTTTGTGTGTCAGGCTGGGGCTAAAATGATGAGAAATGGCTGACAATCAGAACCTTCCCTTGAATAGCATTCCTGGTCCAGTGGAGAGTGTGCAGGGGGGAAAGTGGTAAATAAACAGATGATCACAGTATAGGGTAATGAAGACTGTGCTCAGGGGAGATAGCCAATAGCAGAGCTTGTGGGAGTCAAGGCAGGCTTCCTGGGTGAGGGATGATTAGGACCTAAAAGGCTGAGGAGGGTGAGGGGGAAGAACATTAACTACCCAAAACATGGACTGCCTCTTAGATTTGTACATTTAGCCTGTGCAGGGGATTTTAGAACTGAAAAGAACCCGAGGAGTCATCTAGTTGAGCCTCCTCATTTCATGCTCAAGGTTATTGAGACTGAGCATTTTGGTGACTTGCCTGAGGTCACTGGGCTCTGGAAGAGGCAGAACTGGGGAGGAGTTATCACTCTGCCTCCTCAGGAATAGGAAGGAAGCGTGAGCGGGCTCAGCAAGGTGTCCACTTTCCATAGCAGTGGGGAGGTGGAGTGACGGAGGAGCACAGTTGGATCCCCACTGTGCGTTTTTACTCACAGAGAGACAGACACAAGAAGCAGAAGGGAATTCAGTATAGAATTGGCCCAAAAGTTGGACTGGAGAATGTGGCGTGACGTCAAAGCTAAAATAGGGTTTCTTGGTCTTCCCTGCTCTCACATCCCCACCCCAGTTTAGAGCTTAAGATCTTCCTCTGGGGAGAGTGGGGTGTGAGAAACAGACCCGTCCCCAGCCACTCTGAGCTCCAACCCTTGCAAGTTCAGCACAAGTGGGCTGGGGGCGGGCGGACTTTCCAGAAGGGTAGACGGACAGGAGAGAGCGAGCTGCCAGGCCACTCGCCAGCCCAGCCCTGGGTTTCCAGCGCCATCAGCATCTCACTCATTCTTCGAGAGGAGAGAAATGGAGATAGACGTGAGCATGTGGGCAGAGTTTCCTTCACATGCTGTATATATTTTTAGGAAGATTTTAAATAATGTACTTGCTTCCTTGGTAGGACTGCAGTGTCTTGTTAAATTTTGAAATTTATCTCAGCATTACGAGCCATAAAATGTACCTGATTATCATCTTCAGGTAATTTTTATCAATGTCTTAATGATACATTTATAGGGTTACCTGTAACCAAAAGTCATTGATGAATGGAGTTTCTTTGTTACTGTTTGCTGGTCCAAGTAAAACTGTTTTTATGTTTACACATACAAGATATACACACATACATGACATACATGTATACAGACTTGAGTGAGGTGTTCTTAGGGTCTTTTAAGGTGTTTTCTTTTTTACCATGTTAATTTTTAAACGTGAATTTTTCTGTGTTTATTCAGGCTCTTTTTATTATTCATTTTGCTGAATAACTTTCTTAAATTTAAGCTTTGGTTGGAAATTTTCTTGTTCCATTAAATAGTGTTTACTAGGTTGTTAAGCCTATTTAGATTTTTTTCAAAGTATCAATAATTTATTGAATTCTGTGTTTGCCTTTAAGTGAATTGCAGAGAGAGTGGTTTCCTGCACTGTGGGTCTTTGTTTTTCTCTGGACAGTTAATAGCCATCTCATGTGGCTGTGCTCCATTACAGAGCCATATGCTCCATTTTAGGCTGGAGTGACCTTTCATTTCTGGGATCATAGGGCTTTTCTTGAACTTACTCTCTGAGTCTCCTGTGGGCAGTAATCTCTGCTTATTATCTGCTGTTCCCCTTGCTGCAGCGTTTCCCTGAGTTAGTGTTTGATCTTCAGTCTTGCGGAGTAGCAGTTCCTTTGTGGCTATTGGAGAGTACAAGATTATAAACTGAGATTTGTTTGAAAGCAGTTTTTTTCCCTAGAGGGGGTCAAGCACTGAATAAATCTCCACTTTAGGGTTTAACTATATAATAATAATTAAATAGAGGTGGAACAGGGCACAAAATTACCAGTTGTTCTTTCGTACATTTTGGTTAATGAGAAGTTTCATTTTGTTTTGTTTTTTTACTGATGATATTATTATGAAAGCTACTGCGTCCAGGAGTATATGGAACTTAAATTTTTACAAACCATTTTCCTACTGTTTCCAACAATTTTGTACGACCATTGGTCATTGTTTTAAAAAATTTTTTTTAAGCATTGGAATCAATTGAGAGGTAAGAACAAACGCATTCCTTAGATATACAGTAATTGTTTCCCCTTTTCTCTTATTAAAGGTTAAAACTGCTTATAAGTGTGCATGTGTTCTACGAGATACCATAAATCCATACCTACTGCGGAGAATGAAGTCGGATGTCAAAATGAGCCTTTCTTTGCCAGATAAAAACGAACAGGTCTGTAAATACAGGAATTATCAAAACATTCCTAAAGCACAGGTGTACCTGTCATTCACCCTGCTTTTCACACACAGAATAGGTGAGGCTAACAGGTGTGGTCTCTGGTGCTGTGGGGCAGGCTAGTCTACAGCTGTATATACCTGCCTACGATAGGTGAGCCTGCTGGACTCAGGAGTGACTGGAGGGCGGGGAAGTGGAGGTGGTCATTGTGCACGTCCTTTCAGGGAGTTTTCCCCCTCAGTTTTTTTTTTTTTTAATTAATTAATTTATTTTTGGCTGCGTTGGGTCTTTGTTGCTGTGCGCGGGCTTTCTCTAGCTGCGGCGAGCGGGGGCTACTCTTGGTTGCGGTGTGAGGGCTTCTCATCGCGGTGGCTTCTCTTGTTGCAGAGCACGGGCTCTAGGCGCGCGGACTTCAGTAGTTGTGGCTCGAGGGCTCTAGAGCGCAGGCTCAGTAGTTGTGGCGCACGGTCTTAGTTGCTCCACGGCATGTGGGATCCTCCCGGACCAGGGCTCCAACCTGTGTCCCCTGCATTGGCAGGCAGATTCTCAACCACTGCGCCACCAGGGAAGCATCCCCCTCAGCTTTTGGAGCATCTAAGGTGTGGAGCACTTATCTGAGGAAGATGAGTGGGTTTTCAGATCTGGTGCAAAGATGAAAGGGTCGTCCTGGGTCCCATGTAGGGACCTACTGGTCTGAGAATAAAGGAAAACAACCAGGTGTGGCAGATGAAGAAGTAGATACATTTTACAGAGTGAACGTTAGGAAATCAGGCCTGATAGCTTCAGTTTCTATTTCTGTTTTTTTGTTTTTGATGTTTTTAAGTAGAGGTTGAGACACAGGTGGCGGGTGGGTGGCTTGGGGAGAGTGAGGAGTGTTGTCACGGCCGTCTGGGTGTGAGCAGGTGCTGAGCGGGGGGGTCCTCTCTAGGACGCCGCCCTGGTGGGGCTGTCTCCAGCCTCACTCAGCACTTACCAGAAAGGAGTGGAGAAGGCAGGCAGTTGAGTTCTTCTTTTGGAAGTTTGCAGGGCAGATGCAGTGGGTGGCAGAGGGGTAGCTGAAGGAAAATACCGTGGGTTTGTGACTAGCCGAGGAGCATAGGCCGTGAAATGGTGGCGGTGGTCTTGGAGAAAGTGAGGAGGGTTGAGAGGCAGAACGTTGGGGGGTGAGGGGAACGTGGGGGCATGGATTAGTAGGTGCCGTTGGGCTGGCAGGGTAAGGGGTTGTCAGAAGTGAGTCTGGTAAACTTGGGGATGGCTTAGAACTCCAGGAAAGGGAGGGGGTGTGCCAGGCAAGGTTAAGGCCCCTGGTCAGGTTTGCTGAAGTGAAGTGTGGGTTGAGGGGCTTGCGAGCTGACATGGTCTGAGCACTCAGAGGCTGGGATGGAGGGAGCATTGTGCACCTGGTCCTGAACTTCCCCATGAGCAGCAAGCCAGGCTTCAGGGACTCCTGGGATAGTGGGGTGGGGAGCAAATGGCATGGGGACCAAAAAGTGGATGGAAGACAGAAACGGAGGGGGCTGTTGAGAGGAGGGAGCTCTTCTTTGCTCAGCGCTGAGATGTGGCTTTTTTTTGTTTTGTTTTTAATAAGAGGTACACGGTGAAAATTACATACACTGTGCTCTTTTGATGAGTACATTTTGTTAATATTTTAGTTATTTTGTTTTGTTAAGGTTTTTTTTCAGCTCTGTTTTTACTCTCCCCCTAGGTCTTATTTTGCCGTCTTACAGATGAGCAACATAAAGTCTACCAAAATTTCATTGATTCCAAAGAAGTTTACAGAATTCTCAATGGAGAGATGCAGGTCAGCCAAATAATAGAAACTGGAGAAAGAATTGTGGACCAAGGAAAGTGGGGGAGGAAAGGAAACTAGTACTAGTCAAGGATTCACTATTATTACCCTCTTGAAAATATCTGGGTGTGAACCTTCACTTCATTTGAAGCCCTTCCAGAAGTAAGAGAACACACAGTTTGAGCATGCTCCCTTTTTATCTGTACTGCAGCACTGTTACACTTGAACCCAGCACTGCATGGTCTAGTGGAAGAATGCACTAGACAACAGGGTCTGTAATGGTGGGTCCTACAGGGATTGCTGTTCCTATGTAGCATGTCGGGAGCAGCCCCGGACTGCTGGGGTGCACAGAGGAAGAATTATTGTTATACATTTTTGTATAAGTAATAACATTTTAGTTATTGGCCACATTCAGCAATATATTCTTCATTAAGCTCATGTAGTAAGTTTATCATCAGCTTTAGTCAAAAGCTTCATGTAAACTCTTCAACTTCTTTGTGCTTCAGTATCTTGAAGTGTGAATTGTATTTTTATTTGACATGTAAGACTTCCTTAGTCCTTGGTCCATCCTCATTGGAGGTACAGCTGAGTAGCATGGGATGCTCGGAGATACACTTTCCTGCCTCCTGCATGGAGCCAGATAGAGATGAGTGTGGGTGACAAGGCTGCCTGTGTTCCGTAGTATCTACATGTTTCTTCCTCCAGATTAAGGCATTTTTGTTCTTTTACCCAGCTCTTACTATTTATTTCATCTGTCATTGGCATCTCTAGGAGGTTTTTAAATCATTCACATTTATTCATCTCTCCTGTATCTCCCCTTAACTTATCTTCACGTGTCTCCAAGTTGTGAAGCCTTAGGTGGTCTAGATCAGCACTGTCCGGTAGATAGAGAACGCAAGCCACATGTGTGATTTTAAATTTTCTAGTACTCACATTAAAAAAGATTAAAAAGCAAAACAGGTGAAATCAACTTTGATAATATATTTTATTTAGCCTGATGTATCTAAAATATTTTAATATGTAATCAAAAATTATAAACTGAGATATTTTACTCTTTTTTGTACTAAGTCTTCAAAATTGGATATTTTACATTGGTAAACACATCTCAATTTGGACTAGCCACACTTCACGTGCTCAGTGGCCACACATGGCTCGTGACTGCTGTATTGGACAGCAGAGGTCTCTGGGAAGAAAGACAAGTTACAGATGACTCTGGGGAGTGGTGATGGGGTTCCTGCTTTGTTCAGATCGTTTATTGTTTATTTGTTTAACTGTTTGCTAGTTAAAACTACCATACTCTATGATTTTTGGCTTAATTTATGATTTATCTTTTTCCACTTGAGCTTTTATACTGGTGAGTGTGACTTGAGTCAGGGGTGAAACCTGTGAAAGATTTCCTCTTGTTGGGGCGGGCGGGTGGGCTCTCTCACTTGGGGTCTCCAAGCCCTTCTGCTGCGTGAAAAGTCCTGCCCGTCATTCCCATCCGTGGATTTTCCACGTGGGTATGTTTTCTGATAAACTAATGTAAAGGTAAAGGGAATTTCAACCTCTGACTCACATGTTAAAATATAGAACTTCTAGTGAGGTACTTAGGAGTATAATATTTAAATGCATTTGTTTGTAAAATAGATAGCTAGTGGGAAGCAGTCGCATAGCACAGGGAGATCAGCTCGGTGCTTTGTGGCCAGCTAGAGGGGTGGGATAGGGAGGGTGGGAGGGAGGGAGATGCAAGAGGGAAGAGATATGGGGATATATGTATATGTATAACTGATTCACTTTGTTATAAAGCAGAAACTAACACACCACTGTAAAGCAATTATACTCCAATAAAAATGTTAAAAAAAATAATAAAATAAATGCATTTGTTAAGTTACATGATAGATTTCCCTAAGTTTTAGATGGGCATGATGTTTCTTATTTATATTTAAAAGGTGAGTCAGTTTTTTATATACTGTGAGCTGCATACTTTTTTTTCTAGAGGGAAAATAAATCATCAGCAGTTGAATGTGACCCTGGTAGATATGTTTGGTCCAAAAGGATTTTTTTTGTTTTTAGAGAACTTGCCCTATCTGGAAAAGAAGATGTGTAGAGGTTGATTTCTTCCAGCTCCTAATACGCTGTGATTAGGGAGGAAACTAAGAAGCTGGTGAAGAATTACTTTTTAATCTGTGTTACATATCACACAGCCTCCTTCCTTTCCTTCCGGAGTGAATAGTATTTTACGTGGGGTAATCTGAGTGCATGTAATTCTTTTGTACCATAGATTTTCTCTGGACTTGTAGCCCTAAGAAAAATCTGCAACCACCCTGATCTCTTTTCTGGAGGCCCCAAGAATCTTAAAGGTATCCCAGATGATGAACTAGGGGAAGATCAGTTTGGACACTGGAAACGTTCTGGGAAAATGATCGTTGTTGAGTCCTTGTTGAAAATATGGCACAAGCAGGGCCAACGAGTATTGCTGTTTTCTCAGTCCAGACAGGTGAGTATACAAACCTCATACGAGAAACAAGTTGGTTCTTGATGACTCACAACCATTATTCAAAAAATGAGATATTGTCTAAAATACTGATTCCAAAGGCAAATCCACCCATTGACACTGAAGTGGCAGCCTGCAAAGCTCTTTGGGAGATGGGATCTTTCTCTAGCGTTGGTGCCCAGAAGTTGGCTTTTTAAAAAAGGCTTATTTCCACGTGATTCTGGGGTGCAGGTGAGTTTGGGTCTGAACTCAAATAAATGCCGTGCTGATTACAAAACTTGTAAGAATTAACAGTTTGGAAATACCAAAAATATTCTTGCAGTAGTTACATTTATCTTCCTCGAATCAGGAAACCGCTTTTAATATAAGCCTTTTGGGGAGGATGTGACTCTTTACACAAATGTGGAGTACTCACTGGAGGTGTACATTTGATTTTTAAACTCTTAACATCCTCCACCCCTTCTCCCAAACAGATGTTGGACATATTTGAAGTATTCCTTAGGGCCCAAAAGTATTCCTATCTCAAGATGGATGGTACCACTGCGATAGCTTCAAGACAACCACTGATTACAAGATACAATGAGGTAACAAGTGAACAGAACGATGTAGTTACATGGTGCTACCTTATGCAGAGGGGAAAGAAGGAGAGGTCTACAGTGCCTACATCTGGGATTAGGCAGTGGGTGCTTTTAACTCAGTGCATTTCTGGATTATTGGGATGTGTGTGTGTTTAAACAGAGAATGTGTATTCCTTCTTGAAAACCCAGGTTTAAATATTGCTAATATAATTGATATTAAAAGTAGAAGCTGTGAGATGGGATCTTGACTGACCAAAGGTTTCTGGGGCATAACCCATTGCTTGTATTGGGAACAGGCTTCCGTGTGGAGAATATGTAAAGGCAGAGGTGAAGAGCTGTAACTGGTCTTCCATGTGCATACTGAGTGTTGTGTGTCTTACCTCTAGGACACATCCATATTTGTGTTTCTTCTGACCACTCGGGTGGGTGGCCTAGGAGTCAACCTGACAGGGGCAAACCGAGTCATCATCTATGACCCTGACTGGAACCCAAGCACAGACGTGCAGGTCCGTTTATTTTGTTTAAAGGAGCGTGTTGGTGACATACTATCTGATGGCTTGCACTCGGGAGCGTCCTTCGGTGCCACGTTACCCTCAGCATATAGCTCACATCTTGGTTGTGGCTTGTCTTCAGCTTGGAGTAAGGGTCTTCACAGTTTTCCCGTAGCAGGCACACTAGACATGGGTAAAAAGAGAACGTGGGAGGGGACAGACACACATTGTTTTCCAGGTAGAGTTGGCTAGGTCTGTTTTGTCACCTGCCTGTTTATCTTCCTTAATAGGCCTTGGGTGTACTTAGCCTCATTAGCCAAAATTCTAATTTCGGGAGTGGAAGGAAGCGACCGGCTATTAGTCAGTGCTTATCGCTGAGAAGGGCCCTTGTTGAGCTGTATCTCTCTGCCGTAGGCCCGGGAGCGAGCGTGGCGGATAGGCCAGAAGAAACAGGTGACGGTGTACAGGCTTCTGACCGCAGGCACCATCGAAGAGAAGATTTACCACCGGTCAGTACACGTGGCTGTGCTCCTTGACCGGAGGCTGCTCTCCTGGTTGTGGGTGTGCAGGAGGGAGAGGAACGCTGCCAGGGTTTGGAGCAGGGAATTTTTAAAAAATAGTACTTTAAGAAGTCTTGGGACTTCCTTGGTGGTGCAGTGGTTAAGAATCTGCCTGCCAATGCAGGGAACATGGGTTCGAGCCCTGGTCTGGGAAGATCCCACATGCTGCAGAGCAACTAAGCCTGCGAGCCACAACTACTGAGCCCGCAGTCCGCAACAAGAGAAGCCCCCGCTCGCGGCAACTAGAGGAAGCCTGCGCGCAGCAACGAAGACCCAACACAGCAAATAAATTAATTAATTAATTAAAAAAAAGAAAAAAGGAAGTCTTTCCATCTTAGAGCAATAGTTGCTGTAACTGAGCGATATGTGTTTTGGTTTTTTTATATTGTTTTGTTTTTGTATTTTTTCTTTCTCATTAAAATAAGCTTAGATGTCTTATTGTGTGTTTTTTAAAAATGTCTTTGAACCTGATTGTTTTTCTAACCTTATTAATAAACAATTACTGTATGTTTAGAATTCTGAGGTACAGCTAAACATTGTTTCATACCAGCTTAATTTCTGTCTTTTTAGACAAATCTTCAAGCAGTTTTTGACAAATAGAGTGCTAAAAGATCCAAAGCAAAGGCGATTTTTCAAATCCAATGATCTTTATGAGCTGTTTACCCTGACTAGTCCTGATACATCCCAGAGCACTGAAACAAGTGCCATTTTTGCAGGTATTTCATAAAATAATTTAACTTAAAGTAACAAAATATGTAAGAATTATGCAGTATAACACTAGCATGTTTTTCCCTTTCACAGGAACTGGTTCAGATGTTCAGACACCCAAACGCCATTTAAAAAGAAAACTTCAACTGGCTTTTGGAACAGACCAGAACATTCCAGTAGGTAAAAAGTTCCCTGGTTCTAACACATCTGCAAATGTTGCCACGTCATCTGAAGAGAAATCTACAGCTATAGGACCTGAAGTGAATGCAGTAACTTCTAATCTAGGTGATCCTTTGAAAGATGCCCCTCAAACATCTTGTAGTCTAACTAACAGTGAGAGGCTTGGAGAAGAGACAGATGCAGTGTCCAGACTGCAGGATTCCTCAGTGATTCATGGAAACGGGGAAGGTTCAGATTCTCCAAGAATCAGCAAAATGTACAGGATGTCTGGTGAGGAAAGCATCGATGAAAAGGAGGGTCTTTCTGATAAAAGAGAAAGCTTCCGGGTTCAAACAGAACCTCTTTGGGAGAATGAGCAAACAGAAAATAATTTTTATAAGCACAAGTCGAAAATGAAACATCATGTGGCAGAAGAAAAGACCCTGGAGAAACATCTGAGGCCGAAGCAAAAGCTTAAGAGCTCTAAGCACCGCAGAGACGCCAAGTTTGAGGGAACTCGAATTCCACACCTGGTGAAGAAGAAGCAGTACCGGAGGCAAGAAAATGAAAATGAGAGCGAGCCCAAGGAACGCAGCCATGACGACTACGTCCTGGAAAAGCTTTTCAGAAAATCAGGTACTCCTTTTGCTGACCTTGCCACAGGTGTGCTAGGAATAGAAATGAGGGGGCCACTTCTAGCGGAAGCAGCCTTTCCTGACGGTACAGAGTGTGTGCTCAACTGGAAGTATTTTTCCTTCTAAAACTCAGATTTGAAATGTATTGACATTTTTGAAAATCATCTTCACCTCTCTTTCCTAGGAGAATTTGAACCTTGGGAGAACAATAGGACTCGACTTCTAACCACATACAGGAGGGGTACAATGCTTAAAATAGATTTGTACTACCTGAACATTCATAGATGATTTCTCTGCATGCTATATTTATCTGATTTAACAACCACAGGAGAGTAGAGTGACAGATCATGGGGGAGAGAGACAGGGGCATGGCCAGAGGCAGGCACTCTGGAAGTAGGAAAGCTGGTAGCTAATAACAAGGGAGAAAAATTAGGAAAGCAGACTCAACAATTGCTCAGGACCCTGGAGGGACTGGCCAGCCTGTACAAATTAGTCATCTCTGGGACTGTCTTACTCAGGTCTCACCAGTCATTGTGTTCCCAAGGTGACAGCCTTGAGTTTCCAAAGATTGCTGAATGGGTTTCTGTTCAGGAAAGCAGGCTTACGTATGGCATCTCAGAAGGAAACCATCTGGGCCTGATGCTTTCTTGTAAGGTAGTTCATTGGTAACTTGCTCTGTTTTTTTCTACAGTTCCTGGTCTATTTTCCTAAGAAAAATTATCTATCTTGTCTGGTTTTCCAGTTTATTTGTATGGAGGCATAGAAAATACTCTTGTAATAATTTTTTTTTAATTGGCTTCTGTTTCAAGATAATTTCCCCCTTGTCATTTCTAATTTTGTATATTTTTCCCCCCTTTTCCTTTGTCAGGTTAAGCTAGTAGATTGTCTATTTTGTGATTTTTTTTTTCCCCAATAAGCCAAGTTTTTGATTTATTAATTAGATCCATGGTTGTTCTCTACCTTATTAATTTATGCTTTTATCTTCAGTATTTTCTTCCTGTTGCTTTTGTTTTTGTTGTTGTTTTGATGAGTTTTTTTGGTCCTAATTTTTATAAAACTGTTTGACTTGGAATTCAGTTCATTTATTTTTGTTCTTTCATTTTTTTTTTTTTTTTTTTTTTTAATTTTATTTATTTATTTATTTATTTATGGCTGTGTTGGGTCCTCGTTTCTGTGCAAGGGCTTTCTCTAGTTGCGGCAAGTGGGGGCCACTCTTCATCGCGATGCGCGGGCCTCTCACTATCGCGGCCTCTCTTGTTGTGGAGCACAGGCTCCAGACGCGCAGGCTCAGTAATTGTGGCTCACGGGCCTAGTCGCTCCGCGGCATGTGGGATCTTCCCAGAGCAGGGCCCGAACCCACGTCCCCTGCATTGGCAGGCAGATTCTCAACCACTGCACCACCAGGGAAGCCCTGTTCTTTCATTTTTATTGATAGAAATATTTAGGGCTATGCATTTTCCACTGATGACTGCACTGGATTCTTCTGATATGTAGTGTTTCCATCATCATTACTTTTTAGAAATTCTGTAGTTTTATTTTATATTTGTATATTTTCCCCCTTCAATAGAGAATATATTAGTAGAAGATTTTAAAGTTTTCCAGGTAACAGGGAAGAGTTTATGTTGAAGTTTGGTTATTAAAGCATTATGCTTTGATTATACAAAGCAGTGACAGTTGATAGTCCCTCCCTCATCGGGTAGAGATGCAGGTGAAGAGCAGCAGCATTTGTAAAAGTTCCTGGGTCCTGGTGGTCACGGGTGAATAGCAGCTAAAAACGTTCATGATGTTTCCTCTACCCACAACACACTAGCCTATACAGAAGAAAACGTGTGATTGTGTACGAGCTGAAATAACATGTTCACTGTTTCCTTTGCTCTTGCCAGTGGGTGTGCACAGCATCATGAAGCATGATGCCATCATGGACGGAGCCAGTCCAGACTACGTGCTGGTGGAGGCGGAGGCCAACCGTGTGGCCCAGGATGCCCTCAAAGCACTGAGACTCTCTCGGCAGCGGTGTCTGGGAGCAGCATCTGGTGTTCCCACCTGGACCGGCCATAGGGGTGTGGCTGGTGCACCAGCAGGAAGAAGGTAAGAGGTTGCCGCCCTGCCATGCTTGTGAGGAGGCCAAACCTGCTGGGCTGGAAATAAAGTCAGGGCAGGCGGGGATACCTCCTCCTGTTTATCTGCAGCAGTAGAAAATCTCTCAGGGAGGGATTGGGTCAGCCAGATGTATGTGACTTGGGGAAAGACTTTTGTCATCTTACCTTCTTCTTTGCTTTCATTCCCTCCTTTCCAAAGCTGATTTTTCAGGGAAAGGAGAAATCTGTTTTGCTTAAGAGGTGATGTCATAAAAAATAGTAAGAGGTACAGAATAACGATTAAACTTTAGTAAGATGACTAGCTAGGTTTCAGCAATCAGTAATTACTATGGTATTCAGTGTGCTCTTTTAGAATAGTTTCCCTACCTAGAATTCAAGGGGTAGTAAGTTGAGCAAGGATATTGAGTGGTTTTTACTTGAGATGCAGTAATAATTTCTACTACTTTACTAGGAGAGTAAAGTACAGGAATCTCAGGGGATAGAGCAGAAGCATCATGGCTGATGGAGCAGAAGCGTCATGGCTGTGAAAGAATAACCGTGCAGAAGAAAACTGCTCCAAGAGGAGTTTAGTTGTTGGAAGGGCATTCTCATCTGTAAGTCACAAAGTTACATTTTATCAACTATGACTCTCTTCCGTATTTAGGAGCAGATTTGGTCAGAAAAGGAACTCCAGCTTCTCTGTGCAGCATCCCTCTTCAGCGTCTCCAAAGGAGAAATGCCAGGTAATCTGATAGCCTATCAACTTTTCATTTGTGAGATCTACTTAATTGAATTGCCATGAAAATTTCACTCGATTCCGCATGTGAAGAGCATCACTGGCATGATGACACCTGATACTTGTACGCACTTTCATGCATTTATGAAGTACTTTTGTGTGAGTTTAAAAGGGCCAGCTAACTTGCTAGAAAAGATGAAGTCTTTAACCCAAGATCCATAGCAGAATCTCTGTTTTGTCTTCCAAAAGTTCATATAAGGATGGGTGATGTGTGAGTTGCTGCCCATACCGCCTGCCCCATCCGGAGGTGAAGTACTAGCTCCAAGGACCACTGCCCAGGATGCCCTCAGATTGTGCCAGGGCACAATGCTCTGGCAGCTAGTAAATTACAAACAACATTCAGTAAAGGCCCTCTAGACCTTTAGTCTGTCCTACAACCCCGAAGGCCTTGAGTGCTTCACTGAGAGTAAATAGTAGGCCATACTCTTATCATTTAATACTTTGTTTTTTTCTGCTTAAGGGTCATGTTACTTATAAAATTTGAAAACTCCCAGGTTCAGATTCCTGTTTTAGATTAATATGAACACATTTAGGAATAGAGAACCTTTTTTTTTTGACTTCCTGTGTTATGTTCTTTTAGCAGTAGGAATGTGAAGAAAAACTAGATTTATGTAGCTGTTCTAAGGAAACTCACATGAGGTGTAAAGTAGTAAAAAGATTTAAAAGTGAAGGAAGTACAGCTCTGATATTGTTCCTTATCCCACGGTGCTCAGATCAGGGAAGATTTGGGAGGAAGAACAGGAAATGCCCACAGTGCTTGTACCTCCTGGAGACAGTTTCCCTAGAAGCCTTCTTTGGAAGCCCGGCCCCACCCTCTCTGCCCTCCCTCCACTCTCGTCCCTCAGGATGGTGATGAAGCAAATAGTGTAGTTTTGGGTTTTTTAGGAAATGTTTTCTAAGAGTGGGTGCATTTAGACACTTGACTCTCCTCCTTTCCCTTTGCATTAGACGGTGTATCATCCATTCTCCATCAACCTCAGTGCCCTGGGCACGTGTGTTATCTTATGGCCCCTCAGAGCCTTTGGAGAAATAAGTAGTGGGAGCATAAACTGGAGATTAAATATATCGATGCACTGGTCTTCTTTCTCCAGGACAGCACTATGAAAAAGGATGGAAAAGATAATGTTTCAGAGCATTTTAGTGGAAAAGTTGAAGATGCAGAGCCTTCATCCGGGGCCCTCACTTCGTCCTCACTGTTGGCTAAGATGAGAGCTAGAAACCACCTAATTTTGCCAGAGCGCTTAGAAGGTGAAAGTGGGTGCCTTCCAGAGGCTTCTGCTCCTCCGCCTTCCAGCATGGAACACGATGACCTTCTGGTGGAGATGAGAAACTTCATTGCCTTTCGGGCCCAAGTTGATGGCCAGGCCAGCACTCGGGAGATACTGCAGGAGTTTGAATCCAAGTTATCAGCATCACAGTCTTGTGTCTTTCGAGAACTATTGAGAAATCTGTGCACTTTTCATAGAACTTCAGGTGGTGAAGGAATTTGGAAACTCAAGCCAGAATACTGCTGACCAAGATTACCTTCTGAACTTTAAATTGACTTTTTCTAGTGGAAATTTCTGATTATTAACCTTATGATTAATAATTGTATGTTTTGTCGATGGAAGTTGGCTGCATTTGATGTTTACTTTGAATGATAGCTACCTCATAATTAAAACTTTAAGGAGGAAGAAATTCTTCTCCGAAACTTAAAAGTTTTAAAAATACCTGTATTTCTTTTTTTTTTTTTTTTTTTCCCAAAATTAATTATGAAATCAGGGACCTGTTAATCCTTGGAACACATTTGTTCTTTTACCCAGAAGATGCTGTCAGGGGATGCATTACTACTCATTTAGAAGTTTATAGACCAGAACTCTCAAGAATTCTTTTTATTGGTGCTAAAAACATGTCTTATATTCAGTTAGACCTGTTCAGTAAATCAGTTCGTCAGTATCTGATAACAGAATTGTTTTTGGTACCTAGCTTTTAAATGTTTAAATTGATATTTGCCACTCAAAAAAGAGATCGGACTTGTTACCTTTTGAGTCTAATTTAGTTGCCTTTAAACGATCTTCTGTTAAGGTACCGTTAAATTGACAGGTATTTTTATTAGTAAAGCATGGAATAGCTTGATAATAAATGATGAGACATGTATTTGCAGAAACTTGTAGTTTTCTCAGTTTACAGGGGCTTTATTTTAAGCAAAGGGCACCTTTCCCCCCCCGCATAGTGAATAGCGGTTTTAGGAAAATATATGTTATCTTAAGAAAAAAAAAATCAAGCAGAACCAAAAGTAGTTACAAATAAAACCACCAACGCACACACACACGCACACGGACATCGCTCCAGACCACACCTGGATATACCATCGTCACCACATAGTGAGCACCATTCCAGCCCTCTCTCTGCTTACGTCCTGGGAGGGAACTTCGAACATTTTTTACCTTATTCATTGTCTGTCTTTCTAAGGATGCTGGTAACTTTATATCAGACATCATTGTTCTCCTTCTGTCCAGTCATTTTCATCTCTCTTTTCCCTTTCCGTTCACTGTGACTCTCCTGTTTTAGAGGTTTGGTTTTCAGCTGCATCTGTTTCTGGCTGTTGTTTATGTGTTTAGAGTTTTGTGATGATGTTGTTTTGATCCTTAGTTTGTTTTCTTAGCCTTGTTTTTCTTTCCTTGTCACTGTTTTATCATCACAGCTCTGAAGTCCTGTTTTCTGAAGTTCACTGGATTCCTTAAATGTCTTCTAGAGCTGTCACGGTGCAATTTGTTTGTTTCTTAGAGTTGTTTCCTCTGGCCTGCTGTTTTCACTCTTGCTGATTTTTCTGTATGGTGCTCTCCTTCCTCCCATGCTGTTTCTTTACATCTTGCTCATGCTAACATCAGGCAGCTGTGTCCAGATCTCCTGTATGCTCTTCCCTGCCACCCAGAGAGAAGGGGTGTGGGTTTGGAGGTCAGGGAGAGCCTCTGCTGGGCAGCATGCAGCTTTTGGTTGGTGGACTCGGGTTTTACTTTTCTGTTCTGAGATTTTGTTAAATAGCTTGGGCCATGAATCCTTCCCCTTAAATTAGGAGATGTCATTGTCAGAGTCATAATTCCCACCAGAATTTTCTGCTTCTTTTTTTGGATTCTGGCTTTTTTATTTTTTTCTGTTTTTAAAGTGGTTCGGTATTAGAGGAAGAAGATTCTATTATTTTCTTCATTCTGCCATCGTTATCTAGAAATAATAGAAGAGACTTTTAAACAGGTCATTACATCCTAAACTTGACTACTTGGCTCAGAAGGGACTCAAAATTCATGATTTTGTTTCTGGGAGGTTCTTTTTTTATTTTTGTAATCATTAACTGGTAAGAAAATTGCATCCCTTTTGTTCTCGGATTCAAGTACCGATGCAGTTCACGAGTGTGAAGTGCTTTGGCATCCTAGCTCTATTGTGTGAAATCTAAACTCTACCGAGCTGGGGAAGTCGTAGCCTTCTCATCAAGTAGAAAATGCCAGCAAAAGTTACGATGCCGTCACAGCAAGGTGGCCTTCACTCCAAGCCTTGTCTCAGCTCTGCCACCAACTGAGACCTTGGGTAGTCACCGCCTTGCCTGTGTCTCTGTGGATATCTGTGAACATTGTCATCGTGCCTCTGGGTGGAGAGGCTTAGAGGAAGATGCTCTAAGTCATGGTTTTAACAACATAGAGTCACTTATTCATTTAGATAAAATCTAACTTTTGGAACTTTAAAAGCTTTGTACAATATAGATAGATTTAATGTATTTAAAATGTTATATTGGTATTAAGCTACAATAAAGGATTTTAAAATTTTGTGAAATTTAAAGAATTCCTTAGTTAATACATGAATATACTGTCATTCTTTAAAAGTTTTCAAGCAATACTCTGCCTCCCCACCCCACCCCCTCTTGTTCGTGTTCCAGAGATAAGTACTGTATTTGGTGTGTATTCTTCCAGGCTATTTTCCATGCCTTTACAGATGCATGCAGCAGAGACTGCTGCTGTAATGTCTGTTTTCCCCTTCTCCTTTACTGATAAGATTCCTGCTTTTCACCTGGACACGTGGCTGCTCAGGTCACGACTCTACTTGCCAGCCTCCCTTATGGTTAATTGTGGCCACGTGACCAGGCAATGGGCTACAAAGAAAACATCCAGACTGGGCCCTTAAATAAGGAATTGGGTGTCCACTCCATTCGACATTCCCCTTTGTGCTGGCTGAGACGCCTGTGGGAGCTTAAGCAGAGACATGAGGTGGGGAGAAGTCGTGTGCTGAGGATGGAGACGTTGGCCTGCCAGTCCTGAACTGCTTCCCTTTCACCCGTTAACTTAAGAGCAAAATAAATTCCTGACTTGTTTAAACCACTGTCTTTTGGAGTCTTTTTGTTACAGCAGCTGGTTTTGTTTTATATGTGATTTACAAAAATGGGATTATCTTTATTATTTTGCAACTATTAACTTTTCATTTAACGTTATATACAACATATCCTTTCGTTCCTGTAAGTATAGCTCAACCTTCATGGAATTGCTGGAATTAAAATTAGGTGGATTTTTAATTTTAACGGTTGTAGTGAAAGTGCTTCCTTCAATTCATACTCCATAAAAGGACCATTTCTCCACACCCTTGCCAACAATAGGCCGTATCAATCTCAGGAGTTTGTTGTTTGTTTTCCTAAACAATATTGTGGTTGAAAATACCTTGTTTTAACTTGAATTTCCCTGATTACTTATAAAACTAAACATTTCCATGTTTTTTGGCCATTTGTAGATCCTCCATTACAAATTGCTTGTTCATGTTATGTTGGCCTACTTTTACTATAGATCATTTGCTCTCTTAGGGGTTACCCCCTTTCCCAAACAAAAATGAAAAGGCAGTTGTTCCTACTATTATTGAATAGTCCAATCTTTTCTCCATCCATTTGAAATGCCTAGTTTAACATATGCTAAATTGTCTGTTTCTGGACAGTGGATCTAGATTCTATTCTACTGACCACACACTTCCCTGTCCGACTTTGTACATTGTTTTGCTATCTATAGGCATGTTTCCCTTCCTTTTTCCCCCTTCTTCATTGTCTTATTCTTGTGCATTTTCTGTTTCAGGTGTATCTTAGAATCGGTTTATTAAGTTCCACTAAAATTGTGTTGCTCTTTTGATTGGGATTGTATTAGTTTATACATTAATTTGAGGATAATAGACTTCTTTTAATTAATGTAGTTTTTCCCATTAGCATCATGATAGGCCTCATTTTATTAGAGTATGTTATATTCTTGGATAAAATTTTAATAACTTTCTTCATGAAGGTCTTGCACGTTTCATATTAGGTTTACTCCTAGCTATTTTATAGATTTTTAGTTTTGTGAGGGATCTTTTTACTTTTGCATGAAAATATGGAGAATTAGAACATAGAACTTTTTTATGATATTGTTTATCATACAGAGTTTTTAATTTAAATATAGTCAAATTCAGTCTTCATGTTTTATTTTGTTTCCTTATTTAAGAACCCTTTCCTAACCTAAAGCCATGATTACATTCTCATAAACTCTCTTGTAAACACCATGTGGATAGTTGCTTTTTCTAGCACCTTTTAAAAAAATAGTTCATCCTTTCCCACCTGACTTGTAAGCCTTCCTCTATCACTATATCTAATTTCCATGTAATTATGGGAATGTTTCTGGGCTCTGTACTCTGTTAAATTGGTCCACTTACTTAACTTTGCCAATAACCCACTGTTTTAATAATTGTAGCTTTATAATTCGCAATCATATATGGTAGAATGATTCCCCTCATCTTCCAAAAAATTTCTTAGTTCCTGGACCTTTGTTTGGGATCAACTTGTCACATTTGGATTTTGTTGTTGTTTTTGAAATTGTAATGACTGTACACATTACTTAGGGAGGATTGTTTACTGAGTTTCTCATCTATGAATAGGGCATATCACTGTTTATAATACATATTATAAAGGCATAATTCCATTATGTCTTTCACTTTTATAAGGTCATGCACATCTTACATTAACTCCTAATTATCCTACAGTTTTTGTTGCTATAGCAAGTAACATTTTTAAAATCACATTTTCTAGTTTATAAGAGTATTGTTAGATTTTACATATTGGTCTTGTATTTAGCAACCTTGCTTGAAATCTTATTAATTCCAGTAAGTCTGTAAATTGTCCTGTGTGTTACAATCATGTCAGCTGCAAATAATGACAATTGTATTTCTTCCATTTCAATACTTACACCATGTATTTCCAATATGATAATGAATATAATTGACAACGGTTGACATCCTTGCCTTACTCCTGACTTCTAAAGTTTTACCATTAAATATGCAGTTGCTGTTGCTTTCTGGCAGATGATCTCTATCAGGTTAAGGAAATGCTCTTTCTGGGCTTCCCTGGTGGCACAGTGGTTAAGAATCCGCCTGCCAATGTAGGGGACACAGGTTCGAGCCTTGGTCCGGGAAGATCCCACATGCCGCGGAGCAACTGAGCCCATGCGCCACAACTACTGAGCATGTGCTCTAGAGTCCGCGAGCCATGACTACTGAGCCCACGTGCCACAACTAGTGAAGCCCGTGCGCTTAGAGCCCGTGCTCCTCAACAAGAGAAGCCACCGCAATGAGAAGCCCACGCACCGCAACAAAGAGTATCCCCCGCTCTCTGCAACTAGAGAAAGCCCACACGCAGCAACGAAGACCCAATGCAGCCAAAAATGAATAAATAAAGTAAATAAATTTTTAAAAAAAGGAAATGCTCTTTCCAGTCCTGAATCCAGTGCTGAATTTTATTAAATGCTTTTTCTGCACTATTGATTTAATTGTGTAGTTTTTCTCCTTTAAATCTCTCTCAGTGTTGTAAAGTACACAGTAATTTTCCAAAATTAAAACATTTTTTAGACTTCTACTTCCAGAATGGCAGTGTGAAGGACCCTGCAGAAGTGCAATCCAGAAAACGACTATAACTGGACAAAATTCCAGAAGACAAACACCCCCTCCATCCCCCAGAAAATTTAATATTTCTGGAAATAATCCTAAGGGTATATTATAAATGAAGAGACAGTCAAGAAAATCTACTAAACCTTGGTAAGAACAGCAAAAGTCTCTGGCTCTTGAGCCATGACCTATTCCTTCCCTGCTTCCTCCCCATCTCAGTGTGATGACAGAGTCTGTGATCCAGGTAGGTTTAGCCAAGAAAATGCGGCTCCTTCCTGCAATTCCCAATCCAGGGATACAGTATCTCACTGGGAGGGGCATGCTGGCAGCATTTCTCATCCCCTCCAGCTCCAAGTTGCAGGGGCTAAATTCATGGAGTTAAAAAGCATAATAAGTCAAAAATTCACTAGACTTGAACTGGCTGAAGAAAGATTCAGGCAATTTGCAGATAGATGGATAGAGATTATACTATCCAAAGAACAGAGAAAAAAGAATGAAGAAAAATGTACAAAGCCAAAGGGAAACGTGATACACCATTAAGTGCACCAATATATGCATAATGGGAGTACTGGAAGGAGAGAGAGAAAAGAGAAGAAAAAATATTTTAAGAAATAATGCCTGAAAATATCCCAAATTTATTTTTTAAAAAATCCATGAAACTCAGTGAACTAAATGCAAAGGCTCTCACTGACACATCAGTAAAATTGCTGAAATCAAAGACAAAATCTTGAAAGTGGCAGATGAAAAATGATGCATCATTTACAAGGGAACTTCAATATGATTAACAGTTAACTTCTCAGAAAACAATAGAGGCCAGAAGACAAGGATAACACTCAAAGTCCTCAAAGAAAAAAACTATCAACCTAGAATCATTTTACCAGCAAAGTTATCATTAAAAAATGAAGGCGAAATAAAAACTTGCCCAGATAAACCAAAACAAAATTTGTTGCTACCTAATAAGAAATACTAAAGGGGAAGGGGAGTGAGGAGTGAGGCCAGGCTCCCCGGTTTTGGGGCACTGAACACCCCCCCGAGACCTATCACTTCTCTTCCACTGACCCAGCCACCCTCTGCCTTATCCTTCTCATTACCCAACCCCACCCAAGGGAGAGAACAAAGGGCAGTGACTACTGCCCCACCCCCCCTTCCCAATCTTCTGCAGCACCTGTAGTCCTGTCCACTTTTTCTTCAACATCTACTCAGAAGGCAAACCCCAGAAGTTCTGAGTGCCACGCTCTAAACTCTGTCATCCACACGGGACTCCTGCCCATGACAAGGCCCACCATGACCCCAGGGCGAGCTGGGCCTGCCAGGGGAGCAGATGACCCACAAGGAGAGTGTCTGGGAAGGGGTAACCGGCTTAGGCCCATCTAGATGCATTTCCCCTGAGCTCTCAGTTTGCCCACAGCCAGTGGGAGCAGAGACAACAGGACCTAGGTGTCTGGTCTCAAGCCTGGCTCAGGTAATGCTCTGGCTCTCAAGTTAATTGGGGAGAGCATGGGGAGAGGGATGCCATGGAGGGCAGCTCCTCAGGCCTTCTCCTGAAGGAGACAGGGAGGGCATCCTCAGCAGGGGGCATCAAGGTGGCACAGTGTGCATTGAGGGCAGGTGCTGTGTGTTTCTGGGGTGAATTTATCAAGTTCCCCAATGCACCTTCCTTCCCTTATTCCCCCTTCCTCCTCCTCCCCCTCTCTCAATCAGTTGGTCATGTTTATTATGTGTCAACAGTATGCACCATTAATCTGTTCTCTAAGGGTAAATAAAGAAGGTAGGGACTTCCCTGTGGTCCAGTGGTTAGGACTCCGTGCTTCCAAGGGTTCGATCCCTGGTCAGGGAACTAAAATGCCTCATGCCACGAGGCGTGACCAAAATAATAATAATAATAAAGAAGGTAATGGCTGTATTCTCAAAGAGACCCAATCCTGGGGGAGACAGGCTCTCAATGAACTATCAAGAGGCAGGATGAACCCATGCCCTGGTAGGGGTCTCAAGAGACAGGGATTCCAGGAGTTCCCTGGTGGCCTAGTGGTTAGGATTCTGGGCTTTCACTGCTGTGGCCTGGGTTCAATCCCTGGTCAGGGAACTGAGATCCCACAAGCTGTCTGCATGGCTACAAAAAAAAAAAAAAAAAAAGAAAAGAAAAGAAAAGAAAAGAGAAGCAGGGATTCCAAGGAAGGCTGGTATCGAAGGCGGCATTGCACTCATTCATACCACAGTCCTCTACTGGGCACACTGTAGGCCAGGCAGCATCCCCAGAAAAGTACCTGCTGTCTAGGCTGCCCTGACAGATGCATGGACCTTGCTAGGCAGAGAAGGGAAGATGTTCCAGGAGGGGAAACACGAATGTCCAGTTCGTGCTGGGACATGGGTGGTGGGTGGTTAGAGGTCATCCTAGAAGGCCTGGAATAACAGGATGGAGCTGGATTTTATTTCATAGTGTAATAAGGACACAGAACACATGCTCACTGGAGGAAATCTGGAAATTACATTAAGTATAAAGAAGAATTAATAAAATATCCATAATCATATGACTCACGGGCAATGATAATTAACTTCTAGATATATTTCCTTCTAGTCTTTTTTTCTTCTGAATACTTTTTTTTTTTTTTTTTTTTTTTTTAATTAATTAATTTATTTATTTTTGTCTGTATTGGGTCTTCGGTTCGTGCGAGGGCTTTCTCCAGTTGCGGCAAGCGGGGGCCACTCTTCACCGCGGTGCGGGGACCGCTCTTCATCGCGGTGCGCGGGCCTTTCTCCATCGCGGCCCCTCCCGTTGCGGGGCACAGGCTCCAGACGCGCAGGCTCAGCAATTGTGGCTCACGGGCCCAGCTGCTCCGTGGCATGTGGGATCTTCCCAGACCAGGGCTCGAACCCGTGTCCCCTGCATTAGCAGGCAGACTCTCAACCACTGCGCCACCAGGGAAGCCCTGAATACTTTTAATAACAGATTATATTACATATATTTTTTTCATTTGGTGTCTTCATTTAATCACTTTCCCATGTTAAGAATTCTTTAAAAAAAAAAAAAAAGAATTCTTTTGGTCACATAATATTGTCATATGCAGATATATCATAATTTATTTAATTTATTAAATAAATAAGCCTATGAGGTTTATACCATTTTTATTAACTTAATATATCATAATTTAACATCAGTTTCCCATTTTCTCCTGTTATAAATAATACTGGTGGACATTTCCATGCATGACGGTTTTCTCTCCCTTCTCATTCTGGATCAGTTTCCTGGAAGGATTCCCAGGTCAGGGACCTTCACTTTCCCCGGAAAGGAAGAGGCCAGTTCCCTGGCTGGCGTGGCGTTTCTAGGCATCTGGGTCTAATTTCATACTGGTGCTATGTGGAGCTTTTCTCCTCCTCTTTTGGGAATGTGGGCTCAGCTCATGGCAGGGTTGCTGTGTCCCAGGTGGAAATCCCTCAGGTCCTGGGATCCCCTCATAGTTGGAGGGAGGTCTCCTCCTTTCAGCCAGGGACCTGCCCCTGACCTCCCCTGGCTGGCTGCTATTTGGTGTCACCTGGATGTAGGTGGTGGAGGGGGCCTCAACCCCCTGGGCTGGAGGGGCTGGGGGCCCACGGAAGCAGCGTGGAGTGGCTACTATGCGCCAGGCACTGCTGCTGCCACTTACATGCATTGTCTCAGATGAACCTCCTCCAACACCACCCCACCAACCTGAAGCCCAGGCTGCTCTGGCTCCAATTCCCAGGTGTCAAGGTTAGGCTCTGGGGTCCCTGGACACCACACACGGGTGCTGGGCTGAAGGGCGGCAGTCAGCCACATTCTCTTTTCACTCTTTTGATGATGCCCAAGGCAGAGGATCTGGGTCAGCACACGGTTAAATATCCTTAATTTAAAACTCTTTCTGTTTTGAAATAATTTCAACATTACAGAAAAGTTATGAGAATGTCAGAGAACTCCCTTGACCTAGATTCACCAACTGTTTACATTTTTGTCCTATTTGCTTGCATGCGCGCACACACACACACACACATACTTTTTCCTGACCATTTGAGTGTAAGTTGTATACATGCCCCTTTACCCCTAAATATTTCAGTGTGCTTTTCCTAAGAACAAGGACAATCTCTTAGATACCCACAGTACAGTTATCAAAGGCAAGAAATTTAACTTTGATGCAATACTATGATCTGATATGAAGGCCATGTTCAGATTTTATCAGCTGCCCCACTCCGTCCTCTGCAGCTCCTGCCACCCGCCTGTCCAAGACCACACACTGCCTTTGGTCATCCATTCTTTTAGTCTCCTTTAAGTGAGGTAGTCCCACCTTCCTTTGGCCTTCATGACCCTCACAATTTGGACATTGCAGAATGTCTCTCAGTTTGGGCCTGTGGGGTGTTTGCTTACGATGAGGGTTTGGTGAAGCATCTTTAGCAGAGGTGGTGTCGTGTCCCCTCAGGGCATGGCCTTGGCAGGCTTGATGAGCTTCCGTCCCCATATTGGTCATGCTGACCTTGACCACCTTGGGGAGGTGGGTTCCCCCCGGGCTCCTCCCCTCTATGTTACTCTTTACCCCCCTCTTTAAGCTCATTAAGTATTTTGTGGGGAACTGCTTTTGAGATTATACGGCTATGTTGTTCCTCATCAAATTTTTGCCCACTGTTTTTAATCTTCATTGATGAGATTTGCCTGGATCCATGATTACTATGATGGTTGCCAGAGGATTTTCTAACTTCATCATTCCTTCTATATTTATTATTGGCATTCGTTGGAAAGAAGAGCTGTCCCTTCTTATTTATTTAGAACAGAATGGACTTATGGAATTTTATTTTGTTCAGTAGATTATAATCCATTAGTATCATCATTTAGTTTGATGCTCAGAGATTCCCAGTCTTGGCCCAGAGCTGCATTAAGTGAGCTCTTGTAGCCTTTTGACATGTTCCCATAGTTTTTGGCTACTTCCTTCCCTCCTGGCACAGCAAGATACTTCAGGCTCACAGTGTACTGTCTCTTCTTGAGTTGGAATCAGCCATTCCTCTGAGTCGTGTTCCCCCCCACCTCTCTCTCTTTTTATTCTGAAACAATTCCAAACTTACATAGCATTTGTGAGCCTGACTCCTGTTTTAGTGGGCAATGGTACTGAAAAACCAAACACTGTATATGCTCATTGCTATTGGCGTATCATTTGTATTCCATATTTATTTTCAGTCTATCCTCAGGAACACAAAGATACTGGGTTTATAATAGTGCTTTAAAGTGATTATTTAAAATAAATTTTGGGTTACCAAAGTGATGTGATGTATAGAAAAATATGAAGTCAATATTATGCACTGAATTTGTTGTATCACATTGCGAAGGTGGGAAATAAATGAATGAACTCAGGAAAACCCCAGACCACATTGTACTGGACTTGGTTTTGAACACCAAGGGGCACTTTGGCGTCCCCCCAAAACACTGAATGCTGGGAATGCCCAGCTTGTGGGGAAGTTGGCTTGGGCTAAGAAAAATAGCTCATTCATATCAAGTCAAAGGAATTTAATATTCTCAGCAAGCCTATGAGATTTATACCATTCTTGTTGCCATTGTACAGATGGGGAAACTGAGGCACAAAAGGCCATTTGGTGGGGCAGGGCTCTCTGGTGCTGCAGTAACTCAAGTCTGTGATGGTGACCAGGGATGCTGATCTCTACTTTCTTAATCTGGGGTGTGGGTTGTGGCACTGAATGAAATGTAAGGTCTCTTCCATTGCTAATATTCAAAGATAAAACGTTTATTGGGATTGTCTTTCCATTAAAAACATGCACTGGCTTGGGTCTGCTTAGGCAGTAAAACATGACTTGCTCATCTGGTTTGTCTTAAGGAGAACTGGTGCATATTAAAGAAATTTACTTATCTCAACACATCTTATTTCTATCTCAACACATCTTATTTCTAAGTCTCAGATTCTTTATATGTAAAACGGGGATAAATATAGCGCCTACTTCATGAAACTACTGTGAAGATTGGTTTCAGATAATGCAAAATATCAAGTGCCTGGCACATAGAAAGTTCCCATTAAATGCTAACCATTGGGGGAAAAAAACCATTCAGCTAATAAGACCCAGAGTTTGGACCCAGGTGGTGCGGTCGCAGGGCCATCCTGTTTGATTCCTACCTGTTGGGACCCTGCTGTCTCCGGGTGTCTGTCTGGATCCAGAGGAAGGCCTTGGCCAGGAGCTTTCTGGTCCTGACCACAAAGAACGTGGGTACGCCGCAGAAGGACAGCTGTGGCAAGATCGACAGAAAGCGGACAGGAAAGAGAACGGGAACGCCTTGCTTGTCATCTATACCAACAGCAGGGGCAAGGAGCCCCCGGGGGAGTAGCCGGCCCTGCCCAATGGTGAGGACAGCTTCACGCTCAGCCTGAGTGGGTGAGGGCTTGGTTGACAGTGCGCCGGGTGTCACGGGCCCCTCTGACGGGCACGGGAGGCATCAGAGAGGAAAGCAGTCAGGTCCCAGCCCTTTGCACACTGAGAATATAGTCAAAGTCCCAAATGAGCAGGACCAAAGCATGGGTGTGCTGGCCACTGGCCCAGAGGGAGTAGAAGCTGCATTCAGAGTCCTTCCCCAGCCCTCCCTGGGCTCGGCCGCTCCCCTCTCTCCTAATCACTTTTCCCCGCAGGGTCCTGCCTGCCCAGCCAGCACGAAGCTGCTCAGGCTCCACTCGTGGCATGACTCCTGAGCCCACAGACCCGGGTTCCCGTCCTGGCTGTTTTTTCTATCAGTCCATCGTGATGGAGTTGGTGCGGACTGACACAGCCTCGTCCTGCCCCAGCTCAGTCCCTCCATGGCTCTGTGGTTTCCCCCTCCTCTCATACCTTCTGTGGGGCTGGGGCCTGCAGAGTGGCTTGGCAATCAGAGACCCTGGCCCATGGGTCCCCCAGCTCCCAACCATCAGTATCCCCATCACAGACAGAAGCTTATCATTTTGCAGGAGAAACCCAACTGCAGAGGCATGCATGAGTCTATGGGAACACTGGCTGTCTGCAGAGCAAAATGGGAACAGATTCTGTAGATCTGCAGAGCCTTCTGCTGCTTTACTGTGGAGGTGCCCTGACGGCAGGACGCCTCTGGGCGTGTCTGGGCCCCTCTAGCCTGGCAACAGTTTGTTGATTGAATAGATGAAAGCACCCCCAATACTCATTTTCTGCAAATAATCCTCTGGCTGTAGTGGGGGACCAGACAAGGCCCCTCGTGCCCCTGTTCCCCTCCAGGTTTTTGTGTGCCAAGGACCAGGGTCAGGCTGAGCCAGGAAATCCTGTGCAAGGGGGCAGCTGTGCCTTGTTCCCAGCGCCCCGGCTCTCTGAACGGTCGGGGGCAGCTTGTGGGTGACGGGCTGTAGCTCTTCAGAGCTGAGTGTTGCCTGAGGCCTTGGCTGTTTCCAAGGTCCCCCCACCTTCTCTGCAGCTGACACTGCCTCCCCAAATTCCTCCATCAAACACTCCTTTGAGAGACGACAGATGCTGAAAGCAGCGCTCACTCTTCCTGCTCCTAGACTGGCCCCTAGTTTAGAAAGCTTTCCGTGAACACGACAAGGAAGACAAGCCGTCATGCAGGGAGCCTTCAGGCTCATCTGTGTGGTTTTCTGGATAGTTCCTTTCCCCTGAATTCTCTCACGGGTGTCCCAGGGCTGTCTTTTCCTTCTCTAGTCCCCTCCTAAGCAGAAACAAAGATTCGATGGATCCAGGATCCTAAATGTAAGACTAGAATAGAGGAAGTTCTGCAAAAACAGGCATGTGGGCGTGCAGGATGGAGGGGAAGTGATGGGGCTGATGTAGGCAAGATTGGGGTCCTCCTGGGGGCTGGGGAGGAGGGGTTTCCCTTTCTGGGAAACCAGACAACCAGTGCCCGACTGAGGAATGAGGGCTCTGCCTCCGCCTGACTCATCACGAGGGCAGTGGGGGGACAACCCTGCCTCATCGAGGTGAAAGCCCAGAGTGGGTGGGATTGTCCTGGGTAGACACACAGCCACTGCCACACAATAAACTAAGAAAAACATTTGCAACACAGATGACAAACAGAAGAGTGAACTCTTTTTGCATTTGAAGCTCTTACAAATCATTGATCCTCCAGTAGGAATCATGAACCCTCCAACAGGAAAATAAACAAGCCCCCACCCCCAAAACCCCAAAGAAATACAGTACAGTAGAAGCAATATATGTACAGTAAACTGTTTAACCCCATAAAAATGAAAATAAAAAAAAAGATGAAGCAAGATGCCTTTTTTGTGTGTGGCTTATCAGACTGTCAGAAATGATTTTTAAAGTTGCCTGCTGGGCTTCCCTGGTGGCGCAGTTGTTAAGAATCCTCCTGCCAATGCAGGGGACACGGGTTCGAGCCCTGGTCTGGGACGATCCCGCATGCCGTGGAGCAACTAAGCCCGTGCGCCACAGCTACTGAGCCTGCGCTCTGCAACAAGAGAAGCCACCACAATGAGAAGCCCGCGCACCACAAAGAAGAGTAGCGTAGCCAGAAGCAGGGAGGGATGAGTGAGTGATGGGTTTCTGGGCACAGAGAGGCAGCCGGCTGACAGCAGATGAGAGCAGGTAAGACTCTCACTCACCAGCAGCTCCGCACTGGTGCCTCCCCTAAATGATCTCCTTTCATGCACCCTCACCATAGTTTCGTTATGGCTCATTAAATAACGATAATTAAAACAAAATATATTAGATTTGTTTATCTTGGACTTCATAAGGGAATGAGGTTTGCAATGGTGGTGGTGCAGATCTAGGACTTCAAGACTTACAATCAGCAGAGTAATTAAGGGGAAGTTGCCTTTGTCGTGCAAAGATGCACTTCTCAGGGGTAATGAACCCTCCCTGGTGGTGGGAGTCCTGGCTGGGGTGGGGGAGGGGACCAGGGGCTGCCAGAAACTGGTGCAGCTAGGCGAGGAGCTGGAGTTTGTTGGGTCAGCAGAATGCTGTGTTCCAGGTGCTGTTCTGGACACTGGGTTGCTCCACTGAGCTTGCATGGTAGCAGGGAGGTGGACCAATAAAACACGTGAGAAGGTGTTGACAGCTAAAAAGGAAATTAAAGCAGGAGAAGAGCAGAGAGTTGGGGGGTGTGGGAAGAGTGGGGCTGTGGTAGCCCTGGGAGTCTTCTCTTGAAGAGATGACTTGGAGGTGGGAATAGATGATGTGAGGGCCAGAGGCTTGAAGGTGTCGACTTGAAAAAAATGCACAGCGTGAGAGTTGCCAGTTAAGTTTTATTCGTGGCAAAATGAGGACTGCAGCCCAGAGACAGCATCCCAGATAGCTCTTAGAAACTGCTCCAAAGAGGCAAGGGGGGAAGGTCAGCATACATGTGATTTTGGTGAAGGGGGAATACATGTAATCAAGCACATATTTTTTGTGAAATTTTCTGCTAGTCTAGTGAAGGTTACTGCTAGTCACGAGGAGCAGTTGTCACCACGAAGGATTTTAGTGCTTTTCTAGATATGAGGAGATACAAGAATTGGGCTCATAAAAGTGGCTCCTGAAAATATCTAACTATCTGAAGACCTGTTCTGCCAGTTTTTCCCAGAGCACAGAGTACCTCATTTCTGCTCTCCACCTGAGCTCCTTTCAGGGGGTGTTGAAAGTCAGCAGCTGTAGCAGCGCATGATTTAATCCTTGTAGAGGTAGATGGCGTCAGTGGAAAATACCAATTTGTAGTTGACAAAGGCTTCCCAGGCAGAGAGAAGAGCCAGGAAGAGGGTGGTAAGATGGCTGGCCAGGCTGGGGTGGGGACTGGGTACAGGAGGGGCTTCTCTGATTGTCCCAGGTGAGATGCCCCATTAGGACACCCCCAGCGACCTCTTGCTCTTCACCCCCTGGCATGGAGGTAGACCACCAGTTTGTATAATAAAGACCCTCTCTCCAGGCTGTGGACCCAGATGGAGCCAGAGGCAGAGGCAGCTGGGAAGTCCTGTTCTTGAGCTGGAGCTACGTGTGAGGCCCGGGGTGCACCCCCAGCTTCATCTGCAGTGCCCACTTGAAGGAGAAGATGTGTCCAGCTCCTGCAGTGGGAATCAGCTCCATCCATCCACCTGTCCATCCTGAAGACATTCGCATATTCTGAGCCCTCACTCTGTGCCAGGGCCTCGGTGGGAGCAGGCAACATACAGATAAATCAGCCGGGGCTCCAGCTGTGGATGTGAAGCTGTCTGTACAGGATTTTGAGCTGAAGAGGAAGGAGCTACTGTCTTTGCAGTTTGGTGCCACCTGGTGGCAGTTTTTGGCTCTGGCTTAAATCAATGGGGGCGACTCTGGGTTGGGGAGCTCCATGGGACATCAGGATAACAGCAGCAATCTCAGAAGTTGCATAGTCGGTTGGTAACACTTTGCCAGCCCAGTCTGAGGAAATTGGGCTGGGAGAACTGGGGACACACACAGAGCCATCCCCCATCCCCTTTTCTGCTCCCCAAGATGGGGTGGCCTAGGGTTTTCCCTTCCTGCCTTCCTCCCACTCCCTCTGTTCTCTTAATCTGGGCTTACATTTTCATGGAGTCTGCAGTACTGACCTGTGAACCAGGATGTATGGCCACTCTGTAGGGGTGTGAGCAGAGTGCCCCATCTGCTGGTGGCAGCCCCCGGTGGTGGAGGAGTGGTGAGTGGGTTCAGGGAGTCCTGAGGACCCGCTGCCAGATGTCCCTGCCTTAGGGAGAAATCAGCCAGCGGCCTAGCGTATTGACTCCCCTGGTGTTTGACCTCCTGACCATCTTCCTCCTCAGCCTGGGAAAGAAAGCCCTGATCTCGTGCCTGTCCCAGGACCTGCCTCCACTGCCTTTCTGTCCCCACCCCAGTGTCCTCTGGCTTCAGGTTTCCTGATTGTGACCTCTCTCCCCAGCCAAGAGGTCTGTTTGGGGCATCAGGGGCTTCCATCCAGACCTTTGTCCCGTGGTCCATGGGTTCTCACCGGCAGTATCTGACTTTCTGGACTGTCCCTGAGACCCTGATTGGCTCCAATGTGGCCACCCGCGACTGGAGGGGGCTGACGCTGGCCTGTGGGATTTGCGTTACAGATGTGGTTTTCATTTGGGGGTTATGCCCACTGACGTCTACTACCCGTGCAGGCTGGTCCCCTTGTTAAAGAATGGAGAGCTGAATGTTGTTCAAAGTGGAAGGGAAGCCAAAAAGAAAAATATGCACGTAGGCATGGGCTTTCACAGAATTGGAAAGAAGTACAAATGACTCTCGGGAATCTTCAGTATGCTTATTGTTTGATCAATAAGAGAATACTGAAAATTTATCTTAAGAGAATAACAATGGGTGTATGAATGTTCCACAAGAGTCCCCCAAATGAAACAGCACTGTGACAGATACTGACAGTTGTCTCCCAATATCCACTCTCCTTTCTCCAGTGATAACAGACCCTGCGATATTTCTCTGGGCACACGGATGCCTCCCTAACAGCTGGGTGTATCCACAGTCTTGGCCAAGGGGATGAGAGCAGAGGTAACACGTGCACCTTCCAGATGCTGGAAGGGCTGTGCCCTCCAGTGAAGGGTGTGCCGCCCACCCTCCTTCTCTACTCTCCCTGGTGGCTGTAAGGCAGACGTGGAGAGGGGTCCTCTTGGGCCATGAGGACAGGGCCTCATCGAGGGATGGTGGAGAAAGCAGATTGAAGGGAGCCCTGCCACCTCACGGAGCAGGGCCACCATACCAGAGTGCACATCTTCATGTTCTCTTAGGTTGTGAGATTGTGGATGTTTTTAATTTCATTGCTCTGTGTGATTTTTAGAAATATCTTAACATTTAATTCATTGATTGATTGATTTTTCCTTTAGACAACTTTTTCTGAGGAGCAGAAGAAAAGGAACGTCAGCCATAAACCTACCACTTAAAAAAAATCTGTCCAGGGTTTGTAAGTTCAGATGCCTTCAGATGTCAGATAGAAATCACCATTGTGTGAAGTGCCCAGTGTTACAAAGGGGCAGGATATGAACCTTGATCAGTTGTGTTCCATACAATCGTTTTCACATTTTAAAGAAAATAAAACAAAGCCAATATCAATTCTGATTGAGCAAAAAAATTTTCACCGCAATAGCCAGGTGGCCACCCCTTCAGAAAGTAAAAAATAAGGGTCTCCTCCTCTTCCCCCATTCTTCACTCATACCTCCCCACATCCAAATACTATTTCTTGGTTAAAAGGGTGAAGGTGGTGAGAGGTCAGAGCCCGAGCCCACGCAGACACTCTTGGGAGAGTTACGGCAGAGAGGGAAGGAGATAGGCATCCCTTGGATAGGACAGAATTTAGCATAGGGAGAGGGACAGAGAGAGAGAGAGAGAGAGAGAGAGAGAGAGAGAGAGAGAATGCGAAAGTGGAAGGGCTATTACCCATTCCCCACCCTCACCCCTCTTTAGTTTTATGAAAGGAAGCTCACGCAGGCTAACCTCCACCACCAAATCTGCGGAGCCTTTTACCATTTCATAAGGTACTTCTTCTGAGATGGGAATCATTTCTCTGTTGCAGATGGGGAAGATAATGTTCAAAAAGCTGAGAGGACCCAGGAGCTGAAAAGAAGCACCAGGGATTTCGGACATGAAACACCATGTGCATTCTATACTGCAGGCTGTGGAGTGGGCAGAGAGAAGGCTCTAGAATGGTTTGTGAGTAGAGTCAGGCACAACAGCCCAGGAGAGTGCTTTCATCCTGTAAGACTGGACAGAGTGTCTGATTTGCTTGTGACCATCTTGGAGGTGACTGCTTGTAACTGTTCGAAGGCCCTGAGCAACATTTAGTAAGAGATACAGGAGAGAGGAGATGGTTGATTGGCCCTTGATTCATGTACTTATTTTTGTCCTGACTTGTCCCAGGGAGCATCAAAGGACACGGCCCAACACTTGAAGGGAGAGGCGTTGATTGCCAAATGCTCTGTTCATGTCTATGTCCTCTTGGACTTGAGCCCCTACATCTCGTTTTATTCTTATGCGTTCTTTCTTGCATGTCTATTAGGTGCCAGGCATTGGGCTAAGGGCTTAAGAATATCATGATGAACCCACTCTGACCTGTTCTCTAACTTCATGGCATTTAGTCTACTTGGGGAGATAATGTTAGTAAAAAAAAAAAAAAAAAAATCACACAAATAAACGATATTAAAAAGTTTAAGCACAATGAAAGAAAAGACATCTCTTTTCTCTTGCCCACAGTGTAAGGCTGGCACAAACATGGTTCTCTGTGAGTATCTGTTGGAAGAGTGAGAGGTGAAGGAGAAGAGGAATGTTGGAGCTACAGGATGGCATCAGGAAAGCTCTGCTGGGGCCCTCCACCTCCCCGGCAAAGCTGAGGCCTCATCCATCCCTGCTTCAGCTGCCCTCCTGCAGCAGCTGGGCTCAGTCTCTCTGGCTGGGATTCTGGGCCACATGGCTGCGGGACTGGGGGGCAGCCTTGGGCAGCAGGGGTCCTCTCCAGGGGTACAGCCTGTCGCTGGAGCCTGGGCTTTAGCAAGCTCTGCTATAATGGTTATGAGAGGCTTTCCTGACACACCTACTTTCTCTATCCCTGGATCTTGTGTATAAGTGCATCCCCTGAATGCAGCTGGCACGAAACTGGTACTCCACAGCTACTTGGGGAATGAATGAAGAAGCGGATGGATAGACAGGTACATGGAGGATGCCCCCAGTTTTATCAACATGTCAAGCTGAGCCTTGCCCATCACCAGGCTGGCCTGTGGGGCACTGTGGGCTGATTGGTGACTGGACTGAGAGGTGGGAATTGCCTGCACCAGCCTTGCTCAGACACCAGTCAATGTCATTCAATAAATATTTATGTTGGGATTTAAATGTGTTCTGAGTCTGCCGTTGCGTGAGGCTGAAGCCAGCAGGAGGGAAGGGAGGCAATAGGACCGTACCCTTGGAGTGTGCTGAGAATTTCTGCTGTATATACACATGGTCTCTCCGTGCTGGGCAAGGCCATGGTGAACTGAGTCACAAAGGGAGAACCAGAGAATATGAGCAGAGCTGTGGACTGGGTGTGGGGCTGGGGGCAGCATCCTGGAGAAGGAGGGGAGGGTGTAACCATGCACAGGAGTGGGCTGGTCAGAGGGAGCGGGAGGTTCCTAAAAATCCAGGTTGGCAAGGGTGTCACGGAGAAGTCACAGTTATAAAGTGCCTACTCTGTGTGTGTGTGTGTGCGTGCGTGTGTGCGTGTGTGTGTGTGAGAGAGAGGGAGAGAGGGAAAGAGAGAGAGGGAGAGAGAGAGAGAATAAGGTACTGATGTTCTGATGTACTGATGGCTGGCCAGATACTGAAAGGCAGGCATTGTCAATCCTGCTTTGCAGACAAGGAAAGGGGGGTTTAAGAATCCAAAGTTAACCCCAAGTCTGCTTGATTGCAAACCTACCCCCCTCCCACCGTAGATGTTTACAGAATTCAAGTCTATTAAAAATTAGAAGGCTTTCATTGTGCTTACTAATATTCATGTTGTAAACCTATTTTATTTCTTTAATAGTCATTTCAATTAAATTCTGCACATTTATTAAACATTTAGCATGGGCAAATGACTGTGTATTTTGTTTCAGGAGAAACACATCTCATTAAAGAGGGCACAGCCAAGAGCACCGGGCTTGGGGCTGGGGGATGGATTCCAGTACTGCTTCTGTTGATAACCGGTTCCTCCAGTTGCCATCTCCCCACTCCTCCTCTTAACATTCTGCACCTCTGTTATTTTATTCTTACGGACAACTGTTTTACACCAAAGAGCTGACCTTGTAAGTTATTTGTCCTAAAGGTTTGCTGGTGAGATAATTTAGATTTGGAGACAGATCTTTCTTCTATTTTTGGCTGGATCCTGTTTGAGATTTCCTTGGATTGACTTCGTTTTCTTATCAGCAACTTATTATGATGTCTTTAATAATAGCGGGCTGGAATTAACAACTAAATGTTCCTAAAATGATTTTGCTCCAAGTCAGTGACTCCAGTAAATCCGGCAGAGTAGTCCTGGATGTTGGGATCTTAGAAACTGAATCCTGCAGTTGCACCTGTAGGATATATCCCAGACTGTGGTCCAGCTCCCTGAGATTTTTCACTGTAGCTGAAACTGGGAAGCAGGAGGCTGAAGGCTGTTGTTGAGCCTTGTCAAGACTCTTGGATTCTGGTGTGATGGCCTGAACACTGGGGACCGAGGGGAGACTGGGTCCGTGGGCTCTGGGGAGAGAGGCCGCTTCTCCATTTGAAGCTGCATAAGGATGCAGGAGTATGGGAGCCCCTCCTTCAGCTGGGGGTGGGATGTATTCTGAGAGCTGCCCTTCCAAAAAGCTCTCGAGGGCAGAGGAGGGAAGACCCAGTGAATTCAGTGCCTTTCGGTGTGGTACCAGATGGTGTCAGTTTCCCTTCTCCCTGCTACCCCATCTCATTTCCTAGCCAGAATCTCTAGTGGCTGGCTCCTGAGGCCAAGAAATCAGTGCTGTATCTCCTGTGCCTAGCACAGAGGGGGTGCTAGATAATTGTTTATAGAAGTGGACTGAGCTAGACTCTGAAACTCCAGGGGCTGTGAACTTAGTCTCCCTCAATACACCCCTTTCCCATCCTAACATTTGATAAGAAGGCATTATCAGTTGGGAAATTATGCTAGACTCACAGAGAATTTATGTCAGGGGTAGGAAAGTCAGATGTCTGCAGGAACCAAGTTTGTCACACAGATGTGAGAGGTGACCTGGAGGAAAGTAGTGTGGAATAGTGGGGCCTGTGGCTAAGTAGAGTTGACATGCCCAGTCTAAAGGCACTCAATTTGAATTTCTAAAAAACTTCTGTTGGCCAAATAACATACCTCTGATACAGCTTAAAGGCCCTTGGTTTAGGTTTTCTAGTCAAATAGTTGTGTGCTGTGTAAAACTCAACAAACCAAGCAATGAAGCATGAAGGGAAAAATGTAAGGAAATAAGCATGGCAGACTGGCAGACGAGTAGGAGGAAGAGCCACAGAGGAGCTCTCCCCATGGTGGTACTGCTTTGGCCCAAGGTGGGCTCATCTTGGAGACAGCCAGAAGAGGCAGACGCCATCTTGTAAGTACCCAAAGCAGCTCAGGGTAGCATCTCTCCAGGAATGTGGCCCCCTAGTGGGCCATAGTAGTGACAAGACAATAATAACAATAATGGTAGTAGAACAGTTGTAGCTAATGAGTGGTTGTTACGTGCTGGGCATTGTTTTCAGTTCCCCCCCCCCTTAATTAAAAGAAAATAGACTATTTTTTTTAGAGCAGCTTTTTTTTTTTAAATTTTTATTTATTTATTTATTTATTTATGGCTGTGCTGAGTCTTCCTTTCTGTGCGAGGGCTCTCTCTAGTTGCGGCAAGTGGGGGCCACTCTTCATCGCGGTGCGCGGGCCTCTCACTATCGCGGCCTCTCTTGCTGCGGAGCACAGGCTCCAGACGCGCAGGCTCAGTAATTGTGGCTCATGGGCCTAGCTGCTCCGCGGCATGTGGGATCCTCCCAGACCAGGGCTCGAACCCGTGTCCCCTGCACTGGCAGGCAGACTCTCAACCACTGCGCCACCAGGGAAGCCCTTCAGAGCAGTTTTTGATGCACAGTCTCCCCATTACCAACATTCCCCATCAGATGTTACAGTCAATGAATCTACATTGACACATCATAATCAGCCAGAGCCCAGAGTCTACATTAGGGTTCATCCTTGGTGTTGTACCGTCTATGGGTTTTAACAAAAGTATAATGACATGTCTCCACCACTGTAACATACAGAATATTTTCTCTGCCCTAAACCCTCTAGCACTGTTTTTAATCTGCCCACCAGCACTTGATGTAAGCATTTTTATCCCCCCTTCATAGAGAAAGTCACGGGGGTCCTGGAGGAGTACATGACCTGCTCAAGCTCACCTTTCTCATGAGGTCTGGAGCCTGCTTGAGCAAAGACGAGTATGCACAGACTCTTCAGGAAGCGGGCCTGCCTCAGGTGCAATGCTTTCTTACCTCGTGAGGATTAGGCAGACTGGAGCCAGCTATGAGATTCCCTGAGAGCCACATGAGAATACACTTTGTCCTGTGGCCACTGCAGGTGAGATTATTAGAAGTTGGCTTGTATTTAAGTAGCTGCTGTTACTTTTACATGACCGTAAAACTAATGAATGATAGGACATTTCCAAGATAAAATGCATATTTATCTCTTGCTATATATACATGTTTTTTTTTTTTCTTCCGTTCATAGTCCCCTGTTCATCTGGAATTTCAATTCGCTGCTTTTTTTTTTCTCTCACATATTCCATTGTGTTTAGCAATTGTAAACTTTCTTGGCAATTTCCAAAACTACAAAATGACAATAGATTTGCAGACAAATAGAGGGTGTGTGGGGTCCATACTGAACATGCATATGCTGCACCTTCCGTCTTGGGAGAGCTGTGTGGCCACTGAATATTACACCAGAGAGGCTTTAAAAAATTTAATAACGGGGCTTCCCTGGTGGCGCAGTGGTTGAGAGTCTGCCTGCCAATGCAGGGGACACGGGTTTGAGCCCTGGTCTGGGAAGATCCCACATGCCGTGGAGCAACTGGGCCCGTGAGGCACAATTACTGAGCCTGTGCGTCTGGAGCTTGTGCTCCGCAACAAGAGAGGCCGCGATGGTGAGAGGCCCGCGCACCGCGATGAAGAGTGGCCCCCGCTTGCCACAACTAGAGAAAGCCCTCGCACAGAAACGAAGACCCAACACAGCCATAAATATATAAATAAATAAATTAAAAAACCCACACATTAAAAAAAAAATTTAATTATGAAACAATATTACAAAACACCCAGACACTTTAAAAACACGTAATTAGGAATTCAGTGTGTTTTTTTTCTCCCTGAAAATGGAAGTATTTTATCTGCTTTAGTCCACTGTTATGGTTTTAAACCGTGTTTACTAAAACTGTTTCTGCTAAAGAAAGTTTTAAAAGGGAGGTTGGAAAAATCTCTTCTGAGCACAGTCGAGATGTCAATTCCAACATATGTTCACGCATTCAGGCTCAGAAGATGTTGACAGTGGTGTTTCCAAATGTTTCTCCGTTTTCCTAAAACAGAGCAAACGGTAAGAAATAAATACCATGTGTGGTGTTTGAGACACTGACCTGGAGCCTCAGCTCCCTACATTTTCTAAGGCTTTGGGATTCTTTTCAGGAATCAATTAAAAATAACTCATAATTCAACTGAAAGACAATTTAGGGCTTCCAGGCATAGATGCTCCAATTTCCAGCATTTTATTGTTGCTCTCAGTGTTTTTGAGGTGACAGTTCTCCCTTCATAGAACAAGCTTAAAATTAGAAAAATCAAACACCCATTAGAGAAAGCAGATTTACTCTCATTAATTGATACAGAGATGGAAAGCTACCATCACCCAGATGGGAGCCCAGTGCATCCCCTGCAGACATTCTCAGGCGCCAGAGCCTGGGTCAGCAGCAGCCCACTTGGCCCAAACCGTAGCTGTCTGTCTAAAAGCGGAGGCTTGGGTTTTCAGGGGTAGGGATGCGCTGCACGGGGGAGCCTCTCTGCAACATCCACACACAAATCTTAGGGTGTGTGTTACTCTCTTCCCACTTGGTTTTATTATTCTTTTAAAGTGAACAACCTTGAAAGTTGAACTCCCCACTCTCTTCCGGCTTCTCTCTGCTCTGCTGGACAGGAGGTAACGTAGCATGCCTGTTTAGTAACCAGAAAGTGATTGTTAGAGGGAATGGAGACTGTGACTGCTCTGCATTAAATACGGAGAGAAGGAGCCTTTGAGGACCAACCACAGAATTGTCTCCTTCCAGAGGCTGGAAGCAACCCAGGTGGGGGTAGGGAGGGCAGCGGTGGGTGTGAGAATCTGTTGAAATATGACCCGTGGTTTTAACTTTAAATAAGCATTTTCGTCCTAATAGAAGCCCCCTCTAATGTCTCCTGCAGCTTTGATTTTGGAACACGTCACATTCCTCATTAAAGCAATCACTGTTAAAACATAAAGCAACACAGGATTCATTTCTTCATTAAACTGATGATCCGTATATGAAGCCAATTAACATTATGAGTCTGGTGAACATCAAGTGTAAAGAGGTTAGAGAAAATTAAAAGCAGTCACCTTGGTCTTTAGATAAAGAAAGTACATTTTTAGGTTGTAAATTATCAGAGTGTCCAAGCAGGACAGATCGGTGAATTTGGTTAATTGGAAAATACATTTTACCGCACAAGAATTAAGGAAAAACAACCTTTTCGTTGCCAACACTCTTTTTTAGAGGGGAGGGAGATGGTAGCGAATACATACATGTTAGTCGCCTCTCTCCGGCCCCGAGTGTCAGAGACAATCCGAGGAAAAAAAGGGGCCCGCGTTGTCATCAAAGTTTGCTGTAGTCTTTCCTCTCTGCGATTGCTTGGTTGGTTGTTTATTCGCTGTTTTGCCAACAGGAACGAGCCTGGCCTCGCTGCTTGGGGAGAGGAACTTCGGGGGAGACGAGGCCGAGGGTCCCGCTGGCTCTGAGCCCCGCGCCAGGTGGTGTTTTGCGGGAGCCTGGCTAAGTGTCCCATCAGGGAGACAACCAGGCTCGCGTCGGGGACGCTGGGAAAGCCGGGACCAGGCGGCGACCGGCAGCGGGAAGTTTCCCTGCCGTAGACGCGGGGCAGGAGCGGGGCGTGGGTCTGCGGAGCCGAGAGTTTGGTCCTTGCTGCGAGCACTGAGCACGCGTCCCAAGTAACTTTCTAAGGTTTGGACCAGGAGAGGATTGGGATCGGGCCCCCAACACCCAGAATCCGGCGGGGCGCGTCCGGCGGCGGCGCAGCGCAGGGCCACAGAGCGGCCCTTGTGACTGGTCGCTTCCCTTGCAGCCCAGGAGGAACAGGTGCCGCTGTCCAGGGTCCTGACTGACTGGGCGGCTCTGGGAGCGCGTTGCCCGCAGACCCAGAACAAGCCTGTCCAGCCCCCGGGACATCTCTGGGCCTTGCCAGGAAACTGCTTCGGCGGATGTCAGGGATGCGGAGCTGAAACTGGGGTTTGGACCTCGTTGGTTTCTGGGGCCAACGCGGCGCTGGGAGCCTGGTGCCTTGAGTTCCCATACAGATACTCAGGTGCTCCTTGGAGCATCTTGGCCGGGCCCGCCCGGACATCTTCCTCACCCTGCTTCACAGGCACTAGGCTCCGGAGCGCGCGGGGCTCTTGCAGGAGAGGGGATGCCGCCTAGGGCAGGTGGGAGTTTGAGGGGGCTTTTGGCAAACCCAAGCGCGCAAGGGGAGACTCGGGCTCTTGAAAAGAGATCCAGAGAGCAAGGGTGCTCTGAGGGAGACCGGGAGAGAGAGCGCGCCGAGCTTCCTGGCCTGGGTTGAAATAGGGTCGGTTCTCAGGGCTCCATCCCTTTCTGGATGAAGTGGAAATGGCCCGCCGGCCCTGCCTGTTACCGCGCCCGCCGCCCAGACATGCATGCGTGCTCCCCGCCGGCGGGTCACCTGGACTCGCGGAGTCGGTGGCCCTGGCGGAGCTGGCGCAGCGGGCTCTCTCCGCTCTGAACCCAGCCGGCGTTTCCAGCGGTTTCTTCCGCGTGACTGGGTCGACTTTCCGCGCCTGGGCGGGCTGAGCCCAGGAGGGGCCGCTGAAGTGCACCGGCCCCGACTTGCCTCTGCAGGAGCCGTGCTGCATCTTCCTCCTGGCGGTTTTCGGAAGGGCGTCCACGGGCCGGTCAGGGCCTCAGTAATCTGCCCTCCGGCTCTATGCGCCTCGCTCGGGGCGGGTGTCCACGTGTGGCCCCGCCAGGCCTTTTGTTTCCAACTCACTGTATCTTTAAGATCAAGGCTGGATCCCAGGCAGTGCAGGGACCCGACCCACCGCCTCTCCAGGGCTCCTGAACGCAGCATTAGAATGTTTATAAAATATTCAATTTATGCAGTCTGTCCAAGAAGCCATCGTCCCAAAATAAAATCAGCAGTCTAGACGGAACACAGACACCAGAACTTATCAACAGTTGTCTGACTTGCATCTTCTGATGCATCTTGAGTGGGTCATAATACCAACTTTATTTTCAGTGGTGCATAAATTAATTACACGCATTTAATAACCAAAATATCATTATATTCCCCCTTTAATATCATAAAGGCTTTCCGCCAGGGAAGCACTTAATAGTGCAGGGGGCCGTAACGGGCTATTATCCTGGTGTAATGCTATTACAGAACCAATTATGTGCCATTAGACTTGCTTTTTTTGCAGTTTATGTGATTTGATCCAATCCCGCGCCCCTGACTTGAAAATTTCAGCCCGGTACTTTAGAGTTTAATTTTCACCCAGGCAGAGGGAAGGGCGGTCTCTCTCCGCTGAGTGTCTGCCTCGGATGCATTTTAAAAGTAATTGCGAAGGGTCCCACTGCATATCATTTGCATGGAGAAGCGAACATAAATTCTGGGACCCCTTGCTGAGAACAAAATCAAACTTTCCTTTTGTACGGTCGCTTGGAAAGGGAAGCCGTGTGCAAAGAGTCCCCCCAAAACCCATCCGGTGGTGACAATTAGCAGCGCTTTGTCAGTTTGCAGCCCAGGAGTCACCAGGCCTGACAAGGGGAGCTTAAAACCAAGCTCTCCCCGAGAAAGAAGGTTTGAGTCAGAGGGAACTTGGGGTGGGGGTGGGGTGGAGTGTTCAGAAAATAATGCTTTTTGGGGGATGGTGGTGGTGGTGATTGTTTCAACCTTCTTTTAAAAGAAAAGAGGGAAAACATTCCTGATGTTTGCTGAGAAATGACGGATTTTTTTTTTTTTTTTTTTTTTTTTTACACCACGTGGGCCATTTGTAAGGCCCAGTAGACCTATCCAAGTTACTCGCTGTAGACAGCGCTGGAAATAATCAGATTAAGGCCAATTACGCGTGAGATTATAAAGGCGAGTGCTGAGCGGCGGCGCGCGCTGTAGACAGACAGCAAGACATCTGGCCACTTCCCGAGTCACTTTTCTGGTCCTGCGGGCGCCAGCCGCACGGAGCCCCGCCCGTATCCAGTCGAGCCGGGCGAGCGGACCAGAGGCGGTCACGCTCCGGCCTTCCTCGCCCGCCGCCCGCCGAGGTACGCGCGGCTCCCGACCCACACACCGAGCCCTGCGCGCCTGGCCTTGGGGCTCGGCTGCCTTCCTGGCGGGGGCTGCCTTTCGCGCAGATGGCCTGGCGCGCTCGCCGGACTCGGCTGCGTTGGCTTGGGTGCAGGATTGTGGCAGGGACCCCTGAGAGCCGGGTACCAGACTGCGTGGGCTTGGTGTTGGGGCCGAGGTGGGGGGGGCGTCTGTCCGGGTGGTGGACCCGAATGGAAGGGCTGTCCCACGGGGTCTCCGGCTTGCGACGGCGCTGCCACCTCCCCTCCAGTCCCCAGAGTGGGCTGAAGGCGTTGGAAGGGGTCTTTCCACGAAAGGAGCGCCCGGGGCACTCCAGGGCCGGGCGGGGGGCGAAGGCAGAGGGAGACTGAGGCTCTGTCGCTGTTTGCTTTGCAGCCAGGCCAGATCTACGCGTGCCTTGTCGGTCCCGCAGTCACCCTCCCGAGTCCTGGCCGTCCGGTCGATCCGGCCGTCGGCGATGTTTTATTTCCACTGTCCGCCACAGCTAGAGGGTGAGTAAGCGCCGAGCCAGGAGCTGCTCCAAAAGGCCGGCGCCGGCCAGAAAGGGCCATAGCAGCAGCTGGGGCTGGTTGGTGGTTGGGTCCCTGCTCAGCGAGGGGCGCAGCCGCCGGAGGTGGGTAGAGGCGCCCTTGGCCCTCTCCCCACATCCAGCTCCAGCCTTCCACCCCGTCGCCACCTGCCTCCTACCTCGCCCCCCCCCCCGCCCCCCGACCGGGCCTGGGCGGGTTGGCCCCCGGGCTATGAGCGCTGCCAGGACCGGCGGATCCTTCCAGCACAGATGCTGGTGTCACGCCTCTAATCCGGGCTCCCCTGCCCAGGGGGCCGCATCAATCTTTCACGGTGTTTTGCAAACATCCCGATAAGCGGAGGTGGACTAGGTAGCCCGCATGGTCCTGGGCCGGACGTGAGCAGGAACCCCCGCTGCCAGGCTGCTCTCACTCCCTGCCCAAGGCGATCTTGCTCGGCCAGGCCAATGTGGCCCTCAGGAGCAGGGTGGCCCTGCTCACCACTGCCAGAAGGGCCCTGGCATGGCTCCTCCTCTGTGACTCACTGGGTTTCTGACCTCAGATGCTAACCACTTCCCACTCCCAGGGCCAGCCCACGACCAGGGTTTGGGTCTTTGAGGGTCTCCAGTTCTTAGGAGAAATTTCGCTTCAGGATCCTTGGTATGGTCTCTGCACTGGGTTGTTAGGCAGGGGTAGTAGGTTGGTGAGAAGGAAATAGCTTGGATTTCTGGTCTTGGGGGCTCCCCAGGGGTGGGCCCTCCACACAAGAAGGGGATTACTATGTGTCAGGCAAATGCAAAGCCACACACTCTGGTCCTTTAACAGCGCCTTCCTCAGACCAGTAGTCTCAGCCATGGGCTACTGGGACTTATATAACTGGGAGCAGTACCAGGACTTGGCTTTGGCAACCTACTCCTTTGGGGGGGGGGGCAGTGAATGAATTTTGGAGGGGAAGAAATCGAGAAAGGCACGGGGCAGGGCAAAAAGTGGTGAGACACTGGGGGGACCTGAAACCTCAGAGCATGCTCCTTCACCTTGCCCTGGTTACCTTGAGTAGTAGCTGGCCTCAGCTGGCCAGTGTACACAGGGATTTCAGAAAGTTTGTTTTGTTTTTCCCATGGAAGCTTTTAAGAGTTCAGTAGGATTTTCTAAAGGAGGCTAATGAGCACCAGTGCTCAAGGTCTGAGAGGTTCATCCCCTGACACCTAGGACTGCAGGGAGATCCTCTGCTTGTGCAGTGGACACACCTTTTCTGCATCTCTGAACCTCAGGTTTGGACTGACTGATACTCGGCAGCCCACCCTTCCAGTTAAAGTGGGAAGGTTGAGGTTTGGGCATTTAGCAGATGGTGGGCTGCCTGGGTGACTGAAGGGGAAAGCTCTGTCTGCAGGGTGGGCTGCAGAAGTCACCTGGGGAGAGCCTTGGCCAGCCTGTCGTGGCCCCAGCACACTGAGCTGCTTGCTGCTCTCAGCTCAGCTTAGCTCACCTTGCCTTCCCACACCTGGGGCACATCCCACCTCAACGCTTATTCTGATTGCTGTGACCAGAAGAAAAGAAGATGGGTCTTTAAGAACTTTTTTATTCCTCTGCAGATGTGTTTCAAAGGCAGTTTTACAGAATCGGGTGTTTTATTTTAGCTTAATATAGCTGGGGGGGGAGGTGACCTGCGGCCGATGGAAAGGCTGAGGACAGACCCTTGGAATCTGACTTCTCATTATTGCCTATCAGCTTTTTAATTGTAATTTTTTATGAATCTAGAGAGGCATATAGGAGAAAGCAAAGCATGGCTCATAATCTCACTTCTCAGATAATTTTGCTGATATTAAATTAAAAAGTATTACATCTACCTGCTTAGGAAATTCAAATAGAACAGAAACTTATACACTGAAAAGTGAAATCCTCCTTCTCTACCTCTTTTTCTAAAGATATTCCCTGTTGTTGGTTTCTTGTGATTCCTTCAAGAAAAACATGCTATCACCTGCATTTACCCTCATTTATGTATTTTTCCTCTATATGTTATGCCTTATTTGTGCTGAGATCATACTGCCACATCATTCAGGACTTTCCTTTTTTCACTTCATAATACAGATTTTGGCGATTTTTCCATGTCAATGTATGCAGATCTACTGGCTTCTTTTATTATTTTTTTAATTTATTTTAAAAATAAATTTATTTACTTATTTGGTTTTATTTTTGGCTGTGTTGGGTCTTCGTTGCTGCGCGCGGGCTTTCTCTAGTTGCGGTGAGTGGGGACTACTCTTTGTTGTGGTGCGCGGGCTTCTCCTTGTGGTGGCTTCTCTTGTTGCAGAGCCTGGTGCACGGGCTCAGTAGTTGTGACACGTGGGCTTAGTTGCTCTGTGGCATGTGGGATCTTCCCCGGGCCAGGGATCGAACCCGTGTCCCCTGCACTGGCAGGGGGATTCTTGACCACTGTGCCACCAGGGAAGCCTGACTGGCTTCTCTTAAATAGCTGTGTAGTATTCCATTATATATTGTTCAGAGGGTGCCTACAATTGTGCACTTTGGTTGTTTCCATTTTTTTTTTTTCTGTTACCATGTTTCCAGGAACAATATTCTCACTCCATTTTGGCACACTTTTAAAGTATATTCATAGACTACATACCTATATGTGCACTTAAAATTTTTGATGGATATTGTCAAATTACCTTCTAATAAGTCTGCACAAATTCATGCTCCTACAAATGGTGAATAGTGTGTACAATTCATTATGCTTTTAATTGTACTGGGTATAATTGTGCAGCTTATTTTTTTGGTAAAAATGTTTTGTTTAATTATTGCAAGGTTTAACATTTTCATAACATTATCAACCATTCTATTTATTTTTAAGTAAGAAGGCTGTTCTCAAAATTTCCTCTTTTCTATTACGTTGTCAATCGTTGTTCTTATTAACTTGATGAACTGTCAGCTTTTTTTAGGATCCAGTTTGACATGCAGTGTTTCACTTAAAGATATTATATGTACACTTTGTGAAACAATTTGGGACAAGCAGGTAGAAGTTTGTGAGGCTGATTGTGATTTGAGAGCCTCAGAGATTGCATTTCATCCTCACCAGTCAAGTGCTTTGTTTTAAAAGGAAACTGTTTGGTTTCCCACAAAATAATGGAAATAAGACCGCTTTGAGGCTGTCCCTTTGAAGTTCCCAATGAGCTGGAGAGAAATATTTGTAACTAGGATTTTGAGGAAGAAAGCAATTTGGATGGGATGGTGGAGGGAGAAGTCTTCACCAGAGAGTGGAGGTCTTGTGACAAAGGATGTGCACTGGGGAGTTGAATAATAAGTAGGAGGGACTCCCTTTAGTAGATAGAATTTTAAAAAGCCGAAGGACCTTGCTTCTTTGGGACTGAGGTCCTTCGGAGGGATGACGCCTGGGCAGTGTCGCTTGCCAGCTCCTAATGGCGAACATGCAGTGATTCTGAGACCGGAGCCCATGGCAGGTACAGCGTTCACTGGCTAATGGGAACTTGCTCACTTGTTTTCCTAAGAAGCCAAGTAAATGGTGGACTGTCAGGTTAATGGTGCACATTTGGAAAATGATCTGAATGCACATTTGGGGCCAAACTCTGTTGTGGCTTAATCCGAGCTTTGGAGGCTGGCAGGGAGGACTGTGGAAAGGATGGCTTTCTTTGCACAGAAGTGGGAGTAGTGGGTCTTTTATGAGCCTGGCCAGAGGCTCCTGTTTAAGTCTGCTTGGAATTCAGGACGGTCGCTATTGGTGCAGATTTCTTGTTAATTGACATCTATTTAACGGATCCACTAGAGTGCTGATGAGCTGTGACCAACAGTATTAATATTCATTTATAAACTTCTTACCTCCTCGTGTCCTGAAGTTCTAGGAGAAAAGTGCTGGGAAAAGCTCTTGGTGATTTCTCTCCTCCCCTATCCCCAGCCTTTAATTCTTATTGTTGTAGAAACAAGGGAAAGTAAAATAACAAGTGAGCAAAAGGGAAACGTAGAGGCTTTTATTAAAGGATCAGAGGTAGAAGGGATGAGCTGAAGGCACATTGGACAGAGGTGCGGGCAGCTGGGAGCCAGAGGGCCGATGAAGGCTCCGTCTCAAGTTAGTGACCCTTCCTGGCTCAGAGTCTAGAATTTCACAGGTGGACTTGGCTGTCTAGGGGAGTAAGGTCTCCACTCACCCTGTGAAATAGGCATAGTTAGGCCTAAAGTCAGAGGTTACTGGGAGAGAGAGAGAGCGTGAGAGAGTGAAAAAGAGGGAGCCTTAATTACAGGAGCAGAGAAAGATGCTTTAGGACAGACAGGGCTCCGTCTGGGTGGGATGGGTCACCGAGTGAGTGTGCATGGCAGGGGCTCAGTGTGAAGACTGGGGGGCCCTGTGCTCAGGCTGATCCAGTTTGCTCCCTGCAGGCACTGCGCCCTTTGGCAACCACTCTACAGGAGATTTCGACGATGGGTTTCTGCGGAGAAAACAGCGCCGGAACCGGACCACGTTCACTCTTCAGCAGGTAATGATGTTCCCCTTCTGAGAGCCAGTCACTTCCTGCCTCCAAAATAATCAGAGATTGAGCAGCAATTCTTTGTCTTTTAAAATAAAGCCAACTGATCATGTTAACTGGATCTTTCTGTTTTCTTGAACAATTTATGTGTCAAGGAATCTGTCTGGGGAGAGGGCAGAGGACTGTGACGTTATGATCCCAGATAGTCAGTGAAGAGGCAATGATGACGGCTCCCTTTTGTCTCAAGTTGAGAGTTTGGGGAACATTTCCACATCAGCAATACAGCAACATCATTTCAACTTTGAAATAACCTTTTGAGGAAGGCAGGTCAGGTATTCTCATCCCCAGTAGATAAATGAGAAAACCGGGGCCCAAGAGGTTGACTGATTTGTAGAAGGTATTGTCGTCCATAAGTGGAAGGGCTACAACTGGAACCTAGATATTGTGTTTCCAGGGCCGGGGCTCCTTCCCTTAGATCCGTTTGTCTCCCAGAGCACACTGGAGCAGAAACCCTAGGCGGTTTCTGTGGGACTGACCCAGTGAGGGCTTCTGCAAGTTGATTCTGTTCTTCCAAGCCCTATAATGAAAGCTGCGTGGGTTGCACTTTAAATGTAAATGCATTCAGATGTTTGTGCCTCTCTTATTTCTACCTCTTGGGGTAGCACTGAGGTTGTTAGTAAGTCTTAGTTCCCAAGTCTTCCGCGGTTGAAATTTTAATACTGTGGGATCTTTTCAAAGAGCATTTTTCTCCCTCTTCTTCCCCTACTTGATCTGTGAAACTACTTCCTCACCACACATAGCAAATTTGAAATATGCATCTGCTTCCTCTCACCTAGCCACATCCTCTCACCAGTAAATATTTTTTTTCCTTTTACCAGCTGGAAGCTCTGGAGGCAGTTTTTGCCCAAACACACTACCCTGATGTCTTCACCAGAGAAGAGCTAGCCATGAAAATCAACCTCACAGAAGCCAGAGTGCAGGTAAACCTTCTTTTTAATTATTTAACTCTCTAATATTAAAACTGGCAAACTTTTTTTTTTTCTTGACATCATGACTGCAGAGTGCACATTTGGCCAAAGAAAGCAAATGAAGACTATCTGTCATTTTCATGATGCACTTTAATAACATCAACATAATGTGGAATATTAGATTAGGTTGATTAATCGGTCATTCATAATTAACTAGTGATAATGTTCTACACTAATTTGTCCGCGTCTCTAAGGTACTAAATTACATCAATGCACATCCATTTCCTTGCTTTGGAAAAAAAAAAAAAAAAAAAAAGAACTGAGATGCTATTCTCAAAGCAGCTCTGACCGCTCTGGGGTAAGGCCGGTCAATTGCAGAGAACTGTGTTTTCATATGGGAACAGAGTAGGATCTGCTTTCCAGAAATTGCATCATGTCCAACTTTTCCCCAGCACGCGGACTCTTTCATGGGAGTGGTCCGAAGAACATGAGCAATTTAAAAATCTTTAAACGGCAGCAGCAAAAGGGCTGCCTCAGAGCCGAGTGTGGCCCGTGATGACTGCCTCTAAGCAGGATTTCTTTTTAGAAGCTACACGGTGATTACGTTTAAGTGCACAAACCCGTCGAGCCCAGCAGATGTGCCTGAACGCAGGAGGAACAGATTCGCAGCAGCGCCTCTCCGGGCGAGCTATTCTTTGAGCACAATTATATATTCATTTTATTTATGGGGTTTCCTCCATGCTGTTTCTGTTCTTTTTTATGTAGGGGCTTGGGGTTAAGACTATGCAAAGATCTAATTGTAGGAAATATAATAGTTTGCTTTCGGTTCCCCTGGGTCATGTTAGTATCTCTTAAAAACCTATGGCTGAAGAGAGATAATGGAATTCTGAACAGTAAATTGGGGGTTGTAAACAAATTATTTCCCCTATAATCAGATTATGTGATCCTGATTATTAAATCTGAACATGAATCATTGGTCATATGCGGGCAAATTAAACTGATTATTATTTGGAAATGAAAATCTCCTTTGGCCAGGATGCCGTTTATCCTTTCTTTTTTTAATGCCAGCTTGCCAATAGCTGCCTAAAGACTGAACTGCAAATTGAGATAAATGGCACAATTATTGAGCATTCAGAAGTGGAAGATCATAACTTCTCCCTGAAAGGTGCAAGGGTGAGATAGGGGTGGTGACAATTAAAGCTGGGAATTGTTGTTCGGGCTATTGTTGGCTATTATGCAAACAGACAATGGCTGTGAAGCATTTGTTTAGTGAGACTCCATGTGGGGACACGGCTTTGGTGGCGGGAAGGGAGATGTGTTTACATTTATACCCCTTGCTCATTCAAATATGATTAATGTTCTATAAAGCAGGGTCTTAATCGAAGCTGATGTTGTCAAACAATAACTAAATAGGGAAATAAACGACTCCATCATGCTCTTTCCTCAGAAGCAGGCGAACTGTCAGTGCAAAGTCATTAAAATATGATAATGAAAAATAGCTCAATTAAATGTTGTTATAGCTGTGACCTTCATTCAATTAAGACGCCAGAAAGTGTCTGCATTTTGCTTTGCATTTAACTGCCCTAAATTTAGAATATAGATAAAATCATTATTCAGTGGTTGCTGATATGTGCAATTAAAAATCAACTAGATTAAAAAGAAAGAAAGAAACCCAGTTAAAGGAGAATGAAAATTTGGAGGTGGGGTGAGCCTGGAGACCGAGGCTCTCTCCTGGGCCAGTCTGCTGACAGGCAAGGAGGAGAGGATGCCCAGGGGAATAGGAGGGAGGTCTAGCCAAGTCCCCCCTTTTTTTTTCTCAAAAGCCAGGAATTATCTTCCAGGAGAGAGGGGGAAGAGGTTTAGCTGCACACAGAGTAAAGGGCAGCAGGATTTCACTGACCTCTGGGAACACCTTGGGCCCAGGCTGCCTGACTGCCCTGAGGCTGTCCTGCAAATGCAATCTTGGTTTCTAAGGCTTAAAGAATTCCACACCGGCCTCTAAGAAGGCACTCAGAGCAGGTGAATCACAAGCCGCCTCCTAACCTGAGGATGGTGGAGATAATAACACTGGCTAATGTTCACCGAGTGATTGATTGCTGTGTGCCAGGCACTGTGCTTAGTATTTTGCATGCGTCTCCATTAAATTTCCTAACAATGCTTGCGGGTGGCTGTTATTATTACTCTCAGACAATTTGGATCACGGTACCCAGCCAAGCCACTGGGCTTCAAATTGTGGATCTGCCACTTAGCACTTGGATGACCTCAGGCAAGTTAATTAAACTGTCTGTGCTTAGTTTTCTCATCTGTAAAGTGGGGGTAGTAGAACTATCTGCCTTAAAGGATTGCAGTGAATTCTAAACCAGATTCACCGGGGTCCAGAATTCTCAACCAGGACTGACTCCAGAGTCAGTGTTTCTAGTGGATGCACTAGGCTGATGGTCATGAACTTGCCGTGATGTGTCAGTGTTAAATCACACGCATGAGGCCAGACACACTCCAGCCAAACCTGCTGGATGAGAGAATGAGTATTTTTTGATGAGGAAACCCCAGGGCAGTGTTTCACAAACTGCTTTGATGATGAATCCCCCCTCTCCCCCTAGGAAACACATTCACATCAAATAAGTGTACTTGCATACACTGAGAATTTCCACAAGATAGTGCTTTTACCCTTACTGTGGGCAGTGCATTTGGATACTTTCTATGATTTCACACTCATTAAAAAATGCCTGTCACACCTTTGACTCTGATTTTCTGACCCTCCCGTGAGTCTGAAGCTGCAGTTCGGAGGGCACTGCTTGGCTAGATCTTTAGAGAGAGGACGCTGTGCTCCCGCACATCTGCTGCAGGGGAGCCGTGAGCCGGGGGCATGGGGACCAGGCACTTGGGTTTAGGTTCTGGTTGCCTCCTTCTGTCTGATTTTCTGCCTCTGTTGGGTGTGTGCTTCCTTCGGGGACTCAGGTTTGGTTCCAGAATCGAAGAGCCAAATGGAGGAAAACGGAGAGAGGGGCCTCGGACCAGGAGCCAGGAGCCAAAGAGCCCATGGCAGAGGTGACACCACCGCCTGTGAGAAATATCAACTCCCCGCCCCCTGGGGACCAGGCCCGGAGCAAGAAGGAGGTCCTGGAGGCCCAGCAGAGGTGAGGCTGGCTGAACCCAGGGCCTGGAGGGCTGACGGGAACCCAGGATTGGGAACTCAGTGTGTCATTTTCCTTCTCTGCCAGCCTGGGGCGAACTGTCGGTCCCACAGGGCCTTTCTTCCCCTCTTGCTTGCCGGGGACCCTCCTGAATACAGCCACGTACGCCCAGGCCCTGTCACACGTTGCTTCCCTGAAAGGTGAGTTTGGGCTCTGCTGCCTGCTGGTGCGGGGCCGGGGCTCTGCCTGCCTGCGCCACCTCCAAGGGGATCATGGAGATGGTTTGCCTCTTCTGTTTTCTTGGGCGGGCCCATCCTTGCATCGGGGGCTGGTGTAGCTCCTTTTCTCCTTCTGTCAATCACAGCCAGGGTCATGAACAGCATCTGTTTCCACACATGCTATCTTGTTTGATTTCTACATGGCCTGAGAACGTAGGTGAATGTCGTATCACTGCACCAGCTGCGGAATTGGTTGAGAGGTGGCTATTTCAGAAGGGGCCACTGCATGTTCACAGACTGCTGCCTCCTGTCCGTACCAGTTTTAGGTGCTAGCTTGCAGCTCGTGGGTGAGGCCTGCGATGGACCGTTGTCCCAGCTCATGAGGACCCTCCCCATACGTGCAGCCTCCCCACCTGCCTTCCCTGGGGCCTCCTGATGTCAGGGGTTAGGATTTGTGGTTTTCTAAGATTTGCTGTCTTCTCAAAGGCTGTGGTTGTCTGAAGGATGGAAACCATTTGGGGCATTTTTGTCAGGCCCAGAGAGAAGGACTCTGGTGGGGCTGTCCTTTGGGGGTTTCTGGGTCAACCCCACTGGATGAATGGGTCCATCCAGTGTCTTTCAATTCTTGGCCCCAAACTCACTCTTCCTGTGAGGAAACCAAGCAGCTGTGCTGGCCGGGAGCGGGGCTGGGCCCCAGAGTTCGTCTGGGGCAGTGAGTGTTAGTGTTGGGGTTTGTCTGTCACAGCGGGTCTGGGAGATGGGGGTGCAGGTGCGGGCTGTAGGCTTTTTCCCCATAATAGGCAGTGGGAGAGGCCCCCCTAGGATGTTTCCTGTGTGCTCTGTTTTAGGGTCTGGGGTCTCCTGCCCTCGAGAGGGTCTCCCTCCTGCAGGTTGGTCTTGCATGTGCGTGGGCACACGGGCGCGCGCACATACACACACATGCACATGCACACGGGCAATCTGCATTGCAAATGTAGTTTCTGGAGCCTGAATAAGGGCATGATGGAGCCTGTCTAGGGAATCTCCGAAGGGAGAGAAGGGTGTTCTACGCACAGGGAAAAACACGTGCAGAGTGCCAGGAGCAGGGAGAAGAACCAGGCTTGTCTGGAGAATGGCTGGTATGTTGGGTGCCCACAGGAGAGTGCCCAGAGATAAGGTGGAGGGGCCAGAGCTTGTAGACCTTGGATGCCGCACTCCTGCATTTGGATTTTCCACTGTAGGAGGCGGGACCCTGAGGCCTGGAGCCACTTCTGAGTGGTCCAGGCAGCTGGGCAAGTCACCGTGCTCAGGTGGCCGGCATGGGTTGACGAGGTTCAACCCATGAACCCATGGTCCAGCTCTGCACCCCGTGCCCTCCTAGTGCTTCCTTCAGCTCCAAGGTCTGTGTGCTCCAGGGGCCAAGTAGAGCCCCCTGCCGCAGAGTGGCCTTGGGACATATTCACAGACACAATAGGCTGATAGGGCACTGTGAAGATGGGGTCCCAATTGGAAGGGGCTTCCAGAAGGAGATTACCAATGGGAGTTGGGTATCATTCAAGGAGCTGCTCTGGGCAGAAGAGCAATCCTGTGTCCATCTATGAAATCCTCTCTGCTTCAGTGAGGCCCAGCTCAGCTCCTGAGAGTAACCATCTCTTTTATCAGTGTTCTCTGCTTGCCCCACTCCAGCCTCACGAGTTGAAGGTGAATCCCATGTCTCTTTGCTGGGGCAGCTGGGAGGGGTCTGGGGCAAAGCCCAGGCCCTGGTGGAGGCCTGAGGTGGCTGAAAGAGTGGAGAGAGGGCCAGGCTGCTGGCAGGGAGGGTGGGAGTGCCCGCCTGCCACTGAGAGGCTGAAGGCACTGATAAGAGGGAGACAGAGGACAGAGCAGAACGAAGCAGGGCTGGTGGGAGGGGCAGGTAAATCTGTCATTCTCCTCTTCTTCCTTTACTCCTATGTACTCCCCCAACCCCAGCACTTCCCTTGGGGCCTGACCTGTGCCTGCTTCACTGGAAACAGACTTTCCTTTGATGGAGGGATGGGGCGTTGGGGTGTCAGGATTCGGCAGAAGTGATGGAAATCACAGTGTGCTCACCAAACCAGGGCACATCTTTGTGCCTTGGGGTGGCACTTGCTCAGAGAGCTTGCACATCCCCACTGGGTCTTCCTGGCTACGATCAGGGACACGAGGTGTGCTGGGGCAGGTGACACACTCTGATAGTTCCAGAGCCAGGCAGGCGATGAGCGAAGCGAGTATGTGTAGGCTTTGTCTTTGCTCCCCCGGAGACAAATGAGCTCTTGCTCATCCGGGACACGCAGCCGTCTTGGTCTATACGTCATTCTCCCACTTGTGAGAAAGGCGTGGGGAAAAGGCACATTTCTCTACATCAGAAGCAGTTATGCGAGGAGAACGCTAAGGGGCTCCCTGAGATTCGGCAGAGGTGGGCTGGGGAGCATTTGCCCACTCAAGGGTCAGCTACTGCTCACGTCAGCCGATGGTGGCCAAGTGGTTCTGTGGACCCAACATTGCCAGAACTATTGGAATTTCAGGAGAAGCTGGAAATCTGGATTTTTATTTGAAATAGTCCCATCTTTTAAATGTGACCTCCAAGTCTTTGGGCCAAATGGGCGCATCATTGGTCAGACCAGCCTGCGGACTGCCTCTCTGTGGGGGGCACTTCTCCTCCACCCCTCCCATCTCTGCTTTCTGTGTTCTTCTCCCTGCATTCGTAGCTCCTCCTCAGGCCTGCCCCCGGCAAAGGTCCCCTCCTGTAGCTCATCCTGACCCCTTTACCCACCAAGGCCCTTGCTCTCTGGCCCCTCTGAGCAGCTGGCTTTTTAGTCTCTGGCAAGCTAAGTGGTGTTGGAAAGGGAGGGAAATGAGTGATAATTGAAAACCTTTTCTGTCCTCTGCCCGGTGGTCTCACGTGTAGTCCCGTTTAATTCTCACGGTAGAGGAGCGTAGCAAACGATGTATCAGGGAGGCTCCAGGGCTGCTCAGCGGGTCAGTGGAGCTGGGATGGCTCTGAGATAACAGCTGGCATTGGGTGGGGTATCTTTGCATTCTAAGAGTGCCTGACCCTGTGAGGTGGCAGCACAGCCTCGCTCCAGCCCAGGTGGGCTCGGCCGTCCTTGGAGATGTGCTTGGGGGACCTGCCTCTGCCTCAGAACCTGGGGTAACAAGCATGTACCTGCAAGTCAGGTTCTGGATGCCCCGGGATTCAACTCTCGATTGTTTTCCGGAACATTTGTTAAGTGGTTTGAGGCCTACATCTTCCAGACTCTTGCAGCCTACTGAGGCCTACATCTTCCAGACTCTTGCAGCCTACGTCTTCTTCTCCCAGGGTTCCCCAGCCACAGAAGTTAAGTGCATGGCCCAGTTTAGGCCCAAGAGAGGAGCAGTCCCAATTTTCTAGGCCTGGCTCAGTGCCCGGACCTCTGGGCTGTGACCTGGCCTCCCTTTCCTGAGTTCACCCCCAGAGGCGGCTGGGCGGCCAGGTGCTGGCAGAGCTGGTGGCCTGAGCTCTGCTTCCAGGGGCCTCTGGCCAACAAGGGGGCCCCCTCAGCAAGCTGCGAGGAGCTTCATGCACGTGTGTGCTAGAAGGCACACACCTGGGATTCCATGCCCATCCCTCTTTTTACAAATGAGAAACTGAGGTTCCCAGAGGGAAAGCCACTTGCTCAAAGGTCACTCATATCAGCGAAGTCTCCCCTTTGAGATCTAGGCTGATCTCCACAGGATCCTGGTGTGCTCTTTCCTCCAGGCATGATTTATTCATTCATTCCTCTGGGTGGGCACCTGTTGGTAGGGGCTTTTGACCCCCGCCCTGCTTCTGCCTGGCAAGTGAGGACAGCTGGCGGTCCACTGGGCATGAGCCCTGGGGGAAGAATCTGGACTCACTCAGAGACCAGAACCATTGTGAGCTGAGCACCGCAGCCCCTTCCAGCCCAGAGATCCCAACCCACTTCTCCAGGCCTGAGGCGACTTGCAAATCATCCCCAAGAAAGAAACAAAGTGAATTTCAGCTTCTGGACTCAAACCAGTGTTCAGGTTTCCTTCCCCAGGCTTTGTGGTCCTAGTGGGATCATATGGCCCTGGGCTAAAGACAGCAGGTGTCCTGGAGAGGCCAGCACTATTCTGGCCCTGCCCCAGACAACACTCTCGGTGTCGATCCCGAGACTCCAGACCTGAGACACCAGACCACGGCTTGAGGATCCAAGCCAAGGCTGAGCTGTGCTACACCAGCACACCGTTCTACACCGGCCTGGGTGTGAGGGGAATCCGGGCTCCCAGTGCCCAGGCAGGATCCGTTCTCCCTGGGGACACATGGAGCACCCCAGCAAGTGGTCCCAGAGCTAACTGCCTGCAGAGCATTCTATAGAGTTACAAGTCGAAGGACTCTGAGTTGGGGGTCCTGGTCTTTCGGCTCTAGGTGTTGTTGTGACAGATGTGAAGTCTCTTCCGGGGAAACATTGAGAGAGCCTCCAGGTGTGTTTGTAGGGGAGCCTGAGGGTTGTTGAGGTACGGTTTGCTGAATTCCTTTAAGTACTGGTCCTTGAAGTCCTTAGGTCCTTTAAGTAGTTGTTGAATTCACTTCCCTGGAAACACTTTGGCTTTGAATGTGCTCTGAAAACAAGGGCATTCTTGGAATACTGGCTATCAGCTCCTGGAGCAGGTGGCACTGCGGGGAGGAAAAGGGCAAGCAGGGGCAGATCGGGGTGCTGGCTATAGAGGGAATGTGCTGGGGGGGGATGCCCAAGAGACCGGACTCCCAGAGCACGGAGCTGTGGGGTGTCGTCAAGCCCTGCCTCCAATGTGAACGGCCGGGTGGGCTGGGCCCTGGCAGCTCCATGACTGTGGCCCAGAACGTGCTGGTGGATCTAGACTCTGCTTTTTTATTTTTAGATTGTGGGGGAAGTGGCCCAGAAAAGGTGAAGAGGAACAGGTCACTCAGCCGCTTTGCTGAGCTTTAGCACCCAGACTGAGAAGTCAGTGGCAGATTATGGTTTTCTTAGGAAATTAGAGGCCCTAATTTTCATTCCCTGGAGACACCTGTTGAAGGCAGGGGCCTGGGGTTCGGAAGCAGCTCAAGAGCTAGGGAAACCAAGATGAGGCTGGAAGTGACCTCTGGCTTTGAAAAATCTGCACAGCTCAGAACTGCCACAGCGCACACTGAGCTGGCTTGGCGGTTCTGCCTCGGGCCAAGGGGTGAGGGCAGAGACCTTCCGGAGCTTCGCCCTCTGCCACATCCTGTGCTGGGGGACTGTGCTCTGCTGCCAGGTCCCCAGGCTTGGGCAGGTAGCTGAGATGCAGCTCTGGGGCTGGAGCCCTGGGGACACCTATTCAGCAGGTTCAGTGTTGGGGCGTGTGGATGGGGCTGTTCACAGAGGGATGGGTCTGGCCAGGTGAGCAAGGCTGCTCAAGCGATCGGGAGCCTGGGAAGGGTGGGAGGTGGGGCCGGCGCCCTTGAAGGACAGGAGGTTATGGCCCCTTCAGGGTGGCTGGATAAGCAGAGTGTCTATATATAGAGGTGTGACAGACTTGCCTCCACGCTCTGCTGGGCAGGGAGATGTGGATGGGCATTGGGCTGTGCCCATCAGAGGGGGCCAGAAAACTGCCCACCAGCGACAGAGCCAGGTAACTGAAAACCAGGCACTTGTGGAAGTTTCCTCTGTTAATTATCCTTTAATTATCAAGCAGTCAACAAGCACAGTAGCGTTGAGCAAGGCTCTGGACGGCCTGCCTGGTGTGAAGCCTCATTCTTCCGTTCTCTGGCCATGTAAGTCTTGAGTTAAGTGCTGGGAATCTCTACCTCTGCTTCTTCATCTGTAAATTGGGGATCTTGACCATCACAGGACTGGATTTATAGGACCAAATGGGGAGAGTGTAAGTCGGACCAGTGGGAGGTGTGAGTTAACACCGTTATTATTAATCAGATTCCTCCATTCTCATTTTCAAGTCACTGGGTCCCACTCATCTTTAAAAGACCAACTGAAATGTCTTTTCTCCCACACTTCTCCCATTTTTCTGAACTGTATCGCTGCTGACATTCACCTTTTCCTCGTAACCCCTCGTTGTTCTGATTTTTGGCTGTGATGGGAGCTCCTTCCCGCCCCTGGTAGGATTTGCTGGTCAGGGCACCCATTCCCTCCCTGGGGCTTCATGCAGCCAGTGATGTGCTTTGTACTCTGGGGTGGTCAGAGAGGGCCCATCCTGGCCAGGCATGCAGTCAGTGTGTTTCTGGATTGAGTGTTCCACGGAAACTTAAAAATAAAAAGGCAGTGGGACCCTACCCCATGAAGTCAGGGTTTGCATAACAATAATGGGTGTCCAGAGAAAAAGCCTTTGCAACACAAAGAGCTTTCCTGCACTGTCTTAATGGCCAGCCTCCTGTTCACAATTCATTAATGCAGAGGAGGTTATTAATGGCCGAGGGAAGCGCTTGGGTTTGTTCCGGGGAAGTGCTGGCCACAGAACGGGCCACAGTCAGCGGAGGCCTTCTCCCTGGTGCACTTAGCCCAGCTGCCTCTAACCTGTGATTCGGAGAGCTGGGTGTGAGGTGGAAACTCATTACGGCTGCCAGGGGAGAGCTTTCATAACTCAGTCCGCGCTCACGCCCGGGAGTCACAGCCACCCTCCCCGGCTGGGCGGGGCATCACGGCTGACCTTTCATCGGCTCCTGGCGAGGCCAGATGGCTCCTGTGGTCCCACATGCGGCCCAGGCAGGGAGGAGTCTGGAGGCAGACAGACCTGGTCCCACCTCCGTAGCTGAGCTCCATCCATCCAGGCCTCCAAAGCCGTGAGGACTGACGGAGATGTCCTGACACGCAGTGGGTGCTCAGTCAATGCTAGCGATCAGAGTAGCAGTCCTGGGCCTGCATCATGTGTGTGAGGATGAGCAGGCCGGCGAGGGGCAGGGTGTCCAGTGCTGGGAAGGGGTCTGGCCATGTCCTTCTTGAGAGCAGGGCCCCTTAGTTACCCAAGAATGTGCCTTCCCTGCTTCACGCTGGCATGGGCCCTTGGGCTTCCAGGCCAGGGTAAAGTGTCCAGAGTCTGAGACTGGTAGGGCTTTACTGGCCAATGAACATTTGCCCACCAGGGCTAAACTCAGAGCCGGAGGCAGCCTCTCCCTCCTTCAAGTCCCCTGAAAACATTTTCCCCCTAATTCTCTTAATCACTTTTTCCTGTGCTGTGATTAAAGAAAAAAAATCACAATCTTAATAAACAATTAAAATTGTTTTATTATGAAATATGATAATCAAAAACTCAGAAAACATGCATCTAGAACTTAATGAATGATTTTAAGCACCCATGTGCTACCCTTCCTTTGGAACTATGCCTGCACCCCAGAAACCCCCGAATCCCTGTGCCCCTTTCTACTAATGTCACTTTTCTTCCCCCTAAAGGAAACCACTATGCTGACTTTTATGGTAATGCAGCTTTGCCGACCACCTGCATAGGCATTCAGAAACGCTACTGTCTAGTCTGAACTTTTTTGAACTGTACATGTATATACATATAAATGGAATCATACACGTTGTATTTTTCGTGCCTGGCTACTTTGACTCGGCACTATGTTTGGGAGATTTATCCATGTAATTAGATTTAGCTGTCAATTCTTAATGATATTCTGTGTACATGCTCAGATCATCTGCAGATAAAGACGGTTTGTCTCTCCCTTTCCAATCCTTATACAGTCATCCCTGGGTATCCGTGGGGGATTGGTTCCAGGACAACCACCCCGACCCCCCATACCAAAACCCACCCATCCTTGAGTCCTTTATATAAAATGTTGTAGTATAATGAATGCAGTTGGCCCTCCATATCCGTGGGTTTCATATCCCTGGATTCAACCAACTGGCGGATTGATTTCAACTGGTCGGTTGAATCTGGGGATGCGAAACCTGCGGATACAGAAGGGCAGACTATAGTTTTTATTTCTCTTTATTTTTGTCTGGCTGTGCTGGCCATAACCTCTAGTACAGTGTTGAATAGAAGTGGTGATAATAGGCATCCTTGCCTTGTTCTTTTTTGTTTTGTCAATAACAGATTTATTGAAATACAATTCACATACCATACCATTCACCCATTAAAATGTACAACTCAGTGATTTTTAGTATAGTCAAGAGTTGGGAAACCATCACTACAATCGACCTTAGAAAATTTTCATCACCCCAGATCTATTAGCAGTCAGTCCCCATTTCCTCCAACCCTCCCTGCCCCAGGTTACCACTAATATTTCTGTCTCTATAGATTGTGGACATTCTGCTATTGCCATTGTGGATATCTCATTGAATGGAATCCTACAATATCTGGTCTTTGTGACTGATCCTTGGCTTATGCCCTTATTCTTGATCTCGGGGGAAGCTCTCACAGTTTTACAATCATGTCTGTTGTCTGCCTTTTTATTTTTAAGATACCCTTTATCAAGTAAAGATATTTTTCTCTTGCCCTAGTTTTCTAAGAGTTGTATTTTAATTATTATTTTAAAAAATCATGAATATAAGTGGATGTTGAATTTCATCGAATATTTTTCCTGCTGCTGTTGAGACAATCACATGATTTTTCTTTCTCAATATATTAATACAGTAAATTACACTGATTGATTGTTTAATGTTAAACCAACTGGGCATTCCTGGAATAAACCCAAATTAGATGTGACATGTTATCCTTTCTATATATAGCTGGATTGGCTGCTATTTTGTTTAGGGTTTTTTCATCTATGATCATGAAGAAATTGGCTCATGATTTTTTTTTTCTTATAATCTCCATTCCAGGCTTCAGTATTGTTTTACTTTACCTCCCAACTTAGTGTAATAAAAGCAGCAGCAGAACTGCCCAGCTGTTTTATTATCTCTCCTGATTCCAAGGACTGGCTGGGCTCAGCCGGGCAGTTCTGCTGCTGCTTTTGCCTGGGGCGTCTCATGAGGTTGCAGTCAGATGGCAGCTGGGGCTGATACATACAAGATGGCATCATTTCTGTGCCTGGTGCCTTGGCAGGGATGCTGGGAGGCTGGGAGCACTCTCTCTCTTTCTCTCTCTCTCCCCATGGCGGGAGTTGGATGGCAGTTGGATCCTGAGAATGTAAAAGCAGAAGATGCCAGGTCTTGTTAAGAGTTACACTTAGAACAGGCACAGTGTCACTTCTGCTGTATTCTATTGATTAAAGCTGCTCACAGAGCCAGCCCAGACTTAGGTGGAGGGAACTGCGCACCGGTGTGAACGCTGGGAGGGTGGTTCATTGAAGGCCCTCTGTAGAGACTGACTCTATAGGTAATGAGGATACTCTGGCCTCGTGACATGAGTTGGGATGTTTATTTTTGAACCCACCCAACTTCCCAATCCTGACTATACGTACTTTAAGGGCACTGGCCTTATCTGACTCACCTCTAGATCTTTCCAAGCCACTTACCTCTGCCCCTTACACAGGGTCTGGTCTGGTGCCGAGTAAAAGGTAGTGACGTTTGGGGAAAGAAGGAAAGAAAGTCGTGCTGCTCTGGGCCTGCGAGACCCACCTCACTTAGGAGACCCCAGTCTACTGGCCTTGGCCCTGTACTGTGGGCCACTTGCTGGGCCCCAGAAACTGCTGGGCCCTTCTGTTCTTCATTCAGTACCCACTGAGCACCCTAGTTTGCCAGTCTCTGAATGGGGGGCTGAGCATCCTTTGATGAATTAGATACAATCCCACCGTAAGGGGCTCAAGGCTGGCTGTGGGCTTGGAGAGAGAGACACTTGTGACACTGTCACGTGCCTTCATACAGGCCAACAAGGGCATGCAAGGTGTGGGGGAAGCCCAGAGGAGGGAGGAACTCTTTCTCTGTAGGAGTGAGGAAGGTTTTCCGGAGGAAATGCTTGAGTTGGGCCTGAAGGAGCTGTAGGAGCTGACCAGTGGGCGTGGGCACTCCAGGCATCTGACAGAAGAGCATGAGCAAAGGCACTGAGGCTGGCTGGTTGAGGAAAGGGCAAAGTGTGAGGTTGGATGGAGCCACGGTCCTTGGAGAGGATGGTGTGGCCTCAAGATGAGCCCAGGCTCTGGAGTCAGACCAGCCATGGCCCTTTACTGCCTCCTTCCCTTTATAAGGCCAACTTAGGGGAGACCGCAGTCTCCTCATCTGTAAAATGAGGGTCGTCATGGCCATACCCAATATTGCCTGTGGTCTGTCGGGAGTGTATCTGTGCCTGGCACATCCAAGTGCCCGGTAGGCGCTGGTGATTGTTGTTAGGGTTATGAGGATGAGGCCAAGGGGACACTTGGGATCTGATTAGGGTTTGCGTTTGGGTTTCTGGGGCAGAGGATCCCACTTCCTGCAGGCGTTCACTCCTCAATGGGAGAGGCTCTCAGCCTGAGGTCCACAGTGTGTGCAGCTTTAGGAAAGCAGCACAGCCTTGCAGGGGCTCCCGGCTTGTTTCTGAAGGTGCAGGTGTTTGGGGAACAGGGCACCTGAGGGCCAGGACATGGTCTGTCCTCATGGGGGAGGTGGTTTGGTCAGCCCTAGCCTCTCGGTGCCTAGCCGATGTCAGGAAGGCAGGGGTGGAGAACCCCAGCACTTAACATTTGGAAGGAATCTCCTTGATGAGTATATGCTACCAGCACTTCTCCAGGATACAGTGGGGGAAACTGAGGCTCAGAGAGGGGCTAGGACTGCCCAAGGTCACACGGTGCCTCTGCCAGAGGTAAGACAAGCCAGACACCCAAGTGTCCCACCTGCCAGCTCCCCACACCCTGTATTGATTCCGTTCCTTTTACAGGCCCCTGCTGTCATTCTCTGGCTTTAAAAACTGCAACTCACTTTCCAGAAGCCATTTCCTATGGGTGCTGATGGGTTTGCCCTTCCTGCTAATCAATGGGGCCCTGGAGTGCAGGGAGCTGAGCGGAGGGCTCCTGGCTTGTGCCCAGAGGCAGCGGGGAAGCAGGCTGCCCGTCCCGAGTTCTGGCAGCCGCCGGAAGGAGGGAGGGTGACGCTCACTGGCATCGGATCACCTAGAACGCGTGTCCCTGCTGCTCCTCTGGCTGTGCCAGGGTCCTTGAATCTGGGTGCTGTCATCATTTGCTTGCCCCTTCAGAGGTATCCAAGCAGAAATGGGACATTGGCGCTGGCCCCGAGACTGGGTCACAGCATGAGGGACGGTCGAATGAGCCGACTCCTGTCAGGGAGCATTTGCTGAGTGAATAAGCAGATGTTGGGACAGTGCGTGCACACGTGGAATTAAGACAGGGAGGGATTTAGAGTCCACTCCTCCAGCGTAACCTGCTGAATTAACCTGGGGATTTTGGCATTAATCAGATTGGGTAACTCTGTGATGACCATAGTTTTTCTTTCCATGGGGTATTGAGGAAGCTTAGAACCTGGGAGTTGGCAACCTTTGAGGAATTAAAATATGCCCCCTCAGTCAGGAAAGATAGACTCTCCCTCCTTTTCTCCCTCCCCCAAATATTCAAGTGCTTACTTTGTACCCAAATTGGAAAGTTTAGCTCTGGAATCAGGGCTGTGTGGGTGAGGGTAGGTGAAAGCTCTTACTCTGCATGTTTGGGAGGTGCGGTGGGTACAAAAATAAACACGACTCATGGTAAAGAGGCAATAAAAACCATAACACAGGTACAGGAGAAAGCACTTTGGGGGTTCTGTGGTAGTAGTCACCCAGGAGTGAATTGGACCCTGTTGTGTATTTGATTACTGGTGAATACACTTAGCCACTGCATCTAAAAATCTCTGCCTAAATACTGTAGGCGTCTACTAACACTGTCACCCAAATATTCCTTGTAAACTGTAAGGAACTGGTATTAGGAATCACAGAATATGTTTATTCATTTATTTACTTTGCTATAAAGCAAAAAAAAAAAGAAATGAACTGTAGTATTTATGTGAAAGGTCTCATAAATCCACTTACTCATTTCCTTGCTCCATACTCCTACCTTTAACCTGAACGTTCAACAAGAAATCGATGTGTGAGAGCTCTACTTGTAACCAAAATTATCATTCATGTGCCTTTCTATGGTGAAAATGTGCTTTCGGCAGAGAGGAGACAGAACGGACTTAATTTTTCCTGTCAGTCTCTGTAGTAGATCAATTAAATTGCCAAGGAGATCAAATATTTCAGACTGTATTTATTACATTAAGTATTTATGTTCAGGCCAAGCCTTTAAAGCATGATGTCATATAGGAATGTAGGCCGATTCGACCAATTCAGCAGAATTTGCTGTAACTTAATGGAAATCTAACTGTGTGTTTTAATTTAGTGTCCAAGAGGTAGCAAGTTCTTCAAACAAAATAATTTTCAGGCTGCATTTGGGGGCTTGGAGGCTCTTGTACAGGCTTTGGTGATGGCACACAAGGAAGGGTGAGAGGGAAGAAATTGTGGCCTTTTAGGGGCTTTGCTGGCTGATGGTTGGTCGCATCCCATGCCAGGGATCACTGACTTCGATCCCGGCCGAATGGGAGATAGACAGAATGTTCCTGGTGGGTCTTCCATGGTCAGCCCTCAGCTCCATGTTCACCAGTCAGTAACTCTAGTGCAGACTGAGGCCATTAGCAGTCATGGAGTCTCAGCTGGGTGCCGAGGGTACAGTTCTTATTCCTTAGAAACCTCAGTGGAACTCTGTCCTAAAGGAGAACGTCTATCCCATCATTTGAATGAAAGGAGGCGGGAAATCATGAGTCACAAAAAACACACTCTTATTGTGAGAGTAATACTTGGTCAGTTTAGAAAAAGTGGAAAGTACAGCAAAACCCAAAGAAAAATATAAAAATCATTCGTAATCTTAGCATCCAGAATCAACCACTATGAATATTTGTTACTGGTACATTTGCTTTCTTCCCATTTATAAATATATATCGCCAATAAATTTATGTATTTTAGAGAATTCCCTGGTGGTCCAGTGGTTAGAACTCGGTGCTTCCGCTGCCAGGGGCCTGGGTTCAATCCCTGGTCAGGGAACTAAGATCCTGCAAGCCATGCAGCCAAAAGAAAAAAAAATTTATTTATTTTAGAACTTAGTTAGAATTTTTAAATTTTAATTAAAAAGTTTAAATTTATAAATATTTTCTGTTACCAAATAAAATTATATATTATACATACTTGTGACCACATATGGATATGGTATATGGCTGCATGTATGCATATATACATATGTACTATGCAAATATATGTATGTATTGTGTATACATGTATATGTATGTATATAAATATACATACATACACCAAAATGGGATCATTTTGACTTACTGTTTCTTAACCTACTTTTTAAACCTAATGTTTTATTATTATTATTTTTTATGGCACCAAATATCCTCCTACAACATAATTTTGTCATAGCTTCAGTGCGTTCAATATGGCGATTATAACTTATTCAGTCAACTCTCTAGTATTGGGCGGCTAGGTTATTCATAGTTTTTTGGTGCTATGTGCCACATGGGGATGACTTCCTTTGTAGCTAATTTAATTTTTAGCCCATTGGTGATTGTAGCTTTTTGATAGATTAAAAAAAGAAAAGAAAAGAAGAGAGAACTAGAGCCCCAAGTCTGGAAATCTGGTCATTAAAAGATGAGACTTTTAAAGTTTGTTTGGCTTACTCCTCAAGATTCTATTGGCAGAATAAATTTTTCTACTTTCTGGTCTCATGGAAAAGGCTTCGCCAATGAACCCACACAGCTGTGAAAACAGTGTAGGGATACGCAGGGTGAAGGACGCTCACAGCACAGTCACGCATCTCGAGGCACTGTTCATTCTTCGCGTCCTCCCGGGGATGTTCAGAGCAAGTGAGTTCTTCACTGGCTGCTGAATTGAATGGGTAACTTGAATAAGCTGTGAATTGTGACTTATTCTTGCCCTTTATTTTGTATGGGGTCATGGAAATAATAATTGTTGGAGGACTTAGTGCTAGGTGCTTTATAGAATTTCTCCTAAGGTAGGTGTATGACCTCCTCTTACAGATGAGGAAGCTGGAGCTTGGAAAGATGGTGAGAAGTCCCATGACTAGTTAATGGTGGAGTCAGGAGCCAAACTTCAAAGCCCACTTTCTTCCTCCTCAGCAGGCTGTATCCGGCTTTCAGACCCCAGAGATGTCTTATTGCCACTCTCATTTTGTAGGATTTTGATAATTATGACTTGGTTTTGGGGTAGATATTTTCTAAAGTGTCTGTCACCACCCTGACATAATAAAGAGGAGGACAGAGCCTCTCTCACGGCTGACTCTGTGTCGCCCCGTCATTAATAGACGCAAGCTTTGTTCGGTTTTCAAAGCCCTTTCAAATGTCATCTCTTGTGATGGTTTGTGTTGTTGGCCGGTGACGGACGGCTTCCGGCCATGCTGAGGCATGCTACTTTGCTTGCCTTGTACTAAATGGCCCCAGGTTACTGTGCATGTTAATTTTGGGGGCTGTTTTATAATTTTTTGTCTCTTTTCTCAATATTACCCATTAATGTTTCTGCTATTACCTTTCAAGCTCGCTTTCAAGCTTGTGGCAGCCTTGTAAGACAAACAACTTATGTTAGCAGTGCACTTGGAAGAGTCTTTAAGCACATGGTGAGGGCTTTGAGACTGCTTTTCATGGGAAAAGCGCATGCGTTGTGGAGTCTGGATTTTTTTCTCGGTAACTACCTGTTCATCTGCTGCCCTGAGCATTGCAAAGGATGCATCCCTATTTTGCTACTACTGGTTTTCAGTAATGCTCCAGGTTGATGAAGTTGTTTAGGCAGGGGCACGTGGAGAAATCTCGTATTGCTGTTGGTACTGTGAAATCATGGAGAAATCAAGAGTTAGGTCTAAAAGGATCCTATTTGTAGAAATCACTTTTTTTTTTCCTGTGTTAAAAAATGGTTAAGGGAGATGCTGGTTGTTGGACAATTTAAGTTCAATTGAAATCAATTGAAATTCTGAACACATGTTAAAGTAGGAAGGAAAACTTAGCTTTGTAATTCACATCCCATCCTAAAACCACTCATTTTTTTGTTGAAAGGGATTAAAAAACTTGTCCAATAGCCCATATTGTACATGAAGATTTTCTACAACATCCTGTCAAGGGAGCTTCAGGATATTATGACCAGAAACCCATCAGCCCCCAGAGAGAGCCCACCACACATGCATAGCATGCTGACGGTAAAGAAAAGAAAACCCTTCTTTCTCTCACTCCACCCACTACTTCTATTCAACCCACACCCAGAGAGAGGCAGTTACCTCATATCCACTGTACCTAAATGGCCCCGGTTCTTTCACTTTTCCCTCCTCCCCCCAACTCCCTCCCTCTGGCCTGACGGTCTGACCATGACTTTACCCTCCCTTTTTCTGCAGCTTCTGCCTCGGCAACCCATACAATATGGCGTCACAGTGAACTTACTGTGAAGTCATATGGACCACATGCTCTGCTGCTGAGACACATGCCCCTCTCGACAGTTGGATCCTTGGGTGCAGAGCACAGACTTCACACGTTTCCCTGATAAATATCATCGAATTAGATTTGTCTCCTTGTTCGCCTTTGATCTTGTCTGCTGTCCAGATGGCCTGTCTTAGTCTTGCCTGCATCTGCCTTCTAGATCGGCACGTCTTCCATGTTCTCCTCCAGGGAGGGCAGGGCAGTGTGGAGAGGAGACGACTCCAGTGGTTCATGTTTTCAGCATTCCTCCAGGTAGCTGTTCAGAGGTTTCTGAGTCCACCTATGAGTATTGCCCCCCTTTGATGGACACTCAGCTGTTGTTCAGACTTGGGGTGTTGATGAGGAAAGAGGTTGACGTCCGTGAGGGGCTTCATGCCAAAGACTTTTGTTGGCCTGCGTGCACCTCTCAGGGTCTGTTGACCTGCTTTAGAAATGCCCATCCAAAAGGCACAGTGCAGTCATGAGACAGAGGCAGGGCTCAAGGGAGGTGTACAAACCGCGTGATGCTTCCTCAGCTGGAGATGGGGTGGGTGGGGTCGGCTGAGGGTGCCTCTCACGGATGTGTGTGGGTGGCCTGAGGCACTTTGGGGGTCCTCACCCACTGGAGGGGCAAGAAGGAGTTCCAGCCTTGAGCAGTCCTCATTTTCCCGATGACCTTGACCTGAACTCTCTTTTAGCTCTTACAGTTTTGTTTTTAAGAATTTATTTTATTTTATTTTGTTTTAGTTTTAATTGTGGTTAAATACACATATGATAAAATTTTCTGTCTTAACCATGTCTAAGCATATAGTTCAGAAGTGTTGAATATGACCTTATTATTTTACATGTCCTTGATATTATACATATTATACATTATTAGCCATCACCACCATCCATCTCCAGAACTCTGTCATCTTCCCAAACTGAACCGTGTACCCATTACCCCTTAACTCCTCACTCCCATACCCTCAGCCTCTGGCAACCACCATTCTACTTTCTGTCTCTATGAATTTGATTACTCTAGGTACCTCATACAAATGGAATCATACAGAATTTGTCTTTTTCTGACTGGCTTAGTTCACCTAGCATAATGTCCTTGGGGTTCATCCACGTTGTAGCCTGTGTCATAATTTCCTTCCTTTTTAAGGCCGAATAATATTCCACTGTATGCATAGCCCTTACAGTTTTAAACCAGGGTCTCCCAGAGTCGTTGGGTTCATCTGGTCCTTGGTTTCCCCTTGTCTAGTGTAGGGGGTGAACTAGGCGAGCCACACAGACTCTGTCCCTCCTGCAGCCTCCATTCTGTGAGTTAACTTCTTTCTTTACCTCTGAATCTGGGTTTTGTGGGCCAGGAATACACTGATAGTTACTGGTGGCTTTTGCGGGGACTTGCCTGCTGCAGCTGTGACCTAGCAGGCGTAGGCTGTGGATCCAGGAGGCTCTGTCTTGTCCAAGGGGCACTTCTTCATCTTGCAGGTGAAATGCTCATCACTGAGTCACAGACCAGTTAACTCCCTCTTTGATGTTACATCAGAGCAAGGCCTTGCTGGGGACAAGAACAGCCCGAGACATGCACGTTGAGTCTGCGCCCCTCTCGGGCTGGCCTGACTTGGGGTCAGCTGCTCAGGCCTGGGTCTAGAGACAGTGTCCCCTCCAGGTCCCCCAAAGCCCATAGCCTCAGTCAAGCGCCCACTGCTGAGGGGGTTCACTGGGCTCTGTATTCTGTTCTCTTCCCACATGAGCTCCCCTTGGGAGGGACTTGGAGGGGAGGAAGGCCTCCCCTGAGGGGAGGGTCCTCGCCTTCGGGGTGGCTCCCCAGGCTCAGGGCACAGGCACTGTTCCCAGCCAAGACCGAGCCCACCCAGGGGCTGAGACTGCTGTCAGGTGTGGCTGTCTGTTTGAGCCACTGGGAGAAGGGGAACCATCAGGATAATGGGGTTTGACCCCATGTAACTTTGTGTTTGTTTCCTGCTATCTCTGGAAACATGACCAGGCTAGAGCCAGCCAGGGGTGTGGGTTGTGGAACGGGCTCTCGGAATTTCCTGTGTGAACTGGGCACTTGTGATTCGTCTCACGCTCATCTTGCCATCTGCTGCCTGCTGTACTGGCCCCTCCATCAAAACTGAGGCAGGAAGTGATGGCTGCACGTTAACCTCCTATTACACTAGAGGAGCAGGGAAAGGCCACCAGAAGGTTCTGGTCCCACTTCTGTCACCAACTGTGAGAACTTGGGCAGTTACTGGAGTCTCGTTTCCTTACCTGGAACATGGGGCTGAGTGATGCCCAGCCCTCGGGGCGGCCAGAATGGTGACGAGAGGCCACACTAGGTGCTGGTAAGGGTGAGCTTCCTTTTGCCTCTGAGCAGGCTTGGAAAGGAAGAGAAAGATGCCCAAATGTGCTTCAAGAGAGAGAAAGGAGGCTGGCTCCGGCACAGGGAAGCCTGTCCCCGGGAGAGGAGGGTGGTAACGTCCCAGCTGCTGGCGTAGCTGAAGGCTGATTCTACACGTGGGCCCCGGGGCTGGGCGGCCCTCCCTTGCCTCCCTCCTTCCTGCCACAGATGTTTCCCATAGGCCTGGCCCATCCCAGGCACTGTGCTAGGTGTTGGGGACAAAGCAGTGAATGAAGCAGAAAGATACTCGCCCCCTTGGGGGTTTGTAGGGGCAGGCAGACAAGAAACCAGTCACAAGCCATTGAGGATCCACTTCCGGCTCGTGGCCGGCGCCTGAAGAGGCGAGTGTGGTGTTCTGATGGAGCATAACCGGGGATCCCGCCCTGGAGGAGGAGGTCCCGAAGGGCTCCCTGAGGACATGGTGGTCCAGTGGAGCCCTAAAGAGAGAGAGGGAGCCCCAAGCCGGAGGGAGGGTATCTTCACTCCCAGGCAGAGCTCGGCGAAGGGCCCAAGGGCGGGGGAGGAATGTGTCCTCTTTCCAGACGGAGGGACACACTGGTTAAGGAGCCAGCCCTATGCCTGGTGTGACGTCCAGCTCTGCCACTTACTATTCAACCTCAGTCTCCTCATCTGCAAAAGGGGATAATCACAGAGCCACCTTCCTAGGCTTGTTCCAAAGCTGAGATGCGTGAAGTCATGATGTGCTTACAAGCGCGGTGCCTGGTACCTACGCGTGTTTGCTCTAGTGAGTACAGCTCCTGTGTAGGGCTCCGCTGTGACGGTGGTTTGAGCATCTGAAAGGAGGCCTGGGCGGCACATGAGAAGGAGGACGAGAGGGCGGTGGGGGCCCCAGCACTCAAGGGCTTGAAGGCCACAGGGAGGAATTTGGATTCATTCAACAAATACGGATTTTGGTCCAAAAATACTCCCCACTTGCAATGCTGCTTCTTCCAAAGCTGGTGTGCACTTTCAGAAGAGCCGAGGGGTGGGTGGAGCCTGGAGGGGCTGGCTTTGCTGGCCCCTCCCAGGTCTTGGGCCTCCAGGACAGGCACTGACTCCCAACTGTCCTTGGCAGGGCCACGGTGCACCATCTCCTGCTCCCCTGGTGGGATGGGGCTCTGGAGCCGGCTGGGGGCGGAGGCTGTGGCAGTGCTCGTCTCCTGCAGGAATCACACGTGGTGCGTAGGGGCACCGTTTGAACTGTCCAGAGGCTCAGGAAGCCTCTCAAATTATGTCATGCCAGCAGCCGTGTCCACCCACCCAGTCTGGGTGCAGGTCTGTGTGACTCCTGCCACCACACCTGCACTTTTGGTGGTGACAGCATTGCTCAACTGTCCCCTCAGAAATTGGACGGCCATCAGGACCTCAGGATTCCACGGCCAGACTCTCCATATTCCACCCCCCCCCCAACACACATACCCCTTTCTCTCTGTTTGTACCCATCTTGGAAATTGCACCTCCATTCATTCATTCCGGTGCTCAGGCCCAAACCTAGGTGTCGTCTGTGAATCCTTCTTTCCCATCAGCCTCCACCTGCAGTCTGAGGACAATTTGCACAGGTGCTAACCTTCAGCATAAACCAGCATCTGGCCACCTCTCATCACCTCCCCTCTAGCCACATTGGACCAAGCCGCCATCAGCTGGGACTGCGTTATCGCGGTAGCCTCCCCATCCTCTCCCCGATGCAGTGAAGCTCCAGACACTATCTACTCAAACCCGCTGGGGCTTCCCCTCCCTGAGTCCCACCTGGCCCTGGCGGCCCCCGACTCATCTGCTGTCCTCCTCCCCTGTAGCCTCTGGCTTTGGTCACTCTGAATGCCCTGCTGCTCTCTGAGGCCGTGCTCTCCCCACTTCGGTGCCATTGCACTGGTCTTCTCCCCAGCTGCCGTGCTCTCTCCTGGGCCTTCACGTGTCTGTTTCTCTGACGTTGCACTCATGTATCTACCAAACATCACACTCCATTCCCGTTTTAAATAGCACTCACTGCCGCCTGCCTTTGCATGAGGGATGCCTGGGCTATGGTGTGCCTCTCCACTGGAACTGCTCCATGAGGCCGGGGATCTTGCTGCCTTATTCCTGCTGAGTGGTCACTACGGTCGAGACCAGTGCCAGGTGTTCATGGGCCAGTCATTGAATAAATGCACAGTTGAGGGTGACCTGTGAAAAGGGAGGCTCCTCAAACCCGGCCGGCAGAGGGCCCTCCCGGCTCTGTCCCTGGAGTGGTTTATGCAGTGCTGGCCGGCAGGCTCGGGGCCAGGCGATTGTTCCTAAGTCCCATTTCACATATCGGACCTGTGCTGAGTGCTTCCCAAACTGAGGCCGTCAGAGCTTCTCAAACCTTAGTTCACGGTGCCCTGAGGGTCCCTTGAACCTCAGGTTAATGTTTCGTGACTCTCCTGGGCCATAAAAAATACCTACTAGTTCTGTTCATTAAATGGTTAGGTCCAAGTAACTCAGTGAGTGTTTATGTCCCAACAACTTAGTAGGCATTTGAAAAATATCACTTATCACTTGAAAGAAAAGTAATATTTTTCTTTTATTCTTAAATAGCTACCATTACTTTCTAATGGGATGTACACCAATGGGCCCTGCACGGCTTCTCTAAACTTGGAATCACGTGGGATGCCACCACCCCTCATTTTATGTTCCGTGTGGATTTTTGTGTGGTGCTTGCAAAATCCAGCTTCACAAACGTATGACATCCTTGAAGGGAGTGCGGTGAGATCTCCTGCTGAAGCTGTGAGCTGCCTCGTCCAGCAGCTTCACAGTGTCCGACAGATGTGGCTGGCTTCCCCTTGCCTTTGAAAATTTAAAATATCCCTGCAGGGCCCTTGTGAGTTCTTAGGGGTGCTTTGACACATAGTTTGGGGTGTGTGGCATTACTTCACTGGATCCTCATAATGATCCTGTGAGGTGGGGATCATTTCATTTTACAGAAGGAAAAGCCCGGGCACAGAGAAGTCAAGATATTGATTGGTCTAAGGCCACACAGCTGGTTGGTAAGGGAACCAAGACTGGTCGGTTCTCCCTGATACTCTGGTAAACCCTTGGACTATCAACTGGATCTCTTGAGTTGTGCATCTTTGGGGTCCTGAGCACTTGTCACCTGTCCCTTTAGTGTTTGGAACCAAAGAGGATCAATCAGCCCCTTGCCCGCACCCAAGTCTGAGAGACCGAAATGTGGACAGTGATGGCAGCCTGTTGTTTCTCCTTCTTCCAGGGGGCCCACTGTGCTCTTGCTGTGTCCCAGACCCCATGGGGCTCTCCTTCCTCCCCCCCTACGGCTGCCAGACTAACCGCACGGCCAGCGTGGCAGCCCTGCGCATGAAAGCTCGCGAGCACTCGGAGGCTGTCCTGCAGTCGGCCAACCTCCTGCCGTCCACCAGCAGCAGCCCCAGCCCTGCGGCCAAGCCGGCGCCCCCCGACGGCAGCCAGGACAAGACCCCTCCCAGCAAGGAACAGAGCGAGGGTGAGAAGAGTGTATGAGGGTCCCGAGTGCCCAAGCCCACCGTGCCCTCCCCCCTTGCTTCTCCCAGCCTCAGCCCCCATGGAAAACTCTCCAAAGAGCAAGGAAGAAGCCTGCTGTCCAGGGCCTCCTCTCGGACTCAGGAAAGGAAGCGAGACCCACAGCTCCCCGGTCTCTGGAGCGTGCCTCTGGAGTCCTGCCAGCGGGGCTGTTTTGTCCTGGCTTCTCTGGCGACAGGTACCGATGGTACTCATGGGTACCAGAGTCTGCTCCGTGGTGAGACCCCTGGGGTTTCCATCTTGGCCCAGAAGTCTGGAGGGAAGGAGAGTTATTCACCCCATCACCTTCCTGTCCCTCTCCTGGGCCACTTTTGAAGGTCTTGTCAACCCAAAGAACCATGGCATGGGTCATCTTTGAGAGACTCCCAGAGCTAAGTCTCATGCTATGAAATGGGACTGTCCCCCCTTACATTAAGAACCAGGAAACTGGTGTGATCCCAACCAACTCTCTTCCCTCCGCCAAGACTAGCAGCAATGCCCTCCTTTCTCATGCTGGAGGATGCTGGTTGTGGGCTTGGTTAGGTTAGAAGGTGAGAAGACGTGGAGTAGGGAGGGGCTGGCAGGATGCAGCCTGCCCCGGGGGTATATGGTAGCTCTGCCATTGGGCACCTCTGGCCAGGGAGGCCCGGCCGGTCAGACAGACCGTCAGCTCCAAGACCTGGGGCCACCATCTTGACGCTGCAGGCCCGGAGCGAGTGTGGTCCCCACAGCAGCAGCGCCCACCTGCAGCCCTTGCCTCTCCGGACTAAATCTCTAGGTGGGTGGGAGTGGACCAACTGGAAAGCAGCGCTTTGCTCCAGGGGATGCTGAGAGCCCTCAGAGGAGGAAGAAACCCCCCAGGAACGCCTCTGAAATAAGCACGTGTCTGGATGAACTACCTGTCCACAGGTCCCTGGCACATGGAGGGGGCTCTCTAGTTGTGGTTTTTTGGTTTGTTTTTATTTTTTTTTAAGTGGAAGAAAAAAAAAGTAGGAAATGATACAAGAATGGCGTACATGCAGAAATGGAGCATGGGGAAGAGGGCTTCCTCGTGGTGTGAAGAGAATTAATTCTAAAGGGCCAAATTTCATAAGAGGTTTCAGTTTCAGTCAAATGTGTCTGTTCTCTCTCGTGTGGATAGTGAACTTGAAGCGATCAAAGGGGAAATGTGCAATAGCGTGATAGTTTGCAGTGTCTGATGGCTTGCTGATGGTGTTTCCATGCAAACTGTTACTACTTTTATGATTATTTTCCTTTCAGTTATTATAATCAAAGGTTCTACCTTCAGGTCACCCTGCCCCCTTTTTTTACCCTCCCTCCAGAACCCCCTCAAATAATACTCTTAAGTGTATTGTGCCTCGTCTCTGATTACTGCAAAGCATTTGATAAAATACACTGTCTCCTTAAAAAAAAAAAAAAATCAAGTCCTTCTTCCTGCTGTATTTTGCTTGTTGAGTACAGAGATGAAACGATTTGCCAAAAAGCGGCAAAGTCGCTTCCGTTTCCCTGTAATTATGAATGTTCTGTTGAACGATGTAAGCTCAAGCCCTTATGTACACTAACTCTTCAATCTAATTGTTTGATTAAACTCGTATTTCCTCCAGAAAGGTACATAAATAAGTGAACTGTTGAGCAAATTAAGAATACTTAACAGCATTGCATCTGAAAAGTAGTTACGCTGATTAAATTTTGTGTCCTTGAGGACTTTCAGGAAATTACTTTTGATCGTCAATAACACAATTAAGTAAACTACACACACATTAGCATGAATAATTGATAAGAAATTATGTATTACCACGAAGCACTGATTTAATAATTCATGATGCGACACTCTAGTGACTGTGCAAAACTGGATAACATCGAAAAGTCTGCCTGATGTTACTGAAAGAAAGGAAAAAAAAACAAGCACCAAGCCTCTTCAGAGATATGGAGGACTTAGTTTTGTTGTACAAAGGCGAAAAGTCACTGTGCATGATGTAGTTTCTGTTTGTTTAAATACCCGAATAAATTTAGAAGAGTTAAAAAGAAAGATATAAAGAGTTCAGGTTCTCTCTGTTTCTCCTGGCTCCCGGCTGCAGGCCTGGGAGGGGCGTGGTTCTCCACTTTGGCCAGCATGCAAATGGAATCTTTCTGAAACTTCCGGCGGGGTGGGGTGGTTGGAGGCCTTGGCTCGGGAACCTTTTAGCAGATTCTGGGACAAGACAGGCCTCTGTGCAGGTCAGAACCTCCCCCAGTGCTGGCGCATGTAGGAGTCGGCCTTCTGTCCTGGGACAGACAGATGGATGGATGGACGGACACGGCCTCGCTGGATCCCCTTGCTGGCTGTCCTTGGTGAGAACTGTCCTTTCGGGCAGTGAGAACAGCCGTTGATGGAGCCCCTATAGATTGTCCCATCTGCAGAATTTCATAATGTGACTCTAAAGAGGCAGCCAGCCTTCAGTCTGGGAAGGAGGCGCAGGCCCCAGGGATTGAGTGATTAATTATTATTATCCATCTATTGGTTGAAGCCCTCTGAAGAGCTTTCCTTAATGCACTCCAGGTTATAGGAAAGGAATCTGGAGTCATGATGGGGGCAGCGGTCCAGTCTCGTTGGGGGTGACGACCTACGGGGACTGGAACATCAGTGGGGGTGGCAGGGAATCGGAGGTGGGTGGCCCTGGCATAAGACATTGGGCGGGGTCTCCCTTTTCCATCCCTCAGTTGGTGCTTGATTTAGGAATACCCAGAGCTTGTTCTCTCAAATAGGTAGAAGGATCTCCCTTAATAAATAATCCCCTTTATTAAGACTCTGCCACTGTCTCATTGTCTGGGAACTTTATAGAGGTTAGTTCATTTAATCCGAATGATCAACTCACAAGGTAAGTATTACTACCCCATTTCACAGATAAGGAAACTGAGGCACAGTAACTTCTCCAAAGTTACATGGATGGTAGCCTCCAATGGGAAGAGGGAGAGCTGGGCCTCATTACCTGTCACACAGAGAGTGCTGAATACATGAATTCACGAGAGTAACTAGGCTCAGTCTTTAGGCCCCAAGAGGGCAATGGAGGCATAGCTAGGGCCAGTTTGTCCTGGCAGGTTTGACAGGTGGAGAGTTCGGGTAACTCTGCTTTGCCTTTGCTCACTGTCTGTGGGCTCTGTCTGGGGCTGGGCTGGCCTGTGAAGGGGAGGACATGCCATCCCAGCATCTCCCTCTCCTGGGTCCAGCCTGGCAAGGACAGAGGTCAGCCTGAACCCATTTTATCCGCCCCTGGGCTAGCACACCTGGCCTTTGCATCGTGCCTACCTGTCCAAGGGCCCACCCACCCAGCAGGGATTGCCAGTGTTGATGGTGCCAAGAGCTACGGGGCCCCTCCAATGGCTTTTCCAGCAAGAGGAGCACCAAGAAGGGGCCAACCACTCCACATCAGGGACCCTCACTCTCTCTTCTTAATTTTCTGGCTTCACTGGGTAAAGTAGAACTTTGATGAATTCAGAACCTGACTAAAGTGGTCAAAAGCTCATTCTACCTGTTCAAAATCCCAGCTCTTACTGGCTGTGTGACTCTGGGCAAGTCACTTAACCTCTCTGTGCTTTGGTTCTCTCCTGTAAAGGGGTACCAGCCTCGTACGGTAGGGGACAATAATGGTACCAGCCTTGTAGGGTTCTTTGAAGGTTACATGAATCGATCCCTAAGTGCTGCCTGGCACAGAGGAAATGCAGTATAAATGCTAGTTCTTCTTCCACCAAGCCTCACACATATCAAGGGCTTGAAGACCTTTTTCGGGTAAAAACCTCATATTCTCAAGAAGGAAACAAAGTGGTTTGGCTCTCAGAGCCTGAGGACCTGCCTTCTCCTGGAAGTCATGCCCCCTTCCACAGCCCACATAATTTGCTTAGGAAGTGGGTGTGGCAACCCCCAAATCCTCTGCAGACTCATCCATGGCTGAGAGCCTGGCATCTTGCCAGCTGGGTCTTGGGACCCGAGAGTTTGGATGGGAACCTGCAGTGCTGGGAGGCATGTGTGTGGGATGTCGGGTGAGAGGCAAAGAGAATGTCTTACTTAAGACTCTTTTAGTGGCCAGTAATGGAACGGCCAGAGTCAGTTTAAGTCAAAAAAATGACTTTGAGAAAAGGAAAGGAGACACACCATGGAGCTCAGGACGGCGGGGACTCTGGTCCTGGGTCTCTAGTAGGACAGGCACTAAGGGCCAGGGGCTGTGGGGCCGTCCCTCCTTTCTGCTCCTCTCTGGTTGTGCGTTCTGTTTTCCTCCCTGCACCCGGCTTTATCCCTCACAGAGCACCTCACTCAGGTTCTCCACCAGGCAGAGGTTCCCTGTAGTTTTGGAACCCCTGCCAGACACCTGGGAGAGTGGATTTGCTTGGCCCAGCTTGGCCTGGCTGTCCACCTCTGGTCCTATCAGCTGTGGCCAATTGTGGTGGCCCCAGTCCTGCCCTGGGGCATGCCATCTGGGCGGACACTGGAAGTATGCCCACTTCTGGGAGAGCACACCAGAGGCAGAGCAGGGCACAGATGTGAAAAAACCAACCCGTTTAGGCACATCAAACCCAAGGAGGATATTTATTTTCTTTAGAGACAAGGGCTATAAGGGACTTATAATATTCATTAAAAAAAAAAAATGATAGCTCCATTTCTGGGCTCCACTCTTGGACACAGCCAGGCTTCAGTGAATCCAACATTTGGTGTTTTCTCTCCAGGACTTGGCTAAACACCTTGGCAGTGAGCTTGTGTACAAACATAAATCATCGGGGTGTGCCTGGGCTCTGAGCCCAAGAAATTCATGGATCCTGGGGCTGTGCAACACCCCAGGGATCCCCTTGAGCCATCCTCGGCGCCTGTCCTTGTCTAGAACCCCCTCCCAGTGACAATAAGGCTCGATTCAGAATTTGGACCCCCAGGGCCCCAGCACCACCAACTGCTGTCCGAGGTGGGTAGTGAGCTAAGTGCTGGGGAGTTAGGCTCAGGGGTCTGCCATCTTTGTGTGGAGAGCAGGATCCTCTCCCCCAGCATGAGCTGTTCTCCTGGCCAAGCCAGGCCCATGTGCTCCCTCAGTCCCGCGGCAGGAGGCAGGGTGATCGGTTTGGATAAACCAAGATCTATCCCCTAATCCACCAGGAAGGACATTCTAGAGAAAAGGGCTGCCCCCTACCTGTATGTGTACTATCTTTTTTTTTAAAATTTTTATATATTTATTTATTTCTGGCTGTGTTGGGTCTTCGTTTCTGTGCGAGGGCTTTCTCTAGTTGCGGCAAGCGGGGGCCACTCTTCATCGCGGTGCGCGGGCCTCTCACTATCGCAGCCTCTCTTGCTGCGGAGCACAGGCTCCAGACACGCAGGCTCAGTAGTTGTGGCTCACGGGCCTAGTCACTCTGCGGCATGTGGGATCTTCCCAGACCAGGGCTCGAACCCGTGTCCCCTGCATTGGCAGGCGGATTCTCAACCACTGCCCCACCAGGGAAGCCCCTGTATGTGTACTTTTAAGTCACCTTTCTCTGAGTCACTTTGAGGCAAAGCGGGGTATCTCAGTGGAGAGCAGCAGCATCTGGGTACCCTAGGAACATCTTGGGTGTTATCTTTGTGCTTTCTCGGACAGGTCACTGGAGGTTGGGCTTTAGGGTTGAGCCTTCCCTTGCTGCTGCTGTCTGCCTTCTGTTCTCCGGCTTCTGAGCTGAGAGGGCTGCCGCTGCTGTGCAAAGCTGCTTGTTTTCTGAGCCTGGCTCTGTGCAGGAGATGGGCCATTGCGCTTTAGTGCTCTTCCTCAGGACGTGGGCACTGCCCCCTCCCACCAGCCCCTGGTTCCCCTGACTCTGCTGGATGCATCCTGGCTGCGATGCAGGGCCGGGGACCCGGGCGCATCGTCAGACAGTGCTGGGGCTGCGGCTGTGGAGCCCTGGCCTGGATCAGTTGGGTGCCCCAGATGTCCCAGCAACCTCTATGCTGAGATGCCTGTGCTGCTGGTGGGGAGAGGAGGTTTGCCAGCTGGTGAATGGCTGTGAAGCCCTGCCTGGGGCACACGGGTGGTAGAGGCACTCATCCAGCTTGAGTAAAGGGTCCAGAGAGCTCGAGAGGTGTAGGATGAAATGACCCAAGATGGGGCCTCCAGGTCAAGGGCTGCCCAGGCTCTGCCAATGGGAAGTTGCTGCTAGGGGGCAAGGCTGCAGACTCTGGCGCCTGATGCCTCTACTCGGCAGACAGGAGCAGCCCTTCCCCTTCCCCTGGCCCTGGAGACCCTGCTTTGGGGCTGTTTGAGTTCCCAGCACAAGGTAACATCCCAACAGGGTGATGGCAGCATGGGGTGCGCGAAACACCACAGACCTGGGAATCAGAGGCCTGAGGTCAACCCCTTCTATTGGCTGGGTGACCTTGGGCAAGCTGTTTAACCTTCCTGCGCCTCATTTCTTAACTGTGCAGTGGAAGTAATTATCCTGATTTTGACTTCATAGGGTTCTCGCGAGGATCAAGGGAGATGATGCATGTGAAGGCAGTTTGTGAACAACTCTCAGGGTGACAAGGTCATTGGCAGCACACTGCAACCACGCTGTCTGAAGCCGCTTCCTGCTGCAGCAACGTGGGCCAGGAGAAATGCAGCCTAAGGGCAGAAAGGAGGCGGGTGGCCGGGAAGTGAATTGTGTGGACCCTCCCCAGGGCTTTGCACGCCTCGAGGCCCCTCCCCCTCCAAAGGTCTGGATGGGGCAGGGAGAGGGGCTAAGTGATTGTGTAATGGCCACATCTGTCAGCGCTGGCCAAATGGTTTTTCCAGGAGTCAGCCAGCTAATGGCCCTGCAGCCGGGAGAGAGCTTCTCCTAAGTAGAGCACTTTATCTACCCGGGAACATAAGAGCAGCGTGGCCCCAGGCCACCGGGACTCAAAGAACAGCTGCTCTGCCTGCAACCTTGAATTAGCACCCTGTCCCCATTGGCTTGCCTCGCACCTGCTGCCAGAGGCCAGTCTGCAGGTGGCAGCTGAGGTAGCCAGTAAGGGGGCACAGGAGGCCAGCTGAGGGTGTCACCATATCTGGCCTTGAATCCAGGACCCTGTACCACCCGCTGTCAGTGGGACCTTGGCGAGTCCCTTGCCGTCTCCAAGCCTTAGTGTCCACATCTGTACAATGGAGGCAGTGAGGCTTAGCTGTGGGGGCACTGTGCCTAGCACACAAGGGTGACTGCTGCCCAGGAGGGCCGTGAGCTCTCCCAGGTGATGATGATGAAAAAGAGGGAGGAACAACCTTATGGGCCGAGGGAGAAGCCCCTGTAGGTGGAGGGGACCCAAGAGTGCGGTGAAATGGTGCACCCAGCGTGCAGTGCAGACAGGCCTTGTTTTCACCTGAGTCTTGTGGGAAGGCATGAAAGTCCTGTGTACAGAGGTCCAGCTGCAACTTATACCTTATAAAGTGGGTTCTGTCTCTGGAGAGCTACAAAATATCACCAGTTCTCCAAATATTGGATACATAATTTTTAAAAAGTCTTTTTATTTTGGAATACTTTTAGACTCACATGCAAGTTGCAAAAATAGTACAAAGTTGCCTTGTCCCTGTCACCGTTTCCTCCAAAGATAATGTTGACATAACCCTAGTACAATGATCAAAACCAGGAAATTGACATTGGGACAATACTATTAACTAAACTACAGACCTGATTTGGGTTTTACCAGTTTTTACATGTGTTCATTTTTTTATGTAGGAGGATAGAGACATTTTATCACTTGCATGTTTTCGTGTAACCGTCTCCCACAATCAGGATACAGAACTCACCATCACCTCTAAGAGACTCTCCCCCAACCCTAAGCCTGGCAACCACTGGTCTGTTCGCCATCGTTTCAAGGATGTTATATACCTGGGATCATAGAGTGACTACATGCTTTTTAAACATCAAGTGTTCAACATGATGTGCTAGTCATCATGATTTAAAACATTAACTACAGAGAGTAAACATTAACTATATACAACATAACTTCTAAGGGGCTCTGTCAGATAACCATCAGTACAGTGACATTTATGAGCCAGAGGAAATTTATTTTTATTTTTTATTGTGGTTAAGTACACACAACATAAAATTTATCATCTTAACCATTTTAAGTGTACAGTTCAGTAGTGTTAAGTATATTCACATATTCTTAACATATACTGTGCAAACAGCCTGCAGAAGTTTTTCATTTTGCACGACTGAGACTCTATCCATTCATCAACCCCCCATTTCCCTCTCCACCCAGCCCCTGGCAACCACCATTCTACTTTCTGTTTCTATGAGTTTGACTACTCTAAGTATCTCTTATAAGTGGAATCATGCAGTAGTTATCCTTTTGTAACTGGCTTATTTTACTTAGCATAATTTCTTCAAAGTTCATCCACGTTATAGTGTCAATTCTTTCCTTTTTAAGGCTGAATGTTATTCCATTGTATGTATACACATACCACATCTTGTTTATCCATTCATCCATCAAGGGTCACTTGGGTTGCTTCCACTTTTTGGCTATTGTGAATATTGCTGCTATGAACATGGGTGTGAAAATGTCTCTTCGAGACCCTGCTTTCAGTTCTTTTGAGTACATACACAGAAGTGGGATTGTTGTATTATATGGTAGTTTTAACTTTTTGAAGAGCCACCATATCGTTTCCCACAGTGGCTACACCATATTACATTCCCACCAACAATGCACTGGGCTTCCAATTTCTCCACATCCTCACCAGCATTTGTTTTGTTTAATTGATAGTGGCCATCCTAATGGGTGTGAGGTGGTATCTCATTGTGGTTTTGATTTACATTTCCCTAATGATTAGTGATGTTGAATATCTTTTCATGTGTCTGTTGAACATCTTTTAATGTGAAAAAGCTTTGCTGATGGGGGTTCTGGAAAGGACTGAGTAAGAGAATGTAAAGTTGACTTCGGTGATGTTTTATTCACTTTTTGGAATAACTTGTCAAGAGGAGATGAAATGCCAGCCTGTTTGTCTTGGCCGAGAAATCTGTGGCAAGGTATAAGCATAACATATGGGTGCATGAATTTTCTCTGCATTTGGATCATTGTATTACAACCTACAATCACACGGTAAGAAAAAACAGAAACGGGGTAAATTATATCTTCTCCCCATTTCCAACCTTCCCTCCTCTGGTTTCTCTGTGTAGAGATGCCCTCTAATATTTGGTTCTTCATATCTGTCCAGAGATATTAATATGTACATATCTCTCTTGTCATATAAATAGTAGTATATCACACACACTGTTTGGTCTTTGCTTTTTTCTCTTAAATACGTATTTTGGGGAGCATTCCATATTAGTGTGTGTGGTTCTGCTTCTGGAATGTTCTTCTGAAGCTAATTCTCAATCCACATGCCTGCGTTTCCTCCACCAGTGCACTTAGCCTCTAGAAGCTTCCCTCCATGTTTTCTCCCAGCATCTGGCCAATGCGCTTCAACTGGCTTATTCCTTACACAGAGGAACACCCAGCGCCCAGACTGGTCCAATGAACATCAGTGTGAAAACAGAGTGTTGGTGGTGGCAGTGTGCCTAATGATTTTGATCATTTCCTGCTTTAATTCCACTTAGCGACTGACGTCCTCCATTACACTTTATTTTTTTAAAAAAAAGATAATAAAAACCAATAGTCCATATAACACAAACACTGCTGTATGGATAAATATGTGGATACTAAATTCTTGACTATTTAGTTTAAAATGTCCATTCATCAGCTGATGTTCCAAAGTCTTACCTTGGGCGCAAGAAATTTGATTTAGAGGCTGCAGTATAATGGATAGAAATTCTGCCTGTGGGAAAGTTGATGTCTTCATGGCAAGAGTCAATGTAGTCCCAAGTGAGAAGAGCAAAGCCGGGGAGGACTGGGGTGGAGGGAGAGGAGTGGGGAACACAGGCTGAGGGCAGGCAGGAGGGCCCTTGTGAGCCAGGGTGAGCTCTACCCCACAGGTGATGCAGGGCAGTATCGGAATATCAAGGGCTGTTGGGTCGACTTTGTCTTTTACTGTAAAAGTAATGATCCTTAATGGATACCGTCTATGTGCCAGGCATTCTATAAGATGCTTCTCACATATTCTTTCTTTTTTTCTTTTTTAATAAATTTATTTATTTTATTTTTGGCTGCGTTGGGTCTTCATTGCTGTGTGCAGGCTTTCTCTAGTTGTTGTGAGCGGGGGCTACTCTTCGTTGTGGTGTGCGGGCTTCTCATTGCGGTGGCTTCTCTTACTGCGGAGCACGGGCTCTAGGCACGTGGGCTTCAGTAGTTGTGGCTCGCGGGCCCTAGAGTGCAGGCTCAGTAGTTGTGGCACATGGGCTTAGTTGCTCTGAGGCATGTGGGATCTTCCCGGACCAGGGCTCAAACCCATGTCCCCTGCATTCTTAACCACTTCCCTAGTGGCAGGTGGATTCTTAACCACTGCGCCACCAGGGAAGTCCCTCACATATTATTTCTGATGCTCACATAAATTTACTATTGTTTTTCTCACTTTCCATCTGAAAAAAGTGAGGCTCAGAGGGTTTAAGTGACTTATCCAGAGTGAAGCAGCTAGTTGTGTTAAGCTGATAAATTTGGGGATAATTTATTATATAATAATAGGAGGGGAGACAATAAAACATGGAATAGAGGAGCTGGACCCAGATGTAAGTTGGCAGTAGGAATTGAGTGAGTTGTACCTGTCCCCAGGAGTGGGAGAAACAGAGAGCATGACTTCCCCTGCATCATGTGACAGCCTCACCAGTCTCAGGGAGCGGATATCAGTTAGAGCTCAATGCCAAGGTTGAGGGATGGTGGGAGACTTTATTGGGGTGGGGGAGGCCGGGGTCCCCTTTCCTTTCATTATCTACTGAGCTCAATGTCTATTTTATTAATAATACATGCCTGGTGGTGATGTCTGTGAACGAATGTTTGTCTCCCAAGTCTAATTGTTCTGTTGGGCAGCCCTCCTGTAGATTTATCATTCTGTCTCTCTTCTTTATGTAGTAGCTTTATGGCCAGTGATTAGTAATGGTATCAGTTGGAGTCACTCTTTATGGGGAAGATTCCTCTCGTTTACTGGTGGGATGAACTTGCAGTGAGGGGGCTGGTGTGTGCAGGAGCCTATCCCCTGCTTGTCTCCCCTCACCCAGCAGCCCAGGTCCCCTGGTGCCCCTACCGCCTCGGGCTGCCTCCCCTCCTGGCTGGGCCTCAGACACCCCTGCAGACTGAGCTCTGCCTCATCATCCTCCAGAGGGCCCAGGGAAGCGAGTGTGTGAACTCTTCTTGCTTTATTCTCTCCCTTCCCCCACCTAGGGAAACTTAGAATCCTGCCACCCTCTGAGCATCCCTCTCTGCCCTTCCCCCAGCACCATCTCCTGACCCCACATTCTTAGGAGGCTTCTGAAGCTGGGGAGAGGTGCTATAGCAGACCTGGGGCTGAGGGTCGTTCGCTGATGGCAGCCCCGCACTCTAAGGTTGCTCACTGCCTGACCCACAATTGCTGCCCACCCAACCTGGGTCCCAGCAATGGAGCTTTCTAACTTTGAGTGAACCTGACCTTCTGTTGCAGTGTCCCTTAATGACAGCTCTACCTCTGGGCATTGCCTGAAGCCTACAGAACCCAAGGCTAGGGCCCAAGTTGTGGGGCTCTCACCCCCAGTGTAACTCGCCTAGGTGCAGTGTATCTTTCTGGAGGTACCTGTTCCCTGTCTGACTGCTGAGAGCTAAACGGGCCATCAGTTGAGCCCCTCCTGTTCTTATGAAGGTGTGTGGGGAGCTGCAGGGGTGAGGCAGGTTGGCAGCGAGGGGTGTGTGGGGAGGAGCTCGTTTCTGTGGGTGGATGGAACTACGTCTGCGTGTGAGGGGAGCTGAGGAGCCAGGCAAGGGTGCCCCAGGCTGGCTTCCGAGCTGGTTTCAAGTGACCCTTTCAGGACCCCTCCCCACCCCTCCCACACCCGTGCAAGCTGGACAGCGTGGCTGGGCTCTCCCTTGAGGACCCAAGGCGTTGGCGAAGCAGCCCTTTGTAGTGGGCTTCGCAGGTGCACAGACCTGGGGTTCGGATCCCAGCTCCACTCCGTATGTGCCCTGAGCTGTTTGGCCTTGGGTTTTTCTTCAGCACAATGGAGATAATAATAGCCTACCTGAAAGGGGCTCACCAGGCTTCTAAAAAGAGCCCAGCCCTTCGAAATAAGGAGGGCTGGCTGGCCGGATCTTGGCACTCGCGAGGTTTCCCTTGCTGCTTGACCAGCCGCTTCCTCCACTCTGAGCCTGAGGGATGCTCCTCCTTTAACCCAAGCAGAGATACTCCCATCTTCCTCTGTTCTCTCTAGCACAATGGAGCACAGAGGAGACCAGCTGGAAGGTTCCACTGTTTTGGTGATCTCTTGCTGAGTGACAAATTACCTTAAAATTAGTGGCTTAAGACCCTGATGCTTTATTACATCTCATGGATTCAGTGGGTCAGGAAGTTGAGGACAGCTTGGCTGGTGGCTCTGGCTCTGGATTTTTCATGTGGTTGCCCTGGGACAGGGGCTGGGGCCGGAAGGACCTGCCTCTTTCCCCGTGATTGACGTCAGACAAACCCCTTGGCTTAGGAAGACCTGCTCTCGCCACGGGCGTTCCGAATGACTGCGTGGCCTGACTGCGTGGCCTCCACCAGCCGGCCGGGGGCCGGGTGCCAGCAGGCACACAGCTTCATCCTGGGGCCCTACAGAGGGCACTGAACCTCCTCTCTGGCCGGTCCATGGGCAGGAGCAGTGACGAGAAGCTCTTATTCCTCTGTCCTTCTGACAGTTCCCCCACAGAAGTCCTAGCCTTCCTTTTTCCACCTGGCTCTGACCGTGACCTTCCCACCTTGCCCAGGCCTGGCTGGCTGCAGGTCCTGCTGGCCTGTTAAGCTGCCCTGGTCTCTTCTTGGGTTGCAAGGGGCCTAGGACCTTGCTTTGTGGTTGGAGGTCTACCTCCTAATGCTAAGCCACACTCCTGTCTGTTACTTCCTGTGTGCATTTGGGAGCCTTATCATTTCCCTCAGCCCTGTCCCTCCTGGTGTGAAGGCTTGGGACAGGCTCTGGCAGCTCTCTCCTCTCCAGTCATGCTAACTGGGTCCATGGGGCCAGGCCAGGGGTCCAAGCATCCATGACTTTCCACCCTCCCTCCCTCCCTCCCTCCCTCCCTTCCTTCCTTCCTTCCTTCCTCCCTCCCTCCCTCCCTTCCTTCTCTTTTCAACACATGTTCACTGAGCATCTATTATGTTCTAGGTGCTTTGAATACAGCAGAGATTAAAATAGACAGAGATCCCTGCCCTGTGGCTTATATTATCATAGGGGAAAGAGACAATAAATATTAGACATGATTTAATCCTAAATTATACGGTGTGTTAGCAGGTGACAAAACTGTGGAAAAAGTAACAAAGAAGAATAGAGGAGGGGGATGGCATGGGGGTGGGGAGGTAGGCACATTTCAGCACTAAGTGGGGTAATCAGAGTAGGCTTGGGCCAGAAGTTGCAATAGGAGAGAAGCCTTGAAGGAGGGGAATGAAGGAGCCAAGTGGATGTCTGGTGAAGAACATTCTCAGCAAAGGAAACAGCCAGTGTAGCCAGTGCAAATGCCCTGAGGTCGCAGCATCAGAGGAACAGCAGGAGGCCAGTGTGCCAGGTAGGATGTAGGAGTAACTGGAGACAAAGCCAGAGAGTGACAGTGAGGGCTGGGAGCCCTCGTGGATGGGAGAGGGGGCTGGGTAGGAGCCTGAATCCCTCTGGTCCTCAACTTTTCTCACACCAGGTGCCTCAAAGTCCACGGCCTGTTCTGGGAGCCTGGGCAGAGCATCAGCCCCCATCCCTCAGTGGGCACTTCTCACAGAGAGAGTGGGGAGGTTCGCCCCACGGCCCGTGCTCCAGCCCTGGACACTGTCCCTGACGCAGGGCTCTCTGGCCGGGCCACCAGTTGGGCATCATCTCCGGTCCTGCCTCAGGAGCAAGGCCACCCCTGCCAGGCTTGCTTCTAGGATTCTGGTCTTGGACTCGGCACAAGGAGGGAGGGAGCAAACTTTTTCCAATGACGCTGCATTCGCTTTGTCAACCAAATCCAATTCCCCTTCAGTCCCTCAGTCTAGGAATTACCCTTTAGTAAACTTGGGCCTGAACTGCAGCTGCAGCAGAATCAGGGGTTGTCCCCCAGGGGCCGCGAGGCCCGGCATTCCTGGAGGGTTTCCTCTCGAAGCTTTTTCAGGCCCGCTTGGGGAGAGGAAGCCCGCCAGCAGTGACATCCTCAGCACTCAGGAATGGGAGCTGTGGGTGCGGTGAGCAGGACCTCTCAGCCAGCCTCGAGCTGTCTGTTGCCAAGCTCTCTGAGTCTGCGGCGAGACCACCCCCAGACCTCTGCCGAACACTGAGGGACTGTGGTCGAGGGAACCAGGCTGATGAGCACGGAGTGGGTGCTGGGCAGTGGGCTAAGTGCTTTCTGCATACTAAAGCACCTAATCTTCATTACCATCATAGGAGGCTGGGATTAGAATGATGTCCATTTTACAGATGAAGATACTGAAGCTCAGAGTGGTCTGCTCAATCACTAAATGTGAAACGGCACCCCCATGGCCACAAAATAAAAATGAGAGATGATCACTCATGATCTCTAAAGCTTGTTTTGCAGTACACTTAAGAAGCCCCAGATGAGGAAGCAGCTTGCTAACGACTTTCCTCCAGCCCACCGCGCAGAAGCACTGAGGGACTAGACAACCCACCAGTGGACTTTGGATGTCACAGGCCACAAATCCATGGCATGTGACACACAGAACCTCCCGAATGTGCACGTGCGGCCCTTGAAGAGACGGGAAAGACAGTCACGCCTGTGCAGAGGACTCTTGAAACTTCCCTTTACCCCTCCACCAAGCATTTCTTAGCTTGGACACCCTCCTATTCCCTACTTCCTCAATATGTACCCCACTCAAAAAGCTGATTGGAGACACAGATCTGAGCTTCGCCTCCTGTCTCCTTGCTTGGCCTCCCTGCAATAAAGCCTCTTCTCTCTGCAAAAGACTGTTGCCTCAGTGTTTGGTCTTTCTGTTGTACAGTGGGCCATGAGCCCACTTGTTCAGTTACAAGTGGACCAGTGGGCATGTGAATCCAGGCAGCCTGATTCCGGGCCTGGGCCTTAGCTCTGGACGGGTGAGGGCCTCTTCTCAGCAATGCCTGTGAGGTGCCTCTGTGGGGTTGGGGAGAGGAGGTGGTTTACTCCTCTGGCATGCCTGGGTGGCAGGTCTTTAGGGCTCCCTTTCTGAGGAGGGGGTGGAAGCAGGTGGCCTCTACCTTCTCTCAGATCCCTTGACTGAGGAAGGCCAGATAAATACAGCCCCACATGACATCTTGACTCGATCTCATGAGGGACGTTAAGCCATTCCCACAGTCCTGACCCACGATATCATGAGAAGATAAAGTTTTGTTTTGTTAAGCCATTAAGTTTTTTTTTAAAGCTATTAAGTTTTGTGGTATTTGGTTACACAGTAATAGATAACTAATACAGTGTTTGTACCAAGTTATATTCTCACAACTGGTGTATGAGAATTTCCATTGCTCTGTATCCTTGTTAACACTTGGGATTGTCAGAATTTATAATTTTGCCAATCTGTTGGGTAGGTAATGCTACCCATTATCCATTTCATTGTGGCTTTAATTTGCTCCCTGTACTCTCGAGCTCTGTTATTAGATACATATACATTTAGGATTGTTATGTCTTCTTGATTAATTGGCTCCTTCATCATAATGAAATGTCTCTATTTATTCCTTGTTCTAATATGATTGATATCAGTTACTATTTTCTAAAAAAATTATTTTTATTCTTCTATGACTTGATTTTAGTCCTGTGAACATTTAGCCAGTAAGAGTCATCTGTGTTTCTATGCATAAAGTTTATTCACGCTTCTTGCCATATGATATTCAATTGTAGGAATAGTCCATATTTTATATTCCAATTACTCTACTGACTTATAATTTATTTTGTTTTACCTTAATTTTTGCAATTATGATCAGCCTCTGAAAACTTCTTTTGTACTAAGAGAATACAGTGTTTTCCAATGTCCTTGGAGGGACACATCCAATGTTTCCAATGTCCTTGGAAGGACACATCTCTTCTGGTTTGCTGGAGCCCCTGCTCAAGCAACAGAGAGAAGGGAGTTGCACTGAGAGTTATTTTAGACCAGGGCCATCAACATGAGCTCAGATTTACTCAGAAAAACCCTTTCTCTTAGCATCTTCTGCCAACAGCCTGGAGGATTCAGATTAGATTCAAGTATGTGGTAGACATTTTTGGAGGGGATAGCATATGGCTTCTTCCTTCCTCCCTCCTGGCTTCTGGTGGCTTCTGCCCTGCCCCCTCTCCCCCTTGTCATGCAGAGTATAAGAGGGAAAGGTCTCTCCTGGGGCTGGACATGTTACCAGAAAAGATAACATGGTCAGTGTTCCTTTAACAAATGTGCTTAGCTGGGGTCAACTAGTTTTAAGTTTTTGAAGCCTCAAGAATATACTCAGAGGAAACTGTTGGAACTTTTGGCAACATGAAAATCTTAGTGGCTGATTTGACTTCCCAACAACCTTCGGAGTCACCCTGTTTCAAAAACTCATAGAGAAATTAATTGAGATGTGAAGATGTCAAACAGTGTCTCCTCTAGAATTTTCTAAAGCTCTTCCATGCTTGATAATATTCAAATCCTACTTAGAGAGTTAAACCTGGATGTGTGGACACCTTAGGTGGTGATGTTATTTACCTTTTAGAGCCATTTTTTTTTCTTGTAATAATATTTATTTCTCCATCTATGGAACTGTAGACACTTTGAGGGGAGATGAGAAGAGAGATAACCGGCTTAATTTATCCTCCTTGTCCTAAAGGAGAGCACCCTTGATTTTTCTTAGGTGACTTAAGGGTTAAAACCCCATCAGTACTAACCTGGCCTTACCACTTGGCAGTCAAACATGATGAAATACTTCAGAAGACTGTGGTCTGATGCCGAGTCCTCCCTGTGTCAGTAAATAGAATTCAGGTACACTCACCACTTTCACTTCATACAACTTGTCTAATGTCCTCATCATTTTATCATCACAAGACCAAATAATAATTTGGTTCTAACTTGGGTTTTGGATGTTATTGTGAGTCCTGGGTAACCCTTTTGGCCTCCTTCTGTTGGCAGGCCTGGAATTTCTCATCAAAGAACATTAGTTAAGTGTGAATGTTGACTTATGGGTTACATCGTGGAACATCTGTTCCTGGGCCTTGGATGCCTGAGACCCCATTTGTGGGGCTACAGCCTCCGCAGCTGCACATCTCACAGGATCAGGGGAGCAGAGTGACTGCTCTGGTGTGGGACTGGCTTAACTCATCTAGTTAGTATTAACAACTAGTTTGGAAAGTGAGGAAATAAGGTCAAAATGACATCGATTTCTTCTCCCAAAAGATTCTTTTTAGAATTTAGAATAAGAATTCCATGGAATTCAGTGATGTTTACCTATGGCCTACCTTGGGCCTGGCACCATATTAGCTGCTGGGGATGCAGTGAGGACAGGCAAGATCCCTCCCTCCAAAAGTGAGCATTGAGGGGGCGAGGAAGACAAACAGTTAAACAGACAATTACAACACGGGCTGGGGTGGGAGAAACACAGCATGCTGGTGGACTTGGAAAGTGAGGTGCATGGTCAGGAGTTAGTGCATCAGGGGTGTCCTTCTAGAGAAGATGGGGTCTAAGGTAGAGCACCTTAAGGCACGCAGGAGTGGGCAGGAGCAGGCTGGTGGGGAGGGGAGGGCCCAGAGGGTCCAGGGAGAAGGTGAGCGTGGAGAGGGTAGGGAGGCTGGGGGAAGGAAAGGGCTCCAGTCACCTGTTGCTGGGTAAGTTTGAAACTTAGTGGCTTAAAATGACAGCAATCACTTTGTTATCTGTCACGGCTTTGTGGGTCAGGAATCTGGGAATGGCTTGGGAGGTGGCTCTGTCTTGGGCAGCCAGAAGCTGGAGCTGGAACAGGAGGGGGCGGATCTTTTCCTCTCTCTCTGTATCATCTCAGGGCCTCTCCAGGCCATCTCCACGTGGGCCAGGGTGGGCTTCTCCATAGCAGAGTGAACCAGGGTACGTGGACTGCCCTGTGGTAGCTGAGGACTCCCAGGGCACTCGTTCCAGGGGACCGATGGAAGTGGCATGGCGCTTTCTGACTTGACCTTCGACTTGCACACCGACTCCACTCTGTGGGGCACAGCCGGTGGGTGAGAGGACACAGACCCCGTCTCTCGTAGAGGAGTCAAAGAGCGTGCAGAGGGGCTGGAAATGGCCCACTTGGTCAACTCAAAGAAGCTCGAGTTGGTGGGAGTCCAAAGGAGCTGTAGGAGCAGGCAGGAGATGAGGCCGGAGAGGATGGGGGTCCCCAGCATGTGGCAGCCTTGCACGCCCTCCTCTGGAGCCTGACTCTTTGCTGGGGTGAGCAGGGAGCCCTGGGGTGTTAGGTGGGGCCTTGGGCTACCCTGAGGGGAGTGGTGTTTTGGAATCACGAGAGTGTGGATCTGAGCAGGCCCACCCACCATGATCCCGAACCCTGCACCTCTGTCTCCAGGAGAAGGTGGAGACCAGTCTGTGCTTGGCCACACCAGGGGCAGCGTTTTCTTTAACCTCCAACCCTGCGTTGGGGCCTCAGGGTGAATGGGATGTTTGTGCTGGTCAAAAGGCTTTTTTTGTTCTGTTTTTTAAATTGTGCCAACATTTGCACACCATAAGATTTACCATTTTAACCATTTAAAGTGTACATTAAGTACATTCACCACCATCCAACTCTAGACATTTTTGACCTTCCCCAACTGGAACTCTGCACCCATTAAATATCAACTCCCCACCCCCTCTGCCCTCAGTTCCTGGCAACCAGCATTCTACTTTCTGTCTCTATGAGTTTGGCTACTCAGTGCCTCATAAAAGTGGGATCATACAGTACTTATCCTTCTGTGACTGGCTCACTGCACTCAGCATAATGTCCTCAAGGTTAATCCATGTTGTAGCATGTGTCAGAATTTTCTTCCTTTTAAAAGCTGAATGATATTCAATTGCATGCATATACCACATTTTGTTTGTTCATTTGTTGATTGACATTTGAGTTGCTTCCACCTTGTGGATAATGTGAATAATGCTGCTATGAATGTGGGTATGCAAATATCTCCTTGAACTCTGGCTTTCAGTTCTTTTGTATATATACCTAGGAATGGAATTTTCAGATTACATGGTAATTCTGTTTAACTTTTTGAGGACCTGCCATCCCGTTTTTCACAGCAGCTGCACTATTTTACATTCCCACCAGTAATGCATAAAGGTTCCACTTTCTCCACATCCTCACCAACACCTGTTTTCTGTTTTTTTGTTTTTTTTTTAAAATTTGTATAGTAGCCATCTTAATGGGTATGAGGTGACATCTCATTATGGTTTTGATTTGAACATCCTTAGTGATATTGAACATTGGTCAAAAGGTTTCCATCAGAAGGTATCCACCCTCTGGGAAGTCAGCAAACTTGGCAGGGGAAGGGTGGTTAACGTGTGTGGATCAGGACAGATGGGGAGGCCCCTTGAAATCACACTGCCCCATACAGTGGGCCACCTGGCTGGACGGAGGGCCCTCAGATATATACCTAACACAGGTACACGACAGGCTACCAGTGCAAGGAAGAGCAGAGATGGGGGCTCCACTTATGGCAATGATGTGGAAGGACCACACAAGATAATTGTGTCCAGTGTCAGGGTGTTTGTTATCTGGGCCAAAATGCTTTCCACATACATAGAATTTGGGTTTTGCCCAGAGCTCCTCCTTTACATGCAATCATTTCCCTCATATGTTTCACTCACATGGCCATCCCCTGTGTAGACTTTGGATTCATGACATTGGCATGCTGGAGCCCCACATAGAGCCTGGGGTCTCAAAAGCTGGCATTAGGCCCCCTTTGACATCGGCATCCATCCCTGCCTTGGGAGAGGGGTCATTGGCTTCTATTGAACATCTCCAGTGACAGGGAGCTTAGCTCTCCCCAAGCCACTTGCGCCACGTGGAGACAGCTGTAGTCATTAGAGATGCCTTTCTCATAGTCAGTGTGAATCAGCATCCCTGCAACTCTCCCACCCAGACGTGTAAGTTTCTCTTCCCTCCCATGGTGATATTGACAGACATGAAAATATCGATTTGTTTCCCCTAAATCTTCTCCTTTCCAGGCCAAACAGGAGCTGCTAGCACTTCTCAAAGTTTAATATGCAAACAAATCACTGGGGAATCTTTTGAAAATGCAGATGGAGATTCTGGATTTCTAACAAGTTCCCTGGTGATGTGGAGGTTGCTGGTTTATGGACCACACTTAGAGATGCATGACTGGGGGCTCAAGTGCACGCCTGGAAGTGAGAGAGACCTGAGTTCCTGTGTGGGCCCCTCACTCAGTGACTGTTGACTGTGGGAAGTTACTCCACATCTCAGTGCCTTTGCTTATTTACAGTAACATGAAGCTAATGAGGGTACCTCTCATAGGTTTGTAGTGAGGTCTGAGACCAGGCTCAAATCTCCCCATTCAGGGGCTGGCACAGCCTGTGTGATGGACAGTGTAAGCTCTTGGTCATTTTCCGTTGAGCAGCCCCAGGACCTTTGATCGTTCCCTCGAGGTGCTCTGTGTTTATGTCCCCTCCCCAGGAGACACTTGGAAGGGCCATAACTCATAGTAAAGGGCCAGCCCACTAAACAGAAAGTGTAGGCGTGGTCTTTACCTACAGTTTCTACAAACAATATGTTCACAATTCTTACCACTATCCTACTAAACACAATGATAGAAACAGTGGTTTTTCTGGGCAACTCAGATGAGTGAAATTTCAATTCAGAAGTTGAAGGACATATCAGCAAAGGTCTATCCTGCCAGGCTACGCTGGTTCTATGCTCATGGTGATTAGAACTGCGAAAGAACAATTAGCTAAACCAATACACTTTGATATGGCAAGACAGATCTATTAGTATTTAATACATGTCACTTTTGTTTGATAGACAGATTAAAGGTGGGGAAATTCTTGTTTCTTCACAAGCTGATGCACCACTTTGTGTTTCCTGGCTCAGCTCAGGTGTCATTCCTGCAGGAAAGCCCTTTTTCCCTCCAGGATATGAGTCAGATGCTCTTCAGACCACCCTATTACATCCCTTACCATGTGGGATTGTAATTGTCTTTCTTTGTTAGATTTTAATTCCCTGGGCACAGAGATCAGATCTTATTATCATGGTATCATTGCTGCCCAGTGTAGCGCCTGGCACAGCGCAGGGACTCTGAAAATGTTTGTGAAGGGAGGGAGGAAAGAAGAGAGAAAAAAAGAGGGTAGGAGGGAGGAAGTGGGGTCGGGGTGGGGGGGAGGAGGAAGGAAGGAGGCATAAATGACTCCCCCCAACCCCAAACAGAAAGAAACAGAAAGAAACTCATTTGCAAATGAGTTGGTCTTCAGTGATTTTTGTCCCCTGGAGACATTATCTGCTTTTTAGGAATTTATGTACTTTGCTGTAAGTGATGGAAGCCTTCCCTCTAGCTGACTTGCTGGAGAGCCAGGTGTCCAAGGAATCCTTACTCTAGATTTGTGAGTGGATGCTGCATTCTGCCAGATGCCCTGTTCCTCTTTTACACTCACAGGAGCAAAGAGGACTGGGGAGTTGATCTTGATCTCCAAATATCTACCTTTATGCTTTTAGCTCCTTCAATATCCTTGCTCATATTGCTTCTAAGACAGAAGATGACTGGTCCCCAAACATAAACTCCTCTTATGTAAAGTATATTTTTCCTTGTGGTTACTGTAACTACGGTTATTTTTTAACTGGGGGACTCTTTTTTTGTTAGGTAATTCTTTTCCTGGGCCCTGAGAATTTTGAAATGAGATATTATCTTTCTTATTTGAGTAAGATGAAAACAGGTGAGAGGATGCTTGGTGATTTGGTGGCAGAGCCAAGGTCCCAACTCGCTTCACTGGCATCCCAGTGAGTGACTCGTGCGAACCAGATTTCTCAGACAATGGCCTGCCTGAATTCTTGGCTAACTATCCAGCTGACTCACCAGGCATAGACAAGCTATGCCAAGGCTGGGGGACTTGTGTAGTGTTTTCAGAATGAAATTAAGGTGTGGTTGCACTTTTGGGAAAAACAAACAGGTGTAAAATTCTGAATCCAAATTACAACCCAGAATATCTTCAAAACCCCAGTATTTGCATGAGTCTGGGACATGGTGAGCTGGGTGCCTCCCCATCTTCCTAGCCTGGAAATGGTATGTTGGCCAAAAGGACCAGGGTGATACATTTTGTGTGGTCTCCTGGGACGTGAGCAGTGCAGTCCTGACAGCTGCCTTGACAGCTGCCCCTTCTAAACAAGGATGAAGGCACTCTAGCCCCAGTCTTTCCCACAGCAGAATTAAGAGACTTCAGCGGAAGCCCCGGGTGGAGGCCCACGAGGCCGGTCTGTTTCCTTCCTAGCACATTGCCCACAGTGGGCATTGCTCACAGACCCTCACTGCTCTCAGAGGTGCAGAGGCGGTGACTGCACTCTGTTCCCCTCAGTTGATTCAGATACTTCCCTCCAACTCCCAGAGGGACTTGGGGGAAACACGATTTCCTTTTGAGCATAGGGCACAAGTACCGGTCATTAAATTGGGACCGTCAGGGCCTGACTCAGGTCCCAGGTCATCCTTGATGGCGGACGTGGGTCCTCCTCATCTCTGCCGCCCCAGCACTGGTGGAGACCCTGGCCCGAGAAGGCTCGGACAGGTGTTAAAGGATCAAGCAGGGACACTGGGACCGCGGTGGGTGTCGAGGCCACTCTGTTCAGAGTAGAGACCCTGGGTGGCTGCCAAGTCGTGATGGGAGGCCTAAAAGGCACGACACTTTACTCACCAGCACAGACGCACCACTGCCCACAGAAGAAAGACAGGAGTCCACGGACAGAACCGCATCTGCAAACTTGTTTCACTTTTCCTCAGTAAAGAAAACCCATTCTATTCAAATAAACATTTCTGCAAGATTGCCTTGGTTCAGCCCTCAGCCATTTCCCCCCTAAGGTGAGCTGGAAAGGGCTGCTGTGTCTGAGCGAGGGTGGGGGGCCACCGTGTGTCACACCTGACCTAGGAGGGGGTGTACTGGGCGGTCTGCTGGCCGGGCAGGGCTCAGCGCGGCGCAGTGCTTCTGGGGGCCCTGGGGTTTGCCCACTGTGGGAGCTGACCCTTGAGGAGGAGTGGGTGGAATGCTGGGGGGAACAGCTTGTTAGGGAGTCAGGCTGGACCCACCCTGGTGGCAGGGCCAGGGGAGAACCGGGATCAGGGAGGGGAGGAGAAAAGAAGTGGAGCAGATCCTGGATCCAGGAAGGGGCTCAGAAGGGACTTGTTATGAGAGCAGAGCAGCGCCCTCCCAGGGAGGGGAGCCCTGCGGAGCCCTGCAGGTTGGGTTTTCTGAGGATCCCCACTACCTTTGAAACTTTAGGGATCTCAAATGGCTGAGTATGAGTTGATGAGTGTGTGTATGTGTGTGTGTGTGTGTGTGTGTGTGTGTGTGTGTGTGTGTGTGTGTGTTTGATTGTTCTGGGGGAGGGAGAAGTAAGCTCTTCTGGGTTTATCGGGGGGTGGGTTAGGCTGCTGTGATTCTCAAGAAATGCCTTCCATGGCAAAGTCCTCTAGGTCGTTAGTGGAGATGATATCCAGGCTTGGAGCATCTCCCACCTCCTCCCCTGGGCTCTGGGGGTGCCCCTCGGAGTGCTGGGCGGGGTCACTGGGAGGCTCAGAGGCCAGCTGCAGGCCAGCATCTTGGGCGCTCTGGGGCCTGGGGCCAGCTGCCTCGGCGGTGTGAGGGTGCTGCCTTAGGAAGGTGGGGGCAGAGAGCTGAGAGGAGCAGCGCAGGGGCATCAAGGCTGTCACGGGCAGGGGCCGGAAGCCCGGGTACAGCACGTAGGGAGCAGCAAGGGCATCCGGCGGGCTTGGCTCAGGGGAACCCCCCTCAGAGGATGGGATGGAGACCTTGACGTATTTGCCCGTCTCTGGGTCATAGAAGGTCTTGATTTTCACCTGGAGCGGCAGATCGAAGACAAAGTACTCTCCAGATTGGGGGTCTTGGAGGACCTTCTGGGTGGCAGGGTAAGGGGACAGGGGTGTAAGGGACTGGGATCCCCCAGGCTGCCTCTGGATCGGCTCTGAGAAGGCGGACACCGAGTGGCGGCGCACGGGAGGGGTCAGGGAACGGACCATGGGGAACCTGGCTGGGGGCTTCTCTCCGGGGGACGGTGGCCTACGCTCTGAGTCCTCGGGGTACAGCTTTTCCTCCTGGCGTTCACCATGCTTTTCCTGTGGCTGGTCGGTCTTTCTCCTCTTGCTTGCCAGCTTCTTCGCCCGCCGCAGGGCCTTCTCTGTTTTGGGTGGGACTGCTGGTGGCTTGCCAGCCGCCCTCTCCAGCTGAGCAGGAGGCTCCGGCTTCTCCAGGAGGCCAGCTGAGCTGGTGGCCACGTCCAACAACGAGCCTCTTGGAGAAAGTGTCCTGAGGTCTTCTGCTGATGGCTCCAGTTGGGGGTCGGAGCCAGGCCCCCACGTGAGGGCATGTGTCAGGTCCTCCCTCTGGGCCACCCTGCCAGGGCGGGGGCTGGCCCAGGGGCTGCTGCGGGGAGGCTCCCCTGGCAGCAGGCTGGGCTCACTGGGGGCCTGGTAAGCATCACCCCAAATGCTGCTGGTGGCAGGGGAGCATGCACTGTTCTCTTCCAGGGAGCTGGCGTTGGGGGAAGCTGCTAGCTCACCAGGGACCAGTCTTCTCCCCGGGGGCCGTGCTCTGGGTGTAGACAAAAAGTGACTTTTGAAGCCTTGCACCTGCTCTTCCCAACAGGTTCCAAGCTTCTGTAGGCGTGGCTGGTCTTCTAGGTCGCCTTCTGGCAAAGCAATCGTGGGGATGCACCTTGGAGCATCCAGCTTCCCCTGGTCTATGGAACTGCTCTTGCCATTGTTTGCCACGACTTTATGTATGGCCTCTCGGGGTGGCTTCAACCCTTGGCCCTCTCCTGTGAGTGGAGAAAATGGGACATACCCCTTTGGGGCTGCCTGGGAGGTCTCTGACCTGGCTGCGTTGGGATCCCACCCATGGTCCTCCATATCCTCACAGGCCGCCCCCTTCAAGTGTGTGCCTTGCACGCTGGCGGGTGTCAGAGTGCTGGGCATTTCCTGGCTCTCGGGGGCACAAAGACCAGCATCCCTGCCCCAGCCTGGCCTTGGCAGTTCCTCCTCTTTGTGGCCATTGCCCAGCAGGGACTCTGAGGACATGGATCTCAGGAGGGGCAGCATGATGGGTTTTATCATGGGGGTGGCCCTGAGGGTGTTGTCTTTAACTGCAAAGAGTATGTGCTTGTTTGAAGTGGAACATGGGGAAGGGATTAGATCTTTGGCATCTGAAAGAGCTGTATCCTTACTTCCCCCAATGCCAGTGCCTCTGAAATTAGCTTCCTCCCTCGGCGCCTTCCCGGGGTCCCCGGGGCTACCTTCTGGCAAACTTTCCTCTTCTCCTTGCGAGGATTCCCGCTTGCTGTGCTCCTCCACGCATGCGTGCCCATTACTCAAGGTGCAGTATTGTAATTCACCTTCCTCCATCACTTTCTCCTTCTCATCCTTCTGACCGTCACCTACGCTCACGTCACTCCTCCTGTCTTCCTGCTGGCTCTCGGCGAACCACGTCTTCTGCTGATCCTCGAACGAGGCAAAGGACTGATCTGAAGAGCTGGTGCTGAATTTGGCCTTACTTTTGAGGGCTGGCATAAAATCAGACTGGCTGTCGCTGTAAAACACATCTTCCTCCTCGGGAGAAAGGGGCCCTGGGGAGAATTTCTGGTTGAAGTTTGGATTCTGAAGTCTTGCCTCTCTCTCGGGTTCTGTATCTTGAGAGACGGATCTCAAGAATCCATTCTCTAGGCCGGAGGTCTTTGGGGTCTCCGCAGCCTTCCCTGCCTCAGGGTCTCCACTGCAAAACTTCAGGGACAGATGTTTCCTGGGGCAGTGCTCCCTGGAGTCTGGATGCCAGCTGGACCTGGCACCACCCATCTCCGATCCTCCATTGGCATCGTCCTTCTCATAGCTGTTCCTGTCGTCGGCCTCGCCGTTGACACAGAAGGGGGCTTTGGTGTTAGGTGATGGTGAGGTGAGAGTTAGGTAGTTGTCTGCAGAGGCTGCACCGGGGTCAGCTTTGGGGTCCTTCTGGGTACTGATGAGTGACACAGGAGGGGCATCAGCGGGTGTCTCCTTAGAAAGCTCACCTGGAGGGCCTTCCTCGAGCCCGTTGGGAAGGAGGCCGCCGTTGCTCAGGGATTCTTGCTTGCCTCTGGTTTTCTCATCAGGGCCTTTCAAGAGAGGCGAGGGACTGTACGTGCTCTTCATACGCTTCCGCACATCTTTGAGGTTGAACAGCAGGCTGGGGGCTTTGGATTTGTAACTGTCCCGGGACTGACATTCACTGGGCTCCTTCTCCTGGTATCCGTTTAGCTGTCCTGTGGGTGACGGGGTTATCTCTGCTGGCTGGCTGTGGCATGACTCCAGCACATGCTTGCTAGGTATGACGGGGGTCAGAAGCTTACTGATGTTGAAAGGAGGATCGTAATGCTCATGGGGGTCCACAGGCATGTCAAGAGCATCCTTTTCTGGAAATTGCCCCTGGGGATTGTGCTTTGCATACAAGGCTGGGCCTCTCCAGTTGGTCTGCTTCTTCTCTTCTGAAGCATCTTGTAGACTTTCTTTCCCTCCCTTGCCAGACTTTGGTTTCCTCCAGGGGGCATGGGTCGGTTTCAACGGAGGCTCAGGCTGTGAGCTGGAAGCTTTTCCCTCCGTAGCAGATACCTGGGCTCCCAGATCCCTAGATCCCCAGGTTCCAGATGTGGAGAGAGTCCCTGCGGCCAGCCTGTTCTCTTCCTGACCGCAACCGGCCCGGATGTGGCAGGGGGAGGCTTTGTGCTCAGAGGCCGGGGGCTCTCTTAACAAGGGCGAGTCCTCGTAATGCTTGGGAGCCTTGCTTTCTGCGACTGTGTCAGCGGCATCCTTCCTCTCGGGCAGCCTGGGTTGGTGGGCGTTCCATGACTCAAAAGCACTGTTTTCACTATGAAGAAAGGTCCCTTTGCGAGCCCACTCCTGGCCCCTTCCAGTCTCGCTGGTGGCTGCATTGTGGGCCGGAGAGGGGAACTTTGACACAAATGAGTTGGCTGCATTTTCGGGCGTTGGCAGGAAGCTGTTGGGGCCATGACAGGCCATTTCAGGATTCTTGGGGGACTCCTGCTCTCCGTGCTTCCTGCCAGGCTGGTGGCTAGTCTTATGGGTGCTGGAGACTTCGGCAGGCACCCTCCTGACCGTCAAAAAGGCAGAATCGAAGCAGAAGTTGACACTGCTTTCTGGAAGAGGAGCAAATTTGGGGGGATTTTTGAGAGCTGGAGGCTTGCTGGTAGGAGGCCTGCTGTCACAACGCTGGCTTTCGGTCCTGTCAAAAGATTTAATCAGTGACGACACTTTGGAAACAGGCTTGTTGCTGCTCCTCAGGCCGGAAACTGGCACTTCCAGTCTCCTCTGGGCTGGTGTCAGTGGGGGGCTGCTCTTGGGATACTTCTCCTCCCCTTGAACGTACTTGGGCAGCTGTTGGAACGTGGCCGCCCAGCCGGCATGCTCCGTGCCTTGGGATGGTAACTGGCTCCAAATGCCGCTTTTCCTGTGGGTATGGCTCACCGTTCTCTGGTGAAAATTCCCGAACACCTGGCGGGTGATATCTGGGGACAGGGCCAGGTCGGTGTCATGGAAGGATGCGTCCTCTGAGATGCACAGGCTCCGGAACGCCCGGTCCGTGAGGCTACTCACCTCCCTGTCTGCATCGTCCAGCACGCTGCCAATGCTCGAGGAGTCGCTGAAGCCGTCCGTGCACTTCTTACTCCCCTGCATCCTCTGCCAGCCAGGAAGACCGTCCCTGTCAGTCAGCGGGCGCCTCTGGGTGATGATTTAGGAAGGGTTGGATGCAGCCCTCTCCCCACAGAACTAGAGCTTCCCGTTGACCAGATGCAATTACAAAGTGGGAATTTTTTTTCTCTGCAAAAGGAAAAAGTGCAGGGTATCAATATGATATTCAACTTAGCGGGTCCATATAAGAATGACACGCTGGTCTGGATGGTCGATTTTACTTGTCAACCTGGCTGGGCCATGGTGCCCAGTTTTTGGTCAAATGCCGGTAAAGCGGTTTAATCTCCACAGCGTGGGTGGGCCTCATCCACAAGGCTGAGATCAATTCTACCTCCAGTCTTTGTACTGGAGCTGCAACTTCAACTCCCCCTTGGGTGTCCAGCCTGCTGGCCTGCCCTGAGGATATTAGACTTGCCAGTCCCACTGTTACATGAGCCAGTTCCTTACAATAAATCTCCTCCTCCCTCCGTGTATGTATACATACATCCTATTGGTTCTGTTCCTCTGGAGAACCCTAATACAGTGCCTAAAGTCCAGATGTGTCATTTTTGCAGAGTGAACTTCCCTGGCATTCCACGGGGTGTTCCCTCCTCACTGTCTCTCACAGGGCCTGGTTTATTTTCTTTGGAGTACTGAGCACAATCTAAAACTAAATGTACTTCTTTGTTGCTTATCCCCTCCTTAGGCTGTAAGGACCAGGAGCTCAGGAGCCACTAGGCTGTCTGCTCGCTGACTGCCCTTGTCCCAGAGCCACCCCAAGAGGGCACAGTCCCCCAGAGCCTGCCTCACCAGGGATCCTTCACTCTCTGACTTGCCCTTGGGTGTGGCCAGTGGGAGGTGCTGGTGGGAGCTTGGATCAAGGGAGAGCCAGCCTTCTTGGCATTTCTGTCCCCCCACTTCCTGCTTCTGACTGTGGAGTGGGGTCCTGGCAACACCGTAGTCCTCTCTAACTACAGCCCCTCCCCTGCGCTCTGACTCTCACTGGGCCCAGCAACACTGCTGCCCTTGCCCCCTGGGGCTGCCGGAAGAGTGGCGGTCACTTCCTCAGTGACTCCACATCCTGGGGTCTCCCTAATTCTGCCTACACCTCTGTGATGGTCCCTTCACTGCATTCTTTTCTTCTTTTTTTTTTAAATTGTGGTGAAATACACATGACATAAAATCTACTATCTTAACCATTTTAAGTGTGCAGTTCAGTAGTATTAAGTGCATTCATCTTGCAAAACTGAACTCTGTATCCATTAAACAACAACTCCCCATTGTCTCCTCCCCAAGCCCCTAGAAATCACCATTCTACTTTCTGCCTCTATGAATTTGACTATTCTAGGTACCTCATATGAGGGGAATCAGTGTTTGTCTTTTTGTGACTGGTTTATTCACTTAGCATAATGTCCTCAAGGATCATCCATGCTGCAACATGTGTCAGAATTTCCTTCCTTTTTAAGGCTAAATAGTATTGCATTGTATGTATATACCATATTTTGTTTATTCATTCATCTGTCAATGGACACTTAGGCTGCTTCTACCCTTTGGCTATTGTGAATAATGTTGCTATGAACATGAGTGTCCAAATATCTGTTCAAGATCCTGCTTTCAATTCTTCTGGGCACATACCCAGAGGTGGAATTGATGGATCATGTGGTAGTTCTATTTTTAATTTTTTGGGGAGTTGCCATATTGTTTTCCTCATTGTCTGTTCCATTTTACACACCTGCCAACCATGCACAGAATTCCAATTTCTGCTTTTTTTTTTTTTTTGATAGTAGCCATCCTAATAGGTATGAGGTGGTTCATTGCATTCCCTTCTGGATTCTGTCTAGGGATGCTACTTCCTGCTGGGACCCTGATTACTAGCACTGGGTACACACCTCCAAGGCCTAGAACAGGCCTGGCCAGGGCAGGGGACGAGCACGTGAGTACATGGAAAGTTAGATAAAATAGCAAGTATAGACCCTAGAGTGGGCTCAAGGTGGGGGCATTTGGCACAGTGAACATTCTAGCAGGGTGCTGTGAGTCCTCAGCTGACAGATGAAACGCTGTCACACAGTGGCCCCATTCACGTCAGCAGAGGAAACTGGCAAGCCCGCACGCTCCCCTGCTTGCCTGGCTGGCCTGAGCAGTAAGCTTAGGGGCCTGAACAAGGCTGTAAGGGATGGAAGATGAAGATGTGCCACCAGGGTGGTAGGGGCTGCACGGCAGGGGTCCTGATCCTATCCTGGCTCCTCATAGAGGGTCGCCCACCAGGTGCCCCACAGGGCCTGATGCCGCTGTGCTAGCACTGCTGTGTTTTGGTCCTGGAGGCCAGCCTTCCTTGGGATTTTCTGTTTCCTGTCTCTTGACCACAGCACTCCGGTGGGTTTCTGATGCTGATTCATTGGGAGGCCGACTCATTTTTATGAATGAAAGGACTGAGCTGGGGCTGCCAGAGAAAGCAGAGGACCCCACGTTCTAGTAAACTGGATGAGCTGATGAGGCACCCCTGACGGCCCTGGGAAAGCCTGTATTTACATACTCCTCAGCCCTGCCTTGAAAATCGGGCCACTTGCTCCCCAGAAAGCACAGTAGGTGCCTCTTAGAAGGCACCAGAAAGGGGAGAGCATCAGCCCCGCCCCTGCACCTGGCCAACCTTGCCCCTGTCCCCACCCCCTTCTCTCTCTTCTACTTCCTCTCAAAAAACTGCAGAGGCTAAATGCTCATGGTCTCAGACTCCCACACAGCTAGTTCTGGCCACAGGGGTGGAAACATTCCAACGTCTGGGAAAACTCTTGCCTTTCTGATCAAGGGAATGATCCCCATCGTCTCCATTCTCTTGGTGCCCTTTTTCTCACTTTAGTGCAGACATGGAGCCTGAAACTGTATTTGTTTGCTAGTGCTGTTGTAACAAAGTACCACAGACTGATGGCTTAAACTACAGAAATTCATTATCTTACAGTTCTGGAGGCTCGGGGTCCCAGATCAAGGTGTGGGCAAGGTTGGTTCTTTCTGAGGGCAGAGGCAGACCCGTGAGGGAAGGGTCTATTCCAGGCCTCCCTCCTCGGCTTGCAGGTGGTTGCCTTCTTCCCGTGTATCTTCATGTTGCCTTTCCTCTGTGTATCAGGACACTAGCCCTATTGGGTTAGAACTCACTCTAATGACCTTATCTTAACTACTTACATCTGCAATGACTCTGTTTCCAAATAAATCACATTCTGAGGTCATGAGGGGTTAGGACTTCAACATATGAATTTGGGGGGGGATACAATTCAACTCATAACACTGAAGCATTCACTTTGCAACTCTGAGGGACAAACAGTGATGACTCAAGGCCAATTTGCTGAGGATGGCCTGGTGGACAGAAGAACATTCCTGAGTCCTTGTGGCCCCGCTGGGCTGTGAGCCTGGGCCAGAATCACCCCCCGTCTGGAATCTGTGTTATTGGGCTGAATTGGGGGCCCTCCGTGACTTTGGACATTTTAAGTCAAGTTTTCTGTTCTTGAGGTCTTACCGATACAGTCAGGGAGTCTTCTGGTATCCCGAATGCTGGGGTTTTGACCTTGGCAATGACTGAACTCAGTAACACTGGGGTTTCTCTACTTCCACGTTAAGATGGAAACAGCGTACTTAGACATCTAAATTAGAATCTTAGAGTTAACACCCCCAGTCAATTAAATACCACCTACTATTAGCAGATATTTGTTATTTTTTAAACACTCCGCTTCCATCCCTTCCTTCGAGTAAGAACACTTGGTACCTTTTGGGGAATATCCTCTCCCCTTGGCGTTCAGTCTTGGTGGGACTGAAAGTCAAGGAGCCTGCAGAGACCTCTCAGGGCCAAGTGCAGACGTGAGACCCAGGCCAGCCCATTGGACTGTTTCTCCTGGAGTGATGCAAGGAGGGCGTCTGCTTTCCAGCAGCAGCAGGCACCCTGTTTGTCCTTTCCCAGCCTGGAGCTTCAGCCTTCACCTTGAGTAGACGAGGGTTCCCCTTTCCTCATAATACGTATCCTTTTCTGCTTCACTTGTCCAGTTTTTGTTTCTGTTGCGTGTGACCAAAAAACCCAACCTGATCTTGGGCTCGTGTCATACTTCCAAACAGTAACAAAAGATGGTCACTGATATTTGGAGTATTCAGAAGATAACCACATTGCTTCTGCCTCAGGAAAAAGAGAGACCTCCCTCTTGCTAACTTCATTCAGATTATTTCTTCCACTCTGATCTGATTTACCTGGGGTCAGATGGGACGATATAAAGTTGGCTTCATTCCCCCACTCCCATCCCCTAGTCTCCTGATACCCAATGGAACCTTCGGCAGGGTAGCCCAAACCGAAGGTTTTTCCAGGGGCCGACTCATGAGTTGATACATACCTGTTACAGGAGTGGGGGTAGTGGGTGCCTGCCTTCCTGGGTTTTAGGATCTGTAGTTTTAAAACTTCTTTTCATGATTACATTCGCTGTCATTGCTGCCCATCTAGAAAGAAGAAGAAAAATAATTTCATTAGAACCCTAAGGACCAAAAAGCCAAGCACGAGTTCAGTACAAAAGCTATCTTTAAATGTCAGTAATACAATTGGCTTTCAAATTTTTTTGTTTTTGGATCTCATACTTGAACTCAACAAAATTCCAAATGCAGGCATTTTGGGGGAAACCAAGATAGATTTATATCCCTTCCAATATTCATTAATTTGTCTCTGGTCCAAGAAATCTTTAGGGACCTGTTTTAAGTCTTTGGGATTTCTAATATGAATGGCCCAGTTGTGAATCATTTTTTGCTAGTCAAATTGGACCAAAGGCCCTTTTCCCATGTGAATTAATAATGCAGGTTTTGCAGCAAAGAGAACTAGAGTGGGCTGAACTTGAATCCACTCGGCAGGCAGTACTGTTCGATTTACTGTTGGCAGGAGGCTTGAACATCTATTTTGACAGCTAAAAGAACCAAAAAGCTGCCCAAGAGAATTTTAAGAGTGCTCAGAATGAAGTGTGAAGTAATTAAAATAAATCCACTATGCAAATTATAAATGCAGACCATTGGGGTTCCCAGAAGACTGTCCTCATCTTGTAACTCCTGGATATTAATCCAGTCCATGGTGGTTTATTAGAAATATTAATACTCATAATAACTCACATTTGTGGAGTGCATTTCTTTGGAGATGCACAGAGGCACTTTGTGTTGCTCACTATCCGGTTAGCCCCGTCCCTGACCCTCGAGGCGGTCCTTTGTGTCCCCACCGCACGCTGGGTTCACCTTTTCCATAGCTCATGCCGTATTGCCACACATTATAACCCACGTGTCTTAGGAATTGCTGATTGCTTCATTCTCTCCTCAATTAGAAAGAAAATTCCATGAGTCCAGGAAGGGAGTCTTATTTGCCCTTGTGTACTGAACACACCAACACAGAAGCCGAATAAATGTTCGTGGCAATGCTCTGAATTGGGTGTCTTCATCCTGAATTTTAATGGAGGGCAAACAGACACAGAAAAGAAGGAGCAAGAAAGATGGAGAAGTTCTACTGAGAAGGACCCCTGGTCTTGGGTTTTAAGACGATCTGGAAAATTCAGATTTGTGTCACTAACTAGAGAGCCCATTCTGCTGCCTGCAGCACCACTGGGGTACAATTTAGGGATGAGGATGAAATCAGTTCATGTCACACATGGATGAGGCAGAGGTGCAGAAGGACATGGTGCATTTATTTCGTGGACATTTAGGGAGCCCATCACTCTGTTCTGGGGGTCATGGACTCACTGTCATGGCTGCTGAAACACGTTTTCCAGAGGCCAGCACAAAACCATCCTGCTCCCTGCTTTGGGCTGTTTGATGGAAGGCAACCCGAACTGCTGAAAAGTCTGGCTCATAAGAGCACTTTTCAGGTGAAAGGGTGCAGTTCCCCTCACGTAACATGAGTGAGAAAGAATGGCATATTGTTAAATCATGCTATAAAAAAGGTCTTGGAATCTGCCCTGATGAATATATAGAAATAAGAATGAATACTTATTCATGGCACGGTAAGATCCTATTTATGTCTATGGCCTTCAAAATCAGTTTGCTCTCTTAAATGCTTCCTGACTCCTCACCCCCGTTATTTCCTTGACTCATTTACTCTGCCTTTAGTTTCCCCTCCCCCAGTGGATCGCCCAAGGGGTAACTTTGTTTCTCATCTGACTTAACTTCTAAGCTGCAATCAAGACCGTTGGCCGCTATCTTCCTGGGAAGCTCTCCCACCTTGATTTGTGGGACGCACACACTTTACATCTCCCTGCCTGGCCTAACGGTTCATCTCTTATCTTCCTCTCCTGGATGGTTGGATTTCCTCTGCGCCAGGCCCTGGGGCTTCTTCTCTTCTCCCGTGATAGTCTCGCTGGGCGATTTTACCCACACCCAGTGTCGCCACGAGCAGACACGCGCTGACGGCATGTCCAGGCCAGGGAGCTTGTCTGGGCTCCAGCCTCTGTTTCCATCTGCCCCTGGACAGCTCCACAAACCCACACATTTAACAGGGAACCCGTGACCTTCCCACAAGCCAGTTCTTCCTCTGAGGATCCCAGAAATCTGAGTCACTTGTGACGGCTGCCTCTCCCTCCTCCATGCCTCCCCGAAACTGATCCCTTTCCACGTCCCACGAGTCTCATCTTTGAAAGGTCTCTTGCCCCCCCCCCTGCACATTGATCTTAATCTCCACGGCCACCGTGTGGCCCCAGCTGCTGTCATGTCTACCTCGGGCTACCGCAGGGGCCCATAGTCATTCTCTGCACTATACCCAGAAGTAGCTTTTAAAAACCAAATCTGTCCATGTCATCCTCTTACTTAGAATCCCTCAATGGCTTTCCAGTTTGAAAGAATGACAATCAATCTCTCGTAACAAAGCCTCCCTTTTCATCCTCATCTTGGACTATTTTCCCCCACATGCTTGGCTTTCCAGCTACCCTGGCCTTTTACCAGCTTCTTCAATATGCCGTTCTACCTTCTGCCTCAGGACTTTTGCACATATTTTTCCCTCTGCCTGGAGTTCTTTAATTCTACCTTTCTCCTGTTACCTGCTTAACTCCTATGTATACTTCAGAACCCACTTCACATGCCCCTTCAATAAGGCAGCTTCCTCAGGTTGTTTTAAATCTCTCTGGTATCTGTTTTTACAGCACACTATACTCCTCTCCTTTGAAGTACTTATTATAATTGTAATTAAGTATTTAACTGGGTGATTATTGTTGAATTCTTGTCTCTCCTGCCAGCCTGGGTGCTTCACTGTGGCAGGGTCCGTGTCTGTCTGGCTCTCCAGGCTATCTCCTCTTGTGGCATAGTGCACAGCACAAGAAATATCTGTTTAAAAATGAGCAAATCCCTCCACCTCTGTCATGATATTATTCACACTATTGACTGGCTTAGTGGGACTGTACTGAAAGTCAGTTATAATCCAGTAGTTTCAGAATTATCATAAATTTCAAATTAGTGAATGTGAATCCAGGTGGATTTAATTTCCTTTTTGATTCCTAGCCTTAAAACATATAAAATCTGCCTGTGGTGGGAGGTGGAAGCAGGCAGAGCAGTTATCCTTAGAGCCAGCTCACAGGATGGCAGAAGGTGTTCACTCACACCATGGCGTGTACCAGTTAAGTTAGGGTTGAGTTTCAGGGTGAATATAGGCTAGCATTTGCATCAGGGAGAAATAAGTGACTTCATGACTTTGCCATTTTCCTGTTTGTCTCTCTAATGGCACTCAGTGTTCCAAGCTGGGGAATGGTTTTGAATCTCTCTGGAGGGCTAGAGTCTAGCAAATAATAGTGGTGTACATTAACTGGGGTGTTGGTTACAGCCACATTGCAAATGGCCATTAACTGATACGATACCTAAATTATAGGTGTCAGAAGGTGAAGTGCTGGCATCTGCCCTGTGTTGTACAGGCAACCCTGGAGGCTCAACAGCCCTCTGAGAACTGGTCTTTCAACACTCCATCCACAGATGCTGGATGCTGGGCACAGGTTCTGCAAAGCACTGGAGCGCACAAGGGGAAACGGGGTCCCCAACAGGAATGAATGGACAAGGTTTTCCAGTTCAGCCATCAGGGAGGGGCCAAAGGCTCTGGTGACACAACCATAGTGAAGACATGCTTGGGGAAAACTGGGGGCATGTATGTGCCCCAGTAGCCAGAGGCTGGGAGAATTACTGTTGAGGATGTGTTTTGTCTTCTCCTCATTGCCAGGGTCATCTTTTTGATTCAGAATATGTCAAACAAACCAAATCTGAGTGAGCATCCCCGTGAGTCAGCTTTTTGTCACCATGAGAAATGAAATAGCCTTTGCACGGTCATTACTAAATTCGGACTCTTCCAAAACGTTTTCTCACATGGTGCTTTTTTCCATGTCATCCTGCACAACGCTGTTGAATTATCATGGACTGGAATAGGCTGCTTTGGCAGATTCAGTTTTTTCTCTCTCTTCTGATCCCTTGCGTATGGCTGTGCATGACCCTCAAGGCTCTCTCTCGGGGGGGAAGCTGGAAGTCTCCCCATGCCCGCCTCCCGCCAGGCCTGCGGTGCCCTAGATGAGGGACCTGCAGGCCCAGTTGGGTCCTGGCTTGCCTCCTTGGAGTGGCAGTCCCTCTGCCTGGAATGTCTCTCTCTGTTCCCAGGTCACCAGCTTCTGCCCACTTCCTCCTCTGTTCTCCTATTCCTTATAGAGTTCTAAAAGAATCACTTGCGCTGCTTTATTCCACTTTATCTGCTATGAATCCAACTTTCCAAGAAGGCTTTGAGCTCCTTGGGGGTGAGGTCCCCCGCCTGGTTCGTCTCTGACTGACAGGATGCCTGGGGCATGGTGGCCACTTGTCAAAGCTTTCAGCTGCCATTGCTGGGTATGCTTCTTGGGCCACAAGGATGTGATGACAGAGGTTTGCCGCGAGTGTGTGGTGTGGGAATGCAGGACCAAAAGCTCTGCTGCCTCACGTTCTCCTTGTCTCCCACGGGACTCCTGGCTGGCAGCCAGCCCAGGCCCGACAGGTCAAGCAACCCAACCTTTGCTGGCCTGCCCCAGGCTGTGATGACAGGAAGTGGCCAGGGGACCCTGATCCAGATTGCCACACACAGCTACTCATCTGAGCCCTGGGGCTGAGGAAGTGTGATGGGCCCACAGAACCAGAGCCCTGCCTGGTGCCCCAGGGAGGCCCCAGTTCCTTATTCCTCTATGCAGCTGCGCACTATCAGCTTCAGAAGCCTCAGAATGTTTCATGTCACACGGCTGCTGAGTGACGGAGCTGGGCTGGGGACCCCGGCCCGGGTGGTCCTGGAGTCAGGACACAGCAAGGGAGGTAGCAGCTGGTGGCCTGGCATGGCCGGGTTGCCAGATTGAGTAAATTAAAAAACAGGACATTTAGGGAAATGTGAGTTTCAGATAGAACAATGAACATTTTTTAGTATAAGTATGTTCCATATTTGGGCTATACTTTGTATTAGTCAAATTTCTCTATCAAATTAATCATCCCATACTTATACTAAAAATAGGTACTCACTGTTTATCTGAACTTCAAATGGTACTGGAAATCTTGTTTTTTATCTGGCAAGCTGAGGTCCTCACCAACTTTTAGGACCCAAAGTGGATCACAGTCAGAGGAGGCCAATCCAGCAAGTCAATCCTGGGATGACTCATATCTGCATGTTACCCTGCGGTTCAAGACACACTCTGGGATCCATTATCTTGTTTGATTCTCATAACCCTTATGGGATGGGTTCAACAGGTCTCATTGTCACCATTTTCTAGGTGGAGAAAAAAAGGCACGGAGAGGTGCAGAATATTGCTCAGCATCACACAGCATGTAGAAAAGAGAACTGGGGCTGGGATTCAGCTCGGGTTCACCACTTGACCACCCCACACTCTCTCCAGGATGAAACCCTCACCCCGCTGGTCCTTGGGCTCAGGCACAGAAGGGTGTGTCCTGGGCTCCTGGGCTGGGGTTCAAGGGAGAATTGACGATTGATGGAGAAAAGGAGGGTTTATCATTCTATTCACCTCCCAAGAATCTTCTCAGCTCAGCATTTTCACGACAACCACAGGAGTAGAACTAACAATGCAACCGGGCAGCACAGGGCCCCTCCTGTCTGGGGAGGCTCAGGCGGCCGGTCCTTGCACAGCTGGGAGGGATGCTCTCCGGCTGCTAAGCAGGCCCTTCCTTTCTCCTCACATCCCACAGGAAGCTGTTGAGATTTGCTTTGTTGCCGGGTTTGACCACTTGCCTGTAGTGTGGTTTTTGAGCTCTAGCTCTTTGGGTGGATTTAATTACCTTAATTGAATGGTGTTTTCACTTTTCAGTAAAGGCGAAGCAGGAAGCTGGTAGAGATGACAGGGGTTGGCTTTATCACACCCAGAAGGCCCTGACAAACTGGAACTGATTCTTTTCGCTCCTCTTTCTGGGTGGTTTTTTGAGACATTGACTTGGGGTTGCCTTGAGGAGTGGTTTGGTGCAGTGAAACCAAACACAGCCAGCTTGTTCCAGCCTGTGAACGTACACACGTTGGACACACAGCTTCTGCCACACACCCCACACCGGGCAGGTGCCTTGCTCTGGACGTGTGCCCTGCTGGTCCATTGTGGGCCAAGCTCTTGACCTCTTTGTGCAATTTCCAACAGCCTTCCCGCTTGCTGTTTCAGAGGGAACGTCTTTGTCTATGTCCTACATTTTACATGGCAAAATCAACATCCTCAGTTGGAGACGGGCGCAGACTCGTGTCAAGTGTCCAGGGCCACTGCTGCATGTGACTGTCCTCATTCATTCCTCGCTAACACTTACACCTCATGGCTGGGAAACTGGAGCTACCTGGGCAGCTTGTCCCTTATAGAGTGCTGGAGGTGGGATCACACCTGCCTCTGGCTCCAGGACCCCGCTGTCCGGCCCGTGATGATTCCTTCCCAGCTCTCTCCCAATGCAATGATTGCTCTGTCCTTGTAACTCCTTTGGACTTTTGGAAATCAGAAATTTCAGGTTCATTTATATTCTAATAGAGGTAAACGTGGGCTCTCAGAAGCCACGCTTGAAGCTCTTTTATGCATCCATCCACCCAACAGCTGTTCACTACTATGTGCCACCCCGTTCTAGTGCTGGGGATACAGCCGAGGCAGGGCTGACCTGGGCCTTCTCCCTGCGGAACTGGAATGAACTGAGGGATGGCATTGCGCCACGCTCATGTTGCCTTAGACAGGTTTCCATTGGGTAGTGTCTCTTATAAACGTAAAACGCACCTTTGATTTGTGCACAGGTCATCACACATCTGGTTTGGCCATTTTGGCTCCACTGGTCTGGTTCTTGGCACCCCAGGGTGGGGGGTTCTGTTTGCATCCTGGCTTGGCCTCGCTTAAATGGCCCCAACCTACGGGCAAGACTGGGCAAGGCAAGGGTTCTCAGATGGACCCTGAGGCTTCCATGCGCTGGGAGAGGACAAGGCCGCCTTCATCCAACCCCAGGAACGTGGTTGGTTAGCACTGGGGGCCCCGGCAGCAGCGCTGGCTTGGCATGTGTCTGAATCCCCCCTGAATCACATCATGTGTACAGGGGGCCTCAAAACCCTGCAGCATGTAGGAGTCCAGGACATCCCAGGGATGTGGCTGAAGAAATCAGCTTGCCTGGGCTTGCCAGGCTCACAGAGCTGGCTGTGAGCTGTAGCTGCAGCTGCTGTTGGTGTTCTGCTGCCCTTGGGAGAGAGCTCGGGGGCAGAGATGCTTTCTCTCTGGAGCTCAGCCCAGCCTGACTCCCACTTCCTGCCTGGGTCCCTGGTCCACTGTGTCTGGATGGGATGTTTCCTCAGGAGCCTCTGAGCATTGCCCAGATCTGGGGCTGTGTCTGGAATTAGAGGCCAGGGAGCCTGGCACAAGGAAGGTTGGGCCTGACCCAACCAGCGCTCCCCAGGACAGGAAGATGCCAGCACCTGGCATCACACACTCGGGGGGGACCAAGTTGCGGGAGGAAAGCAGAGAAGCAAGGCATGGAGGCAAGGAGAGGAGGAGAGGGATGAAGAGATGGGCTGGGTTCCAGGACCCAGCAACCTGCTTCTTCTGGGTCCCGTTCCTGTTTCATAATTGTGTGACCAGTGGGACAGAACAATGTTTTGCTCTCTGGGGCCAAAGCCCTGCTTTGTAGCACTGACCGATTTCCATGGCTGATTTCTGTTATGACCCAGCGTCCGAAGCAGAGTTGGGACGAGGCATGCACATGAGCTCCTGGAACCTCAGAATCCTGCAGGCTCCCATCGAATTTGCAGTTGCTTCTATAAGGATCCTTGGGCAAGGGTCTCACTCCACAAAAACTAACAGCAGCACTGTTTCTGACCATTCCTGATGGCTGGGCATTGCTGAGGATCACTCCTTAAAGCTCCTGGTGGCCGGACGGGCTGGACTTGGTCAGTGCTGTCTCTGGACGCTCCCTTCCACCGGAAGGAGCTCAAGCCCAACATTGCCCAGCTTCTTAGCACTGCTCCACTGGGAGCTCTCTGCAGATGCTGGGGGACCAGCCTCAGGGACCAGATGCCCCCCTGGACAAGGGGCACTGGATCCTCTTGTGGGCTGAGAGGGGCCCCGATTTACTTTTATAAGAGCATCTATGCTGCCATCAAAGGTAAAATAGGAGCAGAAGAGATCTGACCACAAACAACTCTGCCCTCGCCTCCCTCGTGCCTTCCTGGAGCTGGGGTGAGTGCCGGCCACGCTCCACTGCCCAGGGAGGGTCATAGGGAAGTTGACGGAGAGGTGAAAGGCTGGGAAATGAGAAGGGGCCAAACTGGAAGAAATGGTTTAGATGCTCAGCCCTATGACCTTTCAGCCTCCTTGTTAGACACAACCCAAAGTCCACACCACTGCCAGGCCAGGGCAGGGCAGCTGCCAGAAGGGGGACATGCAGCTCTTTCAGAAACACAGGGGCCATTGAAATGATGAGTGCACTGGGATCTGGGCCAGGTCTCAGCGCTACTCTGCATTCGCTGAGTACAACCTTGGCTAACTTACAGCAAGTCTGTGAGCCTCAGGTTTCTCATCCGTAAAATGGAGCTAAAGATCTGCCCATGTGTATTAATGACAGGGCTTCTCAGCCTCAGCACCATTGACTTTGCCATGACCCCCAGGGCAAAATCACCCCTGGCTGAGAACTGCTTTACAGAAGCAAGGAGAGAGTCTCTGGAGCATCCTTTGTTTGTTCATTCACTCATTCATTCATCCTTTCCACCTTTCCCAGGAACATCCTGCCCTGGATTTTGGAAACAGTAGGAACTGACATAAGATAGGAATCAACCAGGCAGTTCTGGGCAGTAGAAAGAGCTGGAGACCTGGGTGAAGCCCTGTTCCAAGGCAGTGTCATTTTGGGCAAGTCACTTCACCTCTACCTACACCTGTGATACTGGGTCAATAAAAATCAACTCCAGCTCTGCCACCCCAACTACCTGGGGCTGCTCCCCATGCTGGAGCAGGCTGAGCAAAGGAATGGTCATGACACTGGTCCCCGAGGCAGCCACTGCTTGAAAGTCTCCAGATGCTTGGAGCCATTGGGCTCACCAGGTCCTGCGTTCTCCCCCAGCCAGGGGGCCACCCACACCAGAAGGAGGCCCAGCGAGCCCTGTGAGCCCTGGCCATCCTGAGCCTGAATTTTACCCGCACGCAGGCCCCTGGGCAGCAAGGGAATTATGTGCACGCTCTTTCTCTACATATCTCACAGGAGCAGAGGTTCCACACTTGTTTTTCCCTCAACACACAGTAAGAAATACATCTACAGCACAGCGTACAACGAGCTCAGAGACATATATTTATATAAAACAAGGAAAATTCACGAAACAAAACTTACTCTGCTTAAATGTACCACTCTGATATTTTCATCTTATTCTGTTGTAGTCTTTCATTTAAAAAAAAACCATTTGCAATGTAGTGAGTGATTTCAGGACCCAATAATGAGTTGGAGTCTGCAGTGTGTGTTTTTTTTTTTTTAACTGTCCTAGACCAGAATCTCCAGGCATTCCTGATCAGGCTCTGTTTGCTGCTGCCCTATTTTTAGTGATACTGGGTTCTCATCTGGATGGAGAAATGGAGACCCAAGGCCCAAACGCAGTGACTGGCAGGGTCTGACCAGATTCACGTTGTGGGGAAGGGAGGAGACCGCCCGGGGTGGTGGGTCCACGGGCCAGGCCTTGCCTTTCTGCTTCAGTGCTGTGTCCCCAGTCCCTGTACAGTACCTGGGCCTAACAGAGGGCCATTCATTTGTTGAATGAATGTGCAAAAGAAATCCCCTTTTACAGAGCACCTGGCATAAGAGACACTTTATAGACTCCAGTATTATTGATTCCTATTTTTTATTATGTAATCAGTACTCGAAGCAGCCTTGTGAGGTAGAAATCACTCTTGCTCTTCACAGAGGAAGACCTCGAGTCCAGAGGTGTTTAATACTTGGCGATGTAGGGCTTGAACCTGAGGCTGCTGCAGAGGGAGAGGGTCCCTGCGACCTGCATTTAAAGAGGTGCCTCCAGGAGCTTCTGAAATGCCTGCTGCAGGCTGAGAACCTCTGCTCAGCACCGCCCCACCTCTGGGCGCCCTGCAGGCCCCCTCACTCCTGGTTCTCACCCTCAGGGCTCCCCGGCACTCATTTTAAGACCCACGACTACAGGGAGTCTTCTATCCCCTGCATCCCATTCCACCCAGGAGTCCACTTTTGATGGGCCAAGCCCTTGAAAGCCTGCCCTGCCCCTCACTGACGGACACCTGACTCTCCATTTAAGAGCTGTGGAATCAGTAAGACTTCGGGCAAATCACGCAATCCATCTGAGCCTCAGTCTTGTTTTTGTAACCTGGGGCTGATAGGAAGGCATATCCAGCAGCTTGGTCCTCGAGGAAGCCCCTATGGATTATGAAGTGGGTGTTGCAGGGACAATTGTAACCGATGGCCCAGACACTGCTTTGGAGAGCCTTGTCCAGAGAGGGCTTTCTCAGAGGCTCCCAGAGGAAGAGGCACTTGGGTTTGCTGGGAGTGGGGTGTCCCTTAGTAACCATCCTTTCTCTAGCCCCTGGGAGGAGAGCCAGGCCATATGGGAAGGGGCATCCTTGCAAAGCAGCCCTGGGGTGTCCCAGGCTTGGGCAGATAGAGGAGGTTCCAGGGAGGGCTCCCAGAACCACGAGAAGGCAGAGGGGCTGCAGAGCTCCCTCGCCATCTACGGACCCCATTTCCCCACCTGTAAACTGGTACCACAGGGCTGGGTGGCAAAGGGGGAGAAGCAGAGCTGGAAGAGCCAGCACTGCTTTCCCAGCTCCTGCTAACTGCCATGAACTTCACACGTGCGATCTCGCTCAGTGGTCACAACCACTGGGGAAGCTAGACAGGGCCCGTGCCAAAGGAATCTGAGGTGGAGAAATTGAGGGGCAGAGAGGCTGAGGAACTCGCTCAAGGCCACACAGCCAGGGAGTGGCAGAGCTGGGATTCAGACCCAAATCTCTGTGCCAAATGGTTTTGCCCTCCTTGTGCAGCCAAAGTAGAGAGAATTATGGGGCGGGCGTTTCCCTCTGCCATGGTGTCCCCGCAGGGTAAGGAGGGGTGGAGACCTCTCTCCTAGCACCTTCTCTTCCATCTCCCACACCCTCCTCTTCCCACCAAGGAGCATTTGCTTTAGTAAAGCTAGAGAAGGCAACCGCTGGAAGTGGCTGTCCCATGGGAGCATCCAGCAGGGCGCCCTCTTCCCTGTCCCTGGACTACCAGGAAGGCACGTGTATCTGGGCTGGAGGAGGAGCCTCCCATGCCACTGGGAACCTCTAACACCACCCCAACCCCGCATACACAGCAGAGCCCTGCTCTCTCTGGCCTTCTCCTCACTTCCTGCTGGAGGCTGGGACGTAGAAGGGAGATGGCTGGTTGGTAGATGACAGCTGTCCTTTCTCCAAACCATGTGGCAGCTGTGAGCCCAACTCTTCCAGGGAAGGAAAGAGAGAACTTCCCTGCTTTGGGGACACAGTCATGGAACTGACAAACATCCTTCCTTCTTCATGAATTCCTCGTGGAGTGCTTACAGCATCAAGAAAAGGAATTCAGACATGGCCATCCAGGCTATCCTTCTAAAAATTAAAACTGAAAAATGCTCTTTCAACAGGCAATGTTGTTGGAAACAATGGCTTCAACAATGAGTTGAAGTGGAAAAATTATCAGCTTCTTGGAGCATCTTCTACTGTGTTTGAGAACAACAAGAAATCTTGTCTCCTCTTTCTTTCCTAGGTCAGTGGTCCTTGCTTTTCAGAATGCCTTGGAGGGCTTGTTAAACAGAGTTCTGGGCCTCACCCCAGAGATGTTCACTCAGGAAATCGGGGCTGGGCCACAGCATCTGGGGATACAGGTGCTGCTGGTCTTGGGGCCACACACTTGGAGCACCGCTGCCCTAGGTTTTGAGCAATTGGAGGTTGGACCCATTTCTGGGAGGTTGTACTGACAAGTCATAGGCACTTGGGCCACTTGGGGCTCATAGCTGTCAATGACGGTGGTTTGGGCTGTGCCTGCCTGGCTCTAGGCCTGGCTCTGGGCAGGCCATGCATGTGTGAGGTGCAGAGATCAATCAGAAATGTGCCCTCTCCAAGGGACAGTCATCTGTGAGGGGAGAACGGGCAGAGGTCAGTGCGAGCTGCAGTGTCCAGGAGGCGGGAAGAGGGTGATCTCACCGGCAGGGCTTGCTTGAAGTCAGCTGGGAGGGAGTTTGCTGCCAGTCTGTGCACAGGCACCCAGCTGGCTCCAGCCTGGGCACCAAGCAGAGGGGGGTGGAAAGTTTAGGGTCAGACCATGCTGCCGTTTCCTAGCCCTGTGCAACCTGGGCAAGTTCCCTCACCTCTCTGAGCCTCCCTTCCCTCATCTGTAACTATCCCTACCTCTCTGGGTGGTTGTGAAGGGTAGAGGTAAAAAATATCAAGAGCCCAGAAGAGACACAGAGTAAGGACTCAATAAATGGAAGCTTCCACTGCTAGAGACCTTGAGTTTTTGAAACAGACCATGCTGGGAAGGAATTCCATATCTACCGCTGTGGTACTAACACCGGCCAAAAGAATTGCAGAGTGAGCTCATGTATGTAAAGCATATAGTAGGTGCTCACTAAATGTCGCTTGCCTCATTTCTAATCCCCAGACGGGGGCGCTATAACATAGTGGGAAATGCCTGGACTGAAGCCAAACCTCCTTGGGCATCGTTCTTTGCTGTACCAGCTGTGAGCAGGCCCCCGGCAAATTACAAAACCTCTCTGTGCTTTGGCTTCCTCACCTGTAAAATGAGACTAAAGTAGTACCTGCCTCTTGGTGTCCTTGGGAGGGCTCAGTGAATTCGTGTCTGTGAGGTGACTGACACCTAGCAACTGTCGACCTGTGGTTACCATCCCCACCACGCAACCTGCTCAAGCCAGGGCCAGGGCACGGGGTCACAAGGACGACTGCCTTTCCCCAACACAAAAGAGAGAGAGAGAAGCGAGGCAGCGGCTGCCCAGAACCCCTGAGGCTTCCCTGTCCTCGGAACCACCTTGTACCTTTGCCCTCTCTGTCTGGTTTCTGTGCCTGAGCAAACCGCTCAGTTCCCTCATTCTGAATGGGCATCAGCTGACCTTTAGCAGCCTCGGTGTTTGTATGGCGGGCATTCCCCTCGAAAACTATGCCTGCATCTCCTAGGCCATCACTGGAACTAATCTGGGGAAACCTTGCATGCTGGATGTGAGAATAAAACCAGAGATCTACGTTAAGTGTTTTGTATACAGGAGTAACGCAGCCAGATTGCCGTGATGAACTTGGTGGGACACTGAGGGTGAGAAATGGCTCTGAACCCGTGGGTTTAGCCCAGTGGGTCTGAATTTTGACCCCTTGATCGCTGCAGCCTTTGGGGCTAACCTGCTTCAGAGAGGGGCAGACTGGGCCAGGGGAAGGGACGAGCTGGTGGTGCTACATGTGGCCAGGCTGCCCCAGGCCAGGGTAAGCCAAGGGGCAGCTCCAGCATGACTTATCCATCGCAGGCAGGGCTCAGAGGCTTGAAACCAGCCTCTAGACTGGGCATGTAGGGAAAGCCCTGGGTTGCTCAAGCAAATCTCACTTTCCTCTCTCCCCTTGCCTTCCTTAAGCTTCAGATGAAGGCTTTAAGATGGGACATGGCTGAGATGAAATCCCTCTCTTAGCTCAGCCTTGAAGTTCCTCAGCAGCTCAAGCCCACCTGGGAAGGGGCCATTCAGGGACAAAAGGGACCCACTGAGGCCAGGGAACAGCATCCAGAATGCAGAGGCCCAAAGGAACCAAGGACTCCCACTGATATCGAAAGCCCTTTGCTGTGCAGTCTTCAGGGAGGGCCAAGCCTGGAGCCTCCAGGGAGGGCCAAGCAGAGCATGGAGGATATAGGGAAGGCCTTCTCCCCACTTTCATGGACTGTGGTCCAGAAGGGTCCCTTTCCCCTTCCTATGAGAAAGAGAGGTCTACCAAGTCCTGGGGAGAAAGCCATTCATGGTCCATTGACTCTTTGGCCCCTCTTGCACTCAGATTCCCAAACACTCTGGCATCCGCAGCTCGGACGGGAAACCGCTTTGCACCAAGCCTCCTTCTGCCTTCAGCCTAGGGACCTAGGCCAGCTGTGAACCCACTCTGTCTCAACCTTGACATCCGCTGTCACGTAGTACTCACACATGCAGCCCCCTCCAGGGAGTGTTCCAGAATGATAGCGATGACTTACGTTGGGGGGGACACATCTCAGCAGTGCTCCACATGTTCCATTTTGGGGCCTTGATCCAAGGCTTTGAATGATCCCTTGTTCTCCCCCCCCCCCCCAACCCCCAGCTCAGGTCCTGCAACCCCTGGGATCAAGTAGAAACTAAGATGTGTTTTGGGTTTTCCCAACTAATGAAATGAGACATAAGATTGAGTTATAGGGCTCTGGATTGGCTGGATCTGGTGAAATGTGATATAAACCCTCATATGGAGATAAAACCAAGACCACTGCAGCCTGTTGGGAAATGTCAGCACTGGGTGTCTCCACAAGGCAGCCTTCTCTGAAAGCCCTTTTCGTCTCTCCAGTAATCCTGGGCAGATGGAGTGAAGGCCTGAAAGCCAAGGAGGACGATGGCCCAGGCCTGGCTCTACTGGCCAGCGGGTTTCAGTTACTGAGATTTCTGGCACAGGCTGGAGGAATAGGGCTAATTCTAGATGTGGAGCTTCCCCTTTCTGCAAGGGTCTCCGGGGCTTCCTTAGGGTCAGGAGCAAAAAGCAGAAAACACCAGGTCACTCGCTAGAGTCCCAGTGAAAAGACATCGGGGTGGACATACTCTTCCTAGGAGAACTGGGGGCCATCGGGCCTTCCCTACCTCCTCCGCACACCTCTGTCTCCTGGGTTCCCAGGGGATCCAAGTCCCTCTGTTTCCAGGACCCAGCATTCGGCTTTCCTCCCAGGGGGCACAGGTGCTCCCATCCCAACGAGCTTCTGGTCACCAGTGAGCAGGCACAATTTTTCCCCTCCTGAAGACCAAGGGGCAGACGCATGCTGGACTTGGGTCACCCAGAGACGTCTATTTATAAAGCATTCCGATAAGCACAATCTGCCCTGCTCAGCCCAGGCCACACTCCACAGCAAAGCTAATCCTCCCAGGGGCAAACTGAACATTTCCTGTACCAGCTAGACTGGAAAAACCGGCCCAGCGAAGGGGCAGGGAGCTCCAGAGCCAGCCACGGGTCCTGAAGGGTCCAGCTCACAGGCTGCTGTACAAGCTAGAACGTTCACTGCTGTTTGTGTGTGCACCGGATTGACCCATCTCAAGGAGTGTTCATGTACAACAGGGGTCAGCAAATATTTTCTGTAAAGGGCTGCATAGTAAATATCTTGTTTTTGCCGGCCACACAGCCTGGACAGTTGTGTGAAAGCCGCCGTAGACATTATGTAAATGAACGAGCGTGGCCGTGTGCCAATAAAACTTTATTTACAAAACCAGGAGCCCAGCCCACGGCCCTGGTTTAACCTACCACTGTAGTAAAGGGAACAAAAATGCAGGAAAATCAGACTTCATTTAATGTGAACATTTGCTTAATCTACTTTCTAGGACTCCTATAATTTTGGGTTTTAAAAATATTACTTCAAATATTGTTTGTTATAATTGGGTTAGATATGTTCAAAGAAATGATCCATAAATTAAGGTTTTTTTTTTTTTTTAAATAACCTTTATTTTCTAGAGCAGTTTTAGCTTTGCAGCGAAATTGGGCAATTGAGTAAAAGTTACAGAGATTTCCCATACAGTCCCTGCCCCTGCCCCCCGAATGCCTAGCCTCCTCCATTATCAATATCCATGGGGGTGTTATAAAGTCCTAAATAATAATTTTTTAAAGGGTATTTAGATTTCCACACATATTCAATATTGCTCTTCTCAATGATCAGTTCTCCTCTACGAGGAAAAGAAGATATGATTTTAGATTTGGCTAAGCCCACCCTGCAGGAGTCTGGTTGGGGACCCTCGGGATGTGGGAGAACACACAGTCTGTGGGTGGGTTCCCTGTTGAGGCCACACATGCTCTCAGAGTTCACGGGCCAGAATGTCCTGATGACCAATTGTCCTCTTTGTTACAGCTGGTAGGACCCTGCCTGGCGCAGCATTGGGGGACACAAGAGAGCCAGTCTCCTGCCATAGAACAGAACCTGTGGGGTTGCCCCCATTTGACAACACAGTGCCCTGGGCACACCCAAGGCTTGTACCCGCTCAGCCATGTGGGAGCAGAGCACCCTGACAGATGCACGGAAGGACAAAGTCACACACGTCTATACCATGTACCCTGTTCCCTCATAGTCCACACGGCAATCCAGCACCACGGCACACCCAGCACTGAAGAAGCTCAGCCCCCGACATGCCCCTGGCCACTCACACCGCCCTGCACAGCGCCCTGGCACAGAGCAACATCCCAACCCCGCCGGTGCAGAGTGCACATCCCTCTGGGCCGGCCGGAGCTTGAGCCTCCCAGCCTGCACGAGGGACCCAGACAAGCGTCCGACCCTACCTTCCGCTCTCCGCTAGTCCCGGCGGCTTGCTCTTCAGGCCTCCCAGGAACCGGACAGAACCCTAACTCTTCCAGCAGCCCGGCTCTGCCCAGCAGCCAAAACTTCTTCCCTTGTCATCCAGACTGCCCAAAGATAGAGGGGAACGGACTCAAGACCCAGACCTCTTATTGTTCACAAACCTGCCCACCTGAGGAAAATCAGTGACCAGAAGCTGGCCAGACACTGGAAGTTCGGGAAGCGCACCTAAATAGAGACCCAGCCGGGGGAAACCAAATGGTGTTCTTGGTGGGGAAGAGGCAAACAGTCCCCACTGCAACACCCGCGTGGTGTCAAGTAACAGTCAGATTAAACAAACAGCCTCAGCAGCTATTTTTACATCCAGATCGGCCACCGGGTAATAGATAACTTGGGGAGTGAGAAATTGCTTGCCTCTTAGCTGGACCCTAACCACGATTCCAACTTCAATCCGGAATGCTTTTTAAAACTATTCCAGCACTGAGATTCAAATAAAAATATCCCGAGGTGCAAAAGAAAACATTTGTTTAGGGAAACATTAAAAACACGATATTGTGTGCCTTGGAGCCAGCGCCTGGAGGCCTGCTGATGCCCCGGGGCAGAAATAGCCCGTTTCATCATCGGCTCAGAGGACCGCAGCCTGCATTCCTCGAGTAAGGAGCCGTACTGGGCTGTGCTTTTGGAGCAAAATAACACGCCCAGCTGCAGGCTGGGGGAAGGCCAGCCTGGGGTTTCAGGGTGACAGTTGCAGAAGGATATGAAATAATCAGAGAAGAGGCAAGGTAAGTAGGCACTTGATGAGCCTGGCCATGGCAGGTCTGGTTGTTTGCAAGGTCCAAATGCCAGTGGATCGACCCCTTTCTGCCAGATTAGAGCTCCCCTCTCCATCTCTGGGAGGGGCTGGTCCCTCCACAGCTCCAAGGTGGGCTTACATCGGCCTTCCCAATGGCCACTTCCTGTCTTGGCCTGGGGTCACCTGCTCCCCAAACTGCCTGCAGACCCCCAGACATTTGCCAACCCCTTTGCCTTTGCTTATGCCGGGCCAGCTCCTGGGTGCCCTCTTTACCCTCTCCAAGTTGACCCTGGAAGAATCCGCTCACTACCAGGAGCACAAGAGTTTTAATGCAGGAGGTTTTTTTTTTCTTTCTTTTCAAGATCCTTTCTCATGCTCCCCTGCCCCACGGCCTGGGAAGGCAGAGGTGCCCAGTCCCAGACAAGTGCTCTGCTCTTTGAGATGCCCAAAGCCCTTGGAAGTCTGTATCGTACTGTACCTCCGTACCTATTTGTGGACTGCCCTGCCTACCCCCAGGGGCTCCTCACAGCCAGCAACCTCAGTTCTAGCCCCAGCGCAAGGCCTGGCACCACCTCCAGCCTTGAACCCACCAGTGGCCAGGGTCCCAGGGAGCAGGGTCTATGCACTTCAGTTCAAACAAGTTAGAAAGAACAGCTCCTTGTTGCCCTGTAGATGGAGGGCTCAGACCCCCAACCAGCAAGACCATCCCGCCCCTCCTCCTCCTGGAAGCCTCAAAACTTACCTTTTGCCCTAAGAACTTAGGACCTGGCTGTGGGGACACCTGCTCACTGATCAGCACTCGGAGGTGGTTTGAGGGAGACCCAAAGTGAACCCCTTGATTCTACCCACCCCACCTACCTCCCCTGCTTGTCAAAATCAACACTAGCCAAACTGGTAGATCAATCTGAGAGATGAGCCAGCATTAAACAAAACAAAACAAAACAAAACAAAACAAAAACAAAACAGGATTTGGAGCCCTGGCCCCTTGTATTTCCTAGCTATTTGACACCAGTCAAATCACTTAACCTCTCTGTGCCTCAGTTTACTCGTCTCTAAGATAGACAGATTGCCTGTGTTCTGTGGGGTTGAAGATCAAATGAGCTCATGTACACGGATATGCTTCTATATTGCAAAGCTTCTCAAATGGTAGTTATTTACTTGTTATTTTTTTCATGATTTTTGCCACATCTTCAACCATCTGTACTATTTTTAACTTATCTTTCTATAAAGAGAATTTAAATTGACTTACTTTTTTAAAAAACAGCTTTCTGGTCAACAGCAATACCTGAGAAATCATGGATTTGATGCTCTAATTCTTTTTCCGATTACATGTTGAAATAAATTTATAGCCAGTTCATATGTTATCTGCTTTGACCCAAGTCATTTTGTTCCAGATTTTAGGAATAGTTGCATTACTAAATCCCATTTTATGCAGGAGTTTGCTTTGGGGCGCAGGTAACCTGAGCTGAAATGATTCAGCAGGGCCCCTGATTTTCCTCACTTCCTTTCCTCCCGCTCCTCACAACATTTCTTCCCCAGCTTACTTTTAATTCTTCACAGGTGGTGAACATGACCTCATGTCTGGCTTAGGATCCTAGAAGCGGTGAGCTTTGCTGTGTGTCAGGCGCTGATGGTGTTTGCTTCAAGTGACTGATTGAGAAAAGAAAACCATAAGGATGGTCCAGAGAACATTCAGGGGGCAGGGCTGTGGCTGGCAGCTTTGTCAACGACGTCAGCAGGAGGGGTCGGGAGAGAACAATAAAACACAGTTGACCTGGCAAGAGGCTGTCCTGGGAGCAGGAGCCCTCAGAGCTTGGTCCAAGACTATCCAGCTAGCCTGACCACAGCTGACTGCGGCAGAATCTGATTTCTCCCAGAATATGCCTCCACCTGCCCCGTGCCACGGACACCACGTGTGGCTCGCTCCTGGCGGGGCACTGGCATGGACCACCCCAGGCACAAAACACAGCCAGCGAACTCAGCCCAAGCTCCACCAGGAGCTCAGGGTCTGCATGAGCCAGAGCTGGCATCTTTCCGGGGGGATGGGCCCAGGCAAAGTGACCACTCTCTTCCAGTCCAGGAGCTGTGAGCTGCATGGAAAGAATGTGAATGAAGACACAATTCTAAATGTAGAATCACGAACGCTATGTGAGCCGGCTCCCTCAGCATCCAGAAAAACAAGACCCGCTTGTACATTCTGCAAGAGCATAAATAAAGCTGTCCTCAGGCGGCGTGCTACAGTGTCCCCCCCACCTTGCAGTGACTTCACTGGCTCTGACTCTCCGCCAAACCTCTGGAGCATCGTGAGAGCTGCCCAGCTGCCTGACGGCATGGGTGAAAATGGCCTCGCTCTTGCCTGGACATGCGTGATGCTGGCTAATTTAATTCTGTGACAGATCTGCTCCGTTCTGCATCTGTACTAATTAGAAACATTCAAAAGCTGGTAAGGAGGGCAATGTAGAATGGGTCCTTCAGGCCAATTCCTGGTGCTGGTGTTTGAAGTTCACATCCCTGCAAATAACATGAGGCAACCCCCCTGATTCTTCCACGCTTGCGACGTGGTTTTGTAGAGCTGCTTGTCAGAGGTCTCTTCACCACTGCTCGGCCTTCTTTAGGAGTTGTTTCCATAAACGTCTTCAGGAGGTTGGTGCATTTCCCAGGCTTAATAATAATAATAACAACAAAATAGTCATGCCGGTAAACACATATAAAACCTTTACTCTGTGCCCTACTCTGTTCTGAGCCCTTACGTAAATTAACCTACACACTGTACACTCTATCTTAGGGGCCAGTACCATTTTGCTCTATCCCCATGAATTGCTCCCTGTCGGGGAGCTAGGGAAAGATAAGATAGGGGCAACTGATATTTCCTGAGCACCCATTATGTTGCCAGGCACTGTCTGATTTCTTTTCTCACTATACGTGATGACTGTTCATACTCCCTCTTTCCAGATGAAAAAACGGAGGCTTGCAGAGGTTCTGGATGTCATGCAGCTCATGTTGGCACTGAGGATACAGACGAGGGTTTGTTCTCCAGCCTGTCTGGACTATACGTCTCTGTCTCACCCTCCCTAACAAAACACTCTCCCAGACTAAGTCCAGGGAACATGGCCTCCTTCCATCCACCTGTTCTCCTGTGTCTCTCTGGGGAGAGAGTAAAGTCTGGCCAGGGCACCTCTTTAGCTACTGCTTTGTTATGGGAACTGAGGAGATTCTGTACCTGTCAGCACAGTAAAAGGTTGTCCTCAGGGCTGATGGCAGAATGGGGTGTCACTGCAGGAGAACACTTCTCACCTGCTGAGGGGCCTGATTAATCGGACCCCTCCTTCAGATGGATCCCCTTACCAGGAGCTCTGAGTTAGTGCCTTTGTGAAGGGATGTGCATGATAATGCACATCCAGTGCCTAGCTCAGAGGGGCTGGATTTATTTGGGGGCCTCTGTTTGCAACTCGCAGCTAGGAAACCGCCCACTGGCCCAGGTCACTGAGGCCCCTTCCTTAGGGCTGCTGCTCACCCCATCTGACCAACCTGGTGTCAGATTGGTGGCTGTCAAAGTCAGCTGAGGGCTACCCAGTCTGGAGGCTCTCCTTGAAGCCTTTCCTTCAGGGCTCTTGGCTTAGGACTTTATAATGACAGATTTAAATGAAAGAAACAGAACCTGTGCTGGGAGATGAAGTAAATCCACCTTATTAAAACACTCCCAAACACCAACAAAATCACGGTGACCAGCTGGGACGATGGCCACCAGGGCATCTGGAGTGTCCGTGAGTCATCTCTGCCCACGGAGGGATCTGGAAATGAGTCAGGAGGGGCTGGGGGAGGTGTGCTCTACTCCCTGCAGCACGGGCCAGGAAACTTTTTCTGTAAAAGGCTAGAGAGTACATGTTTTTAGCTCCGTGGGTCAGATTGTCTTTGTCAGGACCGCTCCACTCAGCTGTGAAAAGCAGTCAGAGATGTTCTGTAGATGAAGAGGTGGGGCTGCGTTCCAATCAAACCTTATTTATGGACACAGAGATTTGCATTTCGTATCATTTTCACATATCACAAAATGTTCTGGTTTTGATTCTCCCCCACCCCCAATTATTTAAATATGTAAACACCATTCTTAGCTCACATGGCTGTACAAAGTCAGGGGCGGGATGGATTTGGCTCAGGGGCCGTCGTGTGCAGACTCCTGAGCCACTCCTTCCATTTCCATCACCACCAACGTGTCGCTAATGAGCGCTGGAAACCTAGCTGGTCTGAACTGAGACATGTTGTAAGTGTAAAATACACGCTGGATTTCAAAGACTTAGCACAAAAAAAAAGAATATAAAATATCTTCTCAGTAATATTCTGTATTGAGTATTGTGTTGAATCTGTGTTGAAATGGTAACACATTGAATATTTCGGCTTTAATAAAATATACTGTTAAGATCGTTCTCACAAGTTTCTTGTTATTTTTTTCATGGGGCTACTGGCAAATTTTAAATGACACATGAATTTCTCTAGGACAGTGCTGGGCTAGCTCTTCTCCCGGTCACGGGCCCTCTCCCTCACTGCCATGAGGCCTCAGTGTCCCGTGAAGGCGGTCCGTTCCTGGGGTCAGGGCTGATGTGCTCATGGTGGAAATGTCTCAGCTTCTCCATCATCAACTGCTCTGAGTTCAGACAGGAACTTTGTATTCTTACATCACTAGTATTATTGCTCCTACTTGCTTCCACTATTATCTGCAAAATACTGGATCTGAAGAAATTAAACCTTCTGCTAATGAAGAAGAAAATGGTGTTAGCTGCTCTTTTTCAAGCACCCACTGGATGCTGGGCTAGCTGTCTTGTACACTCTGTGTATTTTGATCCCTACAACCACCCTGGGAGGAAGCCATGCCCATCTCTATTTCCAGATGCAGAACAAGGTCAAAGAGGTGAAATCCCTGGCCCAAAATTATGTAACTGGTTGCAGAGCTGGTCTCAAAGTCCGGTGTCCCAGCCTCCCCAGGCTGCGTTTTTTCTTGCCCCGGTGCCATAATCATTAAAATGCCATGGAAACAGGGCCTTCCTGGAAGAACTGCTTCTCCCTGCGGTGCAGAGAGGTAACGGAGGGATCGCGCAGAGCAGCCTGGCTCTGGGGGAGGAGGATCTTGAGGCAGGGCTGGAGTACAAAGCCCACTCAAGTGAGCCCTCTTGCTGTTCTGCACACCCAGGCATTGCCTGCTCCCTTCCCCCCAGCAGCACCTGGAGAAGAATGTATGCAGTTCTGTCCTGCCCCAGGGCCTTTGCAGCTGCTGACCCTGTGTTTGGAGCACTCTGCCCCTATCTTTACACGCTGCTTCCTTCTTCCCATTCAAACGGCAGCTCAGGGGTCACTTCCTCAGAGAGAGCTGACCATCCCATCTAAAGACCCTCAGCCTCTGTCATGCCACCTTGTTTATATCCTTCATGGCACTGATCATTAACAGAAACCGTCTCAGTTCTTTGGTCCTGGGTTTACGCTCTGTCTACATCTTCCCCAGAATGCAAGCTCCAATAAGACTTTCAAACTTTATCTTCCTTGTTCTCCTCTGCACCCACTATGTGCTAGTGAATGAAGGGGGTAACTCTGGAGGTTAGGCTCCTTACTGCCTCACCCCTCTCCCTGTCATTATGGACTCAGGTTGCTGGGCTTTTCTCTGAGCGGTGGTTCTCGAATCACCTGGAGGTCTGGTGAAAACACAGCTTGCTGGGGCCTTCCCTCAGAATGTGCATTTCTAACAAGTTTCCAGATGATGCTTATGCAGCTGGTCCAAGGACCACACTTGGAGAAGAAAACACACCTGCTGTGGATGAGCTGGGTTGGCTCTGCCCTTCCACTGTTGCCATAGATGATTCCCTGGGAGCGGCTGCTCAAGAGCTGCTTCCTATTCAAGTTGATTCAACAAATATCTACTGAGAACTCACTGTGCCTCAGGCACTACTGGGTGCCTTCTCACTCATCCTCCCCCTTCATCCTCATTGCACCTCTGAGTTAGCTTTACAGGTAAGAGAGCTGTGCCACAAGGAGGTAAATAAATGGCCCAAGGTCACAGAACCAGGAGAAGGTGAGGCTGGGGCTTGGATTCAGGGATTCGCTCAGCCCAAGCAGGGTCCCATCCTGTCCTGCTGCCTCTCTGAGGTCTTGCCTCCCAGAAGCGTTTGGTGTGGGTCACAGATGCCAGGTAGATCCATTTCCACTCCTTCTCTGTTTGGCGCTTGGCAGAGCCACACAGAACTTCTGGAGGCACAGCCAGGAGGGTCTGAGAAGCGAAACAGCCAAGAATGTAGATTTTGGCCTCAGAGATGTAAGGGTTCTGTTCCCAGATCAGCAGCTGTGTGACCTTGGGCATGTGATTTGAGTTCTTCAAACTTGCATTTGCTACTTACTTCAGATGACTGCTGCAAATGTTAAAGGGGATGAGGCAAGTGCCTAGCACAGGAAGCTACACATGAATGGGCACAACAGGCCGATGAAGCTATTCTGTTATAATTCTGATTGCCTTGCCTATGTCAGGGTTGGTAGGTGGGCAAGAGCAGGTCTGCAGTGATTGTAAAATCTGGGAGCTTGGGGCTGAGGAGGTGGTGAGAGGAGACACCCCAGTGGAGTACTACGCAGCTGTAGAAAGGGACAAAGGGCATCTCTCCATACTTGTAAGGAGCAATTCCCAGGGCAAGAGGGAGAAACATGGTATCTCATGTTATGTTACCATTTACTCAAGCAGTAGAAGATACAAATGTGTGTGCATTTATATGTATTTTCTTATATTAAAGGAAAACAATAAAAGAATAAACCCCAAACTGAAACAGTTACCTCTGGGGACAGGAGTGCACAGGTGTGGGAATGGGAGAAGGAGCTAGACTTCGCAGATTCTGCCTTGTTTGGTAGACTTGACGTGGAGTCATGTCAGCCCCTTACCTAATTATCAAACTAAACCAAACCAAAAGTTAAAAAAAGGCAGTCCTTAAAAATTGACAGCGAAATGAAACAAGTGAACCTAATATGTAGGGGGCATAATTTCACAAAGGGGAATTATTTCAAATGATTTTAAAATACATTAGTTTGTCTTAACATTCATAAGGAGGATATACCTGAACATAAAATTACCTGTAAAGTAAAATCTTAAGTCGTTCTCAGAAATGTAGATAGATATAGATAAAGTGAACTAGGAAGTATGTTAATGTCATAAGAAAGCAAGATTTTTTTTTTAGTGTTAGAGAAAAGAGCTGCAGATACAAAATCAAAATGGTAAGTAAAACTCAGTACCTGTATATTTGATATCAATATAAAGTAAAGAGATTGTATAAAATCAAATATACAAAAGTGTAAAATCAAATATACAAAATTGTAAAATCAAGATATACTTTCGTTTAAAAAAAGAAAAGTATTTCCTAGTGAAAAGACCTAAAAACAGTAACATCATAACAATGACTCTCCTTTGTACCAAGATTTTTGTCTCTGAATATGAACTCTCGTTAAAAAGAACAAACATTCTCTTATCTGGAGCAGAAAATGTGTAAGAAGAGTCTGAAACCTCTTGTCACGCCAAAGGCAGGCAGCCTAAGTAAGATGGCTGGGTTGATATCAAAACAACTAAGGAGCTGACTTTGAAGAGTTTCCACCAGCAACAGATGGAGAAGTTTACATCAGTACAAATAAAATCCACAATAGATTGAAACATTGAATATATTTGAACTCATGAGTTCATAATGATTCTGAAAAAAAACCAAAACAAAACAACTTAAATAACCCTCTGTGATCTCCTTGGAGGATGTAGGGAGCAGCTTCATCCTTCTGAAAAGTTGAACAGGGTCAAGTACCTCACCTGACTTTCCTGTATGAACTGTACCAAATAGTCCAAAGAGCCAAGTGATGAATGAAGGAGAGTTTCTCTAATAAAGAAGGAAGGGTAGAACTAGAATATTATCATTTTTCAAACCCCTGACAAATAATGACCAAGACAATGATCCCCAAGGGGCCTCCTGTAAAAACACACAACACTCATGAAGTGTTCTTGCAAAAAACCAAACCTAAATCAGAACAAGCCTCTAACTCTGGATTTAACTACCAGATTATAGGAATAAAAGGGACAGAGGAAACTGTTAAATGACACCATGAGGAAGCAATCAGCAAAATCTGGGGTGTGGAAAACTCTATAGGACAAGTGACCAATCTCTTTAACAAATAAGCCATTGAAATCAAAGTAGGTGGGACCGATTGATTAAAAGACACTGAAGAGACACAGTGATTAAATGCCATACGCAGACCCTCATTCGATCTTAATTCCAACAAACCATCCATAGCAAACATTTATAAGACAACTTGGCCACTATGAATGCTGCCTGGGTATTTGATGATATTCAGGGATTACTGCTAATGTTTTAGATGTGATAATGGTATTTGAAAAAAGCAGCTTTAATATTTAGCAAGACCTACACTAATATTTATGAATGAAATATGACATCTGGGACTTATTTCTGAGTAATGCAGTATATGGGGAAATGGATTGGAGTATATGATACCAGATTTTTGAAGTTAGGCATTTGTTACACTATCTTCTGAACCTTTGTATACATTTGAAATGTTCCATAATTTAAAAAAATAGAAAATTCCCTGCGGCAGGAAGGAGAGAATGAGGGTCAGAGCGAGCTGATGGGGAGATGGGAGCTCCCGGGAAGGAGAGAGACTCAGCAGGGAGCCAGAGGACACTGGCAGGCTCTGCTGGAGCCAGAGCGAGACCTGAGACTGTCCCTAGGGACACATGGCCGAGGAGGTGGCACCTGGGCCTGCCTGGCCCATCCCTCAGACTCCAGTCTGTCTCGTAACCTCACTTAGGGTTATCTGATATAAAGTGGCTTCAGAGAGGCCAACAACTCTACAAATATTGGCAGGTACACAAAGCATCAGAAACAAACGTCCAATTTTAGAGTTTGGTTGACTAAGGCTACCCTTAAACATTAAGACATTAAAATAGAAGAAATATTGATGGAAGAGTGTTAAGTAACCAAGTAAAAAATGGAGTTTATATATTAATGTAAAAATGTGTACATAGTCGTGGAAAAATTTTTTAAAAACTGTAAAAATGTAGTTGTGGGAAAAAAAGTTCTCAAATAATATATCACCAAGCATTAGGTAAAAAGATACCTAAAACCAACAAATATTGTTTCGTAAGCAGAATACATGCATGTGTTGATTTTTCCTTTTTTTTTTTTTTTAATGATAGTGCATTTTTCATGGAGATGATTTGCATCAGGGTTAAGAAACCTGTTTCTACTTTTGACAAGAGATTATCGTTGGACCAACTTGCAGGGAAACCTGAGTCCAGAGTTTTAGTGAGACTCTTTCCGTTCCCTCGCCCCACACACCCTGCCGGATCCACCTTCGCCTGGCCGAGGTGGGTGGTTAATTTCACCAGTGATGTTAACGCCCCGGGAATGGATGTATGGGATGGGGGCTAAAAATAACTCAGTGCAGGGGAAGTTTCTCTAGAAAGCCCGGAGCTGTCTACTCTCTCCCAAGGGCTGGGGAGTCACTCTCCAGTGGCCAGTGCTGTGATGTGATGACCGTGTCTGGGGCAAAAGCTGCTTCTTGGACCCTTGCACGTGTGAAGGTCCCTTTATAGGCATTGCTTTTGCTGCAGAGGGTCACCTCGGGCCTCCAGAGGGAAGGGGGAGGAGGGTGAGCTCACAACCACGGATAGGGGGTACTGCCCAGCTCATGTACCTTCAAACCCTTCAGAGCTCTGGCTTCCTTAGGGGGAATGGAGGGTGTCAAGACCCCCTCCCCACCCCTCGGCTCCATCAGAGGAGGTTCTTTTGCATTCTCCTGTCCGGTTTTAGAGCACAGAGCGGGAAGCAGATACCCACAGTGGGACCGGGACTGGCTCAGGAGCCTTGGGAGGCTGGGACAGAGCCAGACTGTACACTCTGAGATGAGCAGCTCTGCAAGTCACCATCTCCCCTCCAGGTTCACTATCTGACGTTTGGGTTCCAACTCCCAAGACTAGCTCTGCTTCCAGAGGCTTCCAGAGGCTTCCAGAAACCCAGATTCATAGAGCTGTGAGGCTTTTGCACGACTTCATGGGCATCTACTAGTTGGAGTTCTGTTGGCATGAATGGTACCGCCTGGCATGCAGAGGGCTCGCCACCCCTTTATGGGGCATTGGCTCTCCGTGCAGCCCTTGGAGGAGGGTTCAGCAGGCTTGTCATTCTCCACTTTCCTGCAGAGGGAGTGGGGTCTTGGCAACTTATGGAAGGCACATGGCGAGTCCAGCAGATAACAGAGCTGGTGTCAGACCTGGGGTGCCCAACAATTCCACCAGAGGCTTTCTGGCTCTTTCCTGGCTTTCTTGGAGGAAGCAGCACACTCCCTTCCTTGAACATCCCTTGCTCTCAGCTCCAGAGCCCAGTCACCTAGTGCCGTCTGTGGTCCGATGGGACCCAAAAGGCTGCAGGAGGCTTTTGCTCTAAAAGAATTTGGATTGGTTAGCAGCCTTTAAAATTTGGGAGATTTGGGGGTGACAACGGCGTTTCTGGCTCTTTTTAATGGAAGGCCGGGCACCACCGGGTTGCAGGAGCTGGGGCCGAGTGGCGCTGCCCCTTCAGATAGGGCGCACGCCATCCTGCTGGCCACCAGCTGACTTTATCATTTACATAACCTGTCAGGACTGTTTGCAACTCCATTCTGAGCAGGGGACGGCTTAGGCTGTGTTGGAGAGGGATAGCTGACGTGTCTCAACATCTCCCCTAAAGCCAGCTGGGGTGCCGGACCCCGAACACCCTGGCCACCACCCTCTCTGCCACCAGACACCCTCGAACAGTCACAGAACTGGGTGCCACGTTGAGTTGAATTAAACCTTGAAGAGCACATAAACTAGGAAACCAGGAAGTGTTCTGCCGGCATTAATACTAAATAAGGCTTATCTTCAGAAACATTTACCTGCTGTGAGCAGATATGTCTTCATGAAATATGAAATCCACCCAAATTTATTAAAACTGCCTGCATAGAAGTGGGAACTCAAACTGAGCAGCCCTCTGTTAGAGCCTCATTATTATTATGGCATTATTTATTTATATCCTACCTTAAGACAGACATGATGTAATCCAGTAATTAAGATTATTATGATTGAATATTTATTAAGCACCTACAATAAGCCAGTCACTGATCCACATAAAATGAGTCTCTACCCTCCAGAGCTGCCATCTTGCTGTCATGGGGAGCTCAGCACTCCTCATAGGGGAGCAGGTGGGGGTTGAATGGATTTTGTCTTCCTTGAGCAAGCCTGAGAGAAATGATGCTGATGAGAAATTGGGCCCAGTTTAGTCTCGTGGTTCAATCGGAATGAAATGAAAACCATCCATCGCTGGCTTAGAAGAGAGATGGGAGTGCAGAGGGGCTGTCCACCCCAAATGCCTCCTCCTAGGAGTGAGGCATCTCAGAACCCAGTTGTGGGCAGGGCTGTGGCTTCCTCTGGGCCCCCCAGGGCAGTAGGTGTGGACAGCTTCCTCTGCATTTGTAACTCACTCCCAAGCCCAGACTGTGCTGTTCCTTTGTACTTCCTGCAAAATTAGCCCCTACTCTGACATGTCACAGGGCAACTTAGGCTGGGTCTCTGTGCCAGCGCAGGGGCTGCAGAGGGAAGCAGACACAGCCTCAGGCTTCCCGGAAGCCAGTCCCTAGACAAGGTCCCGCAGGGAGCTTCCTCCCTCTGCCCCGTCCCACTGCTCCAAAACAGCCTGTGGAAGGTCTGGGCCTCTCCTCTCCCTGGTTCCCCCTTCCCATCTTCTTCTGTCTTACCCCACACTGGGCTGCTTCTCCCTAAAAGGACCTCCTGTGTTGGGAGCTTGCCAAGGTAGAGCCTGTAGGTTGGGCTCTCAGGCTTCTCCTTGCCCCCCGTGCCTGGGCGCCATTTATACAGTGAAAGAGAAAATGAATGAATGAAAGCACTAAGGGGTCAATGAATGCAACACACTGTAAATGTGTACCCAGCGTTGATACATGGACTTCTGTGACCAACGTTCTTCACTTACACGTTCTCCCTAGCAGATTATTTCTGTGTTTGGGAAGGGAGTGGCATGTTCCTTGGGTTCTCTGGTGCCTTTGGTAGGAGATGTTTTGAAAACTGACACATGCCTGTCCTGCTTCCCTTAGCAAGAGCCCTGACTCTTACATTTGGTTCAGAAACAATCTACTTTATTGTGGAGGCGACCCTACTTGTTTCTACAAAATGGCAGTTTTTTTTTAATGTTGTGATTTTAAAAAATTGTGGCAAAATATATATAACATAGAAGGTACTATCTTAACCATTGGTAAGTGTACAATTCTGTGGCATTAAGTACATTCACATTATTGTGCAACCATCACCACTATCCATCTCCAAAACGTTTTCATCATCCCAAACTGAAACTCTGTACTTATTAAACAATATCCCATTGCCGTCCCCCCCAGCCCCTGGCAACCACCATTCTACTTTTTGTCTCTATGAATTTGTCCACTCTAGGTACCTCATGTAAGTGGAATCATCCAGTCTTTTTGTGACTAGCTTATTTCACTTAGCATCCTGTCCTCGAGGTTCATCCACGTTGGAGCATGTCTCAGAATTTCCTTCCTTTTTAAGGCTGAATATTATTCCATTTTATCACATTTTATTTATCCATTCATCCATCAGCGTACACTTGGGTTGTTTCTACCTTTTGGCTATTGTGAATAGTGCTGCTGTAAACACGGATGTCCAAATATCTGTTCAAGATCCTGGGAAGGTGTGCAAACTGTGGTGGTGTCTTCCCTTTAATGCAGTGCCAGCTGTGCACTACGATAATCTGTGGAACATTAAACATTGCGAGGCTGCATCCTACCCCGCACACTTCTGAGTTAATTGGTCTGGGGCAAAGCTCAGCCATACATAGGGGAGGGTTACAAAACTTCCCATGTACATCTGATGTGCAACCAGGCTGGGAACCACTACTTCAAGTTGTGCTATTGTTTCCTTGGTGTGGGATCCTTAGGGGCCAGAGATGGGGCATAGCTGCCTGCGTAGAAGTGGATGAGTGCCTTGCTTTGGGCAGGTTTCTCCTGGTGCTGGGGATGAGGACCACACTGAAGTCCACTTCAGGTCTTCTTTGTCACTTGCCCTGATGCCATCAGAAACCCCTGAGGTCTGGCTTCCAGGCCTTACCGTGTATTCATTACTAGGCTCGGGGATACCTCTTCCTTGTGGAAAAGAACCTGTCACTGATTATCCACATCTCCATTCGGAGGGAACATGGGCCATTTGCCTTCACATAACATTTTTGCAGTCTGGAATTAGCTGCAGAGTTTCCCAATCACCTCTGATGGTAAGACCAGTATGGAGGCTGGTTCCAATACAGATTACCAGGCCTCTCCCTTGGAACTTCTAATTCGGTTAAGTCTGGGTTGGGGGCCAAAGCATCTGTTTTGTTTTGAAACAAGCAACCCCAGACGATCTTTATCTGGAGTTAGGAAAAACACTGCCGTGTAGTGTAGTGTGCAGAGTGGTGGGGAGGGGAGCAGCTTCCCTCGGCTGTAGACCCCTGTCCGGCACCATGATAACGCGCTTCTCACCGCACACCCCTTCACTCTCAGCCAGACATTCTCCAAGTGTGGACCCTGGGCCAGCAGCATCAGCGTCTCAGAGCTTGTGCGAAATGCAGATTCTCAGGCTATAATGAATCAGAGACTCTTAGGTGTGGGCCCAGAAAGTTCTGTTTTTACAAGTCCTCCGAGGGATTCTCCTGCAACCGTGGGTCTTAAAGCATTTTTACACACCACCTCATTCAGCCCCATGTTTGACAGTTGGGAAACCAGGGCCCAGAGGGACAGCATACCTTGTCCAATATCAGTCAGTGAAACAAGGGGCAGAACTGCAACTCAAGACCAGGGTTCCAGACTCTGGATCCAGGGACCCCTGTCTATAAAGACGGACCCCACAGTAGCGGGAGTTCAGAAGGTTCTTACGCCGGATTCTCACTTTACTGCAAGGGATGTGGAGAGACAAGAATGGAGGGAGTGAAGTATGTGCCACCCAGACATGCCTTTCACCTAAATTAGAGTATATTTGGCCAATAAACACACAAATCATCCCTCATCTAAAGATAACCCTCCCCACTCCCTAAACAAAATGCTCCACCAATTAGATTCTAGGATTCTGAATTACACTAAAGAGGAAGAACTCTTTAAACAAAGGATTGCATAAGTAGGCAAGTCAGACATGAAAATGATGTCACCACCCAGGGCATCAGGGAGAACCATGGACGCCATAAAGTGGGATTGCCACTAATTATAGCTTTAATTTGGAGTGAGATCAAACCACCAGACACAGGCCACGCCCTTCAGGAACTATTTTAAAAGAGATTGCTGTCGAAATGCCAGGTCAGCCCAGAATGGTGAGGAAACCTCCAGAGTGGCTGGGCTTGAAAGAGGAGCGAGACTTCAAGGCAGAGCTATGACCTCAGGGAATGTTTTCCACCTCCTCCAAGGAATGTTGGCCAACCCTGCTCACCCCTCCCAACCCTTCCACATGAAAGGGGACTTCGAGGTAGTCAAAGAAGGGAAAATACCTGGCATCTGGCTTTAGAGTCCAGCTGGGCCTCTTACCGAGATCTGTGGGTGTGGGCATGTTATTGATCCACCCTCTGCCTCAGTGTTCTTATCTATAAAGTGGGCTTCATGATATCGACCTGGAAGTCTTTGTAGATTAAGTGAAACAATGCATACTCAATCCTTGGTTCCATACTTTTTTTTTTAACGTCTTTATTGAAGTATAATTGCTTTACAATGGTGTGTTAGTTTCTGCTGTATAACAAAGTGAATCAGCTATACATACACATATATCCCCATATCCCCTCCCTCTTGTGTCTCCCTCCCACCCTCCCTATACCACCCCTCTAGGTGGTCACAAAACACCCAGCTGATCTCCCTGTGCTATGTGGCTGCTTCCCACTAGCTATCGATTTTACATTTGGTAGTGTATATAAGTCCATGCCACTCTCTCACTTCGTCTCAGCTTACACTTCTCACTCCCTGTGTCCTCAAGTCCATTCTCTATGTCTGCGTCTTTATTCCTGTCCTGCCCCTAGGTTCTTCAGAACCACTTTTTTTTCTTTAGATTTCTTAGCATACGGTATTTGTTTTCCTCTTTCTGACTTATTTCACTCTGTATGACAGACTCTAGGTCCATCCACCTCACTATAAATAACTCAATTTTGTTTCTTTTTATGGCTGAGTAATATTCCATTGTATATATGTGCCACATCTTCTTTATCCATTCATCTGTTGATGGACACCTAGGTTGCTTCCATGTCCTGGCTATTGTAAATAGTGCTGCAATGAACACTGTGGTACATATCTCTTTTTGAATTATGGTTTTCTCAGGGTATATGCCCAGTAGTGGGATTGCTGGGTTGTATGGGAGTTCTATTTTTAGTTTTTTAAGGAACCTCCATACTGTTCTCCACAGTGGCTGTATCAATTTACATTCCCACCAACAGTGCAAGAGGCTTCCCTTTTCTCCACACCCTCTCCAGCATTTATTGCTTGTAGATTTTTTGTTCATGGCCATTCTGACTGGTGTGAGGAGATACCTCATTGCAGTTTTGATTTGCATTTCTCTAATGATTAGTGATGTTGAGCATCCTTTCATATGTTTGTAGGCAACCTGTATATCTTCTTTGGAGAAGTGTCTATTTAGATCTTCTGCCCATTTTTGGATTGGGTTGTTTGTTTTGCTGATATTGAGCTGCATGATCTGCCTGTATATTTTGGAGATTAGTCCTTTGTCAGTTGCTTCATTTGCAAATATTTTCTCCCATTCTGAGGGTTGTCCTTTCATCTTGTTTATGGTTTCCTTTGCTGTGCACAAGCTTTTAAGTTTCATTAGGTCCCATTTGTTTATTTTTGTTTTTATTTCCATTTCTCTAGGAGGTGGGTCAAAAAGGATCTTGCTGTGATTTATGTCAGAGTGTTCTTCCTATGTTTTCCTCTAAGAGTTTTGTAGTGTCTGGTCTTATATTTAGGTCTTTAATCCATTTTGAGTTTATTTTTGTGTATGGTGTTAGGAACTGTTCTAATTTCACATGTAGCTGTCCAGTTTTCCCGGCATCACTTATTGAAGAGGCTGTCTTTTCTCCATTGTATATTCTTGCCTCCTTTATCAAAGATAAGGTGACCATATGTGCATGGGTTTATCTCTGGGCTTTCTATCCTGTTCCATTGATCTATAGTTCTGTTTTTGTTCCAGTATCATGCTGTCTTGATTACTGTACCTTTGTAGTATAGTCTGAAGTCAGGGAAGTTGATTCCTCCAGCTCCATTTTTCTTTCTCAAGATTGCTTTGGTTATTCGGGGGGTTTTTTGTGTTTCCACACAAATTGTGAAAATTTTTTTTCTAGTTCTGTGAAAAATGCCAATGGTAGTTTGATAGGGATTGCATTGAATCTGTAGATTTCTTTGGGTAGTATAGTCATGTTCACAATGTTGATTCTTCCAATCCAAGAACATGGTATATCTCTCCATCTGTTTATATCATCTTTAATTTCTTTCATCAGTGTCTTATAGTTTTCTGCATACAGGTCTTTTGTCTTCTTAGGTAGGTTTATTCCTAGGTATTTTATTCTTTTTGCTGCAATGGGAAATGGAAGTGTTTCCTTAATTTCTCTTTCAGATCTTTCATCATTAGTGTATAGGAATGCAAGAGATTTCTGTGCATTAATTTTGTATCCTGCTACTTTACCAAATTCATTGATTAGCTCTAGTAGTTTTCTGGTAGCATCTTTAGGATTATCTATATATAGTATCATGTCATCTGTGAACAGTGACAGCTCTATTTCTTCTTTTCTGATTTGGATTCCTTTTATTTCTTTTTCTTCTCTGATTGCTGTGGCTAAAACTTCCAAAACTATGTTGAATAATAGTGGTGAGAGAGGGCATCCTTGCCTTGTTACTGATTTTAGAGGAAATGGTTTCAGTTTTTCAGCATTGAGAATGATGTTGGCTGTGTGTTTGTTATATATAGCCTTTATTATGTTGAGGTAAGTTCCCTCTATGCCTACTTTCTGGAGAGTTTTTATCATAAATTGGTGTTTAATTATGTTGAAAACTTTTTTTGCATCTATTGAGATTATCATATGGTTTTTATCCTTCAGTTTGTTAATATGGTGTATCACATTGATTGATTTACATATATTGGAGAATCCTTGCATTCCTGGGATAAACCCCACTTGATCATGGTGTATGATCCTTTTAATGTGCTGGTGGATTCTGTTTGCTAGTATTTTGTTGAGGATTTTTGCATCTACGTTCATCAGTGATATTGGTCTGTAGTTTTCTTTTTTTGTGACATCTTTGTCTGGTTTTTGTATCAGGATGATGGTGGCCTCACCCTGATACCAAGAATGAGAATGAGTAGAATGAGTTTGGGAGTGTTCTTCCCTCTGTTATATTTTGGAAGAGCTTAAGAAGGATAGGTGTTAGCTCTTCTCTACATGTTTGATAGAATTCGCCTGTGAAGCCATCTGGTCCTGGGCTTTTGTTTGTTGGAAGAATTTTAATCACAATTTTGATTTCAGTGCTTGTGATTTGTCTGTTTATATTTTCTATTTCTTCCTGGTTTGGTCTTGGAGGGTTGTGCTTTTCTAAGAATTTGTCCATTTCTTCCAGGTTGTCCATTTTATTGGCATATAGTTGCTTGTAGTAATCCCTTATGATTCTTTGTATTTCTGCAGGGTCAGTTGTTACTTCTCCTTTTTCACTTCTAATTCTGTTGATTTGAGTCTTCTCCCTTTTTTTCTTGACTAGTCTGGCTAGTGTTTTATCAATTTTGTTTATCTTCTTAAAGAAGTAACTTTTAGTTTTATTGATCTTTGTTATTGTTTCCTTCATTTCTTTTTCATTTATTTCTGATCTGATCTTTATGATTTGTTTCTTTCTGCTAACTTTGCGGTTTTTTTGTTCTTCTTTGTCTAATTGCTTTAGGAGTAAGGTTAGGTTGTTTATTTGAGATTTATCTTGTTTCTTGAGGTAGGATTGTATTGCTATAAACTTCCCTCTTAGAACTTCTTTTGCTGCATCCCATAGGTTTTGGGTCATCGTGTTTTCATTGTCATTTGTTTCTAGGTATTTTTTGATTTCCTCTTTTTTTTTTGTTTTGTTTTGTTTTGTTTTTAATTTTTATTTATTTATTTATGGCTGTGTTGGGTCTTCATTTCTGTGTGAGGGCTTTCTCTAGTTGTGGCAAGCGGGGGCCACTCTTCATCATGATGCGCGGGCCTCTCACTATTGCGGCCTCTCTTGTTGCGGAGCACAGGCTCCAAACACGCAGGCTCAGTGATTGTGACGCACGGGCCCAGTTGCTCTGCGGCGTGTGGGATCTTCCCAGACCAGGGCTTGAACCCGTGTCCCCTGCATTGACAGGCAGATTCTCAACCACTGTGCCACCAGGGAAGCCCCTGATTTCCTCTTTAATTTCTTCAGTGATCTCTTGGATATTTAGTAGCGTATTGTGTAGCCTCCATGTGTTTGTATTTTTTACAGTTTTTTTCCTGTAAGTGATATCTAGTCTCATAACGTTGTTGTCAGAAAAGATACTTCATACAATTTCAATTTTCTTAAATTTACCAAGGCTTGATTTGTGACCCAAGATATGATCTATCCTGGAGAATGTTCCATGAGCACTTGAGAAGAAAGTGTATTCTGTTGTTTTTAGATGGAATGTCCTATAAATATCAATTAAGTCCCTCTTGTTTAATGTATCATTGAAAGCTTGTGTTTCCTTATTTAGTTTCATTTTGGATGATCTGTCCATTGGTGAAAGCGGGGTGTTAAAGTCCCCTACTTTGATTGTGTTACTGTCGATTTCCCCTTTTATGGCTGTTAGCATTTGCCTTATGTATTGATGTGTTCCTATGTTGGGTGCATAAACATTTATAATTGTTATATCTTCTTCTTAGATTGATTCCTTGATCATTATGTAGTGTCCTTCTTTGTCTCTTGTAACAGTCTTTATTTTAAAGTATGTTTGCCTGATAAGAGAATTGCTACTCCAGCTTTTTTTGATTTCCATTTGCATGGAATATCTTTTTCCATCCCCTCACTTTCAGTCTGTATGTGTCCCTAGGTCTGAAGTGGGTCTCTTGTAGACAGCATACGTACAGGTCTTGTTTTTGTATCCATTCAGCCAGTCTATGTCATTTGGTTGGAGCATTTAATCCATTTACATTTAAGGTAATTATTGATTATGTTCCTATTACCATTTTCTTAATTGTTTTGGGTTTGTTTTTGTGGGTCGTTTCCTTCTCTTGTGTTTCCTGCCTAGAGAAGTTCCTTTAGCATTTGTGGTAAAGCTGGTTTGGTGGTGCTGAATTCTCTTAACTTTTGCTTGTCTGTAAAGGTTTTAATTTCTCCATTGAATCTGAATGAGGTCCTTGCTGGGTAGAGTAATCTTGGTTGTAGGTTTTTCCCTTTCATCACTTTAAATATGTCCTGCCACTCCCTTCTGGCTTGCAGAGTTTCTGCTGAAAGATCAGTTGTTAACCTTATGGGGATTCCCTTGTGTGTTATTTGTGGCTCTTCCCTTGATGCTTTTAATATTTTTTCTTTGTATTTAATTTTTGATAGTTTGATTAATATGTGTCTTGGCGTGTTTCTCCTTGGATTTATCCTGTATGGGGCTCTCTGCTCTTCCTGGACTTGATTAACTATTTCCTTTCCCATGTTAGGGAAGTTTTCAGCTATAATCTCTTCAAATATTTTCTCAGACCCTTTCTTTTTCTCTTCTTCTTCTGGGACCCCTATAATTTGAACTTTGGTGCATTTAATATTGCCCCAGAGGTCTCTGAGACTGTCCTCAATTCTTTTCATTCTTTTTTCTTTATTCTCCTCTGCAGTAGTTATTTCCACTGTTTTATCTTCCAGGTCACTTATCCGTTCTTCTGCCTCAGTTATTCTTCTATTGATTCCTTCTAGAGAATTTTTAATTTCATTTATTGTGTTGTTCATCATTGTTTGTTTGCTCTTTAGTTCTTCTAGGTCCTTCTTAAACGCTTCTTGCATTTTCTCCATTCTATTTCCAAGATTTTGGATCATCTTTACTATCATTACTCTGAATTCTTTTTCAAGTAGACTGCCTATTTCCTCTTCATTTGTTTGGTCTGGTGAGTTTTTACCTTGCTCCTTCATCTGCTGCATATTTCTCTGTCTTCTCTTTTTGCTTAACTTACTGTGTTTGGGGTCTCCTTTTCACGGGCTGCATGTTTGTTGTTCCTGTTGTTTTTGGTGTCTGCCCCCAGTGGGTGAAATTAGTTCAGTGGCTTGTGTAGGCTTCCTGGTGGAGGGGACAGGTGCCTGTGTTTTGGTGGGTAGGGATGGATCTTGTCTCTGTGGTGGGTAGGGCTGCATCTGGTGGTGTGTTTTAGGGTGCCTGTGAACTTAGTATGATCTTAGGCAGCCTCTCTGCTAATAGGTGGGGTTGTGTTCCTGTCTTGCTAGTTGTTTGGCATGGGGCATGCAGCACTGGAGCTTGCTAGCCTTTGGGTGGAGCTGGGTCTTAGCATTGAGATGGAGATCTCTGGGAGAGCTCCTGCCGATTGATATTACGTTGGGCCCGGAGGTCTCTGGTGGACCAATGTCCTGAACTCAGCTCTCCCACCTCAGAGGCTCAGGCCTGACACCAGGCCAGAGCACCAAGACCCTGTCAGCCACACAGCTCGGGCAGCTGTCCTGTCACAGAGTCACCTGAGGGCCGGGTATCCTGTGGGGGGCTCCTCTCCTCGAGTCCTGGAGACGCCTGAGGGGCGGCCTCCTGTCAGGGGCTTCCTGGTCAGGTGCAGTCGCTTGAGGGCCGGGCGTAGGGTCTGAGTCATGCGGGGTGCTGGGTGCTCGTCTTGTCTGCCCTGGAGCGCAGCGTTGGGGGGTTCGGCTGGCGTCTGAACTGGTTCCATACTTAATCCCAGGCTGGCGCTCAGTGAGAAGCAGCTCAGACTCTGAGAGTGCTCTGTTATTTGCGGTCCTAGAAAGAGGCCCCCTGGGCAGACCTTGCCTCTTTTTTTGGCGAGGCCACCTGTTTAAGCAACAGAAAGAAGTGCCCGGATGCCGCGTTGCTGTTAGTAATTGTACTGGGGGAAAAGTCAATCCTCTCACCCCTCAGTTCTTCCCTCTCCAGAAAGACAACAATAGCCAGTCCTTCCTCTCTTTTAAGTCCTAATCGAGAGCTTATTGCCTCCATTTACCTGATGTCATTTCCTCCTAATTCACATCCAAGTTGCATCCTTTCCTTTTGAAGTTCCATTGGGTGGTCCCATTCCTAGAAATTTTCCATGTGTACTTACCGTACAGTCATTTGGGGGCTGGTGGTGATTATGGGAAATGTGTATGAGTGTGTGTGTGTATGTGTGAATATGTGTGTGTGTGTGCATGGCTAAGTGTGTGTGTGTGAGGTGGGTGCAGACAGTTTTGTGGATCAGACTCTGTATTACCATCTTACCAAAAAGAGAACAAGAAACTGATTTCTACTGTTTTGGGGTCTAATTTTCTAAGAATCTCACCTTGAATTCTTTGTAGATGTTACTATGTATGACATAAAAAATAAAATGTATCCCCTGAAATGTCTCATGTTTTGGAAATGCTTCAATATGAAGAGTTTGTTATATAGTCAAGCAATCCTTAATGGGGTCATAGAACAGCATCGTGGGAAGGCCCTGGAGGGCATCTCACTTCTTCATCCTATAACTGGGGAAACAAGGCCCCTAGGGGGAAAGGAGCCTTGTGGTGTGTGGATGGCAATCCCCAGTCCTGGCCTCCTTCCTCTGACACACAAGTGGGTGGAAATGGCCCTTAGAATGACCTATTAGAGACCAAAGCAGGCTAGATATTAACCATTCTTCCTGTGCGGTGATCTAACGCATGTAAACTCCACCATCACTGCCCAGAAAAACCCATTCCCAATTTAAAGTTCCAAAGAGTGCCAAAAAACGGGTTGCTGAAGCATCCACTCATTCATTCAACGTGCCTGTGCCTCTCTGGTTCTGGGTACTGGGGACCCTGAGATGCACACACAGGGCTGGCCCCCACCCACTCTGCCCCCTGCTGGCCGGAGGCCCGCACTGCAGGTCATATTTTCCCTGTCACCACAGAGGCGTGTGTGAGTGTGCGTGTGCGTGTGGTAAAGCCAGAGAATCTGCCCAGGCTCCAAGGCTGCAGGTTAGGGGGTGCTCAACATCAACAGGAAAACTTCTCTAAGGTACAGGGAGGCACAGAGTGAGCTAAAGAGGCTTCCCTCAAAGGTCGGCTTGAATTTGGTGTTTGAGGGATGGTTTTAGGGTTGAGAAAGCATTAAAATGGTCTTTGCTCCCTGAGAGAAAGTATGTGGATGTGGGAAATGATGTCACAAACTTTAAATGGTGAGGAATTCCAACAGCTGGTGAAATAAAAAGGTGTATCGGAAATCGAAAGGGCTAAGAGCCGTTTGTGTTCTCCCTTTGGGTTGAGGGCTCCCTCTTCTTGCCTTTCCTCTTGCCTTTCCTCCCCCTCCCCCACACTTCCTCCCATCTTTCCTTCCTCCCTAATAAAATTTATTTTTCTCATTATAGACAATTTGACAATTTGGGGAGGGTGAAAGAAAGTAGGAAAAAAACCCCGCCCAGGGAGGTTGACGTGGAGGAGGCTATGCTTGTGTGGGGTAGGGGTATATGGGAGATCTCTGGACTTTCTACTCGATCTTGGTGTGAACCTAAAACTGCTATAAAAAATAAAGTCTGTAAATTAAAAACAAAAACAAACCTCCACCCATAAGTCCCATGTGCAATTTATTCATTCACTCTTTTTTTTTTTTTTAACATAGTTGTTTTCACACCATCTGGACAATTTCATAACTTTCTTTTGCCATTAAACTTTATAACAAAAGAGTTTCCATGTTATTATGAATTTTTCTGAAACTTTTTTTTTTATTGAAGTATAGTTGATTTACAATGTTGTGTTCGATTCTGGTGTACAGCAAAGTGATTCAGTTATACATATATATTCTTTTTCATTATAGTTTATTACAAGATATTGAATATAGTTCTCTGTGCTATACGGTAGGACCTTGTTGTTTATATATTTTACAAATAGTAGTTTGCATCTGCTAATCTCAAACTCCTAATTTATTCCTCCCCCCCTTTCCCCTTTGGTAACCATAAGTTTGTTTTCTATGTCTGTGAGTCTGTTTCTGTTTTGTAAATAACTCCATTTGTATCATATTTTAGATTCCACATATAAGTGATGTCATATGGTATTTGTCTTTCACTGTCTGACTGCTTCACTTAGTATGATAATCTCTAGGTCCATCCATGTTGCTGCAAATGGCATTATTTCATTCTTTTTTTAATGGCTGAGTAGGATTCCATTGTATATATGTACCACATCTTCTTTATCCATTTATCTGTCGAGGGACATTTAGGTTGCTTACATGTCTTGGCTATTGTAAATAGTGCTACTATGAACAATGGGATGCATGTATCTTTTCAAATTAGTGTCTTCTCCAGATGTTTGCCCAGGAGTGGGATTGCTGGATCATATGGTAACTCTATTTTTAGTTTTTTAAGGAAACATACCATTTTCCGTAGTGGCTGCACCAATTTACATTCCCACCAACAGTGTAGGGGAGGGGTTCCCTCTTCTCCACACCTTCTCCAGCATTTATTGTTTGTGGACTTTTTAATGACTGCCATTCTGGCTGGTGTGAGGTGGTACCTCACTGTAGTTCTGATTTGCATTTCTCTAATAATTAGTGATGTTGAGCATCTTTTCATGTGCCTGTTTTCCATCTGTATGTCTTCTTTCGAGAAATGTCTATTTAGGTCTTCTGCCCACTTTTTGATTTGGGTTTTTTTGTTTGCTTTTGTTTGTTATTGAGTTGTATGAGCTGTTTGTGTCTTTTGGAAATTAAGCCCTTGCGGGTCACATCATTTGAAAATATTTTCTCTCAGTTCGTAGGTTGTCTTTTCATTTTGTTTATGGTTTCCTTTGCTGTGCAAAAGCTTATAAGTTTGATAAGGTTCCATTTGTTTATTTTTGCTTTTATTTCTATTGTCTTGGGAGACTGACCTAAGGAAGCATTGCTATGATTTATGTCAGAGATATTTGCTTACGTTCTCTTCTAGGAGTTTTATGGTGTCCTGTCTTATTTTTGTCTTTAAGCCATTTTGAGTTTATTTTTGTGTTTGGTGTGAGGGTGTGTTCTAACTTCATTGATTTACATGCAGCTGTCCAGCTTTCCCAACACCACTTGCTGAAGATACTGTCTTTTCTCCATTGTATATTCTTGCTTCCTTTGTTGAAGATTAATTGACCATAGATGTGTGGGTTTATTTCTGGGCTCTCTATTCTGCTCTGTTGAGCCATATGTCTGCTTTTGTGCCAATACCATGCTGTTTTGATTACTGTAGCTTTGTAGTATTGTCTGAAATCTGGGAGGATTATGCCTCCTGCTTTGTTCTTTTTCCTCAGGATTGCTTTGGCAATTCTGGGTCTTTTGTGACTCCATATAAATTTTGTGATTATTTGTTCTAGTTATATGAAAAATGTAATGGGTAATTTGATAGGGATTGCATTAAATCTATAGATTGCTTTGGGTTCTATGGTGATTTTAACAATATTAATTCTTCCAATCCAAGATCAAACGTTATTTTTAATGGCTTAACATTCCACATTATAGAATTTCAATGTATTTGGCTCCTTAGGAAATGCTACGATGAAGATGTTTGTAGGTAAGATTTTTTAATTTGGACTTATTGCCTTAAGATATATTTGCAATGTTCTTGGATTGGAAGAATCAACATTGTGAAAATGACTATACTACCCAAAACAATCTACAGATTCAATGCAATCCCTATCAAACTACCATTGGCATTTTTCACAGAACTAGAGCAAAAAATTTCACAATTTGTATGTAAAAACAAAAAACCCCAAATAGCCAAAGCAATCTGAGAAAGAAAAATGGAGCTGGAGGAATCAGCCTCCCTGACTTCAGACTATACTACAAAGCTACAGTAATCAAGACAGCATGATACTGGAACAAAAACAGAAATATAGATCAATGGAACAGGATAGACAGCCCAGAGATAAACCCATGCACATATGGTCACCTTATCTTTGATAAAGGAGGCAAGAATATACAATGGAGAAAAGACAGCCTCTTCAATAAGTGATGCTGGGAAAACTGGACAGCTACATGTGAAATTAGAACAGTTCCTAACACCATACACAAAAATAAACTCAAAATGGATTAAAGACCTAAATATAAGACCAGACACTACAAAACTCTTAGAGGAAAACATAGGAAGAACACTCTGACATAAATCACAGCAAGATCCTTTTTGACCCACCTCCTAGAGAAATGGAAATAAAAACAAAAATAAACAAATGGGACCTAATGAAACTTAAAAGCTTGTGCACAGCAAAGGAAACCATAAACAAGATGAAAGGACAACCCTCAGAATGGGAGAAAATATTTGCAAATGAAGCAACTGACAAAGGACTAATCTCCAAAATATACAGGCAGATCATGCAGCTCAATATCAGCAAAACAAACAACCCAATCCAAAAATGGGCAGAAGATCTAAATAGACATTTCTCCAAAGAAGATATACAGGTTGCCTACAAACACATGAAAGGATGCTCAACATCACTAATCATTAGAGAAATGCAAATCAAAACTGCAATGAGGTATCACTTCACACCAGTCACAATGGCCATCATCAGAAAACTGACAAACAATAAATGCTGGAGAGGGTGTGGAGAAAAGGGAAGCCTCTTGCACTGTTGGTGGGAATGTAAATTGATACAGGAGAACAGTATGGAGTTTCCTTAAAAAACTAAAAATTGAACTACCATACGACCCAGCAATCCTACTACTGTGCATATACCCTGAGAAAACCATAATGCAAAAAGAGTCAGGTACCACAGTGTTCACTGCAGCACTATTTACAATAGCCAGGACATGGAAGCAACCTAAGTGTCCATCATCGGATGAATGGATAAAGAAGATGTGGCACATGTATACAATGGAATATTACTCAGCCATAAATAGAAACAAAATTGAGTTATTTGTAGTGAGATGGATGGACCTAGAGACTGTCATACAGAGTGAAGTAAGTCAGAAAGAGAAAAACAAATACCGTATCCTAACACATGTATATGGAATCTGAAAACAAAAAATGGTTCTGAAGAACCTAGGGGTAGGACAGGAATAAAGACACAGACGTAGAGAATGGACTTGAGGACATGGGGAGGGGGACAGGTAAGCTGGGACAAAGTGAGAGAGTAGCATTTACATATATACACTACCAAATATAAAATAGATAGCTAGTGGGAAGCAGCTGCATCGCAGGGGGAGATCAGCTCAGTGCTTTGTGACCAACTACAGGGGTGGGATAGGGAGGGTGGGAGAAAGACGCAAGAGGGAGAGGATATGGGGATATATGTATACACACAGCTGATTCACTTTGTTATACAGCAGAAACTAACACACCATTGTAAAGCAATTATACTCCAATAAAGATGTTAAAAAAAAGATATATTTGCAGATGTGTGATTAGTGGATCAAAGAGATTCACATTATGCATACATCTTGCCAAATTGCTTTCCAGTGCCACCAGCAATGAGTAAGCCTGCCTGTTTGACCACATCTTTGGCAGCACTGGGTATTTCCTTTTTATGGCTCCTTGCTACTATGAGCTCTAAGAGACAGCCCTGGTTATGACTGAGATCAGGTGTGGAGTGCCCTTGGGGTGACACAATTACAGGACAAATGGGGGCAGGAGTCTTCAGCCATGCCTAGGGTGGGGCACCCTTCCTGTTACCCACTGTGGGACCAGAGGGAGCAAGCCCAGGTGAACACAAGCCCCTAGCTACTCATAAATGCAGCCCAGGGACGCTACAGGGCAGCATGGTGTAATGCAGTGTGCTGTTTAGGGCTCTGCCTGGGTTTGAATCCTTTTTTGCTAAACTCCTGGCTGTGTAGTTTTGGGCAGGAAGTTATCTCCTGAGGAGTCTCTGTTTCCTTTAATATGCCTTGAGGCTAAAATGCTCCTAGGAAGAGCTGTTTTGGGAAATGAAAGGGATGACCTCCCCACAGGAGGATTTCAAATCAGCCTAGTTCCTTTCTTCCCTTTCTTCCTTTCGCTTCATTCCCAAATCCCCCAGGAGCCAGGTCACGGCCGGATGCAGGCCAGAGCAGGATCTCCGTTGGAGCTGGAAAGGATATAACCTACATCCATGGCGAGCACCACTTGCTGCCCTGCAGCTCTGGCTGCCGCAGCCCAAGCCGTGCCTGGTACATCCCACACACGAGTGAGGCCAGGCCATTCAGTGTTCTGTGGGGGGGAGCATCTGGAGGCCAGCCTTCCATCATTTTTCTTCCTTGTCTTTGGGATGAGATCATGAGAGGCAGGCTGGTAATTGCTCAGGAAAATAAGGCTCCTTTTTAATCAGGTGCTAAAAGTGCTTTCAGCAGCCTAGTGCAGTGCTGCTGACGGGAGCAGTCTCCAGCCAATTTCATGACACTTCAAAGAGCAGAGGTAAGATTGCTTCTGGGAAATTAGCACCATCACCCCTGCCCCCAACCTTGATTTTCTTGGACCACTGAACACACATGTCAAACTCAGAGATGGGAAATATTGATGTATCTGCAACACAAATATTGCTCAATCCCTGTTGAGAATTTAGGGAAATCACCTTCTCTGAATGTTGCATTCAGTTTCTTCATCTGTAGAATGGGGATAAATTGGCTAAATCCTACCTCACTGGGTTATGAGGATCTAGGGAAGAGGAGAGAAAGGCACGGTGTTTATTGTGCTGCATACTTTTCACGTTATGCTTCATTAGATCTTTTCAAAGGCGAGGCGGGGAGCGTCATTACCTGGGATGTGGATCCACCTCCTTACAGCCCAGGTCCCCTCCCCAGAGCCCACGCGCTGCTTGCACAGACGCCCTCCTATCGTTGTGAGCACCCAGGGGTGCGGAAGGAAATCTTGGCTTTGTGACCCACAGCCAACATGCTTCTTAACTCCCTTGTGCTGAAATTCTTCCTGCTACAAACAGAGCTGGTTGGTTTTGTCCTCTATCTCCAGGCCGAAAGCACTGGGCAGGTCACAGAAGCTCCCTAACATTGGGAAAAAAGATGTGGTCAGAAAGTGGAAATTTTCCGGAGCAGCTCCTCAAGGCTGCATGGCTGGGGGGGCGAGGGGTGGAGGTTCTCTCTGCCATCTCCCTTCAGCTCCCCAACCTTTTGGTTCTGTTCTCGATAACATGGTAGGTCAAGCATGTTGCTAAATATAGCCGCCCTTCCACATGGGCTGTCATTTAGATTGTCAGCAGTGTGTCCCAGGTTTTCAGACTGGGACTTGACAGTTAAGCTCAGTTATGGGACAGGGATTTTGTTTTCAGACATCCCACCTTCCTCCCCTCGAACTGTAGGCCCAGGGACAGACCCCACAGAGCCATCTGGAAGGCAGGTGGGAAGTAGGGTGGGGCTGGAGAGAGCCTGGACCTGCAGACCTGAGCATGACAGCGAGCTGAGTCCTCAAGATCAAAGTCTCTGACTCCTATGCCCTATGGCCTTGGGAACACGGCTGCCTCACAGGAGCTGTAGGGTCCATCCGTAGGGCCAGGGTAAGTCACTGTCTCACCACCAGCAGCGTGGGAACTCGGGCAACCATTGAACCTCTGAGCCACAGTGACCCCATGTGCAAGAAGGAGTCATGGTAACTTCATGCTCACCATTACGGTGAATAAAGGAAAGCAAGGATGTGCTGACTTTGGGTCCTGTTGAAGCTCCTCACACTGGTGGAACTGGAGTCTGCCACGTGGTATGGACTTTGCCATCTCTCCATCAGCCCTGCCATGCAGGTGTCCGGTTCAGCCCAGACAAAGTGCTCTGAGCATCTCTGTGTGCTGGGAGCTTGAGGCTCAGAAAAACGATGAGTTCAAGGGCACGCAGACAGGAAGCAGCAGAGACAGGGTGATACCCATCTGATACTCCATCCTCCCTCTTCACCCAGTGATGATCATTTGTATTGTTCTCTGGTTCATTGGTCTGAGAATTCTTAAGCAGGAAACCAGCTGAGGACAGAGGGGCACAGCTGGGTCTGGGCAGGGCTGAGGGAGGGGACTCAAGGGGGCTCACCCCCGATGGAGCAGGTTGGGGGGTCCAGGGCTGCTGTACTGACCCATCTGAAAACTCTAGGGGCATTGTTCTATGTCAGTGTCATCCCTGGATTTGTGCAGCTGAATACATTGGTCCCTCTAGGGCCACTTTCCTCTGAAGCCATCTTGGCACATTGGAGATACAGGCTGGGTGTGTACAAACTCTTTCCTCAGCCCTCTGAGCCCCACAGGCTCCCAGTTTAGGAGGAGGGATTGAAATTTGCTTAGCTGAAGGGATTTATTTTCCTTAACGTCTATTCCCCTGTCCAGTGGTACAATGCAGTATAGCTTGTCTGGCTTTGAATCCTTCGTTGATTCTAGAAGCATTTGTTTTGTAAATACCATGGGCCAGGCAATGGAATACAGCCATGAACAAGACAGGCAGAGTCACTGCTTTCACGGAACTTTGGGGTTTGGGGGTGGGAGTTTCAAGATGAGAGCAGAGAGCAGACAGGGCCAGGCCATGTGGAGCTTTGGTGGCCAGGCCATCGAGTTTACATTTTATTCAGTGTTATAGGAAGCCAATGGTGGGCTTAGTTACAGGGCCAATAGGATCTGATGAACATTTTAAAAAGATTTCATAGCAGCATTATTTATAATTGCCAAGATATGGAAGCAAGCTAAGTGCCCAACAAGAGATGAATGTATAAAGAAGATGTGGTATATATACTACGATGGAATATTACTCAGCAATTAAAAAGAACGACCTTTTGCCATTTGCAGCAATATGGATGCACTTGGAGGGTATTACGCTAAGTGAAATAAGTCAGACAGAGAAAGACAAATCCTGTATGATATCACTTATATGTGGAATCTAAAAAATATAACAAACTAGTGAATATAACAAAAAAAGAAGCAAACTCACAGATATAGAGAATAAACTAGTGGTTACCAATGGGGAGAGGGAAAGGAGGAGGGGCAATATAGGGGTAGGGGATTAAGAGGTACAAACTGTTAGGTATAAAATAAGCTACAAGGATATATTATACAACATGGGGAAATATAGCCAGTATTTTATAATAACTATAAATGGAGTATAACCTTTAAAAACTGTGAATTACTATATTGTACACCTGTAATGTATATAATGTTATATATCAACTACACTTCAATAAAAAAATAAAGATTTCTCTGGCTGCTGCATGGAAAATAGAATGTTGTAGGATGAGATGAGGGGCAGGGCCAGTCAGAAGGACATTGCAGGGGTTCAGGGGAGACAGCCGGTGGCCTAGAGGCTCAGGGAGGGGAGGGAGAGGTCATTTGGGATTGAATTTGGCTCTGGAGGCTTGGATGTGATGGACGAGGAAGAGGAGACCCAAGCAGGACTCCCAGCACTGAGTACATACTCACACTGTCTGCCACAAACAGGTAGCTTCAGTTTTAGGAAACAACCATGCAGTTGGCTGGTTTCCACAGCTAACAGGTAGTGAGTGCATCTGTGTGACTGATCGCCATTATTGAATCATTTTAATAATCACAACAATCTTACAAGAAAGCTGCTATTGTTCTCTAAATAATTTGCTCAAGTCACTTGTCTGGTTGCCCAAGCATCCAGAAAATTTGTCTCAGCAGTAAGTGTCGTCTCTCCCTCGGGCCACCAGCTCTGGGTATCGGAGGGAGCTTGGTTCATGCCCATTGCTAAGGGATCAGGTCCACATTTGAGAATTTCACATTTGCCTTCCCCTCCAGACATAGGTTTGCAATTATTCTCCTTATGAGTTTGCTGAAAGCTAAATGAACTATCCCAACTCCCTGTCCCTGAAACAGACAAGCCTTACCCTGTAGAGGCCACAGGGCTGCCTTGAACCTCCCAGGGGGCTGGGCGCCCTGCTGAGGGCCCCATGGAAAGACCTGAAGTCCCTGACCCCAGAGACCCCAGCAGTGTCTTTGAGCCCATTTGGAGGTTTCTGCAGAACACGAGGGCTCTCATTCAAGTAGCCCCATCCAGGTGCTCACATGAAGTGGCTGTTCCGAGTGCCAGCAGGGAGGACTCCTGAGGTCAGCTGACAGTAGCACACGGTCTCCCTGTCAGCATCACATGGCCACGGGAGAGAAGAGAAGTGTACAAGATGATGAACACGGGCCTAGAAGCCCCCAGACCCCTGTCCTTTATCTTGCTTTGAAACTTTGCCCCAGTGTATCTTTGCATGGCTCATTGGGCAGTTCCCTGCTCATAAAGGGCTGCTCTTCAAAGTACAATGGGATGTGCCTACTCAAAGCCTTAAGATGAATTGCCCCATGTGTGAGCCTGTGCACACATGCTAAGCGCTGCTATGCGTGTGGAAGCATTCACAGCTCTCCTGTGGACCACGAGAGAACCAGAATAAAGAGAACGGCATCTGGGGCCTTCTTGGCAGAGAATGAGATGGTGGTGCAGCTGGAGATCCAGGTACGGAACCGAACCTGGCACCTTGCCCCTGTGAATGAGGTACCATAATCTCCACCTTCCAGAGGAAGAAACTGGGAATCCGGCTCATGGTAGCGCTCCATGGCAGAGCCAGCTGTGCCCCCCACCCACGTGGCCTACCCCTCAATATGACCCCTCTGGCTCCCGCATGGCCATCCGTTGTGTTAAATGAGCGCTTCGACAACATGGGAAGGCCAGGTTTGGTGCTTGACTATATTGCCACATTAATAACTTCAGAACATTTCAGGCAGCATCAAAATAGTAAATTAGGACATGGCGGGCCATATATTCAGGGCAGAGAGCTGAAGTACCATTTTATTACATGTGCCATGGAATTAAAGGCTTAATTTTCTTTTAAAAGATGGTGATGCATCATTTCCTGCAGCCGGGTAAAAACAGTTAGCAGAAATGATTTATTTTTCATTCCATTTAAAAATAGGAAACCAGAATCCCAGGATCTAGCTCTCTGCTATTTATCTCTGCCTGGAGGGCACTTGAGACTTTGATCAGTCATTCTGACTTGAAGGACAGGCCAAGTCCTGGGCGTGGTCAGGAGAGGGAGGCAAGGACAGAGCAGCGGCTGTCTCTGTGGGTTAGGGGAGTGTGGCTTCCCACGCAAGGCTCAGAAGGCAGGCAGGCTGAGTTCCTTTCCCATCCTTGGCCCCAGGCTGGCTCTGTGGTCACCATTCACCTCTTGAAGCATGATTTTCTCACCTACAAAATGGAATCACAGCTGAGCTTCTGGGGGGACTTTTGTAAGGATCTCATGAGGTTATATGTGGAAAGAAAGTGGGCCTCCAGTGGCTCTTGCGCAATTACGTGACATGGTAGGCAGAAGATTTTAGAACAGCTCTTTTATTTTCTGATAATAAAAGTTATACTCGTTGAGAGGAAATTTGGAAAGTATAGGAAATAGCAAAGAAGAAAATAAAGAACATGGTATCACATGGCCCGGAGACGGTCAAAGTTATTTTTTTCCCTTTTTCTTGGCATACTTTTAAAACCAAAATTAGATTCATATACATTTACAAATTAATATTCTGGTACTCTGTTTTTCCGGCTTGATATCATAATGTGAATATCTGCCTCATCATTAATGACTGTCCATGAACTTCTTTGCATGGCTGCATACTATTCTTCTGTAGAAATGCAAGTGACCTGTAATGATCCCTTCTGGTTGGATCTTTACATTCTTTCTTTTATGAACGCTTCCTGTGGTTGCTGTAACATGTTAGTGCTGACAGAGGGGTTTAAAACAACAGACATTTATTCTCTCACAGTTCTGGAGGCCAGAAATCTGAGACCAAGGTGTTGGCAGGGCCGAGCTGCCTTTGAGGGCTGGTCCAGCCTCTGGTGGCACCGGTGTTTCTGGGCTTGTGGTCACATCACTCCAGTCTCTGCTTCCGTCTTCACATGGCCTTCTTTTTTTCTGTAAGTCTCTCTCCTCTGAATGCTTCTAAAAGGAGACTTTGTCACTGGATTTAGGGCTCACCTGGATAATTAAGCTGATCTCCTCATCTCTAGATCCTTAATTATATTTGCAGAGACTCTTCCCAAATAAGGTCACATTCACAAGTTCTGGGGGTTAGGATGTTGACATATCTTTTGGGGGCCACCATTCAGCCCACTGCAACCAAGGACCCAGGGCTTAAAGAAGTCCAACTCTTTGCCCAGGGTCACAAGCTTTCAGGTAGCAGAGCTGGGATTCTATCCCAGGCATTTGGCCTAAATACATTTAATTTGTCTGAACATCTTTTTATCTACATGGGAGTCACCTTTTAAACTTTTTGTTTTAATGACCTCTTTGTGTCTGATGACAATGGCTCTCTCCTGTCTGTTCTTCCCAGGCCCAGTCACCCTCACAGACAGGCCCCCAAGACCCTATCCTCATATCTGGCCCTACCAGTTGGGTGGGAGGAAAGGGAGCCAACACTCGCAGTATGGCAGGTGTGAGCCCTCTGCCCCCGGGGATTCCTGCTGTCTGAACCTACCGTCCCCTCCATCAGATGCCACGGGTATCAACAGCACCAGCTGGATCCAGACCACTGTCCCCAGCTTCTCTCCTTTCCCCAGGAGACACCCGAGCAGGTCTGCCCTGCCCCCTCACTGAGGTCTGTGGGACAAAACCCTCCTCAGCACCCTTGACCTCTCCTTGTGGCCAGAGCCACGAGTGAGGTTCCTGAGTGATGTTGCCCTGTCTGCTGCTTTGCAAATCTGATTAATACACGAGAACAGTTTGTGGGTTTCCCGGGGATGGATGTGCACCATTGAGGGATGTGCACCAGAGAAGGCACCTCTGAGGGGGCCTGGCTAGCTGACTTGCCTCTATTTCCTGCTGTAAGCCTGAGTGTTCGCCCTTGTCATCCCCCTCTTGGGGGTGAGATCCCTCTGGTGAGCCCCTGCTGGGACTGTCAGCACCCAGGAAGGGGACGTAGCGCCCCTCATGCTTCCTCAGGTCTCCTGGGTCTTGGGCCCGCCCTGAGTCAGCTTGCTTCTGTGTCAGGGGCCTGAGCCACACCGCTGTACTCATGCAAAGTGGGGCTCGGGGCAAGACGAGGGGGAGCACCTAATACATGGCAGGGGCCAGGCCAGGTGATTAATGATCAACCTACAGTCACTCTGAGACTTAGATAAAATTATACCCATTTTAAAGATGAAGAAACTGAATGGAAAAAAATGCCTTGTCCGGGGCTTCCCTGCTGGCGCAGCGGTTGAGAATCTGCCTGCCAATGCAGGGGACACGGGTTCGAGCCCTGGTCTGGGAAGATCCCACATGCCACGGAGCAACTGGGCCCGTGAGCCACAATTACTGAGCCTGCGCGTCTGGAGCCTGTGCTCCACAGCAAGAGAGGCCGCGATAGTGAGAGACCCGCGCACCGCGATGAAGAGAGGCCCCCGCTTGCCACAACTAGAGAAAGCCCTCACACAGAAACGAAGACCCAACACAGCAAAAATAAATAAATAAATAAAAATTTAAAAAAAAATGCCTTGTCCAAGGCCACATAAGCAGCAGGGAACAACGCCCCTTGGCTCCATAGCGGAGGTGCTAAGTCCTTTCCCATAGACGATCCCTACCATTGCAGATTCTGCTTCTACTTCAATATAGACTTAACCCTAAGGAGGTCATAGCCAGGTTTCTGCAGGAAAGACAGGGCTTGACAAGTGAGTGATAAAGATACAGGTTTGGTTTCAGGCTTGGAATCTGGGTCTTCTGATCATGAGCAACTGGGCCAGAGCCCAGAGTCAGGGGAGGAGGTTGGAGGAGGGGTCTGTGGGCTACAGGTACCTGAGCCCTATAAGTCCCATGTGGATTGCATGAATGTCCCCATGACAGCACAGGGCTATGCTGAGCATTCCACGTGACCAGGTGCCTGACCGGGGTGGATGGGGCCTCTGCAGCTCCAGCAGACTTTCTCAAGGATAAAGGTTAAACAGAAAAGAAGTTGTCCAAAGACCTGGGAAATGAGCCCAGGTTCTATGGATGGAGATCGGAGCTTTGGTCACACATACTGTCTCATCTAACCTCCCCAGCAGCTCAGCAAGTAGGCCGTATTATCCCCTTATTACAGACTGGGAAATGAGGCTCAGAGAGGTTAAGTGACTTGTGCAGGGTCACACAGCAAGAAGGAGGTGGAGCTGAGATTCAACGCTTACTGAAACTTGTGCCTCTGAACCCAAGCAGGTGAAAAATCTGCCCCATTCTTCTTCCTGCTGTAGCTACTCAGTCAGAAATTTACTCTTGCAGGGAGAAGTGCTTAAAGACATACAAGATTCAGAGACATGATATGGTCACAGATGTGACTGAGGCAGGCCTCCTAGCTGGGTCAGAAGCCGCTCCTGCGGTGGAGGACAGCTTTCTGCTAGCTCCTAAGACCCCTGGTGCAGGAGAGCCGGGCATCTCCCAGGCACAGGCCTGCTGGAGGGGCTGGGTAAGTCAGCCTGTATGCTATGACTTCTTCTGAACAGTGGTGCCCAGCACCAGCCGTGCTGGGAGTAGACCCTGGTCCCACTCAACCACTAATCAGCAGTCCCTTCCATCTACATCCTTGGCACTGCCGCCCAGCTTCGCACCCTCCATGAGACAACCTGGGGCTGAAATATCACCCAGTAAGTCCCTCCAACCTGGCCCTGCCGGGAAAGTGGTCTTTACAGTGAGAAATGAGGGGAGCACAGAGGCTCACTCACCATGGCAGCGTTTCCCTCGAGCAGCAGGAGCGTGAAGGGCACAAGATGGGCATGGGCTGCATGCAGGGCTCCTGCCCTGGGCACTCACACTTCCTTTCTCGGAGCGACAATGAGACAGTGGGAAAGAATCCGCTCCCACCCAGCTGGGCCTGCCCTTTGCCTGAGACACCAGATCTGACTTGGAAGCCAGCTGGACATTCCTGCATTAGGCTGCTCAGAAATGGACCACGGCCCCACCGCTCAGAGAGGCCCAAGTGCTCCCCCGCTCCCTGCTTCCTTTGGAGCCTGGCCCTTCTCTGCAACGTCCCCATCCCAAGGGACTGGATCTCTGACCTTGGTGAAGCCCTCGGCCGACCCCGAACCCGCCCTCTGGCTCTGTTCGTTTATAAATAGGCCCATTTCTCATCCTGCTCCAGTCCAGAACTCCACACCCAAGAGGCAGATGCAACCTCAGGATTCCCTTTCCAGCCAAGGGCAGAGCAGGACCCGATGGGCTCGTGGGCCTGAGGGATGAGATCACAAATTCTCCTGCAAATAGCAACTCATGCTGGACAGTCAGAAGCACAAGTCTGCCTATGGGCTACTCTCCTGCGGCTTCCCTAACAAATGACCACACACAGAGTGGCTTAAACAACAGACGTTTATTGTCTCACAGTCCTGGAGGCCAGAAGTCTGAAATCAAGGGGTCGACAGGGTTGCTCTCTCTGAAGGCTCTAGGGGAGGCTCCTTCCTTGCCTCTTCCAGCTTCTAGAGGCCCCATTCATTCCTTGGTTTGTGGACACATCATTCCAACCCATATGGTCACATATGCCATTGGATTTAAGGACCACCAGGATAATCCAGGACTCATCACACCATCCTTAAGTCTATCTGCAGAGACCGTTTTTTAAAAATAAGGTCACATTCATAGGTCCCAGGAATTAAGACACAGACATATATTTTGGGGGCCAGCATTCAGCCACTGCAGCTCCTTGTTACGAATGAAATTTACTCAGATGGCCATTGACGGGGGTGTCAAATGAGGAAGTCTGAGAAAAGGGATTTGTAACAGAGATGCAAGCATTTGGGGTGCCTGATGCTTGCGCCCCCGGGGCCAGGTAAATCCTGCTGCTTCTGAAGGAGACTCTTTAATGGTGGGCTCTCCCTGGCAAAGCCGAGGGCTCGGGAACAGGCTGTGTGTCGTCTCCGGCTCGGCTGAGTTTGTGGGTCAGTGCCCAGCTATTGGCTGGATTAGTGAATCGTCAATAGATCCGGCTGAGCTGAGACATCTGGAGTAAGCAGACCACAGATAGGCACTGGTTATTTTGGCTTTCGTGGTGACGTGGTGTGATTTGTAGCTTGGCTCACGGCCACTATGACACTCACAGAGCCTGGTCAGCTGTCACAGTGTCATGCTCTTTGCCGAGTGAAATGACCTGAGTGTAATTTCATGGCTCATGGAAAGAACATGGGCTCTGGAGTCACACAGACCCCGTGGGTCTGTCCCTGCCATCGCTCGCTGCCCACGGGAACTTCTCGAGGCTTCCTCTTAGTAAAATGAGGAGGGACAAACCCATCTGGAGGCATTGTTGTAATTATGAAGCTAGATTCTATCTCAAGGGCCTGGTCCAGGGCCTGGCATGTAGTAGGCACTCATTAAATGGCTGTTTCCATTTGGGGGTGGGAAGGCCACCATCCACCATCCGCAGAAGCCTGGACGTTTCCACTGCCTCCTTCCTCCCATCTCCCTCTCTCTGAGTTCTACCATGTCTTGAACTCTCCCTTGTGTCCCCTGGTTTGGGCCATGCATTTGCTCCCCTGGGTCCCTGCAGCAGTTTCCTGACCACTCTCACTGCCTCAGGCTCCCTGCTGTAGGTCTGCTTCGCACAGCAGCCAATGCCAGCGACAGCTCTGGTTTTGTCACATTCTCTGCCTCTGTGTGTTGATGATTTCTCACCCCTGCTGGATCCTGGATCAGAGCCCCTCCGAATCAGCCCTGCCCACATGGCAGCCCCAGGGATCACTGCTCCTCTTTCACGCCCTGCGTTCCAGCGCCTGTGAGCCCTGCTCCAGCTGCTTCTCCTCCTGCCTCCTCTCACTCAGTCCTGCCTGCTTCCCTCATCCCTCCTCCTCCTGCATCTCTCTCGTGTCTCTCTTCTTTCCTCTCCCTCTCTCCCTCTTCTCTTTTTCTCTCCCCTCCTCCCCTCCCTCCCCATGGTCCCCATTGCCCTTCTCTGTGTTCCTGTAGCACCTTGAACTTCCCATAAACACACCACACTGCACTGAGCCTCTTCTGGAACCTTGCAGTGTACACAGCACTCCCAGACTGCTCTCGCAGGGGGTGAGGAGGGTCATGGTCCAGAGCCCAAGCTCTGGAGCCAGGGTCTGGGACTGAACTGCCCGTGTGCCCTTGGGCAAATCACTTCACTTCTCTGGGCCTTGTTTTCCTCAGCTGTGAAGCTTCTGTGACTGGCTCCATGCACTCACAGAAGGGCTCCCACTTACACTAGCACACACTCACCTCCGAGGATGGCGGCGTGTGCTAGTCTAAGTGGGAGCCCTTTCTGTCATGGAGTTGACAGCCTGGGGGATGTCAGAAAAGATGAGCAATCATGATGCCGTGTGATAAGGGAAGTGTGGTGCAGTCAGAGGACAGGAGGAGTTCCTCACCCGCTAGAGACACAGATGGGGCTACGGCCTCCCTCCAGAGGCCTCGAGCTGTGCAAAGACGGGGAGGACTACGTCATGGCTGTCGATACCTTCCAGGGCCTGGCACCTCCAGCTTCCATGCTGTTGGATACCTTCGGAGCACCAGGCCAATCTGTCTGTCCACCACTCTCATTCTAGTTACTGCTGCCTCCATCTGCGACAAATGAGCCCTGCAGGAAACCCCCCCACCCCGCCCCCTCTCCTGGCCTCCACACCACGTGCCTCTAGCTTCTTGTCTCAGACTTCCTGAGGCCAGGGCATGTGGCAGTGCCTGTGGGCACCCACTGAGCACTCACACAGGTATGGGCCCAAAGTGCAGGGCTCTGTGTACCGGGCCCGCTCTTGACCTGTGGAGGTGGACAGCCAAAAGGTAAGCTGCTCTCCACCCGAGTCCCAGGAGGGCAATTCTGAAAGGCGTTTCAAAAAGTCCTTCAGAAGTTTCTGGTCAGGTGGAGTACCAGTCCCCCTCAGCAGTGGGTAGCCCACAACACATCTCCCAGTTACCTCTCATGTTTTCTCTGCTCACTTCCCTGGTCCTACACTCCACATCCCGGGGATGCTCCCCAAATACAACTATCTACATCAGCCCTTCATCTTGGTCTCTATAGGGACTGCTTAACATAAGATCCCTAACAAGGGTTGAGCTGACTGAATACCTCAGCCAGAGAAGCCTGCCACATCCTCCAATGCTTCTTAGTAGGTGAGTCCCCTTTATGGCAATGGTGCCAAAGTAAAGAAACAAGGATGGAGCAGATCAGGCAGTGAGAGAGAGAGACCAGGCACTGGGTCCAACTAAGGCGGATCTGAGGCCAGAATCCAGGTCACTGTGTTGAGCCTTCCAACCCATAAACATAGTATGTCACCCTTATTTAGGTCTTCTTTGATTTCTTTCCTCAGCATTTTATAATTTTTGGTATACAGGTCCTGTACATACTTTGTCAAGTTTATACCTAAGTGTTTCATTTTCTTTGGAGCAATAATCAATGGTATTGCATTTTAAATTTTGGTTTCAAGGTGTTCATTTGTGCATGTAGAAATGCAGTGTACTTTTGTGTGTTGACCTTATATTCTGCAATCTTGCTGAACTCACTTATTAGTTCTAATTTATGTGTGTGTGTGTGTGTGTGTGTGTGTGTGTGTATTTCTTGGGATTTTCTATGTAGACAATCATGTCATATGCAAATAAGGACAGTTTTATTTCTTCATTTTCAATCTGTAGGCATTTTGTTTCTTTTTCTTACCTTGTTGCAGTGGCTAGAACTTCAATTATGTTGAAGAGGAGTGATGAGAGCAGATATCCTTCCCTTGTTCAATTTTTCACTATTAAGTATGATGTAGTCATAGGCTTTTTGTAAATGCTCTTTATCGTGTGAAGTGGTTCCCCTCTATTCCTAGCTCACTGGGAGGTTTTTCTTTTTTTAATTATCATACATGGGTGTTGGATTTTGTCAAATGTTTTTCCTGTGTCAATTGGTATGACCATATGATTTTTCTTCTTTAGACTATTGATGGATTACATTGATTGATTTTTGAATGTTGAATAAGCCTTGCATACTTGGAATAAATTCCACTTGGTTATGGTGTGTAATCCTATTTATACCATCATTGAATTAGATTTTCTAGCACTTTACTGAGGGTTTTTACCTCTAAGTTCATGAAAGATATTGGTCTGTAGTTTTCTTTTCTTGTGATATCTTTGGTTTGGTATCAAGGTAATACTGGTCTCATAAAATGAGTTGAGGATTGTTCTTTCTTTTACTTTTTTGCTGACATTATATAAACTTCATGTAATTCTTTAAATACTTGGCAAAATTTTGTGGTAAATCTATTGGGCCTGGAGATTTATTCTGAGGGAAATTTTTAATTGCACATCTTTATAGGACTATTCAGGCTATCTATTTCTTCTTGGTTGAGTTTTATCGTTGTAGTTTTTGAGGACTTTGTTCATTTCTTCTGTTATCAAATTCATGAGTGTAAAGTTGTTTGTAGCCTTCCCTTCTTATCTTTTTAATGGCTGCAAGGTAGGTCTGTGGTGAAATCTCCTGTTTCCTTCCTGATATTGGTGATTTGTGTCTTCTCTCTTTTTTATCTTTGTCAGTCTTGCTAGAGGTTTACCAATTTTATTGATTTTTTGAAGAAGTAGCTGTTTGATTTTATTGATTTTCTCTATTGATTTCCTGTTTCAAATTCTTGATTCTCCTGTTTTTATTAGTTCCCTGCTTCTACCCGCTTTGGATTTATTTTGTTTTTATTTTTCTAGCTTCTTGAGATAGGACTTAGATTATTGATTTGAGACTGTTCCTCTTTTCTAATGTAAGCATTTAGTGCTATGAATTTTCCTGAAGGATAGTTTCATTGGATATAGAATTCAAGGTTGACAGCCCGTTTCTTTAAGCACATGAAAAATGGCGTGCCACTTCTTCCTGGACTCTACATCTTCATTAGAGAAATCTGCTGTCACTCGAATTGGTGTTTCCCTATAAGAAAAGTATCACTTCTTTTGGGCTGCTTTTAAGATTTTTTCTTTGTCTTTAATTTTCAGAAGTGTACTTATAATGTATGTTGGTGTGGATCTCTTTTGGTTTTTCCTGTTTGGGATATGCTCAGCTATTTGGGTCTCTCAGTTTATGTTTTTCACTATATTTAAGAAGTTTTTAGCTATCGTTTCTTTGAAAACTTTTCAGCCCACATTCTTTCTCTCCTTCTGAGACTATACTGATGCAAATGTTAGATCTTTTGTTGTTGTCCAACAGGTCCCTGAGGTCTGTTGGTTGATTCCTTTGTTTGGCTGGAGTGCATTATTAAGTAACACATAAGAGTGTGAGGCAAATCTTGGCATCTGTAAAAAATGTCTTTATTCTCTCACACTTCACTGTTAGTATGAGTATGAGTATGGAATTTCAGGTTGAAAATTAATTTTCTATCAGAATTCTCTTTTTTTAAAATAAATTTATTTATTTATTTTTGGCTGCAATGGGTCTTCGTTGCTGCACAGGGGCTTTCTCTGGTAGCGGCGAGCAGGGGCTACTCCCCGTTGTGGTGCACGGGCTTCTCATTGCGGTGGCTTCTCTTGTTGCGGAACACGGGCTCTAGGCACACAGGCTTCAGTAGTTGTGGCTCACAGGCTCCAGAGCACAGGCTCAGTAGCTGTGGCACACGGGCTCAGTTGCTCCGCGACATGTGGGATCTTCCTGGACCAGGGCTTGAACCCGTGTCCCCTGCGCTGGCAAGTGGATTCTTAACCACTGTGCCACCAGGGAAGCCCTCTGTCAGAATTCTTAAGGCATTGCTTCATAATCTTTTAGCACCCAGTGTGGTTGATGCACAGTCAGAAGCATGGATGGTTTTCCTTCCTTTGTAGGCAACTCAATTTTATATTTTCTTTCTGAAAACTTTAAGGTATTCTTATTTATCTTGATGCCAAAACCACACAGTATTGATTACTATAGCTTCATAATAAGTTTTGAAATCTGGTAGTGTAAGGCTTTAAACTTTGTTCTTTTTCTTTGAAGATTGACCTGGCTACTCCAGGTCTTTGCATTTCTATGTAAATTTAGAATCATTTGTCAATTTCCACAAAAATAAAACCTCCTGGGATTTTACTTGGGATTGAAATAAATATATAGATCAATTTAGAGAGAATTGATGTATTAAAATGAATAAGACTTTCCTTCCAGTAAAAAGGTATATTCCTTTACTTCTCAGTTTGTTCGTTCTTCCTTCATTAATACTTAATAGTTTTAAAGAATATAGATCTTACACATTTCATGTTCAGGTTATTTATAAACATTTTATAGCTGTGGTTGTGCATGGGGCTTTTTATCCTTTTCCATTTTCTGACTGGTTACTGAGATCTCACAAGGGCATTAGGGGCTCTGCGACCCCTTTGAAGTCTTGGACAGTGAAATAGACAGGTCTTATGAGGACCTCTAGGACCTGGGTTCCCTTCACTCAAAGTAGCTGACAGCACTTATGAATTTTGAGAGGTTGTGAACAGGAGAGAGACATTGTCCAATCTAAGTATAATGAAGGGTCTTCTGGCTGTAGTGTGTGCGTGTGCAGGGGCCTGGGGGAATGGGACCATGCCAGAGGCAAGGACACTGGTTTGGAGAGCATTGTCACAGGAGGGGCTCCAGCCTGGCTGACTTTGTAGTGGGGGTAGGTGCCTCTCCCTAAGGGGGCTAGGCCAGTGACCCTGACTGAAGCTGTTCCCCCAGCTATGGGCACTAAAGGCCTTCACTGTCTAAGTGCTGGAAGAACAGGCAGAGCTCCTTCCACACTAGAGAACAGACTATGGAATCATTTGCTCTCCATACCCAGTGTGAACTCCATGACTGTTGCCTTTTCTTGCTCCATCTCTCTGGCCAGTTTACCTCCCTGTTCCTTGTTCCTTCCCTGGTGTCTGCTGGAACCAAGTCACATTGGCTGTATCTCTGAGCTTGGACCCTTACCACAAGCTCAGCACTGCTGCCCCACATAGCATGACCATTGGGTGCTGGTGCTGGCTGAGCTGAACTTGAGTTCATTGTGTGTCCTTGGACTTGCAGCACAGGCTGCTAGCCTTTCTTTGGAGAAGCCCACTGGGGGACTTAACTCAGTTTCTATCAGTCATCACCCAGCAGTTCCACCCAAATCCAAGTCTCTGGCTGGAAGAACACTGTACCAAAAATCCAGTGGATTCCCTTATAAATCCAGATCAATTTCCATTAAGCCTGGGCTAGAGAATTTCTGGAAGCAGGCGGGACATAGTTCCATCACATGTCAGTTTGCTGTTGCTTCTCTCTTGCTTTGGAAAGGCAGAGAAAATAGAACCATTGGAATCCAGCAGCAAATGCCTCATTGCTCAGCCATGCAGTCAGACCTGTCCTCAACACAAACCAATATGAACTGGTAGCAATGTTTAATCATTTTTCATAGTCACTAATGAAAACAGTGCTGCTTCTGGCTGGGTAGTTCAAAGTGCCCAACAAATGAATTCTGAGTCCCAGGCAAGAACTCCAGATCTAAAAGGTGTTGGATCAACTAATGACATACCCTTGTGCAAATTTTAAGCCTCCTAATAATGTCCATGCCTGTGGCCTAATGGTACTATAGAGATTTTAGGATTTGTACATATATTAGTCACAGTAATTAAAATCCTGGAGTTATATTATATGCTATTTGTATGGCAGTTTATGATGTGTTTAACGCTCCCAGTTTCAAAATTATTAAAGCTACTGTCCCTGGACTGGCCAAAGTGATAAGGAAAGTAAGATTGTGATCATATTCCCTCTTGATGGGGCAGGCGGGGAGGAGGGCGCGTGTGGGATTTTCTTGTAAAGAGAACAAATGCCAAATAAAAGAATTCCAGCTGTGCAACAGGAAAGTTGAAATGGTTTGTTAGGATCATTAATATTGCAATGAAAACTAATTAAACCTGGAGCTAGAAGGAGTTCATTAGTGGTTTGGAGCTGAGGATTCTGCTTCTGCAGAGTCGGTTATAGCGCTGGGGAACTTGGAAAGTTGTCAGCTGGGCTTGGGGTCAGGCGGCTCTCTCCTTTGTGTGGCTTCTGGAATTGGGCTTCGCTAATGATAGGCACTTGGCAGACATGAATCAAGAGATTTCCTTGGAATACCTGAAGTGCCCCCAGTCCCTGCCTCCGGAGGGGACCTGGATGATGCCACACCTGTCTGGGTGGGTCACCCCTTGCAGGCTACTGAGAATGAGCCTTTGAAGATGGGGATGCGGGGTGGAATTGGCAGATTTTCTTTCCAAGAAAATGAGAGAGGTTTTCACATTGCAACTCAGCTCACTTCAAGCCACGAAAAAGAAAAGAAACCCACAGCTTCGACGGTAGTTTTGGGCTACTAAAGTGCTTTCACACACATCTCATTTTCTTTTCTCAACAGTCCTCATAAAATTGCTTTATCATTTCTTTCTCCAAGTTGGTTGCCTGAGAGAGGGGAAGTTGTTTTTTTGCAGGTTGGGTTTGCCGAGCCGCAGACTCTGAAACGGGGTTTAACTGACAGGATGCCCATTAAGGAGGGGTCTTGGGACCAACCCTGTTAAAGGGAAGGGCTAGCAGCAGATGTGGGTGGAGGGAGAATCAAGCTTTGATCTTGTCCGACACCTCTGGGAGCTTTGGGACTGGAGTGGCCCTTCAGAGGTGTCCTGAGATGGGTTGAGATGGCCAGGTCTTCATCTTTTGGCTTCTGTCAGTCATTGGATGGCGGCCACCCTGGGAAAGGCAGGACCTAGTGCCGGCTGGCTCTGTGCTGACACGAAGGGACCCCTGCCCACAGCACTCCCAGCATCTGGGGCAGCAAGGCCGCCTTCACTGGGGGTTCTGAGCAGCACATGGCAACATCCTCTGCTGTTTTGTTCATCATAGTCTCCCCTGAACTTAGCACAGTTCCCGGCACATGATAGGTTTAGTAATGTATTCAATAGATGGAATAGTCCCCTTTCACACAGAAAAAACTAAGGCTTTGGAAAGTGAAGTAAACGGTGTAACTAGAGTTAGAAGGAAGGTCCCTAACTCCAGAATCCCAGCCCTGGCCACTCTCTCTTACCTCTACTCATGAACAATGAAGTACACGAAGGGGGTCATCGGGTGATGGTCATCTGGCCCCAGGTACAAAAAAAATCAAATTCATCTTTCAACATCCAAAGAAGATAGCTAGGTTTTCTCTCTTTTGAGGTCTTTTCCTAGGCCTGCCTTTGGGTGGAGGATTGCCACTGGTCTCAAGAGGAAGGACAGGGGCTTTTCCAGCAGGCCAGACTAACTTGGCCTCGAGTTTGAGGACTGCCAGAATGAAAGGTGGGCCCTGCTGTCTGCCCTGTGGCTTGGCAGCTTTGGCCAGCCCAAGGGGCTGCCTGGTTCTGGGGTCCAGGCAAAGAGGACAGAGCCTGTGGACACGTAGGCTGAGAGTTCCAAGCAAACTGCCCTGAAATAGCTTTGGATAGTTTGTTACAAGGTCTCAGCCCCTGTGTTTGCATTGGAGGCAAAACCAAAGCAAAACGTAAATCTGATAACCAGACAAATATGGCAAAAAGATTTACTTTTCTTGATTTTCTGGTCCTTGAATTCAGCACTTCTAGTGTGCCACGAGTGGGTTACAGAAGTGCCAACGTCTTGCTTCCCTTGGCCCCGGGGGCAGCGGGCAGGCATGAGGAGGGGCAGCTGGTCACCTCCAACCACAAGCAGCCTCTTCTGTTTATCCCCACGTGACACATGTGCCGTAATCTAGAGGAGGTTGAGATGTGACATTTAAGCCACTTTGCTATAGGGAGCTTGTTTTTATTTATTTATTTATTTATTTATTTATTTATTTATTTATTTAAATATGGCTGTGTTGGGTCTTCGTTTCTGCATGAGGGCTTTCTCCAGTTGCGGCAAGTGGGGGCCACTCTTCATCGCGGTGCGCGGGCCTCTCACTATCGCGGCCTCTCTTGTTGCGGAGCACAGGCTCCAGACGCGCAGGTTCAGTAATTGTGGCCCATGGGCCTAGTTGCTCCGTGGCATGTGGGATCTTCCCAGACCAGGGCTCGAACCCGTGTCTCTCGCATTGGCAGGCAGACTCTCAACCACTGCGCCACCAGGGAAGCCCAGCGAGCTTGCTTTGAATGTTGGAAGCCAAAAGTGCTATGCATTGTAGTAAAGATCTTTCGCAGTTTTCCAAGTCAAATCCCATGACCCAAAGGAAATGGCCTGCTCTCTCCCAGGGCCCAGAACAGTCACGTTTCAGCTGTCGGATCCATGAGATCCAAAGGCTCCTGAGAGCATCTCGTTCAAGCCCCTCATCTTATAGATGAGGATACTGAGGTCCAGGAAGGTAAACGCCTGGGCAATGGGCATAGAAACGAGGTAGGTTTAATTTGACAAAATTATTAACCTTGCTCATTATCCTGGAATGATCCCATAAGAGCTCATGAAAAATGGTAATTATTTAATTGCATACTTTATCTACATAGTATATTTTATGCATTGTGTAATTATCACCATCATAATTAATGGTGGTGAATTCTTCCATAGCTGAAAGCAGTCTGCTGAAGGGGGTATTTAAATGTCTTTTTTTTTTTTTCATGTCAAGGTTAAGCTTAGGCAGACTTTTGCCTTTTGTTTAATCCCAGGCAGCAGAGAGAGGTCATGAAGAGACACATTTGTGGGATATCACGCACCAACCCCAATTCTTGATGGTCAGCCATCATTTCCCACAGTGGGGGGCAAGAGCACATCTCCAGGACACCTCACGGTATCCACAGTGCTGGAGAATTCCACCTGACTTTATTAGAGGCCCCCAAATGCACTGATTTCAGAGGAGTGAAAATTTAGCAGTCAACTCTGAACCTTCCTAGTCTACCTTTCAGAATCATTCAGGTAATTCATAATGTTTTGGGTTAAGTTAAAATGCAGTCGAGTAGAGAAATTTAAAATCTTGGTGGTTTAAAAAAGTCTGGAGCCAGGCCACCCAGCGTTAGAAAGGCAATCCCATGACTACCCATGGTGAAGAAAGAAGCAGGATCCCCTCTTTCTTCTTCACACCCTGGTGTGTAGCTTTCATCCTCAAGGTCACCTCATGGTCCAGGCTGGTTGAAAAGTTCCAGCCATCATGTCAGTATTCCAGGCTGGCAGCCAGAAGGAAGGTGGCAGCAGGGCGGGGTGGAGACTGAGACTGTTCTTCCCAGTTGAATAGATTTTCTAGCATTCCCATAGAGCAACTCATTTCCATTCGGTTGGCCAGAATCAGTCAGACTACCTTTAACTGCAAGGGAGGAAGGTAAACAAAGATTTTAGCTGGTTTATCTTCTCCTAGCTAGAAAAAAAACAGGGCTCTTTAACTAGGGAAGAAAGGAAGGTCATGGTTGGTGTAGACAATCACTCTCTCTGCCATGAGATTCCAGGAGATAACAGGGGCCAAGTCTTTAGCACAGCGCCTGGCACATGGATCAGTTCTTGTTTATTCAGCAATCATTTATGCAGCGCCTCCACCTCTTAGGGCAGAGGTTGCCCCTACTCTCAGGGAATTCTCGATCTAGGGCTCGGCTAGCACACGGAGGCATGGGCATTCTCCAAGGAGACAAAGTCTCTTTGAGTGATCTGCTTCACATCGATGGCTCCTTTGTGGTTTTCAAAGCAGGGAGCTGCAGAGCCATTCAGCCAGGGTTGGGGGGTGCCCATGGTCTTCCAGTGTCCTATTGCCATAAGAATGTTTTGGGTGCTGCTTAAAGAGGCTGCTCATGCTGGGCAGCGTGTTTTGGTGGGAATGGTACAGGTTGGGAGCCAGAGAGTCCTGGCCTCTTACCCCACAGTGATGCTGGCGCTAGCCCTCAGTGTGGCAAGCCTCAGCTTCCTGGTCTGACAAATGAGGATAATGCCCATTACTTGGCAGGGCCATCATGAGAACAGCGCCCAGCCCAGCTCCTGTCAAGGTGCTGCTGCTGCTATTATATATGTCAGGGCCACTCTGAGAGAGCCTGGTTTAGGGAAAGTACGTAACTTCATAGTAAGTCCCACTTTCCTCATCTATAAAGTGGGAACACAATTCCCATGTTTTGGGCTGCTGTACAGATTGAATGAGACAGTGTGTGAAGAGCGCCTTCATGTAACAGATGATTCATACTCAGTCCCCTTATTCTAAGCTCCTACCTAATGCAAGGATGCATTATTTGAACATCCCCAAAGCATGGCTTACATCCTCTGCTTAAACAATTCTTAGGTCACTGTCTCCAGGGACAGACCTTGAGGGTTTGTTAAGGAAGTGTTCCTAAGGAGAAACTGGTAAGCGGGGGGGGGGGGGGGGGGGGGGGGGGGGGGGGGGGGGGGGGGGGAAGGGCAGGGAAAGGGAGGAGGCCAGTCAGTGTGTGATTTCAAGCAAAATCCCTCAGAGGTTAGCCTCAGGCTGATTCCAGAGGGCTCTGGGGGTCAGTTCCATCTCAGGGTTGTTCCAACCTAAGGCCCTGGGGCTGGGCTTCCAGACTCTTGAACCCACCAGCTCTCAGCTAAGGGGCACTTCTGATACTCTGTGTGTGCTGGCAAAGGAGCTCCAGCAGCCTGAGGGCAGTTCTCCTTCAAAGAGGAGGGGAAAGCACTACTGAGCTGGGAGAGTGAGCAGAGATATGGTCAAAAAGATCCCAGGGGATCTGGGCAGGTCCCCAACATGTCTACTACGGGAGTTAAATCCACTTTTCTGTTTGGGTCTCACACTAGACCACAAAGACAAAAACAGAGATGTGAAGTGCACACATATCCTAAAATGAGATTCTAGACCTATCCTCACAGAACTTGGCCGGACCAACCACAATGGGTCCTGGTGCCTTTAGCCAATTATCAACCTCTAGTGTATGTTCAGGCTGGGAAGGCCTCAGAGTAAAGATACGGAGGGTTGTGGCGTTGCCCCTCCCAGAGTGGGGTGCTTTCCTGGCTCAAGACAACTGAAGAGTGCTTGGGGAAATCTCTCATGCAGGGAGTGTGTGCTTGAAGGGAAACTGACGTCTCGTCCTCCCCCACTGATCTGAATACTTCCTAAGCTTAGAAACTCCTGTCCCTGCTATTGGGAAAGAGCCGGGGGAAGAGTTTTTAGAAGAGCTTGGCCTGAGCATTCTGAGGCCCTGGGGGTAGGGGGCACAGAGAACAGCAGGAAGACAAGGGGGAGAGGAGTAAAGAGAAAGGGGTAGGAAAGGGGAGAGGGGGCCAGAGAGGTAGAGCATTCACACTGCACAGCTGACAGGAGGGGAGGACGTCAAGAGATGGCAGGGACCCCACAGTAGTGGGAGGGCACCCTGTTCTTCTCCATCCTCCCACCCCAGCCCTGAAGGATGCAGAAGCGGCAGAATGCAGAGGGAGGGGTGCAGGAGCTTGGGCAAGAAAGGCTGCATCATGCCCCACTTCCCACTGGGAAGAAGGGAGAAGATTTTTAATGGATGAGAAATGGAGCTTTTGATTTCAATTGGATGAGACTTTTTTTTTTTTAACATCTTTATTGGAGTATAATTGCTTTACAATGGTGTGTTAGTTTCTGCTTTATAACAAAGTGAATCAGTTATACATATACATATGTTCCCATATCTCTTCCCTCTTGCATCTCCCTCCCTCCCACCCTCCCTATCCCACCCCTCTAGGTGGTCATGAGACTTTTTAATACCCAAAAAACATTATTAAAAGCCTGCAAGTGACTGAAAGGCTAAGGGCTACACTCACTGTATCCTACACTTGCCCTACACTCCAGGGCAAGCAGGGGTGATCAGACATTCCCTTCCTAAACAGTGTTGAGGGGAAAAATCATTTTCTACTTGTACCTTTGAGTCTAGCTCATTGACTATACTAATTATACATAATTTTTAATGACACTGGAATATTCAATTTGCCATTATTTATTTCCCTATTGTTGAACATTTCTCTAAGTTGTTTTTATTTTATATTTTTTTGTTTTAAGAATAATACTGCAAAACCTGTACATAAATGTTCATAGCAGCCAAAAGCTGGAAACAATTCAAATGTTCCATAGCAGGTAAACAGTTAAACAAAACTGCCGTCCATCTGTACCATGGAATCCTACTCAGCAACAAAAAGGAACAATATACTAACACATGCAACAACTTGGATGATAAGGGAATTATGCTGAGTGAAAAAAAAAGCCAATCCCTAAGCATTTCATACTTTCTGATTCCATTTATATAACATTCTTGCAATGAAAAAATGATAAGAGTTGGAGGTCAGCGGGGTGATTGCCAGGGGTTAGGGGCTGTGAGGGGAGGGAGGTGGGTGTGGCTATAAAAACACAGGGGATCCTCCTGGTCACAGAACTGTTTATATCTTTGCTGTGGTGATGGTCCCACTGGTCTACACATGTGATGAAATTGCATAGAATTATACACATGCAAATGAGCGAGTACAGCAGGGAAGTATGAATAGTGATATTGTGTCTATGTCAGTTCCCTGGTTGTGATATTGGGCTAGAGTTATACAATGTTTCCATTGGAGGAAGCTGGGTGAAGGGTGTGCTGGGTCTCTCTGTATATCTTCTTTCTTATAACTGCATGTGAATCTCAATGATCTCAAAATAGAAATTTTTTAAAAAATAGAATTTTCTAATTAGAAAATGTGAATAAATGTAAATAATTAAAGGCAAAGGTATTTGGAAAAACGGTATTGATTGTTCCTGTACTTATATCTTTTGGTGCTTCTCTGGTTATTTTTTCTCAGAAAAGATTTGTAGAAATGGAATTATTGAATCAAAAGGTGAAACGTTTCTAAGGCTTCTTATACACATTATCAAATTTTGTCCAGAAAATATGCACAATTTATGCACCCACTGGAATTTGTTTTATGCTGCCCACAGCAGTATTAATCATCTTTCAATGTTAAAAACAAGAACAAAAACAACTCCCTTCCTTGTTTCCATTTCTATATGCACTAGACAATGTCTCATTGTCTTAATTCCCCTCCCATTGACTACTAGTGAGGCTGAACATTTTTTCATATGTATGGATTATTGGCCATTTACCTTCATACTTAGCTCATATTTCTATTGGGATATTGATAAGCTTTTTATTTCTGATTTGTAAGAGTTCCTTAAGTTGTAAGAATATTAACCCCTTTGTCATATTTGTTGAAAATACTTTTTTAGTTTGTTGTCCTTTTATTTTTTAAATGTGGCATTTTTGATATAACCTGTATATGATATACATACATAGATTATGCAGCTTAATTGATCGATATTTTCCTCTGCGATATTTTTTATTGCTGATCTTAGAAGTGCCTCCACCCTCCTGATATCAGTAATTATTGACATATATTTACTTCTATTTTCTAAGGTTTCATTATAAGTAAAAATTCCATTTGATGACTAATCCATTTCTTTCCTCTTGGGTGTGATGGTCCCTTTATCATCTTCTCATTTCTTATATATTTTGGAGATTTCTTTCTGTGCTTACTTAGTCTCTTCCATTGATCTGTTTGCAAATTCTTCTGCCAATAAAACACTTAATTGTTGGAACTTTAGTACACACTTTAAAATTTGGCAGAACAATTCCCCCTGCTTTTTAAAAATGCTTCCAACCTTTCTCACTTGTTTATTTTTTTAGATAATGTTTAGAATTATTTTGTAAATATTTGTTTCATTAAAAAATTCCACTGCCATATTGATAGTAATTGTCTTAACTATTTAATTCGAAAGCAATTAACTTTATTTATTTATTTATTTATTTATTTATTTATTTATTTCTGCCTATTTACGGGACCCTATGGCAACTTTGCAATATACTTGCAATATTTTTCTCCATTTATTAAAATATTACTTTATATGTTTCAGTAAGCTCTTATGTTGACCACATATGTATTGTAATAATTACTCGTGGTTATGTTATGCTTTACAAATTTGTTATGAAGTTAGGGTTAGGGTTAGTAATTATCACTGGTATTTAGCGATGATCTTGTTTTAGGTTTATTTATCCTGCATCCGCCCAACAATCTAACTGATGTAAACAGATTTTTTGGCCAGTCCTCCTGAGCCTTCTTAGTTTCTAATCATATTGTCTGTAGATAACATAACGCTGCACTTTCCTTTCCTGGAGCCCTTCCACTTCTCACTCTTCATGCCTATTGCACCAGCCAGAACGTTCCAATCAGGGTTCACTAGTGCTGGGGTAGCAGGCTTCTTTTTATGGACTTCATTTCAAAGGTAATAAAACTGTGTATTAATGAATTAAGTATTATTTTGGCTTAAGGTTGGCTTTTACCATTCAAAAATATATCATTCAAGTTTTAAAATTATGAGTCATCTTCATGTTAGGTTTCATCAAATGTCTTTTCAGTATCTGTTAACACCATCATTTTACAATACATCTCATAGTATATTAGTAGATTTCCTAATATTTAATCTTCCTTGCATCCTCAGGTAAAATCACCTTGATCAAGGTAAGGATTATTTTATTGTAGTGTCACATTTGATTTGCTGATATTTCTGCCAGGACTGGATACATAATTTGCAGGGCCCAGTGTAAGGAGCAAATGTAGGGTCCCTTGTTGAAAAATTATTAAGAATTTCAAGCTTGTGACAGAGAGCATTAAACGAAGCATGGGGCTCTTCCGAGCACAAGGCCCTGTGTTGTACATAGGTCACAAGTCCATGAAGCTGGCCCTGATTTTTGCTTTTATATTTACACATGAAGTTGAAATTGGTCCATAGCTTTGTTTTTTCAGTCAAGTTTTGACATCAGGTTTATATTAATTTCAGAAAACCAGTACGGTAGCTTACTATATTTTGTGTCCTCTGATAGAGTTTACATAGCATAGGGATTAACTGTTCCTTGAAAATGTGAAGGGGACACTTAGACATGGTCATTTGGCCAGGGGGCATTCTTGAGGAGTTATTTTGAAATATTAAAAAAAATTTAACCATGAATATTATTCCCCACAGGATTCCTAATTTTCTAAAGCCAATTTTAATCATTTGCTTGTTCCAGAAAATTGATTAACTTGATCTGGAAGTCTGTATTTTTTTGGAGTAAATTTCAATGTAAGATTTCATAATAATTTTTGTAATTTCCTTACCTTTGTTACATCTCATTTCACATAACTGATTATATTTGTCTATCTCTCTTTTTGCGATTAGATTTACCAGAGGTTTCTCTATGTTATAGTGATTATCACCCCCCTACCCAAAGACCCAGTTTGAGGAGGATTTATTAATTACCTCCTCTTAGGATGGGAGACTTTTCTGCTTATTTGTTTTGTTTGCTGCACTGATTTCTGCTTTTATCTCTATTGTTTCCATCTCCCTGTTCTACTGAGGGTTGTTTATTTTCTGCTAACTTCTCATGTTCTTGATTAATCTTCATTTATATATATATGAAATGAAAGCACTTAAGATTATAAACTTGTTACTACTTCCATGTTGGGCCACACTCCATATTCTTTGAAATTCATTGTTTTGGTTTTATTTTATTTTTTCTCCACAAAAAACTGTAATTGCAAATGCAACCTCCATGATTCAAGTTAGTTAAGCGGTCCCTCTCTCTCTTTTTAAAAAATTTCCATGGGGCTAAATTTCATTTGTTTGTTTAAACTTTGTTATCAACTTCTAGTTTTGCTGTTTGTTTTTAGATTGCTGTATGTATAATTTCTGCTGTTTAGGTTTTGTGTCTTCTTTTATAAATGTCCCAGGATACCTGATAAGTAGGTATATTCCCTGGAAGGCACAACATCTAAATTCTACCTGTTAATCCAATCTTATTAATTATAATTCTCATTTCTATGTCCCTTGTTTTTAACTACTTGGTTCGTTGGAGGTTAAAAGATGTATGTTAAAATCTATCACAATGATTTTTCCTTCTAGTCTCTTATTTCCATAGTCCTTTCAGTGCTTCATATCTACTGAAGCTGTATTATTCTGAAGGTGAAGTTTCATGGGTGTTACATATTTACTCTGAATGGTTTCTTTTGTTGCCTTCAATGTTCCCTTTGAAAGTGGCTTTCTCTGAGATGCGCATCCCCTGTTCTCTGTGGAACACTCCTCACCACTTATGATCCCTTCACTGGTTCCTGGTTTCCTTCTTCCTTGTCCATCGCCCCTTTTGTGCCTCACAGGTCCTGAGAGCCAGGCCTGCCTGGCAGTTTGCCACTTCCTCCCGGTGCCCACCACAGTCTCTGGCACATGCAAAACACTTGATAAACATGTGGTCAAGGAATGGGAAACAAGTGACCCTCTTTGACAATATTAAATAGTATTTTTTAACCTTGATTTTTGTTTTATCTGAAGATAATCTGATTACTCCTGCTCTTCTTTCCTCTCCCTCCTTGGTTCCTGGCGGGAGGGTGGGGTCGTCTGGCCGCCCCCTGCGGCTGTGTCCTGTAGGAGAAGCCTGCTTTCCAGTCTCTCTTCCTCCTCCTGGCCTGTGTGCTCCACCGCTGCCTCGCAGGGCCCTGAGGGCAGGGGGCGTAGCATAGCTCGGCTTGGAATCAGTGCCCAGGTCATAACCCTGGCCTGACCAGCGGAGAGACCTTGAGGACACGGTTTAACTCTTCCGGACCTCAGGCTGCTCACCTGCTGTGGGGATAAGGAAGATGATGTCGTAGGGCACTGACCCCACACGAAGCTGTCGCTCCGCTGGCCGCCTTCCAGTCCCACCCTTCAGGGGAAAACAGCAATCAAAACGTCACCTGCCAGAGGGTTGCTGTAACTGACCTGTGGGTGGGCTGACGTCTTAGAACTGTTGACGGTTAGATGTGCCAAGTGCTGTCGCCGGACCTGGGGAAGAGGGACATTAATGCTGCCCTAGCACCAGGGAGCGACCCGATTGATAATGGAGCATCTGCTCTCCACATGAGAGGGCGGAGTGACCTGTGATGGTTATCCGCATTTTATCGTTGGGAATGGGGTTAAGAGGTTCGTCCTGTGTCACACAGCGAGCGGTAGGAAGCTGGAGTTATTAATATCTTCAATTAATTCAGGACCGTACATTGGAGAAGCTGAGTCCTCTGGTCTCGCCTGAGTTCGTACTTGCATCTGCAGCATCCCCAAAGGTGAAGGACCTTCGGTCATGTCTGACACTCACACTTCTTGGGAAGACAATGGTCAGGCCTTTTGATCCCCCTTCTAAGGGTGAAGAGACCCAGGCAGGGTCCTTGACCTCTCTGGGGTCTCAGAGGAGGGAGACAGTGTCAGAACCGACATGCAGAGACTTGGGGTCTCAATTCCGGGGGCCCCTCCCCAGGCCCCCCTAGAGTAAGGAGTGTTCTAACACCCACCCTCTCCAGGCCTGACCATCCCTGTCCCGTTATCTCAACCTCAGGCCCCTGGACCTGAGCCCCATGCTGCAGCCCTCTGAACGGTGGGCTCCTGCCCTGATACCAGGGAACTTAGGCACCTCCTGTTTCTCCAAGTTCTGCCTCGCTGGCCAAGGTCAGGTTATGACTCCTGACTGAGGAGGGCCCCCTTCAAGGCCTGGTGGACTCTGGACCATCAGTGAGGTGAGGGAGTCCTTGGACCTTAAGTGGTGGCTGAATTCAGTGTCCCCTCGCTCCAGTCACCCTGCACTGTACTCTCCCCTCCTTGGCTGCTTCCCTCCCCAAGGCCCGGGAAGTGTCCATCCTACTCAAAGGCCAAGTGCCTTATCAACAAGAAGCCGCTGTATGTTTTCTACTTCCAGCTATGTTTATTCATCTTCCCGTGCCTCTCACCCTTCCAAGCCACGGCCTTGAGCTCCGGAGCCTGACAGACAAATGCCTGACCAGAGCCCTGGGGGACACAGCTTGCTCTCAGCTCGGAGCAGCTGGGCCCAGCCTGGCCCGACGCAGAGGGCCACGGAGACCCAAACTTGGCTTTGCGAGGACTCCTGGCTGAGCAGCCCCAACAAATGTTGGATATCAATTCCTCTAAAGTAAGAGGAATCCTTTCTTGCTTCCCTGGGGTGCCCTGAGAATGAATTATTTACTATTTGTAAAGCACTTTGTAGGGTTCAGTATCATTACACAGGGACCACAGGGCTCAAAAGCAACCCTGGATGCCTGACAGGGTGGTTGTTACTATTAAGCATTTATATAGCACTTTACATTGGCCGAGTACTTCCCAATCATTTATTAGTTAATTCTCTCAGCACTCCAGAGCTGTCAGTGGACTCCAGCTGCCATGTTCTCCCACCTGGAGGTGAGGTTGCTGAAGTCAGGAGAGGTCGGCCACCTCGTCCAGGGTTACCCAGCGCGGGTGGCTTGAGTCACTGCCTTTGATCCTCGGGCTACCTGCAGGTTTCATTCTTACAACCTTGTCATCAACCCACCCCAATCCTCCAGTGAGGCATCCTGCAAGGAATGGCTGTAATTTATGACCTCGGTGACACTCTGGGGAATGCTCTCAGATTTACAACCTACTGTATCGTGAAGGAATGACCACTGGCTTTAGAGTCAAAATCTGGTGGTACAGTTTATAAGAAGTACGACCTTGAACACATTTCTTAACGCTCCTGAAACACGGGGGCCTTGATTATCACATAAGAATAGAAAAACCAAGGAGGCTGTTCTGAGGATCAGAAGTATTAAATAGAGAGAACATGGCATAAGACAAAGGCTTAATACTTGTTAGCTCTAAGCCTCTAATTACTGTCATGGCACAGACAGACTTCAGCTTCAAAGATGACACAGGCAAGCCTTTGGGAAATGTTATAAAGGAAAGCTTTGGATCCAAGAAACCCACTGGGACTCTATCAAATTCTTGCCTTTAGCTTGGGAACCTAAGAGTAGAAAGGTAAGAAGGAGGGGGAAAGCTGTAGCTACTACTCTTTCCATTATACATTAATAAATCATGCTAGTTAGAAACCACACTGCTCTTCAATACATCTTTTTTTCATTAACTAACAAATATTTACTAAGCACCTACTCTAAGCCAGGCACAGTTTTAGGAGTGAAGCATTTGGCGGTGAACAAGGGAGACAAAGAATGAAGGAACACTGATCAGGGAGTGAGTAGGGGATCGTGTAGGAGAGGGAGGGGATGGTATGTGCAAATGCCCTGGGGAAGGGAAGACTTCAGAATGCCCAAGTAACAGAGAGAAGAGCACTATGGCTGGGTAAGGGAGGGAATGTGAGATGAGCTGAGAGAAGATAGCAGAAGCAGCTCCCATGGAGCCCCAAACCCCAGGGTGAGGGGTGGGATTTTATTCCCCATGCAACACCTCCGAGAGGCTCCAAGCAAGAGGGTGATGCGATCCTTCAGGTTGCTGTGTGCATCATCACATTTTCAGCAGACAGGAATCTGAGCACCCATCTCTGTCAGATTGTTAATCTCTCAGCTCCAGGAATTCCAAAGTGTGTTTTCTTAGTGACAGAGACTGAATGTTTGTGCACCACTCAAATTCATACATTGAAACCTCATCCCCATTGTGATGGTATTTGAATGTGGGGCCTTTGGGAGTTGATTAGGTCATGAGGGTGGAGCCCTCATTAATGGGATTAGTGTCCTTATAAAAGAGACCCCAGGGAACTCCCTTGCCCCTTCTGCCACGTGTGGGCACAGTGAGAACACGATTGTGAACCAGGAAGCAGGCCTTCATCAGACATCAAATCTGTGGATGCCTTGATCTTGGACTTCCCAGCCTCCAGAACTGTGAGAAATACATGTTTGTTGTTTATAAACCACACAGTCTGAATGGACTGAGCCACTTAGAGCATGTCTGAAACACAGCCTGGTGAGGGAAGCCCCACCACCCAACAATAATCATCACTTCAGGGATGGCCTTTGCAAAGCCCTCACATCCATGATCGCCTGTGAATTCTCATAAAAATCCGACAGGCTCGCTGAGATGAAGTAAGCCACATGGCTCCACGGTTCCCAAGCGCTGGTGCCAGGGCTGACTGAGATGCTCCTCCCCACTGCGCTCGGCATCCTTTCCTGCCTCCCTTTGTGAGATTTGTCCACAGACTGGCTGTGGAGGGCTAGTCCATCGTCTCTTCCTGGTGGTCTGGGGAAAACTGCTACCCACCAAAGTACTCCCTCATCTCACAATTCAGACAGATGCCTGTGGGTCCCAAATCCCCTTCCTGGGGCGCTGGCATAGATTCTGCTTGTCATGTAGGACAATCTATGTGGGAATCACGGAGCTTTCTAAGAAGGGTGTCCTGGCCAGCGAGAAGCTTGCAATCTGTTGGAGAAACAAGACCTCAGTGCCTTAGAAATTGTATATATGGAGCTGTAAAGTGCTGTGGCTGGAAAAAACCTGAACATCTTCTGGTTGCTCAAGATAACGGCTGCAATTACCAGGTCATACTTAATTAGTTACTGAGTACGTCATCCTGACGATGTATGGCTAGGAATCTGTGCTCAGCCTCATGGTGAGTTTCCTTGAAACCTCAGTAGTAGGGGAACCCGTAGTTGAGAAGCTTTTCGGAAAAATAGGGCTGAGGACTGAGGTCGTAAATGAACCCATGAAGCACTATACATCTATATATTTTTTAACCTTCAGTACAATAAAACAAAGGCAGCATACTAAATAAAGGCAAAAGCATTGGCCTCTTACACATCATATGTTTGTAATAGCAGGAAGTTTATAATTAATTTCCATTTACCATTCCTTCCTCCCTAGAATCTTTAGATATCTCTTCCTCACAATTTCAGCAAGATGTTTATAAATTCACTTGGCTTGCATTCAGAGAACATGTTTAAAGGGGATAATATTTTTGAAGTATTTTCATATCCAGTAACTCTTCATGCCCTGGGCTCCCCACCTGTGTTGGACAGAGTTCTTACCAGGAGAAAACAATATCGGTACTAGTTAGTTTAATCAGAAAGGGGGTTTAAAAATCATATTTGTTTGCTTACAGGATCTCCTGGGAAACCAGGGAATGATCTTGGCTACCACTCAGCCAGGAAAATTGCCCAAGCACACACAGGACTGTTCAAATAAAATACCACAGCCCCTGCCACCCCCTGCTTGACACCTATGACACCGGGCTCTCAAAATCTCATTTCAGCTGCTGAGAAGAGTCAGTTGCTTCTGCAATCAGACTTCTGGAAGATTCCATGTCCTGCTGTGTGGCCAGAGTCACTGTTGCTCACTTCATTTTCCAAGTCGGTGCGTCAGCTTGGCAGATGCTAGGTGGTACGTAGAACTCTCTCTGGAAATGTAGTGTCTAGCCCCCAGTCTCTGCATGTCTAGTGAGAAGGGAGTTAGCTTTCAGGGGGCCAGCTTACGGATTGGCCAACCCCCCCATGGTAGCAATAGTTTTCAGTGCTTCAGGCAGAAGGCAGATATTAGCTAGAACACCATGTCATTACTCAGCTCTGACTTTTCAAATTAAATGCTTTTTTGAGTCTCTAACAGGACAGTGGTCTTAAGAGCCAGGGTTTGTAGGGAGAGAAAGCTTCTTATAAATTCTTGAAGCTCCCATGAACATGTTCGGGGCCAACAGGAACATCAATGCTACAATAACACATGGGTTAGAGAAACTCAGGGTATAATACAATAATAGACCCTGCTACACAGGAAAAGGAAGCACAAAGCTCACCCCTTCCACTCTGGTGGGCTGTAGAAGAAGAGAGAAAGATCAGGACAAACTGGTCAAATGCAGAATCTTCATCTTGCCCACCTTGTGGACACAACTTGGTGGGGTTGGGGTGCTAGAAACATTGCTATACTCCTCAAATATCAAAAATTCCTAGCTCACTTCCTGCGTGTTATCCTGGGAGGCTATGGGCCTTGGGAGAAGACAGGTGACAATTCATCACCTTAACTGACCTGCAGTGGGAACAATCAGAGGGCGGGTGCCTGGGCAGGGGCTCAAGCTCTTGCATCTGGTGGCTCTGTTGCCCCCTTAGCTTTCAGTTCTCTGCTACATGCCCTCTATATGACCAGCCAAAACAAGCAAGTAAAAAGAGGAAGGGAAGTCCATGGAGGATGGCACAGGAGACTACAGGGGTTTGGCCAGCAAGCAGTGTGTACCACTTCCATCCACATCTTTGACCAGAACTAAATCACATGACTCCCCTAATTGTAGGGGAGTCTGGACAATGTAGTTTGGCTCTGTACCTAGAAGGAAAAGGAATGCATAACAGGGTTTCTGTCCCATACCAGGGACGTTGTGTGCTTGGTGAGAGGACACAGTGGCAGCACAGGGTGGTGGAGTTCTAAGAGATGTCATGTGCAGGCACTCCATGGCCAAGTGGAAATGGTGGAATCCAGAGCTCAGCCCTGGGTGCCACAGGATGTCTTGTGGTCAAGTGCAGTGAAAGGCTGTCTGTCTGATGGACAGCAGCCCCAGGTGGAAACCTGACCAGCCAGGCTGTGGTAGAGGGGGGTGAGGACTCAGCCTGAGTCTGAGGCCCCCTCTCTCCTGCTGCCATGAGGCCATGTGCACCCACCACATGCCCAGGTTCCATCTTGGTGTGAGGGAATGGTCTGCTGTCTTTCACCCCTCCTCTCCCGCCCTCTTTTGGTTCTACTTCTTTTAGGACTCGGGCAAGGACCGTTGCTTAGGAAAAATGGTAGAGCCTTTCTATGTAATTGACAGGCAGTGTGCCCTCTGTTGGGCATTGCTTTTGCTTCTCTGGTTAGTGTTGAATCACCGTTGATGCAATTGGTGTGATAGGTGTCCACACCCTGGCATGTGTGCGTGCTTTTGGGGGCCTCTCTGCAGGGCCTTTCCTGAGATGGGAAACCCAGCTCTGGCACAACCTCCTTCACTCCTCTCCTCCTTCAGCTCCCACAGCTATGCTTTCCTCCACTCCCCCCAATGGTCTCTTGTTGCTGGCATCCCACCTTGTGGGGGCCAGGCTCATGGGTGGGGTATCAGCAAGACAGCTCAAGCTGAGCCATCTTTTGGAGTATTGCTTGACCACAGAATACTCATATATTTTTGATGCTCAGATGACAGGAGTGTGGGCTGTTTGGCTGTCACACTCTTCCTTTCTGTTTTCTCTGGCTCAGGGAGGTGTAAGGGAGGTGAACAATCCTAAGGAGATGTACAACCAAGGGATTAGAGGCCAATTTCCTCTTTTGTTGGCACCTAAATCCCTAGGAGAGCCCCTCACCCACTTGGATTAGGGGACAGGGGAGGGAAACTCCCCCCAGGATGGGGGAGGGGGAGATTCCTCCAGAGACCAGTGGTACATGTCTATCTCCTCCCTAGTCCTGGTCTTGGGCTTATATAGACTTTACACACACACACACACACACACACACACACACACACACACATTTATTTATTTATTATAAGAGATTGGCTTATATGATTATAGAGGCTGGCAAGTCCAAAACCTACAGGAGTGGGCTGACAGGCTAGAGACCCAAGAAAGAGTTGATACTGCAGTTCAAGTCTGAAGGTCATCTGCTTCAGAATTCCCTCTTGCTCAGGGAACATCATTCTTTTGTTCTATTCAGGTCTTCAACTGATTGGCTGAGGCCCACCCACTTTAAGGAGGGCAATCTGCCTTACTCAAATTTCACTGATTTAAATGTAAATCTCATCCAAAACCACCTCACAGAAACATCCAGAATAATGTTTGACCAAATATCTGGGCACTGTGGCCCGGCCATATTGACACATAAAATTAACCATCACAGTTGGGGTAATTAGGTGGGTTTGCTCCATTTAATTACCTCTGAAGAGGCTGTCTGTTCCCAATTGCTAGCCACTCTTTTGAAAGCCCTTGGTGACTTTTCAGAATGTGGGACCCTTAACACCCCTCATCCCCAGCTCTTGCCCACAGTTACAAATTTGGGGGCAACAAAACAAGTTAAAGTGAAAATGAAACTAACACCCTTCCTATATGATTGACATATTCCCTCTTTCTCTGTCTCTCCCCTCTTGATAACATCTATATCTCTGTCTGTCTATATCTACTTTTTGTTTAATAGCTTTATTAAATATAATTCACATGCCATACAATTCACCCACTTGAAGTATATATTCACAGTTATGTGCAACCATCACCACAGTCAATTTTAGAACACTTTCGTTATCTCAAAAAGAAACCCACACTCTGTCACTCTCCTATCCCTCATCTCCGTTATCTACTCTAAGCAACCACTAATCTACTTTATATCTTGATAGATTTCCCTGTTCTGGACTTTCACATGAATGGTGTTTTATGACTGGCTTCCTTCAGTTAGCATGATGTTTTCGAGGTTCATCCATGTTGTACCGTATGTCAATATTTCATTCAGTTTTATGGCTGAATAATATTCTATTGTATGACTATACCATTTTTTATTCATTCATTTGTCAGCTGGTGGACATTTAAGCTGTTTCCACTTTTTGGGTGTCATGAATACTGCTACTATGAACATTTGTATGCAAATTTTTGTGTGGACATATGTTTTCTTTCTCTCAGATATATACCTAGGAGTGGAATTGCTGTGTCCTATGGTAACTCTGTATTTAATCATCTGAGGAACTGCCTGTCTGTTTCTGAAGTGGCTGCATCATTTTACATTCCCCCTAGCAGTGTATGAGGATTCACTTTTCTCTACATCCTTGACAATGATTGTTGTTATCTGACTTTTTGTTTCTAGCCATCCTAATGGGTATGAAGTGGTATCTCACTGTGGTTTTGATTTGCATTTCCATGATGACTAATGATTATATTTTCATGTTTATTACTGATAAAATCTGGGTTGGGGTATTTGGCTGCAGCCAAATTCTACTCAGCTCTGGTAGAAAAGTCAAGTGTACAGGTAGTGCCTGCAGTTGAAATTCAGGTTCAAGTGTCAGAGACAACTTTTCCCTTCATTGTCTTTCCCATAGCCATAATTCGTCTAGAACCTTGACTCACCTGGCTAGGTGGAGCTGGAATCCCCCAAATTTGCAGTGGGCCAGCGAACCAGCTCTTTCCTCTGGTTCTCTCTTTCACCTGCTTTAGGCTTTTTCTTCTCCTGCACCCCAGCCTGGCCTTTCTAGATCTGCTTCGATGCCTCAGGATGGCCAGAGGCCACTGGCTGATGTCAGAATGGCTGAGAAGAGTTCAGGCATTTGATTCCACTGTGTTAGGCTATGAAGGTCATTCCAGCAAGGTCTGAGTGTGCGTGTAAACAGATTATATGTGATAATGTATGCTGCAGCAAATCTAAGGGTTCTTTTCTTATATATACCCCCTTACTGCCTTCTGAGAAACATGAGTGCGCTAACTGGAAGTTTTTTTGTTTACTGAGTGCAAAGTTATCATGCTGTATGTAATGGCTTCCATAGGCTTGAATACAGTATTGATTTGGGTGTGTGAGTTTAAAGGCAGAAACCAGAAAATTGTAAATTGCCCTCCTTAATAAGAAAGAAGTGGCAAATTTAGTGGTCTCGGGAAAAATCTAGGACTGAGAGGGAGTAATAGAGGAGATTTAGAGCAGAGTTTGCCACACTTTTTCTTAAAGGCCAGATAGTAAATATTTTAGACTTTGTGGTCCATTCAGTTTGTCCTGGCTACTCAGCTCTGTAGTTGTAGCACAACAGCAAGTCCTAGATGAAACCTAAATGGGTGGGCTGTTCCAATAAAGCAGGTGGCTGTAGTTTGGTGACCCCTGGGAAGGTTGAAGGGATAGGATGAGAGAGAGAGAGAGAAAGAGAGAGAGAGAGAGGGAAACTGAGACTTCGTGACTAGCAGCTGAAATGTGACACTTGGGAAACGAGACATAATTAACAGAAAATTTCCAACTGTGGCTTCACTCACCCCACCTTTGGTGTGGACAGATCCTTTATGATAAATGCAAGAAAGTGCTGAGTATTGCCTCATGGCTGGTGAGGGGTGAACACAGAAGCTGTATCTGGGGCAGCCAACATAAGGGTCACTAGCAGAAAGTGGTGCCCAGCCCAGCTTTTGGTGCCCGGGAAACTCTTAGTATAATGTTCAGATGACTCTGATCGGAACCAACACTGTGATCCAAATGGCAGAAGTCTGACTCTGTCTCTGGAAGACCCTGTTGTTGGTGGAGAAGTTGTTTGATTTACAAGCCCCCCTCATCTGCCAGTTGCCAAACCCCATCGGGGACACCCTTTCAGATGAAAACTCTGCTTTCCCCATCAGCACTAACTTCGTCACACGTTAGTACACGATTGCTTAGTAAGTATTGGAGAGATGAGAAATGGGGAAGAAGAGGCAAGACTGAGGCAGATGGCCTCTGGAGTGGGAGGCCTAGGTGCCCTGGGAGGGAAGGCCACCCAATGAATGGCAGTGTGGCCTAACCACACCTCACCTTGTTGATGAGCATGGATTGCTTATTGGGACAATGTGGGTGTCAGACACTGGCACACTTTTCTATCATAGTTTCAGGTTAATTTATTTAGAAATCTGTTCTTGGAGAAATAGATCTACATTTTTTTCCCTTATAGAAATAGAAGTTATGTCACCTTTTTTCTATGGAGTAGCTTTATTTGGCTGCCATAATGTCCTACTTTTCTAGTCATGAGACTGTTGAGTTGGTTGTTAAGAAAACAGTACAAAGACCACATCAGTCATTTTTAAAGCTAGTTATTTTGGTCGTGAAGACATAGCCAGGATCTTTGGTCTATTTTGTAGTCTTTGGCAAATTATCTCGAGACAATCTTTTCGTAATATTTTATGTTTTGGATAAATATAAATATTTTGTTTCCTAAACAACTGATTGCATCACCAGGATATGGAGCTCTTCTTAGAATGTGAGAGGTAGCAGGTGTACTGGTTGTCTGGTTACTAAAACATTGCTACAAATTCTCCTTCATTTAAAGTGAGCTTTCCAGGAAAAACATTTGAGGCAAACATGATATGAAGGGTAATATCTTTATTACTCAAAGAGCTCATGCAAATTCTGAAGAACATTAAGACCCCAACAGAGGCATGGAGACAGAACAACTCACAAAAGAGAAATCAGAAAGATGCAATTAACACAACCCCAGCACCAGCTAAAAAATTAATGCTAACTCCCTGTGGTTAGTCTCATATGGTGTAAACTGGTACTCCTTTTTGGAAAGAAACCTGGCAAAACGTTTCAAGATTCATAAACATGATCATGTCCATGATCCAGAAATCTCACTTCTGGAAATCTTTCCTAAGGAAAGATCCCAGATAAGAAAAAGCACTATGCATTTGAGTGCACTGTATAAGCAAACGACAAGTTCAACATTAGTGAAATGATTTAGTATATTATCTGACTGATGAACGAATATGCAAGCCATCCAAGAGTCAATTATGAAGACTTTGATAACGTGAAAAGTAAAATGGGCAGAATTTAAACGGTATGTACCACAAAATACATGCATCACTCCAAAGACTAGAGAGAATATACAAAAATAGTATTCCTTTCCAGTCTTTGGAATGATGTGGAATTAAGAGTAACTTTTTTAAAAAAGAGCTTTTCATTATAAAAAATTTCAAACACACACGGAGGGAGAGAAGGTAAAAAAACTCTCATAAACCCATCACCTAGGTTTCACAATTAGTACCCTTTTGCAATATTTCCTTCATATAAATTTAAAAATCTGTAATAGATAATAATTTTTAAAAAATGCATAACCCACATGTCGTCATCACAACCAGAGAAGTAAATAATTTCTTTCATGTGTGTGTCTTTTTAAAAAATTGGACATAATTTTAGACTTAAAGAAAAGTTGGAAGAATAGTAGAAAGAATTTCTGCATACTCTTATTCTAGAATCTCCAAATGTTAATGATATATCTCAGTTGCTCTATTCATCTTCCCCTCTCCATAACCACACACACATTATTATTATTTTTAAACCATTTGTCTTAGTCTGTTCCAGCTGCTATACCTAAAATACCATACCGAGTGGCTTAAATAACAATTATTTGTCATAGCTCTGGATGCTACGAAGTCCAAGAACAAGGCCCTGGCAAATTCAGTGTCTGGCAAGAGTCTACTTCCCGGTTCATAGAATGACATGTTCTTGCTGTGCCCTCACATGTGGAAGGGGCAAGGGAGCTCCCTGGGGTGTCTTTTATAAGAAAACTAATCTCATTCATGAGGGCTTCACTCTCATGATGTAATCACCCCCAAAGGCCTCACTTCTAAATACCATCACATTGGGAATGAGGTTTTAACATATGAATTTTGGGGGCACAAACCTTCACTCCATAGCACCATGTGAGAATAAGTTGCAGACATGATGCCCTTTTATCCCTAAATACCATAGACTGTATTTCCTAAAAACAAAGACAAGTTCATGCATAACTGGAATCCAATGATTACAACCAGGAAATAAACATACAGTCGTGGGCATGTGACCTTTGCAATGATTGTCATGTGATAACTTTTCTAATTTCAAAATTTCTTCTACATCTGTTAGTTGGCTTTCTGTTGTAGGGAAGAGCTTTCCCTTCCTGTTGATTGATTGTTTGATTGACATCAGCATGAACTCATAGATTCTTAATTTATTCAAAAAGTTATTTTCCATTATACTATTATTTATTTTGATGTTCTAATTGTCCCAGATTTGGCCACTGAGAGCCCTTCATGCTGAATTCTGTGTCCTTTTGACATGTCTCCATAATATTTTGAGACTTTCTAACTTTCCAGCACAGCAAGATATTCCAGTTTCATCTTGTACTTTCTGTACTCCAGTCCTGGAATCAGCCATTTTACCAAGGAGAGCCAGCTTCTTCTATTAGAGATGGTATTTAGAAACCAAGAGCTGAGCGCAAGGTGAGCTCAGTTTTTTGAGTGTATCATTGCTTCTTGGCTCTCCAGTACACCATGCTAAGAAATATATGTATGTACAGACACCCACATCCACAATAAACCCCCCTGCCCCACGCATATCTATATATCTTCCTAGCTGTTGTACACACACACACACACACACACACACACACACAATATACATAAAATTTTCATAAATTTACACTGAAGCCTCTAATTCCAATCCAACAACACAGATTTTACTTATCCTTTTCACTTCCCATATTTGTAACTCCTGTATTTAATAATAGATTTAGCTCTCATTATCCACAATATATTTGTTCATTTATCCAACCAAGTAATTTGAAGTTTGAACATTTTCTGTCCTCTAATTACGTGGAGAGTATGAGTTTTGTATAGTTTTACCCTTCCTTCCTCCCTCCCTCCCTTCCTTCCTCCCTTCCTTCCTTCCTTCCTTCCAGAGGTTATGTGGGAAGATTTGGGTTTAGTCATTACCATCATCTTGGTTACCAAGATGTATGATGAATTTAACATTATCTAATATCCTGTCTGTGTCCAATTCTTCCTGATTTTCTATAAAGTTTCTTTTTACAGTTAGTTTGTTCTAATCAGGATCCCAACAAATTTCACACTTTTCATTTGGTGATAAGTCTCTTAAAGCTATTTAATAGCTATAATAGCACACCTTTTTCATGTCATTTATTTCTGGAAGAACTGATCATCGATCCTGTGGATCTTTCACACTTTGGGTTTGGCTGATTTTCTCCTAAAAGTGTCATTGATTGTGCCAGATTTCCTTTAACCAGCAATTAGACCCAGTTACTTGCTCATGTTCAGGTTCAGTTTTGTTTCGTTTTGAAAGGAAACCTTACTGGATGGTGTTGTGTTCTTCCTAGTGCATCATACCATAAGGAGCATGGTGCCTGGTGAAACCACTCTGAGTGATTATTAATCAGTGTCCACTGACAGGTAATGTCAGTTGCTGTTATTATGAAGTCCCTGTCAACATTTCACCTAATGGACCTTCAGCCATTGATGAATATTGTCTAGATCCATTGTCTTGAGATGGCAAAACTGTGATTTTCAAATTCCCTGGGAATGGTCTTTTATCTGTTCCCACATTTTATGTAATGTTATAATATACTTGTAATTAAAAATATAAATACATAAGAATGAAAGTTTATATCAGTATCAGTAGTAAGCTGAGGCCAAATGGCATTATCCACACGAAAGATTTGCAACCTAGTTTCCCAGATAGCCTCGTTACCATGCCTCTTGAGAGGGCACTGAAGTTTCCAAAGGCTGAGAGGTTTATTTTGGGAATATGTGTGCCCAGTTAAATCCCTTCATAGAAAAGAAGGGAATTAAAATGCACACACTCTATCACTCAACAATTCTACGTTGGTATTAGCCCCAGCGAAATAATTATCTTTCTCAGGGTAATGGCTTTTATAACCTTAAGACAGAAGTGATTTGGTGTGCCAGTTTAAAGGTAGAAACCAGGGGAGATGTACCAGGAATCTCATTATAGCAACATTTGCAATAATAAAGTGTAACAACCTAAGTGCGAATGGAGGAAGGAATAAATTAAAGGTAACCCATGCAAACATAAGAATAAGTTACAGCAGGCAGAAGGCATTTGAGCTATCTGAATCAATAGGGATAAATCTCAAAAACTTAATGTCGAGTGAAAAAAAGCCAAGGTACAGAAAAATCCATTTTTTGTCAGTTATGAAAATAGAAACACACCAAATGATATTATTTATTTTTTTATGGATAGATATGTATCTGCGTATATAAGACTATAAAACATGGGTTGAAGGCGATGTGAAACTCATAATAGAGGTAGCCACTGGGTTGAGGGGAGGGTAAAGGACCTTAAATTTAGCTGACGTGTTCTAACGCTGGTTTAAAAAAAGAATATAACACTTGTGTGATTTTTTTAAAAAAGCATATAAGCACAGAAAAAGATGAAGAGGAAATATACCAAAATATCACAATGTTTAATTGTCTGAGATATGAGTCATTGGTTTTTTTCCCCATTGTATTTTTCTGTATTTTTTTAATTTCCAAAAATTATGAAAGAAGGGCAGAACGTTGCTCAGCAGCAGCAATAACTCATCCAAAAAGACACGCGTGGCAGGTTCCTGGAGGAACAACTCTCACTGCGGCGTGATGGCTCTGTCTGGACTGGCAGGTCTCAATGGGGCGGGTACCAGTCCAGGAAGGTGGTGTCTCCCAGGGATCTGATAGGACCTTGCAAGGCCATCTGGAAGCCACGTCTCCTGATACAAACCTGTCTTCCTTTTCCCAGTGGCAAAACCCTGGGCCCTCTGGCTTCTTTCTTCTTCTCCCTCCCTCCCCACAGGCAGACAGTCCCCGGGTGCTGAAGTCCCACTTTCCTCACCATTGCCCCCCACGCCCCTACCACTGTTCCTCTCTCTCTCCAGTCCCTGTTATGTAAGATTCCAGACTGGCCTTCTTAAATCCCGCAGCACATCTGTCTCTCCCAGGTGTAAAGATTCTCGGCAGCCCCTTATTGAGGGTGGGACAAAATCTAAATAGCTTAGCCTAACATTTGTGGTCCTCTCTTCAATCTGAGTCTGGCCTTCATGCCTTTGTTCCCTCTGCATCCTTCTCCTTCCCTTCCTCTACCCGCTCCTTGACTCCATTCTGTGAACAAGAACCTCTCACTAGAGCCAAATAGCCCACACCGTGTTTCTCAAACCTATGACATACCTTCCTGTCGCTGGCCTGGAATGTCCTCCCCTCCTGCCTGTCTCTCATAGGCTCCTCTGTGAGCCTCCCCTGCTCTCAGTAATCTGTCTCCCCTCTGAGTTCCCTCATCATGTATTATCCATGCCCCACACATTTCTTCCATACCTATTATAAAATAATAATAAAGTAATAGCTACTGCTTATTGAGTACCTCCATGTCAGGTGCAGACAGAGTTATTAATCAGAGCCATTAGTTTGGTGGAGGGCCAGAGAGATGAGAGGCCAGGAAAAGGTTGGCAGGGTCCCAGCCATCAGGCCGTGGCTGAAGATGGGTTTTCTCAGTCTAGAGAATTCCTTGGGCACAAGAGAGTCAAACACAAGAGGGCCTACTTGAGGTCATTTGGGGAGCTGAGATGGTCAATATGGGAAGGGGTCATTTTCCGATGTCTAGAAGGGGCCAGGTTTGGGATATGCCCAGTGGCTGTCATAACTGCCCCCCTTGAGGACCACTTCCATGCTGACCCACAGAGGGTCTAGGACCCCAGTCACAGGGAGAAGGGAGCAGATGCCAGCATCACCTCAACTCTCTTCCCTTGGCTCCACTCCCCTGCCTGCAGGGCAGGCTCTAAAAGGCAAAGAGCCCTGGAGCACGGCTGCCTCACTGTGGCCCCTCCTGCCCCAGCTCAGGGTCTGCCTATCCCTGCAGCTTCCTGTTCTGCAGGCACACTGCTCCTTAGCCTATTGTTCCAAGCTAGGACGGTGAGTTCCCCAGCTGTCCAGGCTCCGAGATTCTCTTCCTACAGCCTACAGCCCATGTTCTGCCTCCAGCCTCTAGTGATCTCTAGTCCTTTTCTCAAAATGGTCACTGTGTTTCTTGTCTCAGGGCCCCAGATTCTCAGCAGCTTGAAGGGATAGGGTGGAGGCACGGGCCCTGGGCTGGAGACCTGAACAAACTCTTATTTAGGGCTTTGCCTATGTGTCCAGGTGGCCTATATGTCCTTCAAGACAGGGCCCTGAGTCCTCATCCCCAAACATCCTCAGAGAACAAAGCAACAGCCTAATTCCCCAGTAGAGCCAGAGGAAGTTTTCCCTGCATAAGCCAAGGGCCAAAACCAGAGACGTTCAAGGAGGCCGTAGGGGCATGTCTTGGAGGCAGAGGACGCCTAAAGTTCAGGCTCCTGGCCTCAGTGTGGATGTGGCCCCTTTCAAATGCCCAGCCTCCTGCCAGCTGCCGGTGGCATCTGTCACTTACCAGGAAGCTTTGGGAGAGGTAGTGCATTTGTGGGAGTGCACGGAATGCCATCAGCTTCTGGAATGGATAACGTGGAGTTTGCACATGGCCGTTTTATTTCTACTCCACGTTTCTGGAGAAAGCCTAAGCCTAATGGCTTCGAGTGCTCCTCTCTGCTCGTGAAATTTAAAAGGGGGAACAAGAGCGCACATAATTATAATCCCACAGCAGGGCAATTGGCTTGCCTCTGACTATTAGGTCCCATTAAAGATGTAATATCTGTGGTGTCTCAGGAGAAATTCCTACTTATTTATGCTTAGTATTAGGGCAAATATTAGTTAGCATCAAAACAGGATGCAGTTAAGTCTAATCTGATGTCACCAGCAGAGCTCGCCTTATAAACAAAATAAGTGGCAGTTACTTTAAAGCTGAACTAATAATTTTTTCAAGTGATTCCATTTGGTGTTCATCAGAAATGTTTTCACCGAAGGAAGGTGTGTTCCAGGCAAATGTGCAGGGTGTGCTTTTTAATCACACTTTATTTAAATGTACAAATGAAGGCGGCAGGGCTGGCTTCTCTCTCCTTCTGCCTAGGTTTTCCTTTGGGACAGTAATTAGGAAATATGACCCAATTTAGGAAATGAGCATTGCTGCTTTTATGGGGATTTTAAACCAAATGACTCTGCTCCTGTAACTGAAGGAGCTGCTCCCCCCGGAAGGCCAGTAGGCTGTTCCAGGCTACCTGCACTTCAGACCTTTTGGAAAATTGTTCCTTGTTCCTTAGCCTCCTGCAAAGACCTTTTGTGAGAGAAAGGAGGGAAGGCCTGGGAGAGAGCCTGGGGGCAGGACCCCGGGTGAGGAGCAGGTCCAGCACTCAGCCTGGCTGCACGTGACCAGGCTGGCTCTCCAGGTGGCAGTTTGGGGGCAAATCCCCTCCCTTCCCTTCTGCAGTGTGGTCTTCCTGACAGCCAATGACTACACTCTCTAGTTTATTTCAGTCTTTAGCACCTGGACCTTCAGCACGTTCTCCCGAAGCAGAGGGTCCTTAGCCCAGAACTTCCTCAAGTTGCTAGTGCTGCCGCCACCCAGGACTCTCTGCCTTTTTGAATGTGCCCCTGTAGTCTGAGCACACAGCCCCCAGAGAGACGGGCCTGTGGGGCTCCCAGAGGGCTGCACCCAGGCCCCAGGTGGTAGATGGGACCATCCAACCCTCTGTCCTTCTGAGAGGGGCAGCTGCTGTGACTGTGGTCCCACTCATGGGCATTTTCTCTGCAGTAGAGAGATGGCCCCAGCCCCTACACTGGCAGGCACTTGGGGGCTCTTGGGGGCCATGCACAGAGCCATGCATCTAAGTCTATGTGAGCTGAGCACCCATCTCCCATTGGACCCTGGTTCCCAGCACTGGCCAGGGCTGGCCCAGGCCACAAGAAAATCTACAAGGACTTCAGATTCACTTCCCCTCCCAGGCCCCATCCTCTCTCCACGTACCTCCGTCCCAGTACGCAAACACTGGGCACTCTCCATGGATCAGGCCTGGTGAGGCCCAGTCGCAGACTCAGAGAAGAATGAAGCCCAGATTCTGCCTACACAGAACCTGCACTTCTAGTTGAGAGAGATGGTAACAGATAATTAACCTAAGACCACCAGGCTGAGATGAGTGCCGCGTGGTAGGTAGATGGTAGTCCAGGGAGGCATCATATCCACTTGGGAAGATGAGTTAAACCTTCAGGAAGGAGGCCGCATTTGAGACCTTAAAGGTCGGACACAATCCCCTACGAGGAGTTGGCTTCCGGGGACGATATTCCAAGCAGAGGGAGCTGTTGGAGGAAAGGCATGGAGCTGGGAAGTGAGGGGCACTTGGACAATGCCAGGTTGGTGGCTAAATTAGTTACATTTCTTTTATTCAAGCAGCAGAGACCCAGTCTGGTTGTGGAGGCTACTGACACAGATTAGCATACCAGCCATCGTGGGCAAGGGGTTGGGGTACAGTAACGTAGGTGTCAGGGTGGGACAGAGGTCTGGGGCAGAGGTCAGACCCTCCGGGGCACTGCTGGGAGTGCCTCTGACCTGTCAGGGGACCAGTCGTGAGCACATTAGCGTGTCAAGTCCCTCCCCTGCCAAACCCACCAATGGCTCCTCATTGTGCTCAGGAAAAGTCCAAAGGCCTCTGCTTAGCACACCCTGAAAGTCCCTGAGCTGCCCTTCTTCCCTTCCACCTGCTATTACCCTTTAGAAATTATTTCATCTGACTCTAGCAGATGCTTCTTGGGGGTTGAGGTAGACAGGCCGACCGAGCTCCCTACAACTGCCCCCCTCTCCAGGAGCACAGAGCTGATACCCCAGGGCAACCCTGCCTCCGAGGTCCATGGGTAGGAACCTGACTGAATGTGCCCAATCACACCTGTTCTAGGAACTCGGAGAAGGGCAGAGGCTGGCGCTAGTCCCACCGCAGGGCTGGGCAGGGAGGGCAAGGTCTGGCTGAGGTCACAGATGCTGTTACTGTACAGTTTCCAGCTTCCTGCTTCTTGGTTGTTCACATCTTTCTCAGATTCCCTGAAATACGTGTGCAGATATAGATACAGATTACTTGAAAATAAGTATTTAAATGCTAATCACTTCACCCTAAATGCTCTGCAAGGTATCTTCTAAGAAGGAGCCTAGGACAGTCTCGGGGAGTGGAGAAGGCTGGGGCTGGTGTACAGGCCTGAGCCATGGCTGCCCTGGGCCAGTCGCTGAGCCCCTGCTTACCTGCCTGGGAAGTGGGCTCCCTACGTCTCCCCTGACCCACAGAGTGTCACGGGACTCCATTGTTAATCTCACTAATCCACAGGAGCTGGTCACACCAGGGCCACTGGCTGCCAGGTCCAAGCCCCACCAACTTTCTTCTGCAGCCCAGAGGTGGGTGGCAGGATGTCACCAAGAGGGCAAGGTCTAGTACTAACAGAGAAAGGGGGCAGCCTCGTCAGGTTAACAAATATGCCCAGAAAAAAAGCTGGTAAGAAGTTCTATATACGGCACACATGATTGGAAACATTTTGCATGCCACGCTGGCTGGGTTGGTAGAAATAGAATGTAATGAAAGAGCAGAAATCAGTGGATCTTCACCAACACATCACAGTCAGCAGGAAGAATGTGTCTTGGTCAGCAAGACAGCAGGAGATGCAGGGCTGATAAAGAGGAAGGGACTCTACATAGCGGATGCTCTCCCAACCTCCAGAGGGAGGCCCGGACGGAGCTGGGGAGAAGTTACGTAGGTGGCAGCGATGGGCTCCCTTGGGGAGGGCTGGGGCTGTGCACTGAGGTGACACTGAGCCTGCCCTGAACAAGGTCCTGGCTGCGCCTGGCCACCGCGTGTGTGTCAGTCGGCAGTGCGAGCGCGCGCTGCATGGAGGGAGCAGTGGCCGGAGCTGGCAGCGCTCCTTTCCTGTGGCTGCTCTGCGCTTGCTGCCACGCCGGCGACAAGGCAGGCTGCTGCCTCGACTGCTTCGCTCTGACCCTCACAGCGCAGAGCCTTTCCCCAGAAAGAGAGCAGGATACAGAAGAAGCCCCCCAGGGTCAGGTCACATCACTCTCTTTACCCTTTGCCTTAAAACATTTGAGGGTCCCACCATCCACCTGACAACTATTTTAAGAGCCATGGGGTGTTATCAGAGAGCAACGTAACATAGCAGGCTGCCTGGAATTTTTCCCTGGAGTCTATCTGGGAGCCGACCTAGGAAGCATTCCAACGGGCTGCCTCCCTGGGAGAAGGTCATAGCCCACAGGCAACAGCTTTAGGTCTGCTGGCAAAGCTCTTTGCCTAGAAGAATGGAAGCGTTACATTTTCAAAGTAATATTTCATTGGTCACCTAATCTTATGCCTGGAAGGGCCTCCTTTTAGAAATCACCTAATCATAACGGGGCTCAGAGAGGGACATCGACCTGCTTGGAGCTACCCAGCAGGCAGTGGGGACTGGGATTCTGATCTGCGGCTGCTGTACCATGGAGGCAGGCATAAGTGAAAACAGATGGCCGGGTGCCTCAGGGGAGGGCTGAGGACCGATGACCTCACGCTTCACCCCAGACCGCAGGATGCTGCTGAAGACTCCAGAAGCTAACACTATGGGATAGGAAATCTTGACCCACTGAGCTTCTGGTCACGGCCTCCTCGCTCTGATGGGGATGGGTGAGTATATGGGAGCTGCAGCCCATCCCTAGGCTGGCTGAACCCCACTCCCATAATATTGGCCAGAGTCGGTCTCATGCACCAGTCCCTCTGCCCACCTGACACCCTTTCTTACTGCCAGACAGCAAAGCTTGTTGCTTTTCAGGTTCCAGAGCTGTGTGTGTGTATGGGGGCAGGATAATGGCATGACTCTTAGCGTGGGTTATAGCATCACATAGACCTGGGTTCAGATCCGGGCCGCACTGTGTAGCTCTGTTTGACTTAGACAACCACCAGAAGCCCTAACCCTTGGTTCCCCTGTGTGGAAATGGTGATCGTTATAGTACATTCCACACAGGGCTGTCGTGGGGACTAAGTGGGGTGATGAATGTGCAGCCCGGGGCACAGTGCCTGCTACACAGTATGGAACCCAGTGACTGCGGTAGTTTCCACCACTGCCTTCAGACCCTCACAGTCTTGTGGAGAAGGGCACAGAGGCTTTAGGAGTCCAGAGGACCTGAGGTTGTGTCCCAGCTCTTCCAACATGTTAGCCATGTCCTTGCGCAAGTCACTCCCCCTCCAAGCCTCAACTTGCCAACGCGTACTGTCATTTAATAGTTGCACAACAGATACCTTCCCTGCTACTTAGGAGATTCTGCTACTTAAGAGAAAATTTGAGGGTCGGTGTGAATATAGTTTAAAACACCTCTTTTATCTTTGATTTTGTGACACTTGATGCCAATGTTAATATTTGGTAAGGTTTGGCTGACTGAAATCAAAATGATAAATTGACAGCATTTGCCACGTGTATTTGAAGATACTCATTCAAGCTCATCCATGAAGCTTTCTAAATTCAGATTCATTATGATATGTTCAGGTGTATTTATTTGTTTGTTTGCTTATTTTTGGTTCCTGAGACATGTAATAAAGTAGGAGTTTAAGTACCATAAAGAAGACTTGGCATAAGGTTGTGGTAATCTTTTTGCAATATATACATGTGTCAAACTACCATGTTGTACACCTTAAACTTACACAATGTTATATGTCAAGTATATACCAGATAAAGCTGGAAAAATCAAGTAGGAATTTTATACTAAGACAGAGTAGATACTGTTAAAGTGTTTTCCGTGGGAAGTAACACGGGCCATTTTATGTTTTTGGTGTGTTTTTATGTCACTGTGGTTGCTGGGTGGGGAAGAGATGGAGCTGGGAGGCCAGTTGAGGGTATTGAAATAGTCCCAGCAAGAGGCGGTGGTGACTTGGACCAGGTTGGTCACAGTGGAGGAGAGCAGTGATGGCTGCGGGATTTGTTGTGATGCTTGGACATGGTATGCCAAGGAGCGGGAATCAATATGTGCACCTCCCATGTTAAGCGATGGAGAAACTGAGTGGGTGAGCGAGACCAAGAGACAGTCTGTAGGGAAGGGCGAGCCAGGAGTTCTGTTTCCATCCTGGTGAATTTCAGATGCCAGCTGGAAATGCAAATGGAGAGGCCAGGAAGGCAGTCGGATAGGGGGAGTCTGCAGGTTGGGAGGGAGACTTGGTTGGAGAGTAAACATGAGAAACATTAGCATTAGGAGGAGAGTGTAGATGAGGCCCAGAGAAGAAAGACCAGAAAGGTCCTAAGCGGTTAATGTCCATAGAGTTGGTATGACTAAAGGAGCAGTCAATGAGCCAGAGAAGGAGAGCTACCTGGGAGAGCAGGAAAGCAAGGAGAGTGTGGGCACAGGAGCCAAAAAAGGCACTGTGCCAAGAAAGAGGAGTGGCCCACTGTGCTGTTGAGAGGTCAATAAGAGGAGGGGAAAGACGTCATCTTGGTATTCAACGCTGGGCGGATCTTTGGTAACCTTGACAAGAGCCAGTTCCAATAAAGCAATGAGGACGGATGCTTTGGAGTGAGTTGAAGAGTCCAGAGCAGGTGAGAAAAGTAGAGAGCTAGTGTCGATGGCCTTATGAGAGTATGTTGGGAATGCTCCACGCTCTGCATCCTCCCAAGAAAGTTTGGGATCAGAGAGTAGAGAGGATTTACATTGTAATTGTAATCTCCCAGGAGTGAGCTGGTGAAATCGCTGTCCTGGGGCAACAGAGGAAAAGCGTGGGTATGGCATATCAAATATAAGAGGGCCAGGGATAGTTCCCTTTTCCCAAGTATGTTCTCTGGCTTCCCAAGGCTCATTATAGCATCTCAGTTTTTTCCTGGTGGGACATGGGAGTTAAGCAGAGACATAGCCAGCCTGTGGTGGGTCTATACAGAATTTAATCGGTGAGATGGGGGAATGCACATAGAATAATACAGCTGGGAAAATCCTCTCTGGGATACTGGCTGGAGATACGGCTATGTGTCAGCAGTCTGACAGCTCGAGGGAGGTGCATGGGCATTGAGTCAGTGCCCGGAGACCAGGCAAGCCATCACAGAGAGAGCATTATACACTGGTTATGCTGTGGACCAAGTGGATTGAGTCCTGTTGAAAGCAGGAGGCTGACTCAGACCTCGTAGAAATTCACATCAAGAAGAGGTCACCTTCATCCCTTTTCCTCCTTTGCCTGGTAAACCCCAAAGTTCAGCATCGACCCCTGAAGCAATGAGAAATCACGAAAGAGGGAGAAATCCTGAAAAAGGAAAATTCCCTATATGGCTGAATTTTAACCCTTAAGTGATGAGAAATTACATGTGTTCTGAGTTTAAAGGAAAACAGATAGATTGTAAAAGACAGAATAGGGGTAGGGAGCCAAACATTAAATTGAATTGTAGAAAGCAACTCATTTTTGCACATTTGTGCTGGGTATCTTTCTTTTGCCTCCACCCCCCAGATACACAGCCCATCATTCTCCACCCACTCTCTGCCCAGGAAGGCTGATCTGTAGGGACCACATCAATGGTTTTCAATTGTGCTTGGCCACTGGAGAATGCTGGAAGGAGACCAGAGGGGTCAGAGGGAAGAGGGTGAGATCAGGGTGTTTATTGACCCAGATCCCTCCTTGAAGCTACCCTGGCCTTTGTTTCTTGATGAAGGTCACAGCTCCTCTGTCAAGGTGACCCTCTCTTAAGGTGACCCTCTCTACATGACTCTCTCCTTCTGAAGTCTATGGTGGTAACAGCCTGGAAATACTGGGTGTCATATTCTATATTAGCCAGTTGGGTCATACTTTTTATCTGCTGTTCAATATTCTTTTTCTGTTTATTTTTGAGTTTTATTATCTGTTTGTTTTGTCAGTTGCTGAGGGAGATGTCTTAAAATCTCCCACTATGATTGTGGATTTGCCTATTTCCATTTTAGTTCTATAGATTCTTCTTGTATATATTTTGAGGCTATGTTGTTAGATGTAAAATTTTAGGATTATTATACCTTCCTGGTGAAACTTTTTTATTATGAAGTGTTCTTCTTTATTTCCAATAACGCTTCTTGCCTCAAAAACTGATATTAATATAGCTACCTCAGCTATCTTTTGGTTAGTGTTTGCATGACCTATTATTTTCCATCCTTTTAACTGTTCTATATCATATGAAGTGTGTATTTTGTAGGCAGTGTAGTCTTTTTCTCCAGTCTGTGATCTATGTCTTCTAATTGAAATACTTCTTCCATTTACACTTAATGCATTTACTGATACATTTAGGTTTATAACTACCTTTTCCACTCTCTTCTACTGGTCCTGCCTGGTCCATGTTCCTTTTCCTCTCCTTTCTTGCTTTCTTTTGGATTAAGAATTTTTTCATTATTCTATTCTTTCCCCTGTATTAGAAAGTTTCTTACATACTATTTTACTAATTTTGATGGTTACCCTAGAGATTGCAACACACATCACTGACTTACTAATGTCTAATATAGATTCATACCTTTACCATTTCCCATACAATGTAAGAACGTTATTCTTTAATTCCATGTACCCTTCCTACCTTATGTGCTTTGTTGTCATGCATTTCAATTCTATACCTTACTTAAATCCCACAAGACACTGTTATTATTGCTTTACACAGTCAAGAGTCATTTATATTTACTCATATATGTTCTCTCTCTGTTGCTCTTCATTTTTTTTTTCTTTTTGCATCTCTCTGCTTATATTTAGAATCATTTCCTCTGGCAATAGGAAACCTTTCAGTATTTCATTTAGTGGCCAGTCTGCTGGTGGTATATTCTCTGTTTTTGTTTGCCTGAAAATATCTTTATTTTGCTTTTATTTTTGAAGGATATTTTTGCTGGCTATAGAATTCTAGGTCCACAGTTGATTTCAGAACTTTGAAGACAGAATTCCATTATCCTTTGGTTCCCATCCTTCCTACTGAGAAATCAGTGTTTGGTCTTACTGTTGTACCCCTGAAGGTAATGTGTCTTTTTTCCCCCACTTGTACTTTAAATATTTTCTATTTGTTTTTGATTTACTGTTTACTTTGATACGTGTAAGTGTGGGTTTCTTGGTATTTATCCTACTTGAATTAACCCCCCTTTTGTATCCATCCTTATTGTTCTATAAGTTTGGAAAATTGAGTCAGAGCAAGGATGAAGGATGGTTGATGGTAACCTAGATCTCTGGATCTTTTGGATCAGTATTAACCAGCCCCTCACTGGCAGCGTCACACCCTTCTCCATGCTCCCTGATGAACTTCAATCTCACCTAACTCCACTATCTTCTCTCTTATTCCACAGGTTTTTTAGTCAAAAATGTAAGCAATTTATCAGATCAGGAATAGTTTGAGCTGAGAAATATTCTTCCAGGTCATCACCATGCTCAGGTTGGTATGATACATCAGACACCTCCAGACATTTATTGATACCCTTTTTTAGAGATAGTCTAGAATAGCGGTAAAGATCCAGCTTCTAGATCAGATCTCCTGGGTTTACATCCCACTTCTGCCACTCCTTCCCCCACCGTGTGACCTTAGGAAGGTAACCTCTCTATCCCTCAGTATCTAATCTGTGAAACAGAAGGCAATAATAGTGTCAGCTCAGAGTGGCACTACATCATGTTTCTTTTCCCCTTGAAGAAGCAAGGTAGTTAATACCAAAAAAGTCATTAGGACAGTGTCTAGAATAAAACTTTACATAATTGTTACTTATTGTGTGTATCATGTGCAAGAGCTCATCCCTGCCTTCAGGGTATACTGTTTTGGGGGCTGGTGACCACGTATAATGACAGACAATGCCACAATACAGGGAACCTGAATGACAAATGTTCAAGGTGAAGCATCCCTAGACTCACTGTAACCTGAGTCCAGCAGAGTGGTCTGTCCCGCCAGCATATGTGTGCAGTATGTGTGGAAAGCCAGGCCACTAAGCCAGCTTGTCAGGCATGTTAGTGACACACTTCCAAGGAAGGAGAATTCTGTTTTGTCCAAACGAGATCACAGGGCCAGAGGTGTGAGCTGCTCACTGTCTGTCCTAATAGAGTCTCAATAGCCATTTGGCTTCATTTCTACATTTACCAGACACTACAACTCTCATTTTCCCCTCCAGCAATTAATAGAGGAGACATCTAGAGCTATTTCATGGAACATGAGGAGCCACTCAGAGTGGCCAAATTGTTAGCAGCTGTGCTTGGAAATATAACATAGACATAAGGCTTCATTCCAGGGCAGTACATCACGTGTGTGTGTATGTTTTTTCCCCCTTGAAGAAGCAAATCAGTTGTACCGAAAAAGTCATTAGAACAGTGTCTGGAATAAAGCCCTCTGTAGTTGTTACATATCGTGTTTATCATGCGCAAGAGTTTGTCCCTGCCTTCAGAGTCACTGGGGCCAGTGAACACACAGGAAACAGACGCTATCCTCAGGTTAACCCTTTCGCTGACTTTATCAATAATGCTTTTCTTTTGGCCCATCAGGTATTGTGAAAGGCACAGGTTTTGGAGACAGACATGCCCAGGTTTGGATTCTGGTTCCCCCTTGTGTTAACCTCGACAAATGCCCCAGCTCTCTCCACCCCACCTGTGATATCTTGAATTTGTGCTTCCCAGCACTATTGGAATGACTTCAGCTGGGCTGTGTGGGGAAAAGGAGCTCATTGCCCCTCACAGTCTGGGCAGGATGGCTCATCCCCCAATCCCACCTATCAAGAAAGCCTTGCACGATTCCGGATTCCACCTTCCCATGGTCTTGCATCCTCTTGACCACTTTGCCTGGAGACCTTGACCTCCTTGGGATGGGAGTCTTTCCAAGCCTAACACTGATGCAGGGGTGAGACTCATCCCTGAACTGAGCTCCAGAGAACCCACTCACACACACTGTTGAGACAGATCGGGGGAGACTCACATAGAACACCACTGTTCGCAAACATCTGAAATCACTTATTGATTCTTCTTTTTTCAGAAGTTCCCTCCAGATGCCTTCCACTCAGCCCATCTGTTGGCCTGTCCCTCAAAGGCCCCCACTGGCTTCTCATTCTTCCTTTGCTGCTGCACCTCCCTCCTCCCGTCTGCACCAGATAACACAGGAACACCAAATCCTTCTCCCCAGAGTCATGTCTAAGTCATTTGAGTGCTCAGCAAGCAAAATGGCTTTTATTAAACAGCATTCACCTTTGCGAGAAGGCAGCTAAGAATATAAATTGCAAAGTTCTTCATTCTGTTTTTTTTTTTGAGATGCTTTTGTTTCTGTTTTCCCCCAAGCAGAACCTGAGACAAATCCTTGGGTGCAAAGAACCCATCTGGGAGGTGAAACCAGGGAGCAGGAATGAGGGAGTAAGGAGGGTGAGACTGGGAAAAGCTCATAAAATGTGTATAGCAAGGTGATTTCTATAGACAGCAGAGGCTGAACTCTGCAGGAGTCTCTGAGAAGCCTACCCCAGCCAGAATTGTCTGTTTAAAACTCAAGAGGCTGGAGCATGCAAGATCCCGTCCCCCATTATTTGAGTTGCCCAGGAAGCAGTAACTCCCCCATATTTCCAGACTGCCTGTGAGCTGAGTAGGATACCATGTCTTCAAAGAAAGCGCAGAAGCAGAGGCAAAGAGAACCAAGGCTCAGGCTGGAGGTGGGACGCGTGCTTGGAACGGTCCACCTGCTGTGGCTGAAAGTGGAGGTGGCCAAGTCGACGTGGAGAAGGACACTGCCTCGTATTGGAGCATGTGGAGGTGCCCAGCACAGTGCTGGCACTCAGCAAGAGCTCAGCAGACCTTCCTCCCCTCTCCCTCCCATCCTCTGACCCTTCCTACTGTTGGCTCGCCATGAGATGTACACCATGCCTGGACTCCAGCCGGGTCTGTCTCTAATCCTGGGATTCCACTTCCCTACCTGGCTGGGTGCCTGAATATGCAGAACACGGTAGAGTGCCTGTGTGTGTGCTGTGGCCCCGGGTGCGCCCTGGGCTGACACCAGGAGTAAAGTTGGATGAGATGGAGGCGGCCTTCAGATTTCGGGAGGGAGGAGAGGAAGGGCCAGTGAGGAACTCTGCTCCTGTGCAGCCTGGGGGTGATTGGTAGCCATGGAGAGCCAGCTGCAAGCCTCTTGCGCTGCTGTGACTTCAGGACCCCCAGGGCGGGAGGCGAGGTGAGCGAGAATGTGGAGTAGTTGGGCCTCAAGGTGTCTTTGTCACCAGCAGTTGGCTGTCTCTGTCTGGAGAGAAGGCTGTTGGTGGCAAGGCTGAGCCAGCCCTGGTGCAGGGTGTCCGTGAACCCCTTGTTTCTGGCCATAGAGGGGTGTAGGTGGAGGGCAGATGAGGGCCAGGCCAGGGAGCTGCCCAGCTCGGGAAAGCAGGAGCCCAACCCAGGCACAGATGGAATTGGGGCCAGAAGGATGGAGTGGGCCCAACCCAGGCACAGATGGATTTGGGGCCAGACGGAACAAGGAGGACAGAAGGACAGATGTGTTCTCCTTCTGAGGCAGCCGGGAAGTCGGTGAGGACTGAGGTCAGGGGGAATCAGTGTGAGGCGTTCCTTCTGTGTGCCAGACGCCATGCTGAGTCAGTGAGCGAGCATCGGTGTGGGCAGGTGTGCTCCTGATGACCTCAGTGCATCAGCTCTCTCAGTGCCAGGCAGGTCTTACTGTGATCATCTTCCTGATCTGACAGATGAAGAAACTGTGGCCCAGGGAGGTCATGTGACTTGCTTAGGTGACACTAAGCATAACTGGGGACGTGGACACTGGGACCCAGGCAGCCTGGGTCCAGGGTGGGTTCCTAACCACGCATGACCCTCCCTTCCTTCTTGGTCTGGTACTGCTGTATGACAACCCTGTGGGACAACTATGGCTCATCCTGCTTCCCTGTGAGCCCTGCTCCTAGATGCAGCCAGTAAGGTGCAGAGCCAGGACTCAAAGCCAGCACTTACTGCTCCAAAGCTCAGAATCTCTGCTTAGGCCTCAAGAATGCCTGGACCCCCCAGGGTCTCAGCTCCAGATGCCTAGGACATGGCTCAGTTTTCTCTGGGTTCTTTTTCAGAGAGCTGTTCCTCCAGCCCAACAGCGCTCACGTCTTCCTGCCTGTCTGTTTTTGATCTTGGGCTCTGCATGCTCTCCTAGTATCCCCCAAACTCCCAACTTTAATTAGAGTGCACGATCGACTCACAATCTTGTTCCTTGCATTGGCTCCCCTGGCACTGCCTGCACTTGTCTCTCGGCTCTTCCCAGAGAGAATGATCCGGGAGTTGAGGGATGGCTTAGAGCTCAGGTAATCAGCGGGATGGACCTCCAAGGAGAGCAGAAGATAATGCTGCCCCCAGAACCACAAATTCTGCACTAGAAGATGATGTTTGACACTGGAGAAAGCTCTTCCCAACTGCTCCGAAGCAGGCAAATCTCAGAACAGGATGTGATGAGAACATTAAATTCCAGTGGAAATGACAGAAAGATGCAGATAAACAGTAGATAATTGTCCCAGTTGGACCTAAGGCAGAAGTTTGACACAGATGGTGCCTTGGTGACTTGCATAAAATAAAATGGAATGAAATCTTGAAAGCAAGGAAAAAATACATAAAGCTTAGCTCAGTTCCATGACTTAGAGTTGCTGTACATTTCCAGAAAGGTTGGATTTAGGGTCTTGTGAGCAGAAGTCACCAGGGGGTTGAGCACAGGAGATGGTTTTCCCGTGAAAATCTCACGAGAAAATCTCCTGGAAAAGACTCACCACAAAGCCCACTTGCCAGCCCGGCCGTGGTTGGCAGGCATTTGGTGGTGACTCAGATGGTTTGGGCTGAGGGCTCTTTTAGAAGTGAGACCACTGCTGTGGCATCAATAAAAGTTTGGAAAACACAGAAAAGTTGAGTGGAGGAGACATTGATTTTCCCACAGGCTAATAGCCCAAACACAGCTATTTTTGTCATTTTGGTGTTTCATTACCATTTTTTTTTCCCCATGCATTTTTGTGATCATGCTGTGTAAACAGATCTTGTATATTGTTTTCTCCTCAAATGGGCTTCTCCATGTTATCCCTTTGTAAAAATTATCGTTATTAGTTGCACTATATCCCATCAAGTGTGTGCATCCTGATTCGGTGTGTTCCTCTTTGAACGTTTAGGTTATTTCTAATTTTTCATTGTTATAGGTATATTTGTGCATTGGGCTATTTTCCATCTTTGAGGTTGTTGCCTTGGAAAAGATCCCCAGTAGCACAGCTCACACGTCGAAGAGCACCAGCCATTTTGAAAGCTTTTGTTAAAAACTACCAACCAACCTTCTCAAGGAGGCCCTCGTTTAGTTACATCCCTGGGCAAACAGGAAGCCACTGTCAGGTCCCACCTTACGGCAGAGGCATTGGCTTCTCTTTGCTATTTTCTGATCCCATTCATTCATTCAACATTTATTGAACTCCTGCTGTATAACAGGAATTGCTGTGTGTGTAGTGGAAACGAAAATGAATCTGACACATCTGTGTTGCTCAGAGAACTCACAGTGTAGAAGAGAAGGCAGACAGTGGGGCAGCATGAATAGGGGGGTTGGCGGTGGAGCCAGGTGCCATGTTTCCTGTGTCTGCCACTGCCCAGAGTCCAGCACAGAGCTGGGCAGCCCTTGTTGAGACATTTGCAGCTCTGCTCCCACCAGGCTCAGGGAGCTCTTCCCAGGCTCTTCCTTTCCCCAGATTCTCTCTCCTCCCACCTCCTTCCCAGTGCCTCTTGGACACTTGTATTCACACCACAGAACTCTCAGCTCTCCTGAGTCCATAATGTGTTTTCAGCTTCCTACCCAAACCATCCTACCTTCTTCAGAATGACCAGGTAGTCAGATTGTCTAATTCATTTTATCTCCTGGGGCTTCTGAATTTTTCCTCTGCAGCCCAGAGACTTTTTCATGGGCTCCCAGAGCCTCTGGGCTGTCTTCTCTATACATCTTAGTCTGTCCTGAGTTTCTCAGTCCCCAGCCTGGGATACAGAGAGGATATTTGGGCAGAGGCAGCAGCGTGGCAGAGATATATGGAAACCCCTTAGAACATTTCCACAATCACCGTGCTTCCCGGATGGCCTCTGGGAAAAGACGTGGGCAATGGCCTTTCAGAGAATTAAACAAATCAGCGTATTTGGGGGAAAAGAAGATTGTTTCCTTGCAGCTTCGTTAGGTGCAAGCTGTTGGCCTGGAGTTTTAATGCTCTTTTCAATTTTTCTGTGTCATAACCTGTTTTGAGGTAAGAACTGTTCATTTAATTTGATTCCTTTTTTTTTTCACTAACTCTTGCACAGAGGCAAAGTTGATAAGAAGGAAGTAGTTTCTCCCCAGTCCCGGAGGACTGTAACAGCAACACTTTAGCTTGCCTCTAATTATAGCCACCATGACAGTTCATATGTTGTAGCAATAAAAATAACCATAAACCTTACATAATCATTAAAGTTAAGCAAACAGCCCCTCACCGCATCATAATGTACAGGTAGTTGCTAATAATCCAGGAACAGCATTGGGGCATTCAAGGAACATCTTTCCTATCTCCACAGTTTCTTAAACAACTTTAGAGACATATTTTTATTAAGTATATGCGAGGCAGATGATCTTAAACCTCAAGAAGAGTCTGCATAATAATTGTGTACCTTTCTAATGTTCTCCAAAGACCTATTCAGAGTCCATTCTGAAAGACAATAATATATCAAGAAGTTCTGCAAACTTCCTCCTAATGAAGACATGCCAATTTGAGACCAAGAATGTGGCCTCAAAGGACAAAATAACCACCGCTCCCAGTCTCTTGGTGTTTTGCTACTTTATTTCAGAGTGATTCAAAATCTAATTAAATTTCTAAACTCTAATGAAATTACAGAAGAAAAATCATTTAGGATTATATTATGTACAATTACTCATAACTGAAAATTACAGTTACTCTCTTTCACCAGGATGGAGTCTCCTGGGAAAACCCTTGTTATTTATCCACCATATAAATCTGTCACTTCTCCCACTATTTACAGGTTGGAGGTAAAGCTGAATTAATTAAATGTATATATCCTCAGCTGAAACAGATAGGTGGGCAGAGGGTCAAGAAGAGGAAGATATGGGCTGAGATTTCCTTATGTAAGAAAGGCTGGGATTGAGTGAGTAACGACTGACACTAGATTCTGTCTAAAACGGAAGATGCTCAGAGTCTGGGATCTCTTGGGAGCAGAAGCATTGCAAAGCTTTAGATGATGAGCTTAGGTTGTGGAATGTTCATTCAAGTTATGTTTGGCTTTGAGAATATTAGCTTATTTTTTGTAGGTAAGTGAAGACCTTGCTACTAGAAGTTTGTTTAGGGATGGTGGCCTGAATTTCCATTTTAAAAGGGCTCAATAATGTTATCCATCCATGCTAATATCACTAACCAGATGCTTTTGAGTCTTTAGCATCTGGTTAGCAATTTCATGAAATTCATCTGCTCAGAGTCTTTAATTTCTGTGAATTGAGAGCTTTGAAGTTACCTCCATAGACACAAGTATTGTCTTGTATTGCAATGAGTTGGGCTATGGGGGACTTGGATTTCCAGGAATATAGACTAAATAATTTGGATCTTTCCTCTTACTAAGAATGACTGGAAAAGCTAGACAAAATATATATTTTAAAACATCTGTTCAAAATTGTCAGAGAGCTAACAGGCAATGAAGAAATATGAGAATAAAATCTGGGAGAAGAAACTCCAAATGAGCCTGAACTTGAAAAGTTTTTCTCCCAGAGGCATCTTTCAATCCTAGAAGAGGTAGCTGAGAGGCTAAGAATTGAGGAGAGCTGTCAATAGCTTTGAGGGGATAGAACTCAGAACCTGCTAAGGAAGAGGAACCCTGGAAACCCTCCCAGCTTTGGGTCAGGATGCTAAAGGGCTAATCCCTAGGAGAAATGGTGAACCAGAAATAAACTGGCCCTCAGAAGGCGTGAAGTACAGCTCTTATTTATTTTAGTCTCTGGTATTGTATTTAGTGCTGCAGGTTTTGCCAGTGAAACCTAGGAGACTGTCAAAAGCAATATAAATCTATTTGGAGGAATATAACATCATCCTAGGCTTAAAATTATTTTATTTCTCTAGTTTTTCATATACAATATCAGGGATTTGATAATAAAACCAGGCATATGAAAAGATAATAAAACATACTGGAAAGAAAAAAAAGAAAAACAATAGACAATAGAAACAGACACATAGTTGATCCAGGAAATGGAAGTATCAGAAAATACACTTTGAAAGAACTATACTTACCCTTTTCAAAGAAATAAAAGATGAGACTGTGAATTTGGCAGAGATTTGGAAAGAATAAAAAAGTATCAAATGAAAATTCCAGAACTGAAAGTTACAATAACTAAAATCAACTCAGTAGATGGTTAAACATCAGATTACATGCAGCTGAAGAGAGAATTAGTGACCTGGAAGATGGTTTAGAATAAAATACCTATACTGACACATGGGAAGACAAAAAGATAAAAACACAGAAAATATTATAACAGACATAGGGAATACAGTGAGAAAGTCTAAAGTATGTGTAATTAGAGTACCAGAAGGAGAGGACAGAGAGAATAAAACAAAAACAATATTTGAAGAGATAATGGCTGAGGATTTTCTAAAACTAATAAAACATATCAAGCCACATATTTAAGAAGTCCTAAAAACTCTAAACAGAATAAATCAAAAGAAAACCACACTTAGATACATCAGAGTAAAACTAACAGAAATGAAAGATAAAGGAAAATCTTATTAGCAGCAAGAAAAAGAAGAAAAATTATCTTCCAAAGAACAACAATAAGATAGATTGCCAGAGGGACTTCCCTGGTGGCACAGTGGTTAAGAATCCTCCTGCCAATGCAGGGGACACAGGTTCGAGCCCTGGTCCGGAAAGATCCCACATGCCACGGTGCAACTAAGCCCATGTGCCACAACTACTGAGCCTGTGCTCTAGACCCCACGAGCCACAACTTCTGAGCCCATGTGCCACAACTACTGAAGCTCGTGGACCTAGAGCCCATGCTCTGCAACAAGAGAAGCCACCGCAATGAGAAGCCTGCGCACAGAAACAAAGAGTAGCTCCCGCTTGCCGCAACTAGAAAAAGCCTGCACACAGCAACAAAGACCCAATGCAGCCAAAAATAAATAAACAAATAAATAAATATATATATATATATATATATATATGATGCATGTGGCAGTCTGCCTTACTTAAAAAAATACTTTATGTAGAAATTTTACGTCTATATTCATATGTGAATGTCTGTTTTTATACTGTCTTTATCTGGTTTTAGTATCATTAATATGAACTTTTATTAAAATGAGCAGGACAGATTTTACTCAATTTTTTCTGGAAAAGTTTGTATAAGAATTATTTGCTCCTGTAGAATTTGGTAGAACTCACTTATATGCTCATGTAAACATGGGCTTTTTAAAGGAAGAATGTCTTTGATTGCCTTTTCAATTATTTGGATGGTATTGGTATCTTTGTCTATTTTTTCTTGTGCTAATTTTGGCATTTTATATTTTTGTCAATTTTTGCCTATTTTTTGAGGTTTTTAATTTGCTCTTGTAGATGTTTATAAAAATTTTTACAACTCTCAATTATGTCATAGTATATTATTTTTTTAATGTTATCTCTCTTTTCCCCTCTGAACAGTCTTGCTAGAGGTCTATTGTATTAGTATTTGTAAAGAATCAGTGTTTTGTTACTCATTTGTATTGTGTGGGTTTTTTGCCTCCCGTTTTACCTTAGTAATAAATCCCTCAATTTTATGCAGGGCACATAGATGAAAAACTTTATTTCCCAGCCTCTTTGCAGTTAAGTCTGATCAAATGATTAATTTCTTGCCAATGAGATGTAAGAGGAAATGTGCTACAAAACTTGTGTTCTTTGTTTATTGAGTATAAATGTATTACTATGAGCTTATTTATATGTTATTCAAACTGTTTACTTCTTACTTATTTTTGTCTACTTGAAATCTCAGTTTCTAAAATAGATGTATGACATTCTTCAACTATAATTGTTTATTTCTCCCTGTAATTCTTTCAGTTGTTTCTTTATTTATTTTGAGATTATATTTTTGGTGCCTACCTACGCGTGATTATTATCCTTCCTTCCTTGCTCTCTCTCTCTCTCTCTTTCTCCTTCCTTCTTTCCTCCCTCCCTTTCTTTCTTTCCCTTCCTTTCTTCCTTCCTTTTTCTACCAGTATGTACAATATCTATCTTTCCCCTTGTGTTAATTTGCACCTTAAATTCTGTTTTATTTAATATTAAAATCGCTACCCTGTTTTTTGTCTTTGCTCTATTTTTTGTTTCTTATTTTCAACTTTTATGAATTTATTTCTAAAGTATGTCTTTGTTCAACAACATATGGACAATGTATGGCAGAATTTTTAAAAATTCAATATTAGTTATTGTCTTATAATTAATTATCCCTATTTACATATTTAAATTTTTATTGAAGTTCAATATACATACAGAAAATGTATATAAAATTTAGAGCTAAAAGAATTTTTAAAAAGCACGGCTCATCCCCAACACTGTTTCTCCTTCTAAAAATCTTTGCCTTTTTCCCCATGTCAAGTCTTACTGTTCAGTAAGAAATATCCTGGCAGGAATATTACCCATGTAGTTAGATCTTTGGGTTTGTCTAGGAAAGGAGATATTCCATTTTCAGACTATTTATTTATATGATGACATTTGTTAACACAAAGAAAATTGGTGTTTATACTAAGCTCTTGTGATTCCAGGGCAGAATGTTAGCTGCAAATTGAGGATTTGTAGATAACTTGCGACTTACTTCCTAGGCAGAGAAGCCAAGAAAGATTTTAATTCCTCCTGAGAAAATAAGGTGGAATGTGAGACTCCCAATGTTTGCTAGTGTTCTCTAAGCTTCTTGCATCACCTAAGATGCCCAGATAGCAGATAATCCTCTATTCAAGATTGAAATTAAGAAACAGGCATCTGGGTTGTTTGCAGTTTTGCTGGTCTTCAAATTTGATAAATGCCAAATTCTGCAACCTTTAAGATATACGGGCTGAGAATGAAGTTCTTTTTGATAGTGAGGGAAATACTGCATACACCATAGTTTCCTAATTCTCACACAGCATGCAGATGGCCAAGTATGGATGAAATTGAATGCCCAGCCTGAGAAAGATGCTCTGTCCCATACCTCCCTTTGAACTGGGCTCTTAAGCTCTCAAGCCAGGCCTAGGTTTCTTTGGCCAGGAGCCCCTGAGCCAAGGGGGCATTGTGTTGTTGAACATGGCATCCATGGCTTCTCCAAAGTCTCACCAGTGGCTGCCCAGCTCCTTGGCTTCTCTAGGGCACTGGAAAAAAGTTGAGAGTGAATGTTGCTTTTCGGCTTTGGTGGTTTCATTATTTCAAGATTGATTACTTTAATAATGAATTTTGCATTAGTACCTTCAAGGACTTTATCCTTTTTATCATGACCTGGCTATATTTGAGAAAATTTAGAATCACAGTATTTTTCTTGGGTCATCAACAGAACTGCATACAGCCATATGTATGTTAAGACATAAATATAACTTTTATAATTAGGAAATAGTATTGAAACAACACCACATATATATGTATTTATGGTAAGATTTATGGATCACATTTATGTATAAGATTCTCTGTGGCTCATCCCCAAATGCATACTTTACTCTACCTTATTACTTCTGCTAACCACAGTCCAAGGTTGCACCATTCTTTAATTGAAAAAGATTTTGGACCAGAAGGCTACACCACTGACCATGTTTGCCTACAACCTTTACCTTTTTTCTTTTCCTGGAAACAGGTATCTCCACCAATTTCCTTGTTGAAACTCAAGTGAGATGATGAAGGTAAAGGCACACTTTTACTGGTATACACCCTCCTGTCTGTTTACTATTTCATTAAAGACATGGGCCAATTTAGGTTGGTTTCTGTCTTTTGCTTGTCATTCTGATTTTTAATTTTCAATAATTGTGTGGTGAGCATCCTTATATACACATCCTTGTACCTTTGTTCAATTATTTCCTTAAACTATGTTTCTTAAAGTGGGATTAATGGGTCAAAGCTTGTGTAAACTTTTAAAGCTGTGAATACCTAGGACTAGAATGGTTGTAAGAATTTAAATTTCTATCAACACAACCATGTTAGTATTCACATTTATTTTAATTACACTTTAATTATGCAGCCTTTAATAAATATCAAATTCTCCTTAACATATGTGGATTATGAATAAGGAGACTATATAATTATGATCCAGATCTTTTGGCCTTTGTCAAACTTTTGGGAATGAAAGGGATGCTATTATAGTTACACAAAGATAATGGAAATAAACCAGGACTTACCTGGGAAAAACTCAGACTATGATCTTCCTACAAATACGCATGCGCCCAACTCGAAATTAAAGTGCTAGAACATTACCTCTGCTGCCTACCTGTGAATTCCTTCCCTTACGCCTCCCTCTCCTAAATTTCATGTTTATCATTCTAATGATTTTTAAAAATATTATTCAGTGAAAAATATATATGTGTTCTCTAGAATTTTTATTGTTTAGTTTTGTTTCTGTGCTTCATGAAAATGGCATCATTCTGCTTGTCATCTTTTGCAATTTGACTTTTCACACATGTTTCTGAGGTTTATCCAAGTTGTCTCTGTTGCTATAGTTCATTCATTAATAGTTATATAATATTCCATTGTAAAATTGATCATGAATTAGTTATCCATTTTTCTGTTGATGGATTTTGTGGTTCTTTCAAGATATTTTTTGCTACTACAAATCAGGCTCTATGAATATTTTTTTCTGTGTCTCTGTTCAGGTGTAAGAGTGTCTCTGGTTATATCTCCAGGAGTAGAATTGTTGGATCACATGATAAACAAATCTTCAACTTTACCGGAGAACAAAAAATTGTTTTCAAAGATGTTATACCATATTTTTTCACAGTCTTAAATTAACTTTAGCATTACCCAAGATTTTGCCCCCCATCTTCATTGAGGTATTAATCGACAAATAAAAATTTGATACATTTAAGGTGTACAACCTGGTGTTCTGATATATGTATACATTGTGAAATAATTGCCACAGTCAAGCTAATTAACGTATCTATCACCTCAGTGTGTGCACGCATATTGAGAACACTTAAGATTTACCCTCTTAGCAAATTTTAAGTACACAGTACAGTATTGTTAACTATATTCGCTTTGCTATACATTAGATCTCCAGACTTACTCATCTAACTCATGCCTTTCTCAGTCCTTCTTTTCCAAGTATTTACATCTGTACATTTCCTTTTAATTATTATTTTACTTGCAGTCGACAAATCTGGTATGAGACATTTTCATTATCATTCAGTTCTAGCTCTTTTTAATTTTCATGTAACTTCTTCTTTGACTTACCAGTTCCTTAGAAATGCGTTTTTAAATGTCTAAACATGTGGAAACAATGTATTTTGGGCTGCTGTTATCTAATTCGGTTGCACTGTGGTAGGAAATGTGGTCTGTATGGCAGCTAGTCTTTGAAATTTTTGAGAGTTGCTTCATGGCCCAGATGTTTGTTTGTAAATATAGTATGTATGCTTGAGAAGACAATTTTCTATTTGTTGGGTGCAGCATTCTATTTAAGTGTGATCCATCAATGTATGTTTAAAGTCTTCCCTATCTTTAATTTTTAAAAAGTCTCCCACAATGATGGTGGATTTGACGGTTTCTCATGACTTGTACTACAGGCACATCAGGCATGAATCGCATGCTTTTTGGCTGGTGATGAGGTGCTGGGGGAGGACGGGAGCTTCCCAGGTATGACGGGACCATGCTGGAGGAGGGGCAGAGCCTGCAGAATATCAGAGGTGCAGGGCTCTTTCTCTTCTGATTGGTGGAGCAGGTTACCTCCCAACCACAGGTAAGGTCCACAACCTCGCTCTAGGCGGGAGGCTGGGGCTGGGCTGGCTCAGCCTGGGTGTGAACTAAGTAAATTGATTCCTTTATTCAATAAAAGCTATTGAGACCTTGTGCTGTGTCAGGCGCAGGGCTAGGTGCTCTGGCCCCTGACCTCACAGGCTCCCAGTCTAGTGGGAGTCATCCCAATACCTGTGAAGGAGCAACCTCAAGTTAAGAACTGGGCCTTTGTTACAGGGGCATGGGGTGGGCACCCATTCTGGCTGAGGGGGGCACCAGACCACACTGAGACTCCAATCACACCTAGGTACACTGGATAGATGTCAGGCTATCTTTTCAGATTCTAGTTTATGGGACCATTTTGAGCATCTGTGTTTCCTCCTCCTCCACTCAAGCAGGTAGCAGATGCTGCATTTTCTGATCTCGGGAGGTTATGGCAGGGTGAAAAAGAAGAAGTCGCTGCAGAAAATTCCCTCTGTGGGTTTAAATATGAAAGGTCGAGCCCTGGAAGAGATCTCGAGTGGCAGTCTAGAGCAGAAGGTACCCACTGGTGTTTGGTTTGACGTGCCTCATGGTAAAACATTTTAAAATTATCAAAAATTGGAAAGTCAGTGATTTCACATCAACCTGAGACCTCTTTGTGCACCTGAAAGCTCTGGGTCTGCTTGCAGCTCCCCTGGTGTGTTTCCTGCAGCCCCCAGCCACTGCCCATGGATTATTACGTCTGCACTGGCATTTTCTTACAGTTCGCTTAGTTGAAAGTGAAATATTTCTCCTACACATGTCTCCATTAAGTGGGATAAAGATTTTAAAAGTCCACATGTTTCAGGAGAAGCAAGAGAGAGTATGCTTCCTGGGGCAGGTGAAGGCTGAGCCAAAATGTTTAATGTGAAATAAAGTGTGTCTGGGTAAAAGGATGAACTAAAATGAAGCAAACTGCATTCTCCAGGAACAGCCTACGCCATTCACGTGGAGACTTAGAGGAGCAAAAGTGGCCGTTCTGAAGGGGCCCAATCTGTGGGTGTCAGTGGCCACCAGTGCAACCTGATGCCCTCTGGCTGGACGGCTGGACCTTGGCAGTGGGTGGTACCCACCCATGGAGGGCACAGCACAGTGTGAGGAGCACAGGCTGCCAGCTGATGGCCTGGGCTCAATGCCCAGCTCAGTGGACCTGGGGGGGCCCTACACCTCCGTGGTGTAGTTTCCTCCTCTGTCAAAGGAAGGTCAGTGCTAACACCTGACTCAAGGGGTTGTGATGGGGATCAAATAAACTCACATTGTAAGAGAGCACCAGGCCTGGCGGCAAGCACTCACCAAGTTAGCTGTGTTAGGGATTTGGCTGAGGAAGCCCAAGAAAGAAAAGACTTCAATGTCTGCCCGCTCATTTGGATGGAGCTCAACAACTGTCATTAAGTTGATTTACATCTTAGAAAGTGACATTTCTTGCATGCTGGAGTTGGTGGCTTGACAGTCAAGGAGAAGTACGGAGACATGTGGCCCCAAATCTGCGGGTTGAACCTGTGTTGACAGCCGAGGGTCCTCCGGGGTAGGGCACTTGACCTGGGATCTGTGAACTTGGATGGGAAAAAAATTATATCTCTGTCCTCTAACCTCTAATGGAAACTTAGCCTTTCCTTGTAATGTGAGTGCAGTCAACAAGCCACAGTGCTATTACCACATGGGTGGTTCTATTACTAGTAGGAGCTGTGGGTATCTCCATCCATATTCCAGTTGTTAGAGACATCTCTCAGTAACACTTACATTTATCACGACATCAAGATTGTGGTAATTATTTCACCTGCTGCTAGACCTTGTTATTTACTGTGTGGGTAAGGAAGCACATATACTTCTGTATCTCAAGTCTGTTTTCTAAATATTTGGATACCTGTATTTCAGAATCACTGGTTTCTTTTATAATCCCTAAGTACTTTATTTGGGGCACTTAAAAATGTTATTCTGGGAAGTGATCCATAGGCCTCCCCAGATGTAAAGGGGGGTCCGTGGCACAAAAACAGTGACTGCCCCATACTCTGGGCTCGGGGGCACTTCCTGTCCCTACCCCACAGCTGTAGGGGTTACTACAGGAGCTGGACGTCCAGGCAGGCCAGCTTTGCCCACATGCCTCTCTGAGACTTACCAGCTGCGATCTCTGGGGAAGAATCTGCACCCAGCCGCACTTGGGTTCAGTGCTGTGTGGGGAAGATTACAGGATATAATGTTGGGTAATGACCGGTACCACCCGCCCCCCCGCCCCGCTGCTCACCGTGGGCCAGCTCCCTTTTGCTCCCTGTGCTGGCCAGGATGACAGGGCTGAGAGGAGCTGAGCAGTGTCGGGCTGTGGTAGCAGCTTCCTTCCCCATCTGTCACGTGGGGCTTAGGGGCTTGGCTCCTGTCCTCTGGAGTCTTGGGTCACATGGCCCTCCCTGTCTGCCCTTTGAGGAGCCAGGAGCAGAGAGCCAGCATGGACTTGGGGGCCAGCATGCTGAGAGCCCTCCTCCTTCTCCTGGGTAAGTGAGACGTGCGGAAAGGGGGCTCGTGTTACTCTTTTGTGGCAGGTGGGTGCCTCAACGAGTTGGAAACTGGGGCATGTTAGCCCATCAGGGCTCAGTCCCTAAAGCACTGAGCCTTTGGACAGATGGCTTTTCTCACTTTGAGGGGACAGTAAGCAATGCTCTTGTCTGTTTCACTCTAGTTGCAACTTACAAATGCTTCCGGGACAGTGGAGAACAGTAAGTATGGGCTTGGGACCTAGACAAATCTGGCTTTAAATCGTGGCTCTGTTGCTGACAAACGGAGCAAGCTTCTTAGACTCTCAGTTTCTGAACCAATAAAAGGGAGGATAATAATGTTTACCTTCTAGAATTGTGTGAAAATTAAGTTAAATTTAATTGAGTCAAATCAAAATAATTACATAAAATGAGAAAATGTAGGTATGGAGATGTTTTTCTAATGTTAATGGTGAATCAGTCTTTTTATGGAATAAAGCAGACTCTTAGTTACCCAGAAGTATCTTTGTTTTTTAAAGTCATTTTTAATTCTGTGATCACAAGAAGGAAGAAGGGAGAGAGGCAGAGACTAAGAGAAAAGCAGGACCAGATATAGAGGGAGAAATATCAGGCCAGAGAAGCAGAGAGGAAAAACCCAAGAGAGACAGAGATCAAGGCAGAGTGAGGGTTAGAAATACTCATAGGTAGAGATAGAAAAGGAAAGAGTCATACAACTTTGCAACATCCCCATTAACATCAACTGTTATTTCTTAAAAAGGCAATGGATGCCTGTGGTATACACAAAGATGCTCTTTCTCAGAACTTGCACTGAGTCAAGACTCAGAGACAAGCAGTCTGTCTCTAGATTTAATATTCTGTCTCTGGAGCAATAGCCTGTATCCTGGACATGGATGAAATTATTCCCATGGGGAAGACTCTCTACGAAGCCTGCACCAAGCCCAGGGAAGAAGAAAGACCCTGACCTTTGGGAGTTAGTATGTCAGACAGACAGCAGCCTCAGCATCTATCAGTTTACACGTGGAAATCAGCATGTGTAATGAGTGACAGTGGCAGTGAGAGGATGGTGAGAACCAGCAAGCCAGAACTAAGGACGTGCAGGGCAGATAGTGCAAAGTGTACCCGGTAAATGGCAGAAGGTGACAGAAGTTCTAACCCTTGTTTCTGCTTTTGACCTATGTAGGTACACAAACCACTCTGTCCTGGGGGAAAAAGTTAAATTTAAGAAACCCAATGAAAAAAATGTGCAGATATATGAACAGGCAATTCATTGAAGAATTACAAATAGATGATAAACTTTAGAATGCTCAAGCTCACAAATAATAAAAGAAATAATAACATCCAACATCCTTGAGTGCTTCTGATGAGCTGTGTATTCTTCTATATATTCTGCTCAGCACTTTGTATTAGCTCATTCAGTCCCTACACAACTCTATGAAATAGGTCCCCCTATTATCTGCATTTTATGGATGAGGTTTTAATTACTTGGCTTTCAAATACTATTAGGAGTATCCGAAAGAGATAGTAGTGATTAGGCATGTGCGTTCAGCTCTAAACCCCCCGAATGTTAACTCTTGCTCTGCTATTTACCAGCCCAGAGAGCGTAGCCGAGATCTTCATCCTTGTGCTCAGTTTCCTCATCTGTAACTTGGGGTTAAAGATAGTACCAACCTCATAGGTTGAGAGATTTCAATCTATTATCACATTTAAAGCAGGTAGCCAGTATCTAATGTGAGGTGAGCATTCACTATTGAGTCCTCGGGATACCGAATTCTCCGAAGACAATTTGGTAATTTGTAGCAAAATATAAACTGTTCACAACCTTATACCCCAAAATTCCACCTCCAGGAACTTACCCTAATGAAATAATAGGGTAAAAGCTCCTTAAAATATTTAACAGGATGCTATTCAGCACTGCTGACCACAGCGAAAACCAGAAACAAGTGATTACCAGTCGGAATATGGCTAAATCAATTATGCTCTAATGTTTCCAACAATATCCAATAAGTTTAAATGAAAAACTTAACTTTCTCAGAACTGATATGGATAGAAGATAAGAGACAAAGTGATAGTTACAGAGTTATAGTTATGTAGTTATATTTTGCATATGTTTTCCTGCCTTTCCAAAAATTGGCTGGAAGGAAATCTAGCAAATGGTTAATAATATCCTTTAACTCTTTTTAGGAAATAGGATTACGGAGCATCTTTTAGTTTCTCTGTATTGCAATTTATCATAATGATCATATATATTCTTTTTTTTAATAAATTAAAAAATAAATTATTAATTAATTAATTTTTGGCTGCGCTGGGTCTTCGTGGCTGCCCGTGGGCTTTCTCTAGTTGCGCCGAGTGGGGGCTACTCTTCGTTGTGGTGCGCGGGCTTCTCATTGCGGCGGCTTCTCTTGTTGTGGAGCACGGGCTCTAGGTGCGTGGGCTTCAGTAGTTGTGGGACGTGAGTTCAGTAGTTGTGGCTCCCGTACTTTAGAGCACAGGCTCAGTAGTTGTGGCACATGGGCTTAGTTGCTCCGCGGCATGTGGGATCCTCCCGGACCAGGGCTCGAACCCATGTCCCCTGCATTGGCAGGCGGACCCTTAACCACTGCACCACCAGGGAAGTCCCTGATCGTATATATTCTTAATTCCAATAAATAAATTTCTATGAAGAGAAAAATAACACAACAGCCTGTTGAAAGACGTAAGAAAAAATTGTGCTTTCCCCTTTATGGACTGGTGATAGGGACCTGGAGATTATCTAGTGTAACCTGCTAACAGGTGGCCTGTGAGGTCAGGTGACCAGGCAGGTCACCCCAGGGCGTATGTGAGAACTGTGCATGAGAGGGCTTTCAGGGACACAGTCGGGAAGAGGGGCATCTCCGCCTTGTCACCCCGGTGACGTCCAGGCTCTTCTGGGACCTGGGAAGAGACCAGGTCCACTATTTCCCGCACGTGGAGTAGTTGGAGAGTTTTTGAAAAACCAGTTCTCGAATATTTTGAAATTATTTCTAAAACTTAGATCAATGTAACAAACATTCATGGACCCAACACCCTGAATTAACACATTTAAAAATTTGGTTGTTCTTTTAGATATCTGTATTTCAAAGGAGATGGATAAATCAACACATCCATCAAAGACACAGAACACCAGAGATGGAGTTAAGCTCTTTGGTTCACCTCCTCTGTCTTGTTTTCCTCTCTCCTTCTCCAGAGGAAGCAGCACCCCTGCTCTGACCATGCTTCCTTCCTGTGTTGTTTTCCAGGTGTTAAAATGTTGACCTGAATGCCGCCTATGTTAGCACAGGTAACATCTGTGTCATCTACCCATTCTGAGCCTATGAATCAGGTGTATTCGTTTTAACAATCTCTATGATTCTGTTGAAACACCATGTCATAATTTCACTATTCATTCCAGTTCTGACTGAATTTAGGTTGTTTCTAACTTTTCTCATGACGGCTGTAGCTGCAATGAGCCTTCTCGGTCCCACCTCCTAGAACCTATATGCAGCTGTTCCCTAGGAGGCACACCTGGAGGGGAGTTACTGTGTCATTTGTATGTGCAATTCTACTCTTATTGGAACTGTTCTCCACCAGTGAGGTCTGGATTATCTGTCCCGCTACAGATTCAGCGATACTCAATATTGTCAGATTTCTCTTTTTTTTTTGCCAATCTGAGTAGTAAAATATTACTTCCAAGTTTTTAGGCTATGTGTTCCTGATTGCTAGTGAGAAGAACCATTTCCTGTATACTTATCCGACAGGTTTCTTTTTCTGTAAACTTCCTGCTAGTTTTATTTCGTTATTGTTCTCTTATGTATTTTTTCTGGATATTAATTATTTCTTTGTGTCATGCATTGTAAATATTTTCTCTTAGTATTATTGCTTTTCTTTTATGTTTGTGGCATCCTTTGCTCTGCAGAAGTCTCTAAATGTGATACAATCAAATGTATCAGTCTTTTCCTTTTTGTGTGTTTTGTTTTTCTCTCTTGTCTAAGAAACATTTTTAAAAAAACCTTAAAGTGGTTGCATTTTTCATGATTAGGTCTTTAATTTATTTGGAATTTATTTTTGTGTATGGGCTAATTTTAATTTTTTCTATATGGAACATTAATTGTCCTATCATTTATTTAATCATCTTTCCTTTCTCTCCCGCTTTGCAATGCTTCTTCTATACCCATCTCACATATGTTTGAACTGTTCATGGGCTTCCTATTCTGTGCCATTTTTGTATCTGTCTGTGTTGTCATGTCACACTGTTTTATTTACTATAGCTTATGCATCTTGATTACTTGTAGGTAACATCCCTCCTCCTCCATCTCCTCCTCTTCTTCTTCCTCCTCCTCTTTCTCTTCCTTCTTTTTCTTCTTTTGTGCCTTAAACTCATCTTGGCTCTTATCATGCCCTTACTCTTGCATGTAGAGTAATTGCACGCATTCCTTGAAAGCATCATAAGCCCACTTCCTGAGATCTGATTCTGGGTATGGTGCTGCTCCCAGCACCTCTATGTAGACCTCATTCATTTCTCACAAGCAGCCCACAAGGTAGATGCTCTTATTACCATAATCATCATTATGCCCATTTCATAGATGAGGAAACTGAGGCACATATCAATACAGTTGCTTACCAGAGGTCATGGAGCAGGTAAGCGAGAATGGTGGGATTCAAATGGAAGCATTTTGATGCCCAAAGCCTATATTTTTAGCCTGTCAGTCAAGACTAGGAAGTGGTATCATCATGCAAAAACTGACATGACTTTTCAAACTGTTCTTTCAATTTTTTTATTTCAAAATAATATCAAACCTAAGAAAAGTTGCAAGAATAAGAATAGTGCAAAGAATGTATGATTTGCTGATTTCTTAAACAAATTACCTCATTTGCTTTATTATATATTTTCTCTTTCACTCTCTCTCTCTGAAGATAGGGAAAAGATATGATAAAGCAAATGTGGTTATGTCTATTCTGTATTTATAACCTCTATCTATCTATATGTAAATATAGCTATGTTTTTATAAAACAAATGAGGATATCTATTATATATAATAGATATGATATATATGTATATACATATATACAGAGAGAGAAAGAGAGAGAGAGAGAGAGAGAGAGAGAGAGAGAGAGAGAGAGAGTGAGAGAGTTTTTTTCCAGAGCCATTTGAGATTAAATTATACACATCATTTTTTTTTAAACCTACTAAATACATTAATGTGTATTTTTTAAAGACTGGAGATAATCTCTCACATAACCACAGTCCCAGTACAGTTATCAACTTCAGGATATTTAACATTGACAAATACTTTCACATAATCTATCATAGTGCAATATTTACAGGGGACCCAGCAACATCCTTTGCAGCTTTCACTGCGTCTCAGTCAAGGAGCCAGTGGGGAGGATCAGATGTTTCGTTTGGTAGCCATGTCTCTTTAACTTTCTTTGACCTGGAACATCTCCACAACTTTTGTTCACTGTTTATGACACTGATGTTTGAGAAACTTCCATCCCCTTTTTTTCATGGAGCATTCCTCATTTTGGGGTTTACTTGATATCCTAGTGATCGGATTCCAGGGCTCCCTTCCCCACCAGAAAACTCCGTAACTGATCTTGTGTCCTCAGGGTTTCACATTGGGAGGCGTAGGACAGCTTCCTGAGAAATGCTGATGTACTTCTGACATAATGATGAAAGACTTAAAACTAGGTTTTGGATTATAGTTGTCACAATTCTAAATAAATTATTTGCCACTTAACTACTAACCAATCAATATTTTAAAATTTTGTTAAAATATTGCTCTAAGAAGAGCTATTGAAAATATCTGGTGAAATTTCTAAGCATTTTATTAGAGGTTTGCACCTTCCTTTTTAAAAAGCTGCCGTATAAAATATTCCTATAGACTGTAATTCCCACCAAAAAGTCAGCCATCTGTCTTCATTTTAATTCCATTGGAAAGCTCCGTTGAAATCTATGTATTATTATAATCATGATAATAAAAGAAACATAATATCACTTTAATTATGTTCCAGTGCCTAAAACATTCTTCACTGAAGGAGCCAGAGTGATTGAAGAGAGCAGAGGCTTTTCTCCCCCCTTAATTTATAATGAAAAGATGGCAGAGGCCGAGGTAAAGAGAATTAAATTCGTTTTTATCTTACAAGTCAAAGTCATCACTTTATTCCTTGACTCTTACTCCCTGAGATCTTTGTAAAAATCTTTCCTGACAGCTTTTCCCCTGTTTCAGATTCCTGCCAAGACAATGGTTCAGAATTGTGTGGTGTGTGGATTCCAGTGAGAAAGAATTCCTGCTGTATTATTTCTCTTTGACTGTGTAACAAATTGCCACAAATATAACAAAAGAAACATGCACTAGGGTCTTTCTCAGAAAGTCAGCAGAGGGTAAAGGAAGGGGCTAGGCCCCCGGAAGGCAAGGAGAAATTTCCTGATAGAGTAAGAATTCTCTTCATGACTTTTACCCATTTTCTAATTCAATTGCTTGGGTTTTTTTTTCTTTTCTTTTATTACTGCAGAATCTTAAGAGTTCTTAATATATTCTGGACTTAAGTTCTTCGTCAAATATGTGATCTTCAAGTAGTTTCCCTCAGCCTCTAGCTTGTCTCTTCATCCTTGTCACAGGGTCTTTCACAGAACAAAGTATTTAATTTTAATTAAGTTTAATTTACTGATTTGTTTTTCTTTTATGCTTTTGATAGCGTGTCTGAGTTTTCACCAAGCCCTAAGTTTCTAAGATTTTAGCTTACATTTTCTTCTAAAAGTTATATAGCTTTATATTTTGCATTTAAATCTATGATCCATTTTGAATTCATCTGTGAATTTAAGTCAAGGTAATTTTTTTCTTCTTTTTTCTTTCTTTCTTTTCCTCCCTTCCCTCCTCCCTCCCTCCCTCCCTTCTTTCCTCCCTCCCTCCCTCTCTTCCTTCCTTCCTTCCCTCCTTCCTTCCTCCCTCCCTCCCTTCCTTCCTTCCCTCCTTCCTTCCTTCCTCCCTCCCTCCCTTCCTTCCTTCCCTCCTTCCTTCCTCCCTCCCTCCCTCCCTTCCTTCCCTCCTTCCTCCCTCCCTTCCTTCCTTCCTACCTTCCTTCCTCCCTCCCTCCCTCCCTTCCTTCCTTCCTTTCTTCCTTCCTTCCTTCCTTCCTTCCTTCTTCCCTGCCTCCCTCCCTCTTTTTCTCTCTCTCTCTTGCTTTGTTGCTTTCATTCTCCTATGGATATCCAATTCCTCCAGCACCATTGGTTGATACAAAGATTCTCCGTCTATTGAACTGATTTTGCTCACTCATCAAAAACCTGTTAGTCGTACTTGTGTTTTTGATATATTAGAGCTTTCAGTCTGACATTTCATGTTTTGATTTCTGATCGTTCTCTGTTTTTCGTTTCTCTTTTTCCTACCTTCCAGTGTGTTACTGGAACTTTTTTTAGAATTCCATTTTGATTTGTCTGTAGTGTTTCTGAGTATATTGCTTTTCATAGCATTTTGAGTGGTTGCTCTAGGTATTACATTATAAACATAATGTATCACAATCTACTGGTGTCAACATTTAACAGTTCACGTGAAATGTAGAAATTGTGCTTCTGTGTCCATTTACTCTCTTAAATATTTCTTCTACATATATTGAGAATTGTATCAGACATGTTATAGTTTTTTAGCTTTAGCTGTTAAACAATTTAGACATCTTAGAGGAGAATGAAAATCTGTTTTATTGCCACATATTTTTATGAGCTGTGACAGACACCAATGACTCAGCCTCACCTGACCTCAGGCCACATGCCGCTTCCAGGGGGAACCTCAAGGCCCTCAGCCAGTTTGCCTTCCCCTCTCTACCTTTCAGGATCTTCTTATGTGAGTTTTTAATATAATATCTAGCGTGTTTTGCTATACTTAGTGAGAGCAATAGAGAAAAGTAAGCCTATCCCATCTTCCCAGAACGGAAGTCTGAAATGAGTTTTTAAGAGCCTGGGGGAATGGGTGATTTGGAGGAATGCTTTTTGGGGAGGGGCTCTGGGCTACCTAACATCTCTCAGACACACATCCCTGATCCTAGAGACTCCTGAAGGGGAGACATGCCCTGTGAGGTGACGGCAGGAGGTGCGACCTCGGCAGAGTGTCTGTCTGTGGGGCAATCCCCCGGTCCTTGCACACTGGGTGGGAGCTACAGCCAAGCGGCTCAGAGCCGGAGATGACCTGGCTGACACACTAATCAGCAGACTTCTTCTTTTTTTTTATTTTTTATTTTTTAACATCTTTATTGGAGTATAATTGCTTTACAATGGTGTGTTAGTTTCTGCTGTATAACAAAGTGAATCAGCTATATGCATACATATATCCCCATATCTCCTCCCTCTTGCGTCTCCCACCCACCCTCCCTATCCCACCCCTCTAGGTGGTCACAAAGCACCGAGCAGATCTCCCTGTGCCATGCGGCTGCTTCCCACTAGCTATCTATTTTACATTTGGTAGCGGGTATATGTCAGTGACACTCTCTCACTTTGTCCCAGCTTACCTGGCCCCCTCCCCATGTCCTCAAGTCCATTCTCTACGTCTGCGTCTTTATTCCTGTCCTGCCCCTAGGTTCATCAGAACCATCTTTTTTTTAGATTCCATATATATGTATTAGCATATTGTATTTGTTTTTCTCTTTCTGACTTACTTCACTCTGTATGACAGGCTCTAGGTCCATCCACCTCACTACAAATAACTCAGTTTCGTTTCTTTTTATGGCTGAGTAATAGTCCATTGTATATATGTGCCACATCTTCTTTATCCATTCATCTATCGATGGACACTTAGGTTGCTTCCATGTCCTGGCTGTTGTAAATAGAGCTGCAATGAACATTGTGGTACATGACTCTTTTTGAATTATGGTTTTCTCAGGGTATATGCCCAGTAGTGGGATTGCTGGGTCACTCACTCCTAAATTAAACCACTCGTGCTTCCTCTTTAAAGTCACGTAAGCATCTCTGTCACACCCAGATCCTCATTTATCCGCCAGAATCGCTTGAACTGCTCTTTTTATTAAATTTGATTCCATTAAATAACCGGCTAATGGTTCTCAGTAAGATAAACTGGGCTCACGCTCTCCCTCTTGTCTGAATGAAACAGATAAGCAGCTGGGGAATTTCTGCCTGGAACCTGGCTGCACCCACCCCAGAGGCCTGTGCAAACCCTTGGGCCACATCATCAAGGAGTTGATGTCCAGGGATCGAGGTGAAGGACTGGAGCTGGGCCCATGGGCTATACCACATGGACATCAGGGCTTTCTCTTATGTTAAGGAAACAGTGTTTTTCACCAGACTCTGCTGGGACACAAAATAAGTGAGTTAGGCCCCAACCTGAAGGCGTTGACAGTCTATGGAAAGGACAGTTGTAATGTGGTGGGTTAAGTGCTGAGATGAAGGAACATGGAGGGAAGAGAGGAGGAGCACCTTGATCCAAACTAGGGTATCCAGGAGGGCTTCCTGGAAGAGGAGTTTTGCTGAGCGCAAATTGCTTATGCCTCTGCCTGGCTGAAATCCTTCAGCAGCTTCCCACTGCTGCAAGGACAGACAAGCGTTTATGTGGCCAAAGGGCCTCCCTAGCCCTGTCATGTGGCCCATCCCAGAGTTCCTGCTCCCCAACCCCATGAATATCCATCAATTTCCTGTCCAGTCTCCAGGCCTCCTCACGTATTGTCTCTGTTGTGTGGGATACGTGCCCTCCCCAACCCCAGGACCCCAGAGATGCTCTCCCCCAGTGCTCCTCACAGTTCTAACAGCATTCTTGTTTCCATGTGTGTCTGTTTGGGTCTCACTCCATCCCACACTGTCACCTCGGTCAGGGCGGGGATCCAGTCTTGCAGGCCGCCGCTCAGCTCAGGCCCAGTAACTGCACTTGTTTGAGTTGATTAGTGCATGAAGTAGAGGCTCAGATTCTAGGAGCCAGTCTGCAGGAGCTGTGAGCAGGGAAGGATCTGGCTGGCCCAGGAGGGCTGCGGGGAGGGCAGCACAGGCTGGAGAGAAGTGGGAGGTGAGGCCGGGAGCCGAGCGCAGGAGGGCTGGGTGAGCCTCAGGAGGAAGCTGGTCTTACCCTGAGGGCGTTTTAAGCAGCCCTGGAGGGAGAGGCCCCTGGCCAGTGTAGCAGGCAGGCTGGCGGTAGGGAGACTTCCCAGGAGAGAGAAGACAGGCTGGATGTGTCTAGGGCCTCGCCAGCAGGGTCCACGCTGGCTTCTGAGGCCGCATTACAGCCTCACGCCAACTTCCCCACTGGAAGCAGCGTGTGGCCTGAGGTTGGGGAGTGGCTGAGGTGCCAGGTCTGTCACAGCTTGTGCCACAGAAGACAGTGTTGGACGGGCAGGCCTGCGACTGTGAGGCAACAGCCCGGGACAGCTAAGCTGACCCAGGGAAAGCTCTGCAGAAGCTCAGAGAGGGCCCATGAGGCAGCCTTGCGGTATGAAGAACAGAGCCCCTTCCTACAGAGCTGTAGATGAGCCCTAGTCACTGAGCCACACGATACATTGTTACGAAGCTTTAGTCAACCTGGAGCCACTGTGACCCTGTGTGCTGGCCTGAGACTCTTCTGAGGAGCCTGGCCAGCCCAGGTTCAAAGCCCAGAGCGCTCCTATTCAGGTGTGTGACCCAACAGGACACGTCACCTGCTGGGGCTTCCCTGTGAAGGGAGAACTGTGGTCCCCAAGAGAGGCCCCTGGCCCTACCTGGCTTTAGAGGGCCCGCGTATCACACACACGTATCCAAATGCAAGAATTTTTGTTTTTAGTCTTTGAAAGTTCTGGAACTGGGTCAGCACACGGATATAAGGGAGAGGGACTTGTATGTGTGCTGGGCAGCTGAGAGTGAGGGGACAGGAGCCACAACTTGGTGGGGGCTAGAAACTAGAGAGCGAGCGAGGGGCTGCTTTTAGTTCAATGACCAAGGGCATTCCTACGCAGACCCAGCTCCCAGAGAGCTGCGCTTCCTCCGTCCACTTGGTGCTCTAGTTTGGGAAGATGTCTTAACACTGCCCAGGAGTTCAGTGGGGAAAGCAAAGTGTTGGTTAGTGGGAGGCCCCTCGGGGCGTCAGACTGAGCCAGGCTCCATCCCAAATCCTGGAGGGTCTGGTCTTTCCAGGAAGCCCAGGCCAAGCCCGACTTCTGCCTGCCCTGTTCAGAAGACCTTGGCAGCCCTTGGGGCCGTAGGCAGGGCTGAGCTTCCCTCTCCAGAAGGTGAACCCTGGGGAGTGGACTGCAGGGCCTGCCGGGAGGTGGCAGGGGGAAGTGTGTTGGACCCTGTGTGTGGCTTGATCTCTAACCTTTAAATATTTAGATTTGTGGCGTGCCCTGGGTTCTGTAAATGTTGGAAGCTGCCTTTAAAAAGATAATTATGGTGGAGACGCCCAACACAGACCTTGGCACACAGCAGGGCCTGATGATGGCAGCAGATGGCTCGGTGTTGCCAAGCTCCCCCGGCTCTCATTGGCTGGGTGTGGCTTTTCTCTGCAGCATCATGGCCCCTTCCCCGAGGGCCAGGCCACCTGTCATCCCACAGCCCCACCCCCTGGACACATACCCCCCTCCGCCAAGTCCCCGAGGACTCCTGAGCGAAGCTTCCCAGAGGCTGAAGAGCACAGTATGAATATTGCATGAATAATAATAACCCACCACTTAGCGGTTATGCAACACTTTCCCCTTGCACGATGCTTTACCATCATTAATTAGTTATTCTGCACTGTTTCCAGCCTCCCCTGCTCTCTCTGCAAAGGTGGGCCCTGAGACTCGCTCCTGAAGACAGGCCTTCTCTGGTCCGAAGCGTCTATGTTGAGTGGGTGGGCTGTCCCCTAGATGGAATACCACAGCCTTCTAGAGGCAACAGCAGAGACCTGGGACCATCTCCCTTCTGACCTGAGTGCCCCTCCAGAGCCGCCTCCTGGTATGCTCTGCCCCTGCCTGTCCCTCGTCCCCTGGAAAGCTGAAGACCCCGTGTCAAGCAGTGGCTGAGTGCTGGTAGAAGACGGTTCCTGCCCTCACTTCAGTCTGTGCTCCCCCCAACCTGTGAGGGGATCCTCGCAGCCACGCTCCGTGTGTGGCCGGGCAGGCTTCCCATGGGCACCCCCGTTGCTGAGAGGCCAGCGAGCTGGGAGCCATGAGGGGTTCCAAGTATCATTCCTTCCCACCCACCATGGGGGCATAGGTAAGTTTCATGCCCTCCCCAGAGACATTCAAAGATGAGCGAACCCCTCCACTGGTGAGGGTAGAGTTGACTGGGTGTTCCAGCTGTGGGACCTCTGACCCCGGCCTCCCTGGACATCACCGCCCACCCCACCAGGGCAGCCCCAAGCACCTCTGACTCCCTCGAGGTTTCGGCAGCTCGCCTGCCAGCTGTGATAGCATTTACATGTCACCACTCCTGGCCAGCACGGACCTGGGGCTCCGTAGGGGCCCTGCCCCTTTGGGAGCACTCCCCAGGCCTAGAGTACCCTTGGTTCCACCTTGGGCCGGAGCTGGCTCGCTGCCTCCAGCCCCTCCAGTAGCCTGGAAGGGTATTGCTCAGTTTGGCTTCTGTAGCTAAGTGTTTTAATCCCAGTGTGTGAATCTTTAAGAATTAATTAGCAAAGATTGCTCAGGAAAAACAAAGTGGGCATAAGTTTTGATACCGTCTGGTCACCCACCATTATTGTTTTCCTCTTAATTATGAGGTTATTTCTAGAAGCTGGAGTCATTTTCCCTTGCATTTTGTTGCCTTGAGTGGGCTCCTCCATCTTTCTGGTGGCCCTCTGTGGCCTCCTGCTTCCAGCTCCTGCCCAGGGCGGCCATGTCCTGGCTGCCTGTCCCGTCCCCATCCTCTGGAAAGCCTGGAGAGCCTCAGTTTACCTGTGCCCCCTCGCTGCTCTGACCCACCGAGCCAGCTTCTTTATTCCCAAGCCCCTGCACCCCCTTGGGCCTCCTGGCCTTCGCTGGCACCTCTTCCTCTGCTGGGGCACCTTCCCTACCTGCCTCCATTCCCCCTCCCCCACCACCTTCACTGGCTCCTACTTGTCCTTTTGTTTTTAATTTAAATAGTGCTCACTCCAGGGGACCTTCTTGATGCCCCCAGGCTGGGTTAGGTCCCCCTTGGTCCTCCTGGACGCTAACGGCTGTGTGCTTCCGTGTGTTAGCAGGGACCCCCTGCATAGACTTCCTTACTCACTGCCCATCTTCCAGGAGCCAGGGCCCACTGCAGGCCGGGGCCTGGGCAGTCCTGAGCTAGGTTTGGGAGCGAGTGCTCTGTCTGGCTCAGTGTGCTCTCTTGCCATGGATGGGGATCCGTGGAAACCAAGGCGCTATTCCCAAGCTCCCAGGCCCATCGTGGAGCCGTCTTTGCTTTGTTCTCCTGGATCTTCTGTTTTCCTTCTGCTTTCCATCTCTCAAACCTGTGCAGCTCCGCAGGTTTGGGTTCTGCCCCAAGTCTAGGTGCTGTCACAGGAAGAAAGGAACGCCAACAGCTGTGGGAGAGGAGTGGCAACGTCCTGTTTACTTGAAGTTTGGCAGTTGCAGCTTCTTTACTGAGACCGGAAGAGGGTATTGAGGAAGAGCAATTTCAAGGTGGTTTCTAGGCTTGTGAGCAGGGAGCCTGACGTTCCTGCAAGTCACAGCCATGTCAGAGGAAGACTGTAGACCCCAGCGCAAACCCAGCAGCTGCGGGGAGCAGGGCTGCTGCATAACCCAGGCCGACTCAGAGTCTGGCATCCTTCTCAGGAGAGGACTGAAGCCTCCATTCTGTATTTGGGCCTAGTGTGCCTAATTTCCAGCACCAAACAGCCCCAGGGAGGGGCAAAAGGACCAGGTCCACCGACCTTGTTTTTCTGAGAAGCAGACCCATCGTGAGCTCTGAAGAGGGAAGGGGTTGCCAGCACCCACAGCCCCCAAACTAGCCCAATTAGAGAAGCGTGCCCTGGGTTCCACTGGGACCCCAAGATCAGCCTCCATTGCAAGGAGGCTTCGGGACAAACAGGCAAGAGAAAGAGCTGTCTGGGTGAGTCCCTTCTATGTGTCAGGGGCTGAAGGCCCCATTTTCAGGTGAGGAGAGTGAGGCCCAGGCTCAAACCACGGTGTGAAGCATAATTGGGACATCCCCTTTCTCTCTGCACTTCCAATCCCCTTTCTAATCCTCCCTCCCAGTGGGATCTGGCTGTGTGGTACTTGGACCCAGGGCCTCAGGTGCATCCGCACTGATGGCAGCCACGTGTCCCATCTGTGTTCCACGAGTGTTCCTGGTCTCAGAGTCTTAGGAGCAATGCTGTCACTAGATTTGTTTCTCTGTGGCTGAACTTTACTTCCTCCTGGGTCCTGTTATCACTACAAAATTGATTTTATCACTGCAAACCACTTCTGGTTTAACAGTAATTTGGGGGTAACTTTCCCATCAGTTCAAGATTCTCCCCTTTTACCTTCTGCTTGCATCTCCCAGGAGGAGAAACTAAGTTCCAAGGAGTCTCACATGTCATCCTGGTCCTGGGGAGAAACGGCTCACTTGGGCTATCTGAAGTGTGTCCTTCGTGCCACAGAACACCCTTCGGGGGCAAGGGTAGGGGTGTGACAAGGTTGCGGGGGGATCCTGAACTGACAGAGAGGAGGGGACCTCCAGAGGAAGTGGCTTTGTGCCATGTCTTGGAGGATAAGAGCTTTCCATAGGACAAAAAAGGTATTGCATCAAAAAGCAGGATGTGCAAAGGCCCAGAGGTGCACAGGCTTGCTTAACTTGCGGATCCTAGTTGGGTTTATTTGAGGCTGTGCTGTGAGCTCCTCGTTCGCAACCAGCACCCTCTGCTGTGTGAAGGACCTGCCACCTAAGTCATTAGGATGCTTCTGATTGCAGGTGATATTTACATAGCTCAGATAAGACTATAAGATAAAGAAGGTGTTTCCTTATTGAGGGGGCTGAGAATTCAAGAAGAGGTGCTTCAGGCACAGCTGGATCCAGGGGCTCAAAAGCCATCTTGGACTTGGTCTCAGCCTGACCCTTTTCTGTGGAGGCTTCAGTCTCAGCAGTTTCCCTCCACCCCGTGGGCCTCCCTCCACCCCTCAGTTACCAATTCCAGAGGGCACTCCTCTTTCTTAATATTTTCCCCAAAGTCCCAGAGTTGAGTCTCACTGGACTGAGTTGGATCACCCCTTGACCAGTCCCTGCTGACAGGAAGAAGTAATACCTGATTCATCAGGGATGGTTCACAGGTCCGTCCTGGAACTGGCCTCGAGGGAATCACAAGGAAGTGGCTCCCCACAGGAAAGCCAAGGTACTGCCTGCAGCCGAGGGGCCAGGAAAGGTGGGCAGGCAAGTGTGGCAAGGCCAGCCCACACAGCCCCGTTCAGACATTCTCCAACTCCTGGAGGCTGAGGTTTGCAGGAAGATGCCAGACATCACCCACGACACTGATCTTTTCTTCAGTGTAAATCTTGTCTCCCTGTCACTCTGCAAGCTCCTTCACGGGGGACTGGGGTCTTGGGTTGCTCTGGGATCCCCCTGGTCACCAGGGCCATGTGGAGCACAGTGGCAGGTACGTCATTCCTATGTGTGGATTCTGTTAGCGGAGGACGGATGCCTTTTCTAGACATCTGAAACCCCTTCCTCGAGTTGAGGACATTGGAATTTATACGATCTAAACTTAGGAGCCATTCTGTAATATTTAAGTTTCAAGATGAAAATGTCCAGGCATCAATTGACAAACACTTAGGGCAGCCTCTCCCTATTTTTAGGTCGGATACTTATAGAACGACATCTGCGTGCATGCACGCCCACTGCCCCACAACTGGAAACACACAGCCTGATTCTGCCCAAATAAGGGTGTCGAAGAGGGACAGCTCCCATGGAGGGTGGACCCAACAGGTGTGGACAGCACGGGAGGTCTGGATGGCAGGGATGGGCTCTCAGCGGGTCAGACTCCAGCTGAGATTGGGCAGGCCACCCTGCGTCTTCCGCTCCCTCTCTGGAGCAGCCCTGCTGCTGTCTTCCTCTGAAGGCTGCCCCCCACCCCCGTACTCGGGGGGAGGGGGACGGAGGGCGCCTCCAGGCCTCAGGACTATTTACTCTTGCAGGAGGTTCCTTCCTGTTGTGAAACCACTTGCAGAGAGCAGGCTGTGCTCTGCAGGACTGAGGCGGGAGGGGCTGCAGAGAGGGGGGTGGGACACTGGCTGTTGTGCAGGGAGGGGTGGAGTGTCGGGTCTCTGTCAGCAGCATGTCCGAATGGGGCCTGAGATGGAAGGGCGACTCTAGACTCAGAGCTGGAATGGTGCCTTTGTGCATCTTAGCAAAAGGCATCATCCTCTGGGCAGGGGTAGCCTCAGGTGTGTGGCTTGGTGAGAGCTCCTGGGCCCGACGTGGCACACATGGGGACAATGTGGGTGGAGGCCCTGGAACCTCAGCAGGCCCATCTAGAGGCAACCCCCCTGCTCTCTGCTCTAGGCAGCAGCAAAGGCCATGCCCTAAGACCTTGGCTCCTGCCCTCTGCACCTGGTTCAGTGTGGACGGTCCTAGCCAGGAATGCCGGTGGTCAAGCCAGATTTGGGCAGCACTGTGCCTACTACAGCCCTGTGAATCTACCAGTCAGAGGGTCCCTGCCTGCCCTCCAGGACCCCAGCCTTGGCACTGCCAGCCCCTGCTCAGCCCCCTTGGACTGTCCCCTGGGTTTGAGAGACGGTCCTCTGGATGCTAAGCTCCCAAATCATGTTTGCACGAGAGAACCCAGAGAATTTCAGCAAGTGCGGCGTGGCTTCCTCATGGGTCTCTCACAGACCTGAACGCAGGAGCAGTCAGGAGGCTTCTGGCTGTGCTTGCAGACCAGCCCTGCTAGGGCCATCCATCCTCCAGCTACTTTGCGGCGCCAGGGGAAATCAGCGCTGGGGACTCGTAGGGGTCTACGGCCCAGGAGGGACTCCCCCGGCTGATGACCCTGGCCGGAGGCAGGGGTGTGGGCAGCTGGGCACAAGTGTGCTTCTGACAGATCCTCAACCAGGGGCTCTGAGAGCACAGGGCGGAGCTCGGGAGGAGGGCGGCACGGAGGATTTCCCTCCCCGAGGAGGGGAAAGGCTGCCGCCGAGTGGCTGTCTGGCTGGCTAGCAGGAATTACGGGGATGGGCTGTGGCTGGTGGAGTGCACAGCGTGGCCCACGGCAGCTGTCAGGGCAGCAGCCCCATGGAGGGCACTCACTCAGTCTCTGACCTCGGACCTGAGGCCCGGGAGCCTGTTTGGGGCCAGGCGCTAGGGGCAGCCTCCCACCTTGGGGCGGACCCAGGATGGAGCGTGGAGGGAGGTGTCTATGGGGCCTGACCCTGTTGGGAGTGAGAGTGGGTGCTGGGCTGAGCCTAGGATCCCTGCCAGGGAGGGGCAGAAAGAGCAGATCATTCAGGATGATGCCTTCGGTCGGTAAGGCTGATGAAAGATGCTGGGCAGCTTGGTGAGGACTGGGGCCTGGCGCTGTCGCCGAGGCCAGGGCCATGCTTTTCTGGACGCCAGATGTCCTTTCTCCCCTTTCCTTCTCAGCCCGCCTGTCAGTGGTCTGGGCTTCTCCGGCAGAGCCTACGTGTGTGTCCCACTGTCCCCATGTCTCCTTGTATCTCTCTGGCTCTCTGACTCTTTCCATCTCGCTTTTTCTGATCTGTGTCCTTTCTTCTCTCTCTGTTCAAGTTTCATCTTGAGCTCATACAAAGTTTTTATGCTGCATGATGGTCAGAGCGATGGTCACCAGGGGAAGACCCCCAAGGGGGAACCCAGGAGAGATGTCCGTGTGTGAGGGGGGCAGGGGAGAGGCTGTCCCTCAGTGGGCCTGGCCTCATGCACTTGTGCCTGCCCTGCCCCATCCCCTGTCTTCCTCCCAGTAAAGGCAGTGCAGAGCAGACTGGTGTCAGAAAGGCCCCAGCGTGAGCACACAGCACACACAGCTCTGTGTTTCTGGCATCAGGCCGGAAGTCGGCTGCATTTGGTGGCTTTAGCAGCCCAGCCCTACCATGTGTGAAACACAAGGCTTTGTCCCATCCCTGGAAAGGTTTACAACCTGACTGGAGTGGCAGGATTAAGGTGAAGAATTAACGTAAAGAGACAATGAAGCTCAATGGGGGCTTCAAAGAACTGACAAAACCAGGGTCATATTGTGTTGTGAGGTGTGGGTGAGTGGATGGGACCCACGTGGGCCCATCAATGACAGAAGTCACCAGATTTCCAAGAAGACTTGTGATCCGAACAAGGCTGTGTACTTTTGCTTCAGAATCCTCCAGCTTTTTCACCACCAAGTGAGGCCACCAGAAAACCCCTAAACTCCATTACGATGGTCCCTTCCCCACCAATGCGCTCAGAGTGAAGATGTCCTCTGTGGAGTGTCAACCCAACCCCTGGGCAGCACTGAGCATGGTCAGCAGACGTGGCTGTGTGACATCTTGCTGCTTTGGTGAGCAAGTGCTTCAGTCACCATTGACCTCCCGGAGGTCAGGACTCAGGAGGTGGACCTCTCCTGGAGCTAAGCTGGGGAAGATGTGGTCCCTCTCAATGAAGTCACCTGCTCTCTTTTAGGAGAAACAGGGGTGTTTTTGCTGCTTCTGCCTTTGCCTGGAAGCTTGAACCCGAGATTAAGGTTTGGGCCTCACCGTCTACCTGCGCCTGCCTCAGCCCTCCAGGCCTTGGCCTTGATGATTTTTGCATCATTCTATTAGTTAGCCGCCTGGGATTTGAGTTTGCAGGGCATCACGGGGCTCTGGGTACGGGTGGCAGGGCTGCCACTTTCCACTTCTCTTGACCCTTGGGCACATCATCAAGTCCTCAATGCCCGGGTTCCTCACTCATCAAACGGCAGTGACGACTGTGCCTGTCTCACAGAGCTGTCGCTGTGACTATTAAATGTATTAATGCAAGTTCTGCCCCCTCAGAGTAAGTGGCCAATTAATGTACACTCCCCTCTCCAAAGCCCATGGCTCTGCCTTAGCTTTTCTAGGGCCCATCTTCAGGGATCAAGGCCCAGCTTGTGAGCCACGACTCCTGTCTTAAGGTTTCGAGCCCAGGCTAGAAGACTGAGACGCCCCTTGCAGCATGCTCTATTACCATCGTCCAGTCATTCACCAAATGTCTATTAATATGTGCCATATCTTTTTTATCCATGCATCTGTCGATGGACATTTAGGTTGCTTCCATGTCCTAGAGGGGTGGGATAGGGAGGGTAGGAGGGAGGCTCAAGAGGGAGGGGATATGGGGGTATATGTATGCATATAGCTGATTCACTTTGCTGTACAGCAGAAACTAACACAGTATTGTGAAGCAATTATACTCCAGTAAAGATCTATTTTAAAAAATGTCTATTAATACCTCCTGTGTGCCAGGCACTGTGTCAAGTGCTAGAGGTAGAACACGCCACAGGGCACTGCACAGCTCCGTGGGGAGACCAGCCAGGAGACGCATCAGTGGGTTAATAGCTGAGAAGCTCTGAGGACAGTGCCTGGCACACAGCAGTGCCGTGTAATGTTCTTAAATAAGTGGTGTGGGCACTTACGATGGGTAAGTACAGCCGCTGTGGAGCACCCAGAGGGGCAGCTAAGCCAGGTGTGGGGCGTCAGGAGGAAGTGACACAGAGCTAAGACGAGATGGAGGATAAGAGGGGAGAAGATGGGGCTGGGCAGAGGGCGTGGCCCAAGGGCAGCCGGTACCGGCCTGAGTGGGGAGCTGGAATCAGTGCAATCTGGCTGCAGTGAGAGGGTTCCTGGGAATGAGGAGGAGCCTAAAGAGGCAGGCAGCTCGGTGCTTTGTGACCACCTAGAGGGGTGGGATAGAGAGGGTGGGAGGGAGGGAGACGCAAGAGGGAAGAGATATGGGAACATATGTATACGTATAACTGATTCACTTTATTGTAAAGCAGAAACTAACACACCATTGTAAAGCAATTATACTCCAATAAAGATGTTAAAAAAAAAAAAAGAGGCAGGCAGGGGTCACAGTGTGGGTCTTAGAAACCGTGTTAAAGAGCTGGTTTCACTTTAACTGCACCTCAAAAAAATTGTTAACCTAAAAAAAAAAAATCACTTATAAAACGAGTGAAATAAAAAGCAGTCTTCTAATAGGAAAAAAAGAAGGATCGGGTTTAACTGAACTCAGCGGAACCTCACTCCTGGTTTTGCAGGGGACTCTAATGTCCCAGCAAGGCTCCCAGACACTCCATGGCGACCGGGAGCCACCTCTGTGCTCCTGAGGGTGGTGGCCCGGGGAGAGGGCTTCCTGTGCTAGGCTTTCCCAGACCTGCGGGAGTGGGTGTTTGGGGACAGCGCCCATACCCCCCGGGCCTGATCTTGGCCAGAAGTTCTGTTCTAACCAGACTCTGGGTTTTCTGTCTCCGCAGATGTTGGAGCAGCTCAAGTGTTCGCAACGGGCCAGCCTGCTGGGGCCGAAATTGGTAGGTGGCTGCGCAGCTGATTCTGGGCGCAGGGCGGAGGGGCCGGAGGAGGTACCCCGAGAGGCCCGGGCCGGTGGGGTGTCCTGGTAGGGTTTCCTGCCGGTCGTCATGGAACCAGGGCAGTGTTCACCCGCAGGCCTGCCTGAGTGGCTAACACGGCTGCATCCCGGGGGTGTGGTGGTGCAGGAGAGCCTGTCCTCGAAGGGGACGTGAGTCGTCAGGGTCGCCTCCATCCACACTCTGTGACTGCGGCCACGAGCCCGGGACAGCAGGATCTGCCTGGCTTCCGTGGCCTGGCCGGTGTCTCTCTCCACATGCATGGTCCCAGCCTCTCTCCACCTCAGGGCTCAGCTCACCAGGTACAGTGCCGCTTGCATGTCACCTCCTCTGGGAAGGCTCTTGGCTCCCAAACTGGCCCGCCCCAGTCACCTGGCACTCAGGTGAGCTCTCGTCTTCCGCTGTTGACCACAGGCTCCTCAAGGTGGTGTCAGGGACTCATTCATTTGCCTTCAGCGCTCAGCAGAGCAGGCAATCAGCACACACTCTACAAGGGAACTGATGAGGGAATAAGTGAGAAAGGCTACAGGAGGCCAGAGAAGCGAGCCATCAGCCACTTGGGAATGATTTCCACAGCTGAAGGGACCATGGATGGAGTTCCAGGAAGAGGAGATGGGGTGTGGGTGGAGGTTCAGGGAGGGGATGTGCTCCCAGGAGAGTGGGAAATTAGGCCGGCCTCAGTGAGTTGGACTGTGGAACATTAAGGACCAAGTGAATGACTTTGAACTTCATCCTGATGTAAAGGGAGCTGTGGAAGTCCTTTGCAGTGTGGTGACTGATTGAAGCCCCTTGTTCAATTCCTCCCTGCCCTTCAGATATCGAATACGCCATCACTGGGATTGCTGTGGGCTTCGCCATATCGGCCAGCTTCCTGGCCCTGAAGATCTGCACGATCAGGAAGCCCTTGTTTGATAATGATTCCTCCGAACAGAGAAGCACTAACGTGGGCTTCAATGGTAAGGAAATGATGCTCAGCCGCATCTCTGCCTTTGCCTGAGGCAAGACCTGACCTGGCCAGTCACCTGGCGTGAGGCTCTGAGGGCAACACTGGCTGGAGAGAGAATAAAAAACATGGGTTGAAAAGAAATGCAGCGACCTCTCTGTGTCTCTGTCTCTGTCTGTCTCTCTCTGCTTCTCTTTCTCTCTCTGTACTTTTCCATTTAGTCATTCTTGAGATTCCTAAGAATCAGCTTTCCTGCAGTAAAGGTGGGGAAGGGAGCTGAGGTGGCTTCAGACAGTAATTTCTATTCTCTTACTCAAATAGTGTGATCAGATGAGACAGATCCCGGGAGGTGAAGAGGCGGCTGCTGGCACGAGTGGGTGGTGGGGAGTGTGGCTGGCACTGCCTACCTGGGCCAAGTTGCACTTTTTTTCATAAATTGGGCAAGTCCTACACTGAGAAGCGCTGAGCGTATCCTCATGATCCAAACAGAGCTGGGCTTACGTGAACCCAGCGTGGTTCTCCACATGCCGTGGCAGCCACGGAGAGGTGCATCCCATGCAGAAGCTGAGCACTCAGTTTGTGTTTTGACAGCAAAATGTAACATTGATTCGCACCCCTTTTCTCTCAGGGTGGGACCTGCAAAATCCATTCCCCGTGTAAGACTGCTTAATAGGATGGTGATGCAGTTTTTCAGAGGATGAGGAGGAAGGACCCTCACCATGTATCTGGAAAATATGATTATTAGCTGTGAAGATGTGCAGAGGGGGGCAGAGAGGGGAGGAGACAGCACTCAGGAGATTCCAGCATGTCCAACTGCACAAGCAACTTCGTTGGTCGTAGGAGTTCACTTGCCGTTGATTTTGTATCACTAGGAATATGAGGGGAGAGAAAAGTCTCTTCATCACACAGCAGGAGATGTTCTAGATCTCCTAAGGGCAAGAGGGCCCGAGATCTGCAAGAGGGGGGAGGAGAGAAGCGACTGGTGGGGGTGGGTGGGCGGTGTCTCTGGGGAAGCCTTAGTTTCACCCCTGTGCTGAGCTAGAGGGCTCAGTAAGGGACCAGATGGAGAAGCTCCGACTGTGCCAAAGGGGAGGGGGCAGAGCACTCAGCCCAAGACCACCACCCCCCCCAGTGACCCCAACCCAGGGAGCCTCTCAGCAGTGCCCAAGTCAGGTGGCTCCGACCCCTCCTGCCGGCCTGGCACTGAGTGAGCTGCATCACCATCGCAGGGCCCCCTTCCCAATGCCCTGCTTTCTCTGTTTAGACAGCATCGAGCTAAAGAAGAGAACTCCAAGGTAAGGTCGCTGCCAACTTGTGACTGGTATTTTCCCTCCTGTTTTATCCATCCTGCTCCGTCGCCTGACATCTTAGCTCCTTTCTCCAGTTTGAAACTCTTCCTAGGGAACTAAGATGCACCACACAGCCCCCTCTTCTCGCTCTCCCCTCCTTTGGGCAGTGGGCAGGTGTCATCTGAGTGGGGAGCCCACAGGGCATGGTAGCCAAAGGGAGCTTGGGCTCCCTTCTGCACACTGTGGGTTAGATTTTGCCCTACCTCCTGCTCAGAGCCATCTCAGAGCATCCCCCGCTCTCAGGATCATGTCCCCAGCTCCTGCCATGTCCCAGTTGGGAAACCACATGTGTTCTGCTCCCAGCTACCTGGCTTCCCTGCTACCACCCAGCCACACTACTCTTCTGCATAGAGCCTATGTGCTCCAAGGACAATCCTACCTCAGGACCTTTGCACTTGCTCTTTTGTATCACATGGAATGCTCTGCACCCAGAGAGCTGCAAGCTACTGCAAAGGCCTCTGGAGCAAGGATCTGAGTGATACCAAGGAGGCAGCCAGCCCCGGGGGCTGAGTGAAGTTGCAGATAAATCCAGAACAGCCAGCGTTTGTCGGAGTGGGGAGGTCCTAGCTGGGGGGTGCCCTTTGGGAAGTAGGCGGTAGAGCAGGTGTGGGCAGTGGGCTGGGGGTGTGTGTGTTGGCGACTACCTTTTTTGAACATGGTAAGTCTGAGGCTTCTGGAGACTTCTAAGTAGAGGAGATGTTCAGTGAGTGTCTGGCATTCAGGACAGACGTCTGGGCTGAGACAGGGTGGTGGGCTTTTAGAGGTATGCAAAGCACGATCTCCCCCTCCAGTGCTTCCCTGGGACCTGGGGCTTGGTAAGTACAAAGTAGCATCTCTTGAAGAAATGGGTGGATCTGTGGATGAAGAAGAGATGGATGTGTGGTATGCGGCCGTCAGGGGGATGCCCTGGGGATGAGCTGGAAATGGATTTTTTCAAGACTTTCACTTTCTGAAGGATCTGCCTTCCTTCAGACTTTCCAGTTTCTGGCAATGATTTCTGAGCGTGAGGCCCTAAAGCATGTTTCATCAACTCTATCTCCAAGCATTGCCTCTCTCTGTTTCTGATGCTCATTGTTTCTCTGTCTCTTTCTGTCCCGTCTCCTGTCCTCCCCCTCTATTGTCTGTTTGGCCACCCCACAGGGGCCTGGACTGGGGGAGACGGGTGTGATTAGGGTGACCATTTACCTTATCATCAAATCAGGACTTTTTGAGAGTGGAGAAGAGACACTACTGTACTAATAATAGTGTCAGGATGATGGGCGTAAACTCATGCTGTCCCAGGAAAATCAGCCTGTGGTCATCCTAGGTTTGGGAGGCCTGGGAGGCATGGTCTCCAGGTCCTGGGGTGGCCACACAGCTGTCCTCTCACTGACAGTGTTACCTCCTCTTGCACCCAGGGCTCTCACGGAGGGGGGTAGGTACCCAGCTCCAGGGGATTTTGGAAACGTGTGGTGGAATTGGGGGCATTTGGGGCTGGGGTAACCATGGATGCCATGTGTCCCATCTCATACGCACATGTTCACACACACACCCAGACCCACACTGGCTAAGTTGTCCCATTTCTCTTTCCAGAAGAAACACGCTGAACAGCTCCCAACTGTCACCAAATCCATGACCCACTCATGCAGGAAAGTAGAATTCCAAGTCAGCCAATGCCCCTCCCTTTCCTCGCCCTAAGGGCCCTTCTCCCTGGGCAGCTCTACCTTCTTCCAGCCCTTGGGGGATTGGTGTAATGACAGGTTCCCCTGAGCGTGCAGCTGCCACCACTCGCCAGGAGGGCATCCTCGTCCCAGCTCACCCAGGGCAGCGCTCTGACTTCTCTCCCACTATAGAATCAGGGCAGACTGGCCTTTACCAGGGGTTCTAACAGGGCTTTTGGCAGCCTGGGTCAGGGGAGGCAATAGACTAAGTCTGGAAGGATGAGGAGGAGTAGCTCTTGATGGCAGGGGTGAAGGGACCTGGGAATGCATCAATGAACCCCAGGCTCAGAACCTGCATTACCTTTGGGGGCCTTTGGGGTCTCTGGAGTGGGGAATGTAGGATAGGGGTCAGTTTTGGATGGATGTGGGCGGAGACTCTGCCCACAGCATGGTCTCAGGGGCCCTCTGCTGGGTGACTGAGGCACCCTGGCGTGCGGCTGCGGGCTGCTGTGGCCAGCTCTGGTCCTGTGTCAGAACAGTCGAGTGGACAGGCAGAGATTCTGGCAGAGTGATCTCACCACCCACGGTGAGCGATGCTGTCTTGACCATCCAAACCGCCCACACGCATCAGAGGACACTTTGGGTTAAGGCATCGTGCTTTGGAAGCTCCAGTGCCCCTGGAAGTTTCCAGAACTGTTGCAAACCCTGATTCAGGGACATCTTAGTCATGGAATTCACAAAACTGAAAGATTTCACAATGCCTAATGCTTAATCCTGGTCCATGTGTACACGCATATGTGCGTGCTAGTGGGGGGAGGGGAGGCGATTATGTGATGACTCCAAATGAAGGCCTGACACGCACATGTGTGTGTGTGAAGATGCTGCTGTGGACAATACAAAGCAAACCAATTCAAAAGCATTGTTGAACGAACAGTCACTGTGCTTTTACCTTCCTACATATGATCGTGTTCGGGAGCAGCTCCACTTTGTATGTTTGGATGTTCTGAATTATTTTGATACATTGGAGCTGTAGGAGGAGATTTCCATAATCCAGGCGAGGTGGCTGCCGTAGTCATTCAACAGTAAGCATTGCGAGAGTGAAGCACAGGAAAGGGACCGTGAAGGGTGCAGGAGGAAGGCAGGGTGCGGAGGAAGGGAAGGAACAGATGAAGGATGGGGAGAGGCGGGTGGCTGGGAGTTAATGGCTGGACGGGAGTCCCACCCCCATCTATTCCCCCACCATGTGCAGGGAACTGTTCTCAGCATGTATCACACCAGAGCTTCTCTGCACAGAAGGGAGCACAATTCAAGTTTCCAAAACTGACACTAGATGGAGTCAGGCTGAGTCGGGAAGAAGTTAGACCCGAAAGAAAAAGCAAAGGACAAGCAAGCCATTCTCCTGTAGCAGAACTTTGCCCGTGCTTTCCATCATCTAGGAATGATTTAGTGAACATCCTGTCCTTCTGTTTTGCATGTTAAACCTCGACTTCTCTGAAAGGTGAGTTGTAAGAGTGATGGATCGCTCTTACTGAAAGGAGGAAAGGCAGTCCCTCTCTTGTCCTGCACTGGCTGGTGTCTCTCCTGCACGCCCCCCACAGGACGAGAGGGGGATTGCTAGCCACGGGCCAGAAGTCCTGTTGCCAGGATGGCTGTGAGACCAGGAATCAGCATCTCTTTGGGACAGCTAATATGGGGGTACTTTGGCAAGATTTTAAATGAAGCTGTGGGGTGTTTGCCTGATTAGATCTGAGCAAACTGGGTTTTAACAGCAAGATACATTTTATCTTATTTGATTTGATTTTCCAAGACCTTCTCTTTGACAGAGGCCAATCAACCGTTAGCCAGCTTAGTCCATTTGATGAAAAAAAAAATTCCGAAACTTTTCTTTGTGTCATCAAGCTATCAGTTTGGCAGAAGTGTCTGCTTTTCAACGCAGCTGTGGGGTCTCAGAGTGGACAAGCCTGAGTGTGCAGGGCAGCCTTCGTGAAGGGGAACAGGATCCTAGGCTGCTGGCTGAAGGAGCCCTGCCCCCAGGAAAGGAGGCACCTCCTCCAGGTCTATCTGAATGGTTGGTTCACAACTCACTTCCCCTAGTCCTGCTTTCCTGCACCTCATCACCACCCATGTGCTCTCACAGTCCTTCTTTTCGAAAAATCTTCAAAGCCACAGAAGAGTTGAAAGAACAGTGCAATAAAAACATCTCGGGGGGAGAGAAGATGGCGGAAGAGTAAGACGCGGAGATCACATTCCTTCCCACAGATACAGTAGAAATACACCTACACGTGGAACTGCTCCTACAGAACACCCACTGAACGCTGGCAGAAAACGTCCGACCTCCAAAAAGGGAACAGACGCCCTCAGGTGACCTACACGCAGAGGCGGGTCCAAATCCAAAGCTGAACCCCAGGAGCTGTGCGAACAGGGAAGAGAAGGGGAAATCTCTCCCAGCAGCCTCGGGAGCAGCGGATTAAAGCTCCACAAACAACTTGACGTGCCTGCATCTGTTGAACACCTGAATAGACAACGAATCAGCCCAGATTCAGGAGGGGGACTCTGGGAGCAGGAGATATTAATTTTTCCCCTTTTCCTTTTTTTTGTGAGTGTATATGTATATGCTTCTGGGTGAGATTTTGTCTGTATAGATTTGCTTTACAATAGCTTTATTTTACTTCACTATATTATAGCCTCTTTCTTTCTTTCTTTCTATTTTTTCTCCCTTTTACTCTGAGCCGTGTGGACGAAAGGCTCTTGGTGCTCCAGCCAGGCATCAGGGCCGTGCCTCTGAGGTGGGAGAGCCAACTTCAGAACACTGGTCCACAAGAGACCTCCCAGCTCCACGTAATACCAAACGGCAAAAATCTCCCAGAGATCTCCATCTCAACATCAAGACCCAGCTTCACTCAACGACCAGCAAGCTACAGTGCTGGACATCCTATGCCAAACAACTAGCTAGACAGGAACACAACCCCATCCATTGGCAGAGAGGCTGCCTAAAATCATAATAAGGCCACAGACACCACAAAATACACCACCAGACGTGGACGTGCCCACCAGAAAGACAAGATCTAGCCTCATCCACCAGAACTCAGGCACTAGTTCCCTCCACCAGGAAGCCTACACAACCCACTGAACCAACCTTAGCCGCTGGGGACAGATACCAAAAACAACGGGAACTACGAACCTGCAGCCTGTGAAAAGGAGACCCCAAACACAGTAAGATAGGCAAAATGAGACGACAGAAAAACACACAGCAGATGAAGGAGCAGGCTCAAAACACACTGGACTTAACAAATGAAGAGGAAATAGGTAGTCTACCTGAAAAAGAATTCAGAATAATGATAGTAAGGATGATCCAAAATCTTGGAAACAGAATAGACAAAATGCAAGAAACATTTAACAAGGATGTAGAAGAACTAAAGAGGAACCAAGCAATGATGAAAAACACAATAAATGAAATTAAAAATACTCTAGATGGGATCAATAGTAGAATAACTGAGGCAGAAGAAAGGATAAGTGACCTGGAAGATAAAATGGTGGAAATAACTACTACAGAACAGGATAAAGAAAAAAGAATGAAAAGAACTGAGGACAGTCTCAGGGACCTCTGGGACAACATTAAACGTGCCAACATTCGAATTATAGGGGTACCAGAAGAAGAAGAGAAAAAGAAAGGGACTGAGAAAATTTTTGAAGAGATTATAGTTGAAAACTTCCCTAATATGGGAAAGGAAATAGTTAATCAAGTCCTGGAAGCACAGAGAGTCCCATACAGGATAAACCCAAGGAGGAACACGCCAAGACACATATTAATCAAACTGTCAAAAATTAAATATAAGGAAAACATATTAAAGGCAGCAAGGGAAAAAAAACAAATAACACACAAGGGAATCCCCATAAGGTTAACATCTGATCTATCAGCAGAAACTCTGCAAGCCAGAAGGGAGTGGCAGGATATACTTAAAGTCATGAAGGAGAAAAACCTACAACCAAGATTACTCTACCCAGCAAGGACCTCATTCAGATTCGATGGAGAAATTAAAACCTTTACAGACAAGCAAAAGCTGAGAGAGTTCAGCACCACCAAACCAGCTTTACAACAAATGCTAAAGGAAATTCTCTAGGCAAGAAACACAAGAGAAGGAAAACACCTACAATAACAAACCCAATACATTTAAGAAAATGGGAATAGGAACATACATATCGATAATTACCTTGAATGTAAATGGATTAAATGCTCCCACCAAAAGACACAGGCTGGCTGAATGGATACAAAAACAAGACCCATACATATGCTGTCTACAAGAGACCCACTTCAGACCTAGGGACACATACAGACTGAAAGTGAGGGGATGGAAAAAGATATTCCATGCAAATGGAAATCAAAAGAAAGCTGGAGTAGCAATTCTCATATCAGACAAAATAGACTTTAAAATAAAGACTATTACAAGAGACAAAGAAGGACACTATATAATGATCAAGGGATCGATCCAAGAGGAAGGTATAACAATTGTAAATATTTATGCACCCAACATAGGAGCACCTCAATACATAAGGCAAATACTAACAGCCATGAAAGGGGAAATTGACAGCAACACAATCATAGTAGGGGACTTTAACACCCCACTTTCACCAATGGACAGATCATCCAAAATGAAAATAAATAAGGAAACACAAGCTTTAAATGATACATTAAACAATATGGACTTAATTGATATTTATAGGACATTCCACCCAAAAACAACAGAATACACATTTTTCTCAAGTGCTCATGGAACATTCTCCAGGATAGATCATATCTTGGGTCACAAATCAAGCCTTGGTAAATTTAAGAAAATTGAAATCGTATCAAGTATCTTTTCCGACCACAATGCTATGAGACTAGATATCAATTACAGGAAAAGATCTGTAAAAAATACAAACACATGGAGGCTACACAATGCATTACTTAATAACGAAGTGATTACTGAAGAAATCAAAGGGGAAATCAAAAAATACCTAGAAACAAATGACAATGGAGACACGACGACCCAAAACCTATGGGACACAGCAAAAGCAGTGCTAAGAGGGAAGTTTATAGCAATACAAGCCTACCTCAAGAAACAGGAAACATCTCGAATAAACAACCTAACCTTGCACCTAAAGCAATTAGAGAAAGAAGAACAAAAAAACCCCAAAGCCAGCAGAAGGAAAGAAATTATAAAGATCAGGTCAGAAATAAATGAAAAAGAAATGAAGGAAACAATAGCAAAAATCAATGAAACTAAAAGCTGGTTCTTTGAGAAGATAAACAAAATTGATAAACCATTAGCCAGACTCATCAAGAGAAAAAGGGAGAAGACTCAGATCAATAGAATTAGAAATGAAAAAGGAGAAGTAACCACTGACACTGCAGAAATACAAAAGATCATGAGAGATTACTACAAGCAACTCTATGCCAATAAAATGGACAACCTGGAAGAAATGGACAGATTCTTAGAAATGCACAAACTGCCGAGACTGAACCAGGAAGAAATAGAAAATATGAACAGACCAATCACAAGCACTGAAATTGAAACTGTGATTAAAAACCTTCCAACAAACAAAAGCCCAGGACCAGATGGCTTCACAGGCGAATTCTATCAAACATTTAGAGAAGAGCTAACACCTATCCTTCTCAAACTCTTCCAAAATATTGCAGAGGGAGGAACACTCCCAAACTCATTCTACGAGGCCACCATCACCCTGATACCAAAACCAGACAAAGATGTCACAAAGAAAGAAAACTACAGGCCAATATCACTGATGAACATAGATGCAAAAATCCTCAACAAAATACTAGCAAACAGAATCCAACAGCACATTAAAAGGATCATACACCATGATCAAGTGGGGTTTATCCCAGGAATGCAAGGATTCTTCAATATACGCAAATCAATCAATGTGATACACCATATTAACAAATTGAAGGAGAAAAACCATATGATCATTTCAATAGATGCAGAGAAAGCTTTTGACAAAATTCAACACCCATTTATGATAAAAGCCCTGCAGAAAGTAGGCATAGAGGGAACTTTCCTCAACATAATAAAGGCCATATATGACAAACCCACAGCCAACATTGTCCTCAATGGTGAAAAACTGAAACCATTTCCACTAAGATCAGGAACAAGACAAGGTTGCCCACTCTCACCACTATTATTCAACATAGTTCTGGAAGTCCTAGCCACAGCAATCAGAGAAGACAAAGAAATAAAAGGAATCCAAATCGGAAAAGAAGAAGTAAAGCTGTCACTATTTGCAGATGACATGATACTCTACATAGAGAATCCTAAAGATGCTACCAGAAAACTCCTAGAGCTAATCAATGAATTTGGTAAAGTAGCAGGATACAAAATTAATGCACAGAAATCTCTTGCATTTCTATACACTAATGACGAAAAATCTGAAAGTGAAATTAAGAAAACACTCCCATTTACCATTGCAACAAAAAGAATAAAATATCTAGGAATAAACCTACCTAAGGAGACAAAAGACCTGTATGCAGAAAATTATAAGACACTGATGAAAGAAATTAAAGATGATACAAATAGATGGAGAGATATACCATGTTCCTGGATTGGAAGAATCAACATTGTGAAAATGTCTCTACTACCCAAAGCAATCTACAGATTCAATGCAATCCCTATCAAACTACCACTGGCATTTTTCACAGAACTAGAACAAAAAATTTCACAATTTGTATGGAAACACAAAAGACCCCGAATAGCCAAAGCAATCTTGAGAACGAAAAATGGAGCTGGGGGAATCAGGCTCCCTGACTTCAGACTATATTACAAAGCTTCAGTAATCAAGACAGTTTGGTATTGGCACAAAAACAGAAATATAGATCAATGGAACAGGATAGAAAGCCCAGAGATAAACCCACACACATATGGTCAACTTATCTTTGATAAAGGAGGCAAGCATATACAGTGGAGAAAAGACAGCCTCTTCAATAAGTGGTGCTGGGAAAATTGGACAGGAACATGTAAAAGTATGAAATTAGAACACTCCCTGACACCATGCACAAAAATAAACTCAAAATGGATTAAAGACCTAAGTGTAAGGGCAGACACTATCAAACTCTTAGAGGAAAACATAGGCAGAACACTCTATGACATACATCACAGCAAGATTCTTTTTGACCCAGCTGCCAGAGAAATGGAAATAAGTACACAAATAAACAAATGGGACCTAATGAAACTGAAAAGCTTTTGCACAGCAAAGGAAACTATAAACAAGACCAAAAGACAACCCTCAGAATGGGAGAAAATATTTGCAAATGAAGCAACTGACAAAGGATTAATCTCCAAGATTTACAAGCAGCTCATGCAGCTCAATAACAAAAAAACGAACAACCCAATCCAAAAATGGGCAGAAGATCTAAATAGACATTTCTCCAAAGAAGATATACAGATGGCCTACAGACACATGAAAGAATGCTCAACATCATTAATCATTAGAGAAATGCAAATCAAAACTACAATGAGATATCATCTCACACCGGTCAGAATGGCCATCATCAAAAAATCTAGAAACAATAAATGCTGGAGAGGGTGTGGAGGAAAGGGAACACTCTTGCACTGTTGGTGGGAATGTAAATTGATACAGCCACTATGGAGAACAGTATGGAGGTTCCTTAAAAAACTACAAATAGAACTACCATACGACCCAGCAATCCCACTACTGGGCATATACCCTGAGAAAACCATAGGTCAAAAAGAGTCATGTACCAAAATGTTCATTGCAGCTCTATTTACAATAGCCAGGACATGGAAGCAACCTAAATGTCCATCGACAGATGAATGGATAAAGAAGATGTGGCACATATATACAATGGAATATTACTCAGCCATAAAAAGAAATGAAATGGAGGTATTTGTAATGAGGTGGATGGAGTTAGAGTCTGTCATACAGAGTGAAGTAAGTCAGAAAGAGAAAAACAAATACAGTATGCTAACACATATATATGGAATCTAAGGGAAAAAAAAAAAAAAAAAGGCCATGAAGAACCTAGTGGCAAGACGGGAATAAAGACACAGACCTACTAGAGAATGGACTTGAGGATATGGGGAGGGGGTGGGGAGAGATGTGACAGGGTAAGAGAGTGTCATGGACATATATACACTACCAAATGTAAAATAGATAGCTAGTGGGAAGCAGCCGCATAGCACAGGGAGATCAGCTCTGTGCTTTGTGACCACCTAGAGGGGTGGGATGGGGAGGGGGGGAGGGAGGGAGATGCAAGAGGGAAGAGAAATGGGAACATATTGTATATGTATAACAGATTCACTTTGTTATAAAGCAGATGCTAACACACTATTGTAAGGCAATTATACTTCAATAAAGATGTTTGAAAAAAAAAAAAAAAACATCTCACCTTTCACCTAGATCCATAAATTAACATTTTGTCCTACTTGCTTTATCTCTCTGTACATAACTTTTTTCTGATTCATTTAAAAACTAATATAAATATCATGATATTTCACCCTTAAATACACCATGTATCTCCCACATAATCACAGTATAACAACATGAATGGTAAGAAATGAATGGAAATGGGTGGTAATTTGATAGTATCATCTATTACACAGACTGTATTCAAATGTTTCCCAAGTATCTCTTATATTTCTATTTTTCCAAGCCAGGAACCACTGTTTTGGATTTTGTCCCTTTTTAGTCTCTCTCGATGCTGCCTTCTCTCTCCACGGCACTGTCAGTTTTGAAGTACGTAAGCCATTCGTCTTTCATGATGTCCCATTTTCTGGATTTATCTGACTGTTTCCTCTTGAGCAGATTCAAACTGAGAATTTTGTCAGGATTGCCTCAGAGGTAACATTGCGTGTGTATCTTTCAGTGCATTGCACCAGGAGGCACATGACCCCGGGCTCTCTCACCGTTGGTGTTGCTGCTTTTGATCACTTGGTTAAGGAAGCAACAGCTAGATCTCTGCATTGTAGAGAGAAAACCCTGCGTTTGTAATTAGTAAATAATAGAAGGGGTGGGGCTTTGAGATGGTGGGAACACCCTGACCCCAATAATTCTTCACCCAATGATTTTATATCTGTTCATGATCCATGTTTGAATCAATTATTGAATTGGGTGTTACAAAGTACTGAGTTTCTAGTTCCAGAATTCCTTCTACATTTAATAGCTGCATTCTTCTAGAAAAAGACTGTCCTCTTCCCCTTTTCTCTTTCTCTTTCTTGTCGAACATTAGTCCTATGGACTTCAAGGCACTATAATTCATCACCATCATGAATCTTTTTCATGCTCAAATTGTCCCAAGTTATCAGTACAAGTCACTTCTTGGTGGGTTTAGACAGGACCCCAGTAGTCAGTGAGCATTTCCTAGACTTCTGACACAACACAATGTCCCAGGCTCACCTTGTACTGTTCCTGCTCAGACCTGGAATCACCCATTTTCCCTCGACCCATGTTTTTCTCCTTCTCCTCCTCCTCCTCTTTCTTTTTGATGTGGAATAGTTTTTAGAAACCAAGATCTGGGCACAATGTGTGCTCATGGCTATTGAAGCATCATCACTTGTAGGCCCTCTCAATGGACAGTCAGCAAATGTATATTTAAATCAAAAACTCAATACCATAAGGTTCTTCTTGAGATTTCCTCATTCTATATTTCTATTTTGCCTCCTCTAAAGTGAAAATCCTGTTCCCCAGACATATAAATATTTTTACCCATTTGCTCTACCCTATAATACACACAAAATACGTACTTCCAGAATTACAACACTGTACAACTACAAATTCGCTTAAAAATTTCTTTGCAGGGGCTTCCCTGGTGGCACAGTGGTTAAGAATCCGCCTGCCAATGCAGGGGACACGGGTTTGAACCCTGGTCCAGGAAGATCCCACATGCCGCAGAGCAACTAAGCCCGTGTGCCACAACTACTGAAGCCCGCGTGCCTAGAGCCCATGCTCCACAACAAGAGAAGCCACTGCAATGAGAAGCCCAAGCACCGCAGCAAAGAGTAGCCCCTCGCTTGCTGCAACTAGAGAAAGCCTGCGTGCAGCAACGAAGACCCAACGCAGCCAAAAATAAATAAACAAATAAACAAATAAATAAATTTATTAAAAAAGAGAGAAATATGCAGGAAGGGCAAATTTCTAGATACAGAAAGATAAGTGGTTTCCTGGGGCTATATGTAAGAAGTGGATTGAAAGCGAATGGACATGAGGGAATTTTTTGAGGTAACAGAAGTGTTCTAAAACAGGATTATGGGGATGGTTGTACAACTCTATAAATTGCAGAAAATCACTGAATTATAAATTTACAATGGATTAATTTATGGAATGTAAATTATGCCTCAATAAAGCTTTGAAAAACAAAAACAAAAAAAAGAATCTTCCTGCCAATGCAGGGGACACGGGTTTGATCCCTGGTCCAGGGAGATCCCACATGCAGCGGAGCAACCAAGCCCGTGTACCACAGCTACTGAGTCTGCGCTCTAGAGCCCACGAACCACAACTACTGAGCCCACGTGCCACAACTACTGAAGCCTGTGCATCTAGAGCCTTGCTCTGCAACAAGAGCAGCCACCACAGTGAGAAGCCCATGCGCCGCAAGGAAGAGTAGCCCCCTCTCACCACAACTAGAGAAAGCCCGCACACAGCAACGAAGACCCAACGCAGTCAAAAATAAATAAATTTTTTTAAAAAATTTCTTTGCAGTTCTTTGTTCTTAGAATTTAGTCCTCCACGTGTACAGAGTATTGTGTTCAAAAAGAATTAACTATTTTCTCAATGTGGTTTTGCTATCAATTTGATATAGTGTTAGAGACATTTGTTTCAGTGTATATGCTGGTTTTAGTTCCCTTTCTTAATCCTTTTAGTTTTATTTTTTGAGTATGTGAAACATGCATATGGTTCAAAACTAAAAACATGTAAACAGGTAAACTCAGAGACTTTTTACTCTCATCCTGTCCACTCCGCCCTGCTCCCACCCACTGCTTTGAGGTAATTAATCTCAATAGTTCCCATTTTATTCTTCCTGTGTTCCTTTTACAAAAATATATTTAATTAAAAAATTTTTTACATATATACAATCTTTATAAAATTAGATAAGTGTTTATATATGTACATATATGTATGTATATATATATAAATATATATTATTCTGGTTCTTATATGGGTTTATTTTTATTTGTATCTCTGATTCATTTGGTATGGTATGTGGTATGAGATATAGATCCCATTTTATCTTTTTCCCAAATAGAAATCCAGTTATTTCAATATCATTTTTCAAAACCACCCTATTTTCCCCTGTGTTTTACTTGCCACCGTTATAATGTTCTAAGTTTCCACATATGTTTGGATATTTCTAGACTTCATGGTATTCTCCAATGGTATTTGTGATTATTCATGTGCTATTACCACACTCTTTCTTTTGATGGCTTCATGTATGCTCTATTACTTGGCGGGGCTGGTTCCTGCACACCCTGTTATTCTGTTTTAGCTATTCCTGTGTATTTGTTGTTCCATGTAAACTTTACAGTCAGCTTCAGAATCTAGCTACAGAAACAAACATCTTGGTATTTTTATTGGAGTTGCATTATGTTCACATATTAAATTGAAGACAATTGACTTCTTTATGATATTATCCTTCACTGACAAGAAATATATTTTTTACAAGTCTGTTTTTTTGCTTGTCTCAGGAGAGTTTTCAGATTTTACTCTTATGGATTTTTCACATTTCTTGTTAAGTTTACTTCTAAATATTTTATGTTTTTGTTTCTTTTGTAAATGGAATTTCCCATTATGTCTCCTACTTGTTCATTGATTGCTTATGGATTTTTTTTTTTGGTGTGTTAACATGATAGCAGCTACCTTATTGAATGCTTTTATTGTTTTGTTCGTTTTCTTCTTGATCTCCTTGAGTTTTCATCATATTATGTCATCTGCCAAATTGTAGATCTTCTCTCCCACTTCTTAAGCCTCTAATTGTTTTCTCTTCTCTGATTGCATTGGCTAAAACCACCAATGTTAAATAATAGTGGAAACAGTGAGTATACTTGTCTTGTGCCTGATCTTGGTGGAAAATCCTCTAGTGGTTTTCATTAAGTAAAATGTTAGCTTTAGGGCTAAAGTATGCATGTTTTATCATGTTACGGGAACATCCATCAATTCCAATTTTACTGAGTTTTTCAGGAATGTGTGTGGGATTTGGTCAAAAGGCTTTTTAGCATCAGCAGGCATTAACTTATCCTCAGCATTTATACACTGGGATAGTCCCAGGCAAACCAGGACATATAGGTACCTTGTTACTAGTTTAGTTTTTTCCTTTTGTCCTTGTTGGTCTGCATGATTTTTGGAGGATGTGGTGGAAGATTTGGATTTAGGCCGCCACTATGATCTTAGAGTCTCTAAAGGTCTCTTTCTCTTCCTCTTGATGCCCAGTCCATGTCTGCAGCCTGATTCACTTACTAGTCCAGCCAGCAGATGCTGTCCTAGCCCCTGCCCAGCTTATCTTTTCCTGCAGGTCATGTCTGGATATCTAGGGGCTGGTGGCACACCTGTTTGTAGAGGAATACCTTTCCTGTCAGAGAACAGTTCCTCAATGTGGTAACTCAGAGGTGCCACTTCCCCAGCTCAGGGACATTGGGGGTGGGAGGAGACTGCTCTCCTGGTCTGCCCATCTTCTCTGGGCATCGGTATCTCAAGTGCAAATGATGACTAGGTCCATCCACTTTTGATCCTCTCCTTAGCAACACCTGAAGGGGTCCTTTCAACTCAGGAATTTTTAAAGATAACAGGAGGGATAAACTTTCTGTTAAGCCCCTGGACCTCTAGACCAGCCAAGTCAAACTCTTTGTTCTTCTGGACCCACCATCCTTTAAAGGAGAAGCACAACAAAGCCTTACAGCATTTGAGGCTTTCTCTTGGAATCCCTTCTTCCTCTTCTCTCTCTCACTATCCTTGCTTGTTTCCAACTTGCTTGTCTTCCATGTAGGCTCTGATGCCATCAAGCTTTGTAACCCTGACCTCGACCTGTGCCCTTGGTCCTCCACACATGGGGTAGTTAGGTATATGCTGTCCTTTTAACAGATGTTGACTTGGCTTGCCCCATTGAGGCTTTATTCTGCCCTGTCTTTCTTCTATTTCTGCCCCTTCTCTCATGGGCAGATGCTAGACTCAAGATATTAGGACTGAATATGCACAATGGAATGGAATAAACAAGTATACAATGTAAGCATAAGTATGTCATGCTGTTAAACTATGGGTAATGTTTATGTGAAACTACAATGAAGTTTTGGTGGGAATTTGGCCTCAACATGGAAGTGTGGGTGAGATCCTTAGCCAAGAGTGGCTACAGCAGGGTCTCTGCCATACTTTCAGCCCAAGCTCTACCATATCGGGGTCTGGTTCAGTGACCATCTTTTCTTCCATGTTCCTAGTTTTTAATATATATCTTTACTGCCATTCCCTCACGTCAAAGCTGATACACTACATTCCCTCCCGTCAAAGCTGATACACTAAGTGTGGAGAAGTCTCACCCTCTGTAACAGTGTATAGTTCAGACTTGAAGGTATCAGTTTCTAGTTACATTCCCATCCACCTGTCTACCTTGTAGCACCTGCTCAGACTTATGCAAACTCTTCGAATACAGAAAGTGGCACTTTCCCCTCGATATGCTTATTAACCTTGGGGAATGACTTCTTCCCTTTTTGTCACCAAAGTGGATGAGGTTTTGTGGCCTCGGTTTGGCAGGCAGAAAACAACCTCTAGGTTGAGCTCTATCTGAAAAACTCTCCCCTTTATCTAGAGCCACTGGTCTTCAGGTCCCTTCCTATGTCACACAAGGAAATGCCCCACCTTGCTAAGATTTGCTGATGAACTCTTTCATACCTGTTTAATAGTGTGGGGTGCATTAGCATCTGCCATGATTAGTTAGAGCATAATCACTCTTGTCAGTAAATCTTCCAGATGGTTCTTTTTCTTTCCAGAAACGCACAAGTGATTGAGCTCTGAGAGAGCAGCCTCTTCAAGAGGGGTTTGTCACTCTGGACAGCTGCCCAAGGTTGCAGTCTTGTAGATAGCTTAAGTTTGAGCAACCAAAGCTGGTGATGGACCTTCACACGGAACTCAAAATCCAGGGCAAATAATAGAACTTAGAGAATCTAAAGTGCCTCTGTCCTGAAGGAAAATATTGCTTCTCTTCTGCAAGAAGCTGACTGCGTAGAGGGAAGTAAGAGCCCTTTTTCCAGTAGTGAGAAAGTTTGGAAGCCAATAAATGCTCACTGGCTATCCAGGTTCCCCAGTCGGAGCTGATCATGCCTCAGGATGGCATCGTGTCCATGTCAGTGGATCTTACTGGCAGCAAATGGCTCATGGAATGAGACCCAGACTCCAGACACAGCCTCTCCATCACCACCATCTTACCAAGAGGTGAGTAGCATTTTCTAGAACAGTAGGCCTCACCTCAGCTGCCAGAAGAAAACCCTTGTCAACATTCAGGGGCCCTGAAACGTGGAAACTATGGGGCAGTCTCCATTCCTGTAAATGAAAGACAGACCTTCCAAAGGATGAAATGGCAGGCTGGGCTGGAGTGGGAGAAAGGGGTCTGATGGCCATGGAATGGGCCTGCAGCTCTGTAGCTCTTCAAATGGTGGAGCCAACAAAGGATTAAATGAGAAAGCAGCTGCCATGCCTTGTAGAGAGCTATACAAATGCAAGCAATTATTGTTATGCGTATATAATTATTTTGTGGTGACTGTGACAATGTCCATACTTTATCATGGAGGACACAGCTGGCAGAGGCTTAAGAAACCCACGTCTTTGATTATTGCCGTAAACGTAAGGCTCCGTGGCACAGGCCCCATTCACATTTCTCTCCCCTGTAATGTTAACCCTATATTTCCGGGCTGAATTAAGGAATACTCTTTGCCTTTTCGTTCAACAGAAATCCGGGTGGCTCTATAGACTGGTTCACTCCTTAGATAAGGTTACTCTCCTTGTGTGTGATGAAAGATGAGCTATATTTCAAAACAAAGTGCTGTGTTGTAATAATTTGCCTGGATTCCCAGGGCATCTTTTATCTGACTTGATAACAATGTAGTTCATTAGCAGACTTGGTTAACTGATAACCTAAAGCGATAAGGCAATACTCATAAGCAATTTTCTGTGTGTAAGATAAAATAAACCATCTTGTAAGGTATCTGTTAATTGATTTGCTTCTTTTAGCAGCATTTTAATTAAGGCAGCTGGTTGTGAACTGAAGGTGAATGCATCTGGATTCTCAGTAATCGTTTTAATTTCTGTAAACTCAATAGAATGTGGGATCCTCTCCCCCATCCCACTTCATGACATATTTTCTCAGCACCACTCCCTGGCTCTGGTTTTGTTTGTGCCCCACACAAGGTCTCCTGTGTGAAGAACACAGAGAAGTATGCTGAAGACCAGTGCTCTCTCCTTGGCTTATAAAGGCAGACATGCCCTGGGAGCAGCTCCTGGGGATAAAGATGCCAATGGGCAGGAGCCCTTGGACATGTTTTTGAAGCAACCACAAGAAGTCATTGTGTCTGTAGGTGCAATGTCTTGAGTGAGGGCCATTCCTCCTGCCCCACCCTGTGGTTTGGGAGGATGCTAGCAGAGGCCTTCCCAGCCCAGTGGCCCCCAGAACACATGCAGATCCCAGATAGCCCATCTCAGCAGGCAGAACATCCTGCCCAAAGGGGAAGGGACAGATGGTACTCAAATACCAGGAGGAAGAGTTATACCTACACAGGTGGAGCGGGCCGCAGATGGCAGCAGCCAGCCAGGATCTAAAGGCATGGCTGTGGTTTGCTGCCTCCAGAGCTCAATACCTGGAGGAGAAGGTAAGATGGGGTCCGGTTATCTGGCAAGATCAACAAATTACACATATGTATCAATCTCTATGTCTTTAAGTTAAAAATATATTTGACATGGAATCTATAAATTAAAGTCAACACATAAAAATTAAATAAATACTTGTATATACTCTTCTATGTGTGTTAAAAGTATACATATTGTGGAATTCTAATATATTCCATCATAGAATATATGGGGGTTTGAATAAGTAGGTAAATAACAGCTCTTTTCATCATCCAAGTTTGGAAATAGCTGAGAGGCAGACAAACAACTTAGGCAGATGGAGATGAAAGTATCAGTTATTCTGATTTTCGAATGAGTCATGACATGTCAATATCACTCTGCAGGCCCTAGAGTCCAGATTGGTCCTTGCCCCGGTCCAAGCAAGAAGTGAGCATGGCTGGGGTTGGAGTGCCGGCAGCAAAGATGCAGAGGATGGATGGGTTTGGGATGGGGTTTAGAGGTGGAGATGCCAGGGCTTGCTGACATAGATTTGGGGGTGAGGGAAAGAGTGACTCAGCCTCAGTCCTAGGGTTTGGTGCCATTTATGAGGATGTGGAAGACCCGGGGAGTGCTAGCCTTGGGAAGGGTCTGCAGCTGGTCTCAGGTCTCTTGAATCAACTCTTAGGGAGCCAAAGGATGGGCTGCACTTGGAGAGAGAGCGAACCCTGCGCTCCTACAGGAGTTCAAGCTTGTGAACTGGGGTTAAAAACACACGTCTGAGATTGTTCTAGTATGTGCTCTGAGATCCATGATAAAAGCAGGGGAGAATCGGCCTGGAGGAGCCGTAAGGCTCTTTTACGGTGAGATGGAGTGTGCAGAGGGGTTGCTTAGACAGAGGGAAGCTGAGCTGAGCTGAAGATTCAAGCAGAGCGGGTGGTGCCCGTGACATGAAGCCTAGAAGGGCCAGGGCCAGGCTGCGCTCGGGGCTCCTCCCACTGACTGATTCTTTCTCTTCCGAGTCATTTGCCATAATCCCAGACTTGTCAGATAAATTAAGCATCCTTCAAAGAATATGATTTTTCACGTGGACGTTATCACTGGATGACAAATAAGTCTCCCAGGCTGTGTATGCAGACTGCGGCGAAGTCATTCAGGCCTGGACACGAGGAGTTTATGAGTCAGGGAGGAGGGCAGAGCATTCTGGAACCTGGTGTGCCAATACCCAGGAGTATAAAAGACCACGGCAAAGCTAAGAAAGGGCAAAACAATCACCGTGCCCAGGCTTAAGCTGCGTGGGAGGAGGGTCAGGAAGTCTGTGATACACAGTGTCCTGCCATTTGGTTGTCTGGATTTGTGAAGTCTGTTTTCTCTTTCATGAAAGTAGTTGCAGAAAGACGGTAAGCGAATATGTGAAATAGAAGTTCAGAGTCATGAAGGAAAGATCCAGAAGTCCTACTCATTTACGAGGTGTTCTGAAAGGAAAGAGCAAACAGAACAAAAACAAGGACATATCAAAAGAGAGAGAATAAAATTGACCAAAGTTGCAGAAAGATACTAGAACACAGCTTAAAAGGAAGAATGTAGTGAGACAAATGCAAAACCAACTATATACAGTAAAATCAAAGTAAAATTTGAGAGTACCAAGAACAAAGAAAAGCAAATGACCTATAAAAAATGGGACTTTGACCAAAATTAGACTTCTCATTGGCAGAACTGTATGAAAGAGATAAAGAAGCAATATTTTCAAAATTCTCAGGGGATATGATTATGCACCATAGTATTCTCTACCCAAACAAACTATCATTCAAGTGAAAAGGAAAAAAAACTCAAAAACTCAGAAAATTTACTACCCCAAAATTCTTTCTGAAAAAAATGACTGGAAGATGAACTTCAGCAAAATGAAAAATGAATTTAAGAGGAATGTGTGAGATAAAAGAAGTGGCAGTGAGTAAAGAAACTGGTAAAATTTATATTTAAATTTAAATAAGTGATGATTATTTTAAAAATTACTATACGTTGCCATTCCTGTACATTGAAATCCCATATGATCTCAATATGGGAGGTTGTATGGGAGACAGATATGAAAGCATTATATTGTTCAGGGACATAATGTATCAATAGAATATTGATTAATTCTCAGCAATGATAGAAAAATATGGTACTAAATTTGTGTAACGTAAATTCAGGAAGAGCTCCTAGAATAAAAAAAAAGGTGGGATGGAAAACGTCAAAGCAATTACAAGCATTAGGGGAAAAGAAAAAGGAGAAAGAGAGGAAGAATTTGGAGGAGGAGGAGGAGGAGGGGAAGAGGAAGAATGAAAATTCTTGTGTATATTCTTTTGGCACAGACATGAGAATTTCTCTAGGGCAGATACAATTTTTATTCCTAAAATTGTAGCGTATGTGTGGCATGGCCAATGTGAAGATGATCTGAGTGGCAGTACTGTGTATAATGGTATTATCCCTTAGTATTTTGGGGAGCCTGGTCTCCAAGGCTGCTGGACCCAGATATTGGAATGGAAGCACATCCCTCTTTGACCTCTTTGTCCTCGTTTGCACCTCAGACTTGGCTCCAATGCCAGACTGCCCTGGGAGAGAGTAAGAGAAATAAATGCTGTTTCTGCCAGCCTGGGAGGGTGGCCTCCACTGGTCTTGGCCAAGAGAGTCCTCGGGTAGCGGAGCAGACAGAATGAACTGTGAAACCACTTTGGCAGCAAGGGCAGCAACATGGTAAAACTAAGAGTAGGGGACAGGACAGCCCAGTGCCTGGTGAGGCTGGTGAGGCAGAGGGTGGGGATGCCCTGAGGACAGCTGCGGGTGAGGGCTGAGTCAGGCTGAGGGGGACCTGTGGGTGTCAGGAGAGGTAGAAAAAGCAGGAGAAGCGGCAGGGCTACACTGATGTCTCTTCTCCGGTTTGGGAGGAGTAGCTAGCATAGAAATGATGGCTGCTATTTCCATCAGTTGGATGAACTCATATGGAACAGGCCTTCAGTATAGGAATCTCTGAAGTGATGGAAGGCACAGAACCCAGACATTCTCAACTTGCCATGGTGGCCGTGCATTTATTAATGGCTCATCCCTAAAAGAACCATCAGCGTTGTAGAGGACCATGTGGAGGGTTTTGTGCACCTGAATTGCGGGTGCCTGCCCCCCTCCCCAAGAAAGTCCAGGCGGAGGGGTGGACTCCACTTCCCCAGAGAGGGAGGTGGGCAGATGAGCAGAATGGTGGGAAGGGAGTTTGCCCTCAAAAAAAGAGAGTTTTTCCAAGCAAATGAAAGCGTTTTGGAGGAAATAATATCTAAAGAAGCTTTATCAGAAGGTGAGCCATGTAAAACCCTTGATGTCCCGATAAAGACAGATGAGTGCCAGCCAAGATGGGCATGACTTGGCCTCAAGCAGGCTAAAATCATCTCCTTTCATCAACGTCTTAAATGAGGATGGCAATGACTCACCCAGATGAGGGAAGAGGGGTGAGAAGGGGGGCGAGGAATGTGCACAATCCCAGGGTGGTGACAGGAGCTGACTGACGCCTGAGCCCTGCAGCTGGGGGCCGGTCATGCTCTTAGACATCACCTGGTCCCGAGGGAACCCCTCCACCTCCTCCCCCATTCTGAGTGGGGATCCTATGTCTGTGCTCTGAAAGCAATGAGGGGGAGGAACAAAAGGTCAGATTTAGGCCAAGGACAAGAGAAATCTTAAGTGTAGTGTAACTTCTAAGCTTCAGCTATTGTTCATGAAATCAGCGAGGCATTTTGTCTCTCAAAGGGAAACATCCCTTCAAATTAATGATAATTTACAACATGTCTTAGCATTTGCCTGACACAATTGAAAATAAACATTGTAAAGGTGCCTTAGCCTTTGCAAGATGGAAATGATGCCAAGGCTGAGGCTCACACTAGCTCTTTAAGGGGCTCAGTTGCTCAGGATTGGTGGATGGCGGTGGGGGGAGGAGCTGTGGGCGGGGGCAGGTGTCCGGAGCGGGTGGGAAGGGAGCTGGGGAAGGCACTGGGAGGACTCTGGTGGTTGCCAATGACAACCCAGCTTTCTGTGATAGGGCAAGCCTGTGCTCTGCCGATGTGCACGGGTCCTAGTTTGGACACCTGGTCCACAGCTCAGCAGCTACTTGACCTTGGGCAAGTTAGACAGGCAAATTGGCAGGAGTGGAAGGGGCTGGGGGTTCTCCGGGACCATCATAAGTTTTAAAAGACATGATGAAATGCCTTGCTCTGTGCTGGGCACATGGTTGGTGGTAGATAGATGCTGATTCTTTTCTGTTTATGAACTTGGGGCTGAGAAGACAATCTGGGTGATCCTTCCTCCCATCCAAGTGACTGGAACAGCTAATTCAGGTCTCAAAATGCCTGAAGCCCAGTCATACGCAATTTCCCCTCTCTCGCCCCCTCAGGCAATGCGTGGCTAGAGAGGCTGCCCTGCCCTGCCCCAGGCCCGACCCCACCCCGCCAGCCCCCAGCCCGCCTACAGCTGCCCTCTTCCCTGAAGGCGGGGCCTGCTTGCCCAGCTGGCTTTGATCAGTCTCTCAGTGAGCCACTTTTCTGTTTTCATTCGCCCTTGTTTATGTTTCCTTGCAAACAAATGTCATGTCTTTCCCACGGGCTTCTCTGTAGCCAGTTTATTTTAACCCTGTGTCGATAGGGCCAAGTTTCTGCTCTTTGCCCCAGCCGCATTTCCTGCACCCAGTGAGCCAAACGCTGCTGCCTTCTGACACCTGTCCCGAGGTCCTGGGGTGAGGGACGTGCCCATGGGACCTGGTATGAAGCATCCTGGGGATGGATGGGCAGGAAGTGTGGGGTTTTGCAAAATCTTACTTGTGAGCATATGTGTGTGTATATATACATATATATATTATATATAATATATATAATTATTTTTTAAATATTTTTTAAAAAATCATTAATATTTAAATAAAACTAGGAGTAATTTATTGCTTATTTTCTTACATGTTTATTGTACAAAAATTAGAAAATAAGGATAAGCAAAAGGATGGGAGAACCCCTTTTCCAAAGATAAATGTTGCTCACTTTTTGGTATGTATCATTCCAGACTTTACATATGTGAGCATGCATATATATACATATACTAGGTTTCCATAACTGGGATTGTATGGTACATTGGACCCTTGAACAACACGGGTTTGAATTATGCAAGTCCACTTATACGTGGATTTTTTCCAATAGTAAGTACTGCAGTAGGTTGAATCCGTGGATGAGGAACCTCAGATATGGAGGGCTGACCTATTTTTAACTTGTGGAGGATGGGTGCCCCCAACCCCCTGATTTGTTCAAGGGTCAATTGTATATGGTTGTACTTCCTATATTGGGAACATATTTTCCTGAGTTCTTCATGAACTGCATTGCATCCCTTTTTTGGTTGTCCCATATTTTATTCTCAAACTCTAGCAGGCATCTGAATCAATCACACAGAGGGCTTATTTAAACCCAGATGGCTGGATGTACTGGGGTGGAACCCAAGAATCTGCATTTCTAACAAATTCCCAGGTGAGGCTGATGTAACCCAATCAATTGAACCTCCTTGCTTGGGACACTGGTTGCTTCCGAGTTTGTGCGTATAAATAACACCGTATTGAAAATAGGCCAGAGAAATCTTGGCATACTGTTAACTTCCTCAAAGATAAAGTTCTAGAAGCGAGATTGCTGAGACTGAGGGTATCACAGGTTTAAAGTTGTTGCTACATATTGGCAGAACATTTGTTTCAATTAATATTTCTAACCAGTATACCAGTTCTGGACCTTGTGTTTATTTAATTCTTTTTTTAAAGCTAAAATGTGTCCATCTGATCTAGCTAATCTAGAATCTTGAATTTGTGTATACATTGTGGTCCAAATACGAGCTAGTCATACTTCTTTCACAAAGGCAGGTAAATAATATGAAACATTATTTTGGGGTCTCTACAGCGCTATTTCACTGTCATGCACCACTGCCTGTGAATTTGTGCTATGTCAATAGCCTATTATGTGTTGTAGTTAATAAAGTAATAATATATTTGCTGGGTTATCTTCAAGTTTCAGGGAATCATTTAAAACTATAACTCAAAATTTAAATAATACGCAGATCCTTTTAGTCTTCTCTTGCAAATAATAAAAAATTCATGTATGCTCCCCTCCCATCTTTATCATATTTGTTGAATTTCTGACAGCCAGAGTGGACTTGGGATGGCGTCTGAGGAGAGCTGTCTGTCCCCTTGTGAAGCGAATCAGTGCTGACCTCCTTCTCACCGACACTGGCGGGGCTTCTCTTTCCTCCCCAGGATTGGTGCTTATAGAGCCAAGGATGCTGGCGGGTTCAGGTGACAGGTAGGAGGTGCACTGATCTCGCTGCTTTCTGCCCATTCCCTGTGCACTTGTGGGCGTGCTAGAGCCGGGTCCTGCCTCCTTGACCCTGAGATCCTCCACTTCACCCACCTGGACATGCTGATCACATGGAGAAGCCTGCCTACTGCAGCAAAGCTAAATGGGATTTAACCTGGGAAGGCAAGGGTGGTTCAACATTTGAAAAATCAAGCAGTGTAATGCATCACATAAATAGAATGAAGGGACATAATCATGTCAATTGATGCAGAAAAAGCAATCCACAAAAATCAACATCCTTTCATGATAAAAGCACTCAGTAAACTAGGATTAGAAGGGAACTTCCACAACATGAAAAAGGCCCTATACAAAAGCCAGCAATGTTCTCGATGGTAAAAGGCTGAAAGCTTTCCCTGAAGATAAGGAAGAAGACAAGGATGCCAGCTTTCAATTCAACAGAATACTCAAGTTCTTGCTAGAGCAATTAGGCAAGGAAAAGCAATAAAATGTGTCCAAATTGAAAAAGAAGAAGTAAAACTAGCTCTATTTGCAGATGACATGATCTTATGTATCAAAATCCCTAAAGAATCCACACACCCCCAAAAAACCTGTTTGAATTAATAAGCAAATTCAACAAAATTGAATTTTAAAAAGTCGTATTTCTGTACAACAGTAATGAACAATCTGAAAAAGACATTAAGAAAACATCCATTTACACAGCATCCAAAAGAATAAAATACTTAGGAATCAATTTTAATCAAGGAAGGCAGGGTTTGTACACTGAAAACACACAGACACAAACCCCACTGTGGAGGGGGAGCTGGAACCAGTCTCACCGCACTGCGGGGGTCAGCCAGCAGCGACTGGTGTGGCTCAATGGGCTGCCCCACGTGCCGGCCCCTAAGTCTCGGCCTTGGGTTCCTTTCTTGGGAACTTTCCTGTGGGAATTTCACGCAGCCTGATCCAGCCTTCCCAGAAATCCTCCGCCTTACCGCCACTGCATTCCCGGAAGAAGGCATGGGATCGGCTGCAAGGCTTTGGGTGCTAGGCTGGGGAGAGACAGTGGCTGGTTTCCCCTGGGACACCTCTACCATCCAATAAGCAACTGCATCATCTTACAAAAGAGCCACTTTCTCTGAAGGACTGGGATAGGAAAAGCCAGTCTTAAGACAAGAGTCTGCAATAGCCATTCTGATTATGGGGATAAAAATAAATCATCCTAGCTCTGCTCTGGTGACCCGTGAGCTGCTTTCCAGCAGGCGTGCAAATACCTTGGATGTTGGATGAAGGCTGCATGGGGGTAAGCCCAGCACGTTTAGAAACTGTGCTAACTCACTGTTGGTCTTTAGGGTCCTGGGATCTCCCCCTCCATGTGGGAGCCATGCTTCCAGAAGGTTCACTCAGTACGAGGTAGCAGCTGATGTCCTCAGAGCTGGGTCCAGAGTGACCTATGGCCAGCACATTTTGGACATAGAGAGAAGGAAGACTCAGCCCTTTCCCCAGAGCTCTCCGCTTGGCTCTCTAAGAACATTCAAGGGGAGGGACCAGCAGCTGTGATCCTAGAGCTCCTGGGTCACATGCATGGCCTTCAGCTGAGATGTCCTTCCTCCCAGCTGAGGTCACCTTTCCAAGGAAACACAAGTTGGAAAAAGACACTTCTGGATCCAAAAATCTCGTTGAACCTTTGCAGTTCCATGGAGCCAGAGCCGGGGTGGAGGGGCTCTGGGCCAGGTTGGGGCTCTGGGGCCTGGAGCACAGCCAAGGACATGCCTGAGGGCCTCGCACAGGTGTCCCTCACCCTGCTCCCTGATGACAGAGAAGTCCTAGGCTATTTGTGTGGGTGTCCTGAGGTTAAGGTCAAAACCCTGAGACAGCTCCAAACAAACCACAGAGAAGCAGCAGCCTGTTATTAAGTCTGAAGGAAAACAAAAGCAAAACTCCCTTCCCCGTTTGCTTGGGGAGACTGAGGGAGAACTCTTCGCATTATGTTTCTCTGTGGCTGGGTTTTCCCTTATGCGGTCCACTGACTCACTTCTTTTTAAATAATGACAAGAAACAACAGAAAATGAACTCGAAAGATGATACTTCCCTACTCTGATCCTCAACTTATCTTCTGGCACTTTCTCTGCAGAGTTAGCACAAGGCTGAGGCCGTCCATAATTCCTGGGAATAGGCTTTCAGTGGGACAGACTCCCAGTCTGGAGGCCGCCCTATACCTGGCCCGCAGCATCTAAGGCAACTCACCACTTCCCCACCTCCCTCGGTGGTAAGTCTGATAATAGGAGTTTTTTGAGAGAGGCAGTGACAAGGTGGCTGGTGTCCCCTCAGGGGGCCCTATTTTCTGGTGTGAAGAGAGGAGTGTTGCCCACTTTAAACACTTTACACAGCGGCTCAGCCACAGAAATGCTGCGACCGGTGCACCACCCCAGGTAACGTCAGGCTCCTTGGCCAAGTGGACAGGCTATTTCTGGAGGCTCATCGGCTCTGGGATGAATGATCTGATTCTCCCTGTAGCCTAGATTGTGGCACAAGCTCATCTCTGGAGTTAGAAGTGAAGGGAAGCAAGAGGTGGCATCTCTGCTTCCTGCTGGGGCTGTGGCTGGTTCATTTCCTGTTAGCTTCTTTTCAGCTGAGAAAAAAGAAGTGGGGGGGGGGTGGTGCTGAGAAGAGGAGAAGAAAAGTGGAGACTGGAAAATCCTCCAGGCCTTCTTGATGAGGTTTAAGACTCGCATGTGATGTGTGAAATGAGTTGGCCAGGAGTCAGAGCTCCGAGAAAGTGCTGCGTTGGTCCTTTTGGGGTTTTGCACACCAACCCTGCCGGCTTCAGCAGTGGAGCGTGAAGTTCTTGGCGAGGCTGGAGACCCAGCTGGAAAGCTGAGAGGGCTGGGACGTAGGGGGCTGGGTGGGTCTGGGCCATAACCCCCCCGCCCCTGCTCTTCCCCAGGGAGGGCAGAAACCCTGTATGGGTGGCCTTGGCCAAACATCTGCTTGGAGCAGGAAGCAGGGCTGGGACAGAGGGCCTTCTTGTGGCTGGAAGCAGCCCAGAGCCCACATGAAAGTGAAGGACAGTGGCACTCTTCGGTGGGGCTTTGCTCTAGGCCGCCCCTGCACAGCAGCCAGAGGGGGACAGCACCGGACAGTCTGACAAAGCAGCCCTGCCTCTGGGGTGAGGGGTCAGCACCCCACCGTCCTATCTCCTGCCTGTACTTCATCTAACCCCTTGGCGTCTCTACCTCCCTCTGGAATATGTGGTTAATAGTGTCTCCCTGGTGGGATTGTTGAGAGGGTTAGAAGGAACATATGCACATTCTGGGGCAGGAAGGAACTGACCCAAGTAACTTTGGAAAATGGTGTTTTCAACTAGAAACTATAAGGCTAAAGGCAAAGGGAACTGTGTGTGAACACTGTACTCTAGTTGGTAAAGTAGTTTCCCAAGGGCTAACTTTGAAGCTGTTATACCTGCATACTGGGGTTGAACAAGTGGGTAAATGGACAGTGGGTGGTGGGAGCCTTCCTCCCAAGTTGTGCTGCAGGAACCACAGCACTCAGCTGGGCCAGGATGGTGCACTGCAGTCCAGACGCTGGTCGGTGAGCTGTCTCACCAGAACATACTTAAACATTGCACTGAAAATCAAAGTCTGCTGAATTACTATGGCTGAGTAACAAATTGCCCCAAAATTAGTGCGTGAATCTATGCTCACAGTTTCTGAGAGTCAGCAATTCATGCAGGAGATGGCTGAATTCAGAGGTGGTGGCTTACCTCTGCCCTGAGATGCCTGGGGCCCCAGCTGGAAGATTCAAAGGCTGGAAGTTGGAATCATCTGAAGGCTGGTTCATTCACATGTCTGATGGCTGGCTAGGACCTTTGCCGGAACTGTTGGCTGGAACACCTCCATGTGGCCCGGGCTTCCTTACAACACGGTGGCTGAGTCCAAAGGAGAGTGGAGAGAGAGAGAGACAGAGAGAGAACCCAGAGGAAGTCATATTGTCTTTTATGACCTAGCATTGAAAGGCTCCAAGCCTCACTCCTCTACATCCTGTTGGGGGAGGTAGTTAAAAAGTCCACTCTGGTTCAGGAAGAGGGACCCTGTCTCTCGATGGAGGACTGTCAACTTCACACTGTAAGAAGAGCACATGGGGGCTTCCCTGGTGGCGCAGTGGTTGAGAATCTGCCTGCCAATGCAGGAGACACGGGTTCGAGCCCTGGTCTGGGAAGATCCCACATGCCGCGGAGCAAATGGGCCCGTGAGCCACAACTACTGAGCCTGCGTGTTTGGAGCTTGTGCTCCGCAACAAGAGAGGCCGCGATAGTGAGAGGCCCGCGCACCGCGATGAAGAGTGGCCCCCACTTGCCACAACTAGAGAAAGCCCTCGCACAGGAACGAAGATCCAACACAGCCATAAATAAACAAATAAATTAATTAATTAAAAAAATAAACACTTAAAAAAAAAAAAAAAGAAGAGCACATGGGATGGGAGCACTGGTGTGGTCATTTTTGGAAAATACCTACAATCTCCCATAGACTCTCCTAATTTTTTTCCCTTTCCCTGAGGTCACCACTGTTCCCAGTGAGGTGTGATTATCTCCTCTGTGCCTTTGCATTCATAGACAGTATAGACTTGGTTTAGGGCTTTTGGGGGAGGGGATACATATTTAGTTTTTATATAAGTGGAATTCCCTTACATCTTGCTTTTTTCACTTAACATGGATTTACTTATTAGTACATGTAGATCTCTTTATTGCAGTATAGTATTCCACAGTTTGGTTATGTTGTAATTTATTTAACTACTTCTTTATTTTGATGATCTTTGAAACGTTTCCTTTTATTTTCTAGTATGGATAATACTGTAATAAATATTTCTCGATGTGCTATTTCACCCACATACACAAAATGTGAACGTTTCCCAGGAAGGAGGTGTTAAGTAAATTGCTGAATTGAAAGAGTCCACTTTTTTTTTTAATATTTATTTTTATTTATTATCATTTTTATTTTTGGCTGCATTGGGTCTTCATTGCTGCACCGCGGGCTTTCTCTAGTTGCAGCGAGCAGGGGCTACTTACTGTTCGTTGCGGTGCACAGGCTTCTCATTGCGTTGGCTTCTCTTGTTGCGTAGCATGGGCTCTAGGCACGCAGGCTCAGTAGTTGTGGTGCACAGGCTTGGTTGCTCCGCAGCATGTGGGCTCTTCCCAGACCAGGGCTCGAACCCGTGTCCGTTGCATTGGCAGGCGGATTCTTAACCACTGCGCCACCAGGGAAGCCCTGAAAGAGCCCACTTTGAATTGTAATGGGTGCTACCATATTTCCTTTGAGAAAGGCAAGTCATACACTTAACCAGGAGAGTGTAAATGTGTTCATTTCCTTTTGTTCTCACCAGCACTTAGCAACTGTCAATCTTTTAAATTCTTGCTTGCCTTGTGGGTGAAAACAATATACTATATAGCATGTGCTTTTAATTTGTAGTTTCCTTCCTAGAGTTAGGTTGAACATCTTCTCATATGTTTATCAACCATCTGCCCTTCTTCTCCTGGGAATTGCCTGTTCATTTCCTTTACTGAACTGTTCATTTCAGTTTTACTGAAAAGCAGAGAAATGCAAATTTAAACAGTGAGATTTTTTTTTAGCAATGAAATTAAAAAAGATTGACCTGTATACACTGATGTGTATAAAATTGATGACTAATAAGAACCTGCTGTATAAAAAAATAAATAAAATAAAATTCAAAAATTAAAAAAAATAATTAAAAAGATGACAAAGATTCTCAATGCTTGTGATTGACACATTTAAGTTTAGAAAAGCCACCCTATAATTATGAATGTTAACTTATATTTTCTTTCTAAACATTTTAAATTAAAAAGCAACCCCAGAGCCATAAAAAATAGTCTTAGTTGTCTTATATGAGGTGATACCAAAGTTGATTTTTTTAAAAGTGAATACAAGTTTTCAGCATCATTTTTTTTTCTCCCAGACTTTTGTTATTTACTTTATCTCTTAAAAATTCAAATACATCATGTGATCTTTTTCTGGACTATCTTTGTCTTCCATTGATCTATTTAATTTTTGTGCTAGTACCCCTTGTTTTTAAAGGCAAGTCTCTTAATTTATTAGGCAAGAAAGAATACATTTGCTGTGTTTCCTCTTCCTGCCAGGGAACATTGTCTCTTTGTAGGTGCAAGTGTGACTTTCCATTGCTCAGTAAAGCTCTGTGGTATTTTCCTTTACATAGTGGCTTCTAGTTCTGGAGCGGAGTATATTCCTAGATGCTGGCTGTGCCGGTGGTGTTGGTGTTGCTTTCAGGATATTGGGATTGTTTTCAATCTATCACCTTTTGAGCTGTTGAGAATTTGAGATCCAGAGGAATCGAGTTGGTGAGACTGAGCAGGGGTTGGGGGGATATGGGGAGAAGTGTTTTTTTGTTTTTTTTTTTTTAAAGATTTATTTATTTTATTGATTGATTGATTGCTATGTTGGGTCTTCGTTTCTGTGCTAGGGCCTTCTCTAGTTGTGGCAAGCGGGGGCCACTCTTCATCGCGGTGCGCGGGCCTCTCACCATCGCGGCCTCTCCCGTTGCGGAGCACAGGCTCCAGACGCACAGGCTCAGTAGTTGTGGCTCACAGGCCAAGCCGCTCCACGGCATGTGGGATCCTCCCAGACCAGGGCTCGAACCCGTGTCCCCTGCATTAGCAGGCAGATTCTCAACCACCGCGCCACCAGGGAAGCCCCCGGGGAGAAGTGTTTTGGAGGAAGTGTCTTCAAATCCTAAGACATCCTGGAGCAGAGAGAGACAGCAAGCTGGAAGATGTGTCAGAGTGATTGTGCGTGGAGTGAGGTTTGTGCAGGTGGAGAAGCAGGAGGGGACTCCGAGTTCTGGGGTGAGAACCAGCCTGCCTTGGGGCTACAGGGATCTGAGGGGTAGAAAGAAGGCAGCTCCCCTAGGCAGGCAGGCCCCTGTCAGCTCATCCAAATACTGTCCAACGTGTTCATCATTTATTTATTCATTAATCTGACAATTATCTCTAGAATGCTTGTTAATGTGTCAATGTATTCCAGATGCTAGGGATGTAGAGGAGGAAATGAAAGACGTCTCTCTCCTCATGGAGCTGACATTTAGGAAGAAGCTGATGAATGCAGGGAAGTTGTTATGCATATACATGCATATGTTATAGAGTCTGAGGGCGATGGATGCTGGGTGGCTCTGATAGGTGCTGTTTCAGCAGAGATTGCAGAGACAAAGTGAGCCATGCGGGGCCTAGGGGAGGGCGCTCCTGGCAGAAGGTAGGGCAAATGCAAAGCCCACAGGCAGGGGCATCCCTGGTATGTGTGAGTCCCTGGAGCTGAGCGAGGGTGAGCAGAGAGGGGGGAGACATGAGGAGGCGCCTGGGGACCCAGGCCACGGAGCTCCAAGAGCCCTAATGAGGCAGCAGTGGCGACTCTGGAGTAGTGGCGTGGAGGCAAGATTTCAGGTCACCCGCTGCTGCCACGGTTAAGGTAGGCCCACTTTGATGTTGGGTGATGATAGTACATGTGTGAGCATGTGTGTGGTTAAGTGAATGTGGTCTGAAGTTGTATGTGTGTGTGTGTGTATGTTTCTGTGTGTTTAAATGTGTGTGTTTATGTATGTTTGAGAGTATGTGTGCCTGAGTGATTATGTGTGTGTCGGTATGAGTATACATGTGTTCACATGTGTGTAAGTGTCTATGTGCGTGTGTTTAGGTGTTTGTGTCTATTTGTGTGTACATGTGTTTATATGTGTGTGTGTCTGTGCTTTATGTTTGAGTCCCTGACAATACACAAAGCAGGAAAGTTCCCGACAGGGAATGAGATCCTGGTGGGGGGCCTCTCCTGGCATCCTGGCTGGGTCTCTGTCCTTGCCATGGGTCACAGAACAGACCAGAGTCACTGATGAGGTCACAGAATAAAGCCAGGAGCCTAGTGACCATGGTTGCCTAGCAGCCACTCGGTCTGGGGCCAGCGGAGGGCTTCAGCACTGCCCGAGCCAACTCTCACCCAACAGCTGGAGCTCTGAGTCCCTGGGCATTGGTGTCATCATGAAGCGTCACTTCACGGACCATAGGGGAGAACAGTCACCAACGGACGGGACCACCCTCAGCCTGGCCAGCCCAGGGTCCATGGAGGAGAGCGTGGAAGTGCACTGGTCAGGTAGGTCGAAAGAAAGAGTATGGCTGATGTGTCCCTGAGAGGGTGGCCCTGGAGGGGAAGGGGAGGGGAGGGCACCAGATTGCCCCTCGGTGCTGTCACCAAAGTGCTGTGTTGACCATAAAAATGGATGTGGGTCTGACTGAGGCCGATGTTGTGAGCACATTAGGTGATTTCAGAAGGTATGAGGATGAAATCCTAAAATGTTAGTCATATATTTTAATGTGCTTTGAAAAAAACAGAATTGACATGTCAGTTCTGTGATTTCAGCAGTGATGTAAAAATTTCCTTTATAATAAACGGATTAAAGTTAATCTAGAACATCAATTTGAAGTGACCGTGGGCAGCACCTAAGGGTCACACCGGCTCTTGGGACTGAGTGGCCGGCACCAGCTCTGGCTCCACCAATCATTTCAGTGCTCTGTGCCTCAGTTTCTAAATTTGTCAAAAATCATAACAATGGAATTTCTTCGGTTTTTTTTTTTTTTTTTAATATTAAATGAGTTAAAATGTGGCAAGCACTTAGCACTTATATGGTGACGGGATCCAATGAATGTTCAAGGAAAGGGTGAGATGCCCCTGTGGGAAGACGAGACATGTTACAAACGCCAGGGGGAAGGTGGGGCTGAGTGGCCTGGCCAAAGCACTTCCCAAGTCTGGCTTTCTAAACTGGCTTTATTGAGCTGTGATTTAAATACACAAACCTCACCGATTTTGTGTACAATTTGAAGAATTCTGACATGTACACATTTGTTTAACCACCACAAAGATCATGATGCAGAATATTTTCATCACCCTCTAAAAGTTCCTAGTGACCCTTTGCAGCCAGCTCCCCCGCTGCCCTTAGCTTCTGGTAACCCCTGTTCTCTTCTCTCTCCCTATAGTTTTGCCTTTTCTAGAATGTCATCTAAATGGAATTAAATACTCTATGACCTTTTTACCCTGAGTTCTTTCACTTAGCAGAATGCATTAGAGACTCATCCATATTTTGCATGTAACAGTAGTTTATTCCTTCTTATCAACAAAGAGGATTGCCCTGTGTGGGTAGGTGTCCCACCGTCTGTATTCAGCAGTTGATGGCCTTTTCGGGTTTAGTCAAGGCCTTGGATATGACATTCAGACATTATTTGATCCCCGTCATCACATCCCTAACTTTCAGATATATCTGTTTATACTTTTGATCCTTACCCTCTCCCCAAGAGAAAGGCATTTCATCCCCACTTTATGGGGACACAGGCACAGGGAGGAGAAAGTACCTGCCTAGGGGCCCCTGGAACCTGCATCCTTTCAGAGACCTGAGGTGGGTTGTGGCACGGCTGCCTCAGCACCGATGAAAATGTCCTTCCGCCTCCCAGGGACCTCTAAGAGAGAGGAGCCGTCTCCGCGGCCTGGCCTGGCCGTTGCCCACGAGGAGGAATCTACTTCTCCGGCGAGGGTCGGGGCGTGCTGGGCTGGGGCAGCTCGCCGTCGTCCCGGCCCTCCTCCGAGTACCAGTCCTATTTCCAGTGCCAGTCTTGCTCTTCCAGCACGTGTGGCGGCGAGGACGCTGCCCGGCAAAGCGTGTGCGCCTTCTACACCCGTGTGAAGGCCGTGCAGGGTGTGGCCGTGGCCTGGGAGACCAACTGTGGCTTTGAGCCGGTCAGTCGGCAGCCCCGCATCCACGAAGCAGAGTTCATCAAGAGGCAGAGGCGGAAAGGCTCCTCCTTTGAGATGGCTTCCAACACCGACCTGCGCTGGGAACTGGAAGCCGGCAAGAACACCACCTGCCCAGAGCCGGACGACACGGAGCTGCTGGTGCCCCTGGAGTGCTGCCTGCAGGAGCTGCGGGCCACCCCGGACTGGCTGGTCACCACCAGCCACGGGCTGCGGTGTGTGGCCTGCTGCCGGCTCTTCCCCACGCTGGAGGTGCTGCTGGAGCACGCCCAGTATGGCATCCAAGAGGGCTTCAGCTGCCAGATCTTTTACGAGGAGTTGCTGGAGAGAAGGTGGGCCCGGGGCCAAGTGCAGAAGCAAGAGCCAGGGGAGGAGGGACAGAGCACTTCGGACAGTAGTGAAAGTCCAAGACCCCATGTCAAGTTGCTTCCGTCACAGTCACGGTCAGAGAAGCAATGAGCTGGAGGTGATGTGCCCCGCCCTGCACTCACCTCCGGCACCGCAGCTGCTCCTTTTCCGGCCATCAGGACCACAGCCACGGGGGCAGGGAGAGAGGATGAGGGCCGGGGAAGGAAGCGTGCCAACATGGGAGGGCCGTGAGAAGGGACGGGGAACACACCCTCCAAAGGGCACAGCGTTTCAACTACAGTCCATTTCAAAACCCGAATCAAGTGTTTCTGACGGTGGGTGCAAGACCTGAAGCCCGCAAGGGTGTGGCCAAGGGAATTCTTATTTTTTCTGGTGGGCCTAGCGGGTCGTGACTCACAGGAGAGCCAACTGCAAATGAAGCATCAGCCCTATTGTTTTCATTGTTAGGAACTCATCATAGGCCCTAGTTCTATGTCTTATTTTAATGGGATTAAACTTGAATAACTCAAAGTTTAAGGCAATGACTAATTGAGTGAACCATGTTATTGGATTGGACCCACCGGAAATTGCCATTTCTGCAGGTTACACACTGGCACGGACATCCCGAGACAGCAGGTTCCCAGAGGTAGAGATGGGGGCTGGGTAAGTCCTGCTGACCCATGAGTTCAGATATGTCAACTCTGTTTTAAAAGGTTGCTACAAAATTTTTCTTTGCCCTTACAGGGGGCTGCATTCATTCAAGAAAATACATGGATGGCCCACTGTGTGTTAGGCATGCTGATGAGACATGTACCCCAATCGTGCAGTGAGAGGCAGATAGGACAGACAATTGCAAGCCAAGGGGATGAATCACCTAAAGGAGGTTTGGGGAGCCCAGCAGAGGGCCCCCAAACTCATGCTGCTCGTTGAGGAAGGAAAACATTCCACACAAAGGCTGGGAGGACAGGTAGAATTAGTGAGACCAGGAGTTTTCTTCAGAGTCATTAAAACAAAGAAAGATTGTTTCTAGGAGTGGGTGAGCCATGTTAAAAGTGAGAGTGAATGGGAGTGAGCTGAGGGTAAAACGTTTCCTTCCATTTGGCACATGGAGGTTGCTGATCGCTGTGATGAGAGAGGTGCCGGGGACTGAGGGTGGCAGAGGCCAGGCGGGCATGGGGCAGTAGTGGACACACAAAAAACCACTGGACACAAACATCAGACAGCTGTGCTGGCAAGCTTGTCTAAAAAGGAAAGCAACGATGGCTTAGCTGGACAAAAGGAAACTACAAAAAGGCAAAGATGGGGAGAGAGCAAGTTTATATGTAGTGGGAACGATTCGAAAGAGAGAGGGAGGCTGAGAATGCAAAAAAAATGGGGAAAGAAGAGCCAACTAAGAGGAGGCTGGATCCTGACCAGATACGGAGAAACCAGCCACTGACGAGAGAAACTTCATGTTCTCTGTCGTAGGCAGGTGGGCAGTTAGGTCAAGTAGGGCTTGGGAGCCAAAAGGATGGAACTTGAATTTTTTCCCCTGAAAACTGCAAGGAGCTCCTGAGGAATTTTAAGCAAATCAGGTTGGCCTTTGTGAAAGATCTCTGTGGTGAGCAGGGTCAAGAATGGATGAGAGAGCATCACTGGTGACAAGGAGCGCAGTTGAAGAGCTGTAGGCAGGGTGAGTTCAAAGAGATTTAGGAGATGCGAATCACAGGTTTGGGCTAGTGTTTGATGACGGTGGTGAGAAGAAGTTGTCCACAACGACTTCCAAGTGTTGTTGTTGTTTTTTTTTACCTGAGTGGTTGGTGAATGTGGGTTCCATTTTGGAGCACCAAAGGACAAGATTTGCTGGGATGCCCATGAGCCCACTTTTGAATAAGCTCAGTTTATGATAGAAACCTTTGGAAGGGAGCTAGTTAGAAGGATCTGGGGCTTTGAAGAGTGTTAAACGGGATGGAGATAGATTTATGGTCATCTATGTATGTGTGGTTACCATGGCCCTTTCCGTGGCCTTGTGTTAGATGCATTCTCTGTACCAGTCCCAGTGCAGCAGAAGCTATGGGATCATTTTGGAATGGATGTCAACCATGGGGATGATATTGCAGCACCATTTTCAAGATGCAGCAGAGTCACAGACTTTCTCAATTCACTGTGAATAGGGCTGGAGGACCTTCAGGAAGAAAGAAAAGGATAGGACAATGGTCCAAACTTTGTCAAGCTCTTCTGAGAAGAGCTATGTGGTGTTGGAGGGAGCTCAGTAGGCAGGTAGAATCCAAGGACTATCTAAGGGGAGAGGAGGCAGCTGAACCAGAAATAGTGAGCACTGGTGAGGAGGAGAACATTTCTATTTAGAAATCAGTTGCAGAGGGAACAAAATGAGGCATGGCATCTAAGCTCTGGAATTTCAGCCTTTAAAAGACAAGTGTATTTATGTGTTAAACATGGATATTCTAAGGGCCAAGCATTGTTCTAAACACTTTATGAATAATAAGTCATGTAATGCTCTCCACAAACCAATGAGGTGGGTCCTAGGATTAGTCCTGTTTTATAGGTGAGTAAGCTAAGACCTTGTTAAGGTCATAGAGCTGGTGTACAGCGGAATCAGGCTTCACACCCAGGTAGCCTGGTTCCAGAGCCTACACTCTAACCATCACACGAAGAAGCAAAATTTTAACATAAAGACAGATGCAAGGTATTCAGAAAAGCAAACATGTCAACTCCATGTTTAGATTAAGTAGTAGCAGCTGGAGACAGGGGGAAAGATGATGGGCATTAAGGACAAATGAGAGATGACAAGAACATTGGGGAAACAAATTTTTAATGTAGAGGATAACTTCAGCTGACATGGATGGAGGACGGAGGGGATGAAATTGTTCTTCAGATAGTGACTTATTTTTAAAACATATCTCAAACTCAGCTGAGGTAAGTATTCATTCATGGTTTAAAGTCATCACTTTGTAGAGACCTGGGACCTCCACCAAATAAGACAAGGATCAGGGTGAGTAAGGGGAACCTTTCCAGAGGATCAAGGGACCTCAAACATTTTAGATCTTGAACCACTTTACACCCTTTATTTTCCCAAACTACAGAAAGAGATGGAACTTATTTTATGAAATTTACAGAAATGTGACAACAAAGCCTGACAAAGATGGCACTAAAAGAGTAAACAATATATTGATCTCACTTATAAACACAGAATGATATCTAATCAAATTTATAGAGTGTGAAAAGAACAATTCACCATGACTTGAGTTTGGGTCATCTCATGACTGTAAAGACAGAAATTGTTAAATCTAACAATACTTCATATTGAAAGAAGGATCTTATGATAGTCTTAGTAGATATTAAAAAGAAAAATATTCAAAAATAACCCCATACATTTATGGTCAATTGTTTTTCACCTATGGTGCCCAGATAATTCAACAGGGGAAAGAATAATCTTTTCAGCAAATAGGCTGGGACAACTGGATATCTGTATGCAAAAGAGTGAAGCTGGCTTTCTACCTCATTACCACATACACAAATTAAAATAAAAAAGATCTAAATGTAAGAGTTAAAACTATAAAACTCTTAGAGGAAAACAGAGGTGTAAATCTTCATGATCTTGGATTAGGCAATGGTTTCTCTTAGATATGACGCCAAAAGCACAAGCAAACAAAAATTATATAAATTGGACTTCGTCAAAATGAAAAACTTTTGTGTTCAGAGGATACTATTAAGAAAGTGAAAAACGATCCACAAAATGGGAGAAATAGTTGCACATCACATATCTGATAAAAGTATGGTATCCAAAATATATAAAGAACTCTTATAACTCAACAATAAAAAACAAGTATCCCAATTTAAAAATGGGCTAAAGATTTGAAAAATATTTTTTCAAAGGAGATATACAAATGACTAATAAGCATATGAAAATATACTCAACATCATTTGTCTTTAGGGAAATGCAAATCAAAACTACATGAGAAACCCACCAGGATGGCTATCATAAAAAAAGGACATAATAATAAGAGTTGGTGAGGATGTGGAGAAATTGGAACCCTCAGACAATGCTGGTAGGAATGTAAAATGGTGTAGCCACTTTAGAAAACATTCTGGCAGTTCCTTAAATAGTTAAAAATAGAGTTACTATACAGCTCAGCAATTCTGATAATTGAAAACAAATGTCCACACAAAAACTTATACATGAATATTTATAGCAACATTATTCCTAATACAAAAAAGTGAAAACAACCTACATGTCCATCAAGTGATGAATGGATAAACAAAATTATTCAGCCATAAAAAGAATTCAGTACTGATCTATGCTACAATGTGAATGAACCTTGAAAATATTATTCTAAGTGAAAGAAGCCAGACACAAAAGGCTACAAAATGCATTATTCTATTTATATGAAATTTCCAAACAGGCAAATTTATAGAGACAGAAAGCAGATTGATGGTTGCCTGAGATTCAGGGAAAGGAGAGGAGTGAGAAGTGACTGCTAGTGGATATGGGGTTTCTTCTTGGGGTGATGAAAGCATTCTGAAATTAGATAGCAGTGATGATTACACACTTTGTGAATAGCCTATAAACCACTGAATCATATGCTTTAAAAAGCTGAATTTTATGGTATGCAAATTATATCACAATTAAAAATGTAGTAAATACAACAATTCCTATATTATTTTTAGAACTAAAGATAGAAATTTTCTTCAGATGGTATAGAGTATTTATCTTAAACCAAGTAGCAAAAAATCTACAAATGTTCCCATTGAAATCAGGTAAAATATGTCATCTATTACAATTTTTATTTAACATTGTTCTGGAGGTTACAACCAATTCAATAAAACATGAAACAGAAAAGTTATATATAACGGACAGAAAATTCTGTTCATTTTTTAGAAAAAGACAATATACTTACCTTGGAAACTCAAATGAATTTCCAAAAAAAAGAGGTAATTGAAGGATTGAGACAAAATATATATCAAAAGATTTCCTATGTACTAAATGTGACTGATTAGGAAATAACATGGAAAATATTCCATTCACTAGATACACAGATATTCTTGGAAATATTGCAAGTGCAATGAAACATCAAAGTGATTATCTCCAGTTGATAATTGTTGATAAATTTTGGTTTTCCTGTAACATGCATTATTCTTTGTTTTCCATTTGAGGAAGTATGGCTTTTATAATAAAAAGGCAATAAAACATTTAATCAAACATTACCTGAGGTTAGAAGTGACATTGGGGGCCTTCCGTGTCCACATTTGTGGTCTATAGACCACATTCTGAGAAGCCCAGCTCTTGACATCTTAATCCTTGGCTCTTCTGAATCAAATTAGCTTTGATTTTAAGAGCACTTTCTAATGAATGAGGACTCAGCCAACTCAAGAGAGTTAAATTACAAAGCTCTTTTTGTGGTGTGTCCTCATTTCTTATAAACGTTGAAAGCTGTGAATGAGAGGGAGATCTCATGAGAAAACTGTGGTGGGAGCTCAACAGCAAGAAAGGGTAAAAGATAGTGAAACTGGGAAGAAAACAAGATCATGAAAACAGGGCTTTGCAGGGAGAAGAAGGGGAAGGTACTGCAGCAGGATGAAGGAAATTGGAGAAGGGAGAGAGAAGGGGAAAGAGAGAAATGGCAGATGTTAAGGAGGATACATCGACAGGGGAACGTGACATCACAAAGGCAGTCCAGGTATGAGGCTTTGGTGGGGGAAGATGAAGGTCCATCAAAGATGTCAGAGTCCTGACTGACCTTTCCATGGGAGTCTCTGAGGTGCTCAGCTATGGATGCTGTCATGGGCTGAATTGTGTCCCCCTCCCCCCAAATTTAAAGGTTGAAGTCCTAACCCCTAGTACCTCAGAATGGGACCTTATTTAGAGATAAGGTCTTTAAAGAAGTAAGTAAAGTAAAATAAGGTCATTATTAGGCTGGGCTCTAATAATATGACTGATGTCTTTATAAGAGGAGATTAGGACACAGACACACACAGAAGAAAGACCACAAAATGAAGACACAGGGAGAAGACAGCCATCTGCAAACCAAGGAGTGAGGCCTCACAAGACACTAACCCTACAGACGTCTTGATCTTGAACTTGTCCTCCAGAGCTGGGAGATAATACATGTCTGTTGCTTAAGCCCCCCATGCTGCAGTGTCTTGTTATGGCAGCCCTAACAAATGAATACAGATGCTGGAGAGCAAGAGCCAGAGGCAGGCAGGCAGCAGCCAGGAAGGCTTGAGGAGGTCCCTGTCTCTGGTGGGAAGGATTCCGGGTCTCAGGCCCTCAGGAGAGCAAGCGCACAGTGAGTGCAAAATCCGTATTTTGTCGATTTATATGCCCAGAATGGCATGACTGAATTTGGGACCAAGAGGCTGACTTTCGGCAAATACGGAGTGGGCTTACTGGCCCTGAGTGCTCAGAGTGCTTTGGGCTCCCATCAGAGGGGATCTGGTGTGTGCGTGTGTGCGTGGTGGCACGTAGGTTGGTTAAGAGAATACAGTATGTTCCCTTCCATTCTAAGTCTCTACTGCTTGCCCTGTCAGTGAGACTGAGTGGAAGGCCCCACCTGGAGATGAGCTGGGCCAGGGATGATGAGGACCAGGATGTGCTGAGCTGTAGGCAAGACGGAACAAGCATTCACAAAAGCAGTTCATGAAAATACCGTGTCTCGAGCTCAAAGCATGGCGCCAGGAGCCAGACCCTGTGTGTACATGTAAGCATGTGTGCGTGCATTTGTGTGTGAGTGGGTGTGTACGTGTGTGTGCATGTGGTACGTGCTGCCCTGCACTGGGCCGTGCTGTGCGTGGCTGGGGTGGAGCACAGGGACCTGGAGAGAAGGTCCGTGAACGATGCTGTAACACTTGAGGGCTTGTTGATGCTCTGCCGCCGGACTTCCTGCGGCCCCTCCCAGGGCACTCCCAGCAACTGCAGCGTGAGGTACCATCGATCTCAGGAGAAGAGAGTGAGAATTCCCTACAGCAGTATTTTGCAAACTTGAATACTATCCTTTCAAAGGCCAAGAACAGGCCCGCGTTGACTTAGTTATTGCTGCTTACACAATGACTTAAACAACACAAATATTCAAGTTTGTAGTTCCTTGATAACCATAAAAATAAAAACAAATTTACACATTAAATACAAACACAATTACAACAGCAATAAATCTCAAACTAACAACATTAGTTTTATGTCACTGCTGAGCTTGGTGTTTGCGAAAACAAGTTGCCTCCTAAATGAATATGGGACTGAATACAAGGTGGATTCTTCTGGGGCTGATGGGTTCTCACTGCAGCATGCTAAGATGACACAATCTCCCAGTGTGGACAGTATGTAAAGCTATACCATCTGAGATCATCCCAATTGCCAACCTACATGCAGGAAAGACACAGAGATGATTGACAGCCGGTGTCTTGTATTAGGTATCAGAGAGCCCAGCAGGGACATTTATGATGCTGTGTGTAGAGATTTGTATAGGAAACCGTGGGGGCTCTGAAGAGGGGACTTAACTCAGCCTTTGGGGGCTTGGAAGGCTTCCTGGAAGAGGTGATACCCCTTCAAGCAGAGTCTTGAAAGGATAGAAACCCAGCACCCCCCTGAGGGAGCAACTAGCCCAGACATCCCAAACTGAGCTAGGACTGGGGCTCTGCATTTCTAGAATAAAGGCTATCACTATAAAGAAGGAAAAGAGGGTTTGTTTTGCCCTCTAGAGAGCTTGTCCCTTTGTCCCCATGATCTTCTCTTCAGGCAATTAACAGTTCAGCAATTTCATCATCAGAGAGCCATTCATTGACTTAAGACTTGTCCTTCTCTATTTTAATTATAATATCCTTGGAAAGCTCACACACTAAGACAATTATCAGCCTTTTACATGAATTATTTCATCAGTTAGCTAGAGGTTCAGAGAAAGTCCCTGAGGGAATGGGAACGGAGTTAGGGCAGGGCCGTGGAAGAGAAGTGGGACCAGATCTTGGAGCTCACCTGCGGAGGGGTGGGTGCCAGGAAGAGGGAAATGTACCCTGAAGATGTCTTGTATCTCTCATCCGTCCTTGTGTGGAGTGGGGTGCATATGTGTGTGCCCTCAGGGGCGTAAAAGGGTAGGTAGAGTGGGGTGTCTTCTCACTCACCTCTGAAGGAGGTTACTCTAGATGCCGAACAAAGCACTAGCTTCTTGCATCTTGTCCTCATCCAGACAGGAAGGCTGGGAGGAGCAACTGGGCCTGCCAGAGATAGAGGCTGGCTGAGCTATCAGCCAGGCTTCCCTTTTGACCAGCCCTGGCTCTATCTGGGCCAGTGTTTTGGAGGAGCCTGAGCAGTCCTGACTCTGATTTTACTGGCCTGGGGGGAGCTGAGAGCTGGACTCAGCACTCCTCTGCAGAGGCAGAGAGGAAAGCCAGGCTGGCCGTGAGAGACTCGGCTGAAAGATGCCTAGTCCAAGAACAGCATGGTGACCTGGAGCTGGTGGAAGACAATCAACAGCCAGTTTGTTCTTGGACATGACTCTGAATCTTGTGCACCCTCTTCTCACAAAACCCCAGAAGCCCTCTGTTGCCCCAGTGACTGCGTCAGTGACTTCCCATCACTCTCTCTGTTTCTAAAGTGGGCATGATTGGCATTTTGCGTGGACTGTTATTTCCCATGCAGGACTGCCCACTGCAATGTAGGGCATTCATGTCATGGCCTCTGCCTCTGAATGACAGTTGTGCATCCACCCCTCAAATCATTGTGACAATCAAAAATGTCCCACACATTTCCAAAGACCCCCTAGGGGGTTCAAGCTGCCTATTGAAGGTTGTCTCTCCAAGGACAGCCTCTGCCAACCTCTAGCACTGACCTTTCCTTGTTTGATTAACCCAAAGTAATAAGTACCCACAGGGCACAGGGGATGGAGCAGGGAGACCAGGATGGGCTCATCCATGCGGGGATGATGGGGTGCTGAAGGGGTGGGTGCTGGCATGAAAGCTGCTCCCAGCTCCAGATCTCTGTGGCCCAATAAATGCTGCTATTTAGGAACATCTGAAATGCACGAGAGAAGTATCTTCTCCCAGACTCCCAGGCTATGTTTTTCAATCCCAGGCGAGGGTCACTGAATGAAGGATTTTCTTGGTTCTCTTGTTGCCTTTGTTTTGGGATCAGCTGTCCCTCTCCTTGATAGCTGATCTTGGTGACTGAGTCTCTATTCTCCTGGCTCCCTACCCCCATCTCTATTTGTCAGCCGCCTTCATCAGCTCCCTCTTTGGCTGCCTTCTTCTTCCCTCCTCCTCCTCCCTTCTTCCCTGCTGTTATGGGCTGAATTGTATCTCCCCCAGAATTCACATGCTGCAGTCCTAAACCCTAGCACCTCAGACAGTGACTGTATTTGGAGATAGGGACTTTAAGGAGGTAATTAAATTAAAATGAGGTCATTAGGGTGGGCCCTAATCCTATATGACTGGTGTCCTCATAAGAAAAGAAGATTAGGACACAGACACACAAAGAAGAAAGACCAGGTGAAGACACAGGGAGAAGATGGCCATCCACAAGCCAAGGAGAGAAGCCTAAGAGGAAACCAAACCTGCTGACACCTTGATCTCAGGCTTCTAGCCTCCAGAACGGTGAGTACAATACATTTCTGTGGTTTAAGTCCCCCAGTTTGTGGCACTTTGTTATGGTAGCCCAAGAAACAACTTCCTTTCTTTCTCCTTCACCCCTGAGATATACATTGATGGCCCACCATGCACTGGGCACTGTGCAGGAATGGGTTTTCTAGGGCTCAGTACTCAGCCCTTCTCTTGTCTCAGATCCTGGACAATGACACTTGTTTTCAAGGCATCTCACATTGGCTTGAGGATGAGTCAATTGTCTTTCCTTTTTCTCTACCCTCACTGTGAGTTATAGACTCTGAAATTCAACATTTCTCTTGGATTACTGTCAATTGCATTGGAGATATTAGACTCAAAGTAGCCCCTGCCTCCAAACCTAGTGGTGCCCCCTCTGTGATGCCTGGGGGACCCTTGCGACACCTCCCCTCCTTCACTGATGGCACCCACCATCATTGGGATGAAGTGCAAACTCCTGGATCTGCCATTTGGGGGGCCGCTAGGGCTTTGTTCCTGCCTGTTCCTCCATCCACATCTCACTCCCCAGACTCAACTGGTCTTTTAGGCCCCCAGAAGCCACCTGCGGGACTTGAAAGTCCTGTGTCCTTTAGCCTCTGTGCCTTGGCACATGTTCCCTTGCCTGGAACAGTCCCTCACCCGCTGCTGGCGGGACTCTCCCAGCATCCTTTAATTTTCAGTTCAAGGGCTGCTTTCATGGTAGATGTTGCCAGCAGGACTAGGAAGAGGAAACAGGCATGGGCTCTGTTGTGATCAGTGATATAGATGACCTGTCCAGTTCCTAATCCCACCCTCTTTCCAGTCCCTTCCATCTGGAGACTTCTAGAATCTGGGGGCCATTTCTTTCTGCATCCAGCCTGCAGAGCCTGACAACCAAGCTCACAATCACTGCTAAGGTCATGGAATGACCCAAACTTATATACTATAGCTTGGTTTGGAGAAGCTATTTCTATCTAGATGTACTGTCAGCCTTATAGCTTCATATTTCCTTACCTTTAGGGAAAAACCAGTGCACTCCACACCCCTTCCCTAGTTGTGCATGGGAAAGATGCTGCAGGTTTCATGAAAGTTCCACCATTGCTGGTTGATGGCTTCTCCTTCTGATTGGATGGATGCATCCTCTGTAACCATGATCTCTTCTTTCCTATCCTCCCTCCATCAGTCACAGCTGAAACCCTTTCTGTCCCAAGTATACTCTTTGTTCACTCCCTATTGGTGATAATTCAAGCATGCAACTAAGTGCTTTTGGCTCCAAAATGCCTGTGAGCATTAAGGAGGAGGAGATCTTGAAAATTACTTGCAAATCCAGACTGAAAAAGCAACACAGAAACCCACCAAACACCTTAGAAGGGGGTGTTTACTTTTCTTTGGTGCTTTTAGCTTAGGAATATACTTGCTATACACAAAATTAAGCTGATTAAAAACCACGCCCTCTTCTTTCATCTCAGACCAGGTTTTAGCAAACAACTGAATAATGGAAGAGGAAAAGGAGACCTCCACTCCCCAGCCTGCCATGTGATAGCAGAACACATTTATTTTGAGGGAATTTGGATTTCTAAGATTCTTTCGGTGGTGACAGATAGAATCAGGATTAGTTGAGTAGGGCCTCCGCATAGCTTAGTGTCCACAGGGACCTGGATCAACTTCAGAACAGTCTGAATGCTCGTCCAGAAACCCCAGACAGGGAGATTTTTAGAAGAGATAACTTTTAAAAATAATTGGATTGTATTATTCTTCTAATTCAGAACATAGACCTGATGGAGCCAGGGGTTGGACAAATAAGTTGGTGGAGGATTTTTAAATTGTCCTAAGGTTGTAAGCGAGTGAGCAGGCAGCGGGGTGAAGGTAAATATCTGGAAGGCCTTTGCTATTGTAGTCCAGAACAACTGAAATACTGCATCTCATGTGGGTCATTGGTGGTGTCTGCCCTGGAGACTGGGTGTGTTTCCCTGTTCCCCGAGTCATGCAGCAAAGGTCTTATTAAGATGGTCTGGTAGATTATTTGGGAAGCCCAAAAGTATTGAGAGAGCACACAGCTGAAAAGAGAACAATGTTATGTATCGCAGAACTGCAGGAAAAGCACTTTCCAGCCCCTAAATCTCTAGCACAGCATCAATTCTGGCAAAAAGAAAGTGAGGCAAAGGGTGGCATTTAAGTCTAATGCTGAGTGGAATATCTGCTCAATTCTGCAAGGAGAGAACGATATTTAGAAATGATACAATGGGGGACTTCCCTGGCGGTCCAGTGGTTAAGACTTCACCTTCCAATGCAGGGGGTGTGGGTTCAATCCCAGGTCGGGGAGATAAGATCCCACATGCCTTGCGGCCAGAAAAACAAAACATAAAACAGAAGCAATATTGTAACGAATTCAATAAAGACTAAAAAAATGGTCCACATCAAAAAAAAAAAAAACCTTAAAAAAAAAGTGATACAATGACCAAAGCAAAAATTGGCTCCTTTAAATGTGACTGACCTGTGTAAAGAGCCCTTTCTACTTTCCACCAATGGGGAGTAAATAGCAAGCACAAAGGTCGAGGTGGGAGGTCATGGAGGACACCAAACAGTCCTGCCGCTTCCTTAGCGCCCTGCGCATGTGCAGTCATGCTGACATGCCATTTTACATGTGTCACCTTCATCTGGACAATGAGGTTCAGAGAGGTTATGTTGCCCAAGGACCCACAAGTGGTACCCGGGGTGGGATGCCGGTTGACTTTCAGAACCAGCCCTCCTCCTCTGGCATCCTCTCTGCTGTCTCGCCAAGCTGTCTTCCATAGTCAGAATCCAAGTTCCCTGTCCAGATACTCTGTGGCCCAAGAGCCCTGGACAGGTCTCCACTCCTCTTTGAGCCTGAGCTTACTAACCCGTAAAATGGAGCCTGGGACCTCACAGGGATGGGGTGTGAGACTTAGTTGCTCATACATGCAAAGTGGTTTCCAAGCTCTGGTCTGGAAGTCTTCCAGAAATGTGTGCATTCCTGGGCTGTAGGATCCAGTTTGACATCCGTTCTTGCCCTCACTTCTTGTCCTTGGCATCAGACCCAGCAACCTTGCAGCCAGTTCCCTGCTGGCTCCCCAGTTCCATCACCCACCCGGTGGGGAGGGGTGGAGCTGCTCCCTCCAGGCAGACTGTCTGGACAGTCAGCCGAGTCCCTGCAGGGCCCTGCTCCTTGTGAGGGCCCCCAGCTAGAAGAGCCCTAGGGAGATCCTGGACCCCAGGGAGTACCTGGCATTTGGAGAGATCACAAGGGCTGTACACCCACTGGCCTGGGCTGCAGGGTGGACGTCTCCTCTGGGACATGCCCTGGGGCTGAGCATCAGTGGGCAGCACCAGCTCTGTCTCCATGCCTTCCCCACCCCCATTCACTGCTTTTAGAGAGAAGGATAGGGTGCCATGTTCTCTTCCTCTTCCAGGGACCCCAGTCCCAATTAGGGCCCACCTTTTCTGGAACCCCACAAAGCCCTCCCCTGACAGCCGCACACAAAACATACCTCATATACACTTTCTTTGCTGTAGGGATGCTGCACTAGCACGTCAGGCTCAGGTCCCAAATTTAGAAGCATGGTGAAAAGACCATCGGCTCAGAGTGATCTGGGCTGAACGGCCTTGTCATCACATCCTGGCAAGGATCAGCCCTTTCATCTCTCTGCCTCTGCTTCCTTATCTGTAATAATAAGAGTAAAGATAGGTGACATTCACATGCCAGGGGCCAGGTGCAGTGCCTTAACTGGAAATGTCTTACTTGATCTTCTTCAACACCCAATGAGGGACATGCCAATTTCCCCATTGTACAGGTGGAGGAAACTGAGGGACATGCCAATTTCCCCATTGCACAGGTGGAGGAAACTGAGGCACATGGAGATTGAAAAGCTGTCCCAGGGTCTCACAGTGTCGGGATTTAGTGACATGGTGCAAAGTATCTAGCCCAGGTCTGTGGCTGAGGGCACCCTAAGCGGCCATCATTGTTTATAGTGTCCACACACTCTGAACTTATCTGTGTGGACCTTCTCAATTTTCCAAGCGTCCCCGTCCCTGATACCCTCCCACCTGCATCCAAATTCAGCTGCTCCTTGGCTCCCAAAGGTCTCTGTGGAGCGACTGCAGGAGGTTCCCTGGGCAGCAGGTTAGCCTTAGGTCAGGGAAGCCCCCGCATTTGGGAGTCGCCCCCCACCCTCTGCCCAACCTCCAAGACACCCTCCCCTTAGCAATAACTGGCCTGTAATGCAAAGTGACCTCCAATGTCATTGCATCTAGTAAGTCCTGTGTCTGAGCCATCGCCTCCCAGAACCTCAGTTTTCGCATCTGTGAAATAGGGGTGGTGAAATGAGCCGCCCACAGATCACAGAGAGGATCGCCGGCGGGGGCCCGCGCCTTCGCCCTGCGCCGCTTGGGGCGCCCAGAAGCCCTGGCCCGGCGGGGGCAGGCGGCCCGAGGGGCGGGGGCGGGGGCGGGGGCCGGGGCCGAGCCGGGGGCGGGCGCGGGGCGGGGTGCGCGGCGGCGGGGTCGGTGGGGGGGGCGGGTGGGGGTTGGTTGTGGTGGCGGGCGGGCGGCGGCGCTGCTCCCGCGTCACAGCGCCGGGCGCGGCGGGGAGATGCGGCTCCTGGTGCTGGCGGCGGCCGTGCTGCTGGCGCGGGCTCCGGCCCCGGGTAAGCTTGTTGGGACCGGGCGCCTCGGGGACCCCTCGGGTGGGGCGAGGGCGGCCGGCGCCGGGGAGCCCGGGGCTCGGGGCTTGGGCCTGGCCGGGAGGCCCTGCCGCCTCCGGGCTGTCCCCTCCCGGTCCCCGTCGGCGTCCGTGGGCCCGGGTCTGGTTGTCCAGGCGGCGGAGCACAGCGGCGCCTCCCAAGGGTCGGAGATGCTGCGCCCCTTCCTCGCTCCCCGCCCGGCCGGGACCTCAGCGCTCCGCGGAGACCCTCCGCAGCCCGGTTCCCTTCCAGAGGCCAGGCCTCCAAGTGGAAGATGCGAGCAGAACCGTGCGAGCCCTAGTTTTGGTTTGTTTTCTGTTTTCTTCCCAACAGGCAGCACCGACAGCTGTTGGCAGGTTAGTGTGGGCAGCAACTTCCCTTTAACTCTCTTCGGAGAGTTCCTCGGAGGACCCGGTCCGAAGGGGCCGGATCTGCGCCGCTGGCTGTTGGGGTCTGAGGACTTGTTCGCGGGAGTTTCATGATGACCAGGCCTGGGGAGATAGGGGATCCGCGGCTGCCTGGAGCCGCGGGCCCTTCACCCTTTTCCAAAGCACCGTGCTTTAGGGGCAGCCCCTACCCGCATTGCTAGCTCTCATTTGGGGTTTCTGCTCCCACTTCTAATTTGCCGAAGAATTTTCTCTCCTTATTTCTCAAGGCTGAAAGGGCTGTGCTGGCTAGAATAATAGTGATAATAAATATATCGATGGCACTCACATTTCCAGGGTGTCCATTGGGAGCTACAGTTATCTCATATAATCATGACAGTGCCTCAAAGTAATAATGACGAGAGTAAATATATGTATCCAAGTGCTTTGCAAACATTAACTCAGTTAAGCTTGCCTCTGAGGGAGGTGCTATTATTATTACCCCCATTTTATAGGTGAGGAAACTGAGGCCAAGTCCATGAGTTGACTTGCTTTAAGTCACAAGGCTTATACGTGGTCGAGCTGGGATTTGAACGCAGGAGGCCTGGCTAGGCTATGTTGCTGGTGTTTTGTAAGTAAGGGGGCTGATGCGTAGAGTTAAGTAATTTTCCAAGGGTGGCCCAGCTACCAAATGGTGGAGCTGGCATTTGAGCCAGCATAGATCAGAGTTTTAGGGGGGAGGAACTTGCATCACAGTGGGAAGAAATTTACCCATTGTCCCCTGGCTACCAGTGCAGTGGAGTTTCCAGTGAACTTGAAATCGGCCCTTTGGAAAATGTTCCTTTCACACTTGTCACTGTCTTGGCTGACAGTTACTGGAGGTTTGACTGAGATGGTTGGGCCAGGGCAGCTCTAGTGGCCAGCAGCCAGTGAGATACAGGGGGCACAGGGATCTTTGTCCTCTGTGCTCCACGACCACTTTCTTAATTGCAGGTGCTGTCAGAGAGGGTGTCCCCAGAGAGGGGCTTTTTGGGGGTCAAAGATATTCTCATGTTTTCAGGAGACCTCAGGAGCCTAGAGAGCTGGAATTAGAGAGCCGTTAGTGTCCACCCTGGCTGTGCCTAAGGCTGTGTAATGATGACAGCCCCTGCTAGTGCAGCACTCACCGTGTGCCTGTCTCTCTTCTAAATTTTTCACCCACAATCCCTCGTCATGATCCCCCTCAAGAGAGAGCCTGGCAGAACCACTTTATACATAAGTCTGGACTCTTAACTGGTGCACTTTTCTACCTCTCCATTGTGGGGAGAAGTGGGACCTTAGGGGTTACCTAGTCCCACCTATCATTTTACAGAAAAGCAAAGTGAGGGGCAAATATTTACTAAAAGCTGTGCTGTGGTCCAGATCGGTGAGTGACTGTTGTCTCTGATGCCAGATGGCCTAGGTGCTAATTCCAGCTCTGCCATGTTCTGTGTGAGCTTGAGTAAGTGGCTTAGCCTCTCTGGGCCTCAGCCCTCTTGTCTATAAAAATGGGGATCAACATACTGTGAGGATAAGTTGAGAAAATACATCTACAGTGCTTAGAACAGTACTTGGTCTAGAGGGCACACCCAGCAAATGTTAGCGTTCATCTTTGGTCAAGGCCATGTGTTTGTCCTGGGTGAGAGCTATTTTAAGGTGACCGCCTTAATATGAACACATTACCTACCCTATAGACTGGGTCTCTGCTTGGTGCTCAGTAAATACTGGCTTCTAGTGCCATGGGTTTTTAAGTAATACAATTGTATTTCTTTCAGAGATTTATTTGTCATGAATTCAGACTGTCCTTTTAATAAGAATGAGATTTGCACTGCCGACTGGAGCACACAGTTTGCATTCAGGGAGCCAGGAGCTCCTGGCCCCCTGAAAGGATGGGGGGCAGTCTGTTCAGGACAGAGAAGTGTGGAGCACAGAGCCACTAGCACGTGTCTGGCCAGGTCGGAACAGAGGGGCCCCAGCCTTGCCACCTCTGTGTCCCAGGTGAGGCAGGTGCCTTGTTTTTGTTAGAAGTTCTGTACTCCGCTGCACCTGTAAGTTGCTATTTCTCGCTTCATGATGAGTGTGAGAGGAAGAGAGAGAGGGACGGAGGGAGAGGGGGAGGTTGAGTACTACATGAGTTGGTTGTGTACCGTTTGGCTACACTGATGTCCTTTTAGGCCATTTTCTGAGCTTTAGTCCTTTTCACAACATTATCCAAATGGGAACAAGAGGATTAGACCCCATAAATCTTATCCGCAGGAACTTGATGTTCACTTACAGGCAGAACCAGCTACATAATTTGTGGGATCCAGTGCAAAATGGAAATGCAGGGCCCCTCATTTAAAAATTGTTAAGCTTTTAAGACAGCAACAGCAGAGATTAAATCAAGTGGGGGCCCTCCAAGCATAGGGCCCTGTGTGACTGCAGATCATACCCACAAGAAGCCCATCCTGCTTACAGGTCACTGTGCGTGTCACTTTCTGTTATCCCCACCTGTCGCGCCCTCAGGGAGTGCAAATTTTATCGATATTTTCAAGGTTCTTTCTTGTTGGAGCCTTATACCCACCACGCAAGGCATCATCTTCCTATTTTTGAGATGAGGAAACTGAGGCTCCGAGGGCCTCACTCCTAATAGAACCAGGGTTCCAGCCCGGCTTTGTTGGATTCCAACCCCTGGCTCTCTGCCCAGCCCCGCCACACCACTGGGAAGGCTCTGGGCCTTGAGCATCCTAGCGCCCAGCCCACGGTAAGGTGGGCACACCCAGCTACCAAGTCATGGAGCATGTGCTTGTTGAAGGAATATGGTTCTCTGCAGCAGGAATCCCAACCCTCTGTTTTGGGTCAGTCTCTTTCCTGCCCATGTTGTCATATTCCTCCTTTAAGAACTGGTCTTGGGGGCCCTGATTGAGGTGCAAAGGCCCCTCCTGAGGTCAGTCTGCAAACACAGGTGGCTGCCTGGGCGACGGTGTGGTGCACTTCACTGGAGGACACTGATCTTTCCATTTCCAGCCTGCACCATGTTCCTCCTGCCTCAGGGCCTTTGCACAGGTAGAATCGTCTTCCAGGAAGATCATTCTTCACTGCTGCCCTGAATTTATGTCATGAATTCCACCTCGGCCTTCAGCTCACGGTCACCTCTCCAGGGTCTCTTTCCTCCCTGACATGCAGAGATCAGAATCTCACCCTGATTTTTTTTTTTTTTAATAAATTTATTTATTTTTTCCTGCATTGGGTCTTTGTTGCTGCACACGGGCTTTCTCTAGTTGCAGCCAACAGGGGCTACTCTTCGTTGTGGTGTGCGGGCTTCTCATTGCGGTGGCTTCTCTTGTTGCAGAGTGCGGGCTCTAGGCAATTGGGCTTCAGTAGTTGTGGCATGCAGGTTTCAGTAGTTGTGGCTTGCGGGCTCTAGAGCACAGGCTCAGTAGTTGTGGCACACAGGCTTAGTTGCTCCGTGGCATGTGGGATCTTCCCGGACCAGGGCTCGAACCCGTGTCCCCTGCATTGGCAGGCGGATTCTTAACCACTGCGCCACCAGGGAAGTCTCTCACCCTGATTTTCATAAGCCCTGCACCTTTTCTCTGTAGCATGTGTTGCTGTTTGTAGTCACATTCTCCTGTGTCTTTTTCCTGATGACCAGTGCCTAGCCCACTGGACTGTCAGCTCTGCGAGGTCAGGGATGTGTCTTCTTCTCACAGTGTCTGGCACATGGCAGATCTCAGCAAGTACTTGCTGAGTGATTAAGTAAACAAAGCATAAGCTGGGGTGTAAGCTGGAGGAAGCGGAGCACTGAATGTGGAGGTGGCCAAGGGATGGGGGCGGGGGATCTACCTCCCACCTCATTTCCCTGCAATGCAGAGTCAGAAAGCAAGAAATTAAATTCTCCAGCCTAGAATGACTTTGATGCTTCTCCCTCCTTGGCAAGGAGAGGGGAGACTCTGCCCTGCCCCGGGCTGCTCCCTTACCTTACCTGGAGTCAGAGGGTCTAGTGACACCCCACCTCCCCTGTCTTGTAGTTGGCTTGGCCCATGTTTGCTTGCCTTGCCCCTCTGCCCTGCAAGGTGTGGAGACCCAGAAGGGAAAGGCCTGAACCCCCCTGGCCCCGGCCCCTCACTCTAGTCAGCCTGCCTCTACTGCCTGCCTCTTGGCCCCTCTGCAGCCTGATGACTGCCATGGGGCAGAAGCTGTGTGATGCTCTCTCCTAGTATTTAAACATCCAGCTCAGCTAACATTGGCCAAGCACTGGGTCCTCTATCTGCACTATCTCCCCTCCCTCAAGCAATGCCACTTCTCACAGCTGCGTGCCTGAGGGCTGAGTTGTGTTCCCTGGGCTTCAGGTAGTCATTTCCAGTGTCAAGGGGAGGGCGTTAGCTGGGGCACCAGCTTTCTGAGAAAGGTCATTGCAGGCACGGGGATCCACACAACCTGAGAGCCGGTGTCTTCTAGCAAAGCTTAACGCCGCCGAGGAGCCTGTGGGCGTCGTCGTTTCAGTCCCACCCCCATACGCTCTCACTGAAAGCGGGTGTAGATATTCGGGCTGGTGGTAGGACTAGGCTTGAAATGAACCTTCCTGAGAGCAAGCTTGTATTGGTTCACTAGGGCTGCTATCACAAAGTGCCACAGACAGGGGGCTTCAGCAACAGAATTTTGTTTCTCCCAATTCTGGAGCCCAGAAGTCTGAGGTCAAGGTGTCTGCAGGGTTGGTGTCTTCTGAGGTCTCTTTACTTGGCCAATAGATGGCTGTCTTCTCCCTGTGTCTTCACATGGTCTTTCCTCTGTCTGTGCCTGCGTCCTAATCTCCCCTCATTATAAGGACACCAGTCATGTTGGATTGGGGTACACCCTATGGGCCTCATTTTAACTTAGTCATCTCTCTAAAGGCTTTCTCTCCAGTACAGTCCCATTCAGAGGTCCTGGGGATTCGGGCTTCAGTATAGGAATTTGCAGGGGACGCCGTTCAGCCCGTAACAAGGGTCTTGCACTTCAGTGGGAGAAATGTGCCTGGGCCATTTGTAAGAGAGTATGGGGCTAACTGAAGGCAGAGAGGCACACTGGTAAAGAAAGAACGGAGGGTTCCTCTGGGGAAGATAGTTCAGTCCGTTCCCTTTCCTGGGAGCTGCTGACTCGGCCTGAGCTGCAGAAGAGGAAGAGTTACTAGTTTGTCTCTAGGATGGAATCTGGCCTCTCATGGGGACTGGAGCACTTGGCACGTTCTCCTGGTTTCAGTCACTATAAATAATCCCTCCATGCAGCATTAATAGGAGGAGACTAGGGTGTGGGGTCCTGGCTGTGCTCTCATCCCATCCATATTGTTTCAATTTCCTGCCTTCCCCAGCTCTCCTTGCCTCCAGTGGGGAGCCCTCGGGGGCGGGCAGAGCGGGACTTCAGTTCTGGAAGCCAGCTGTTCCATCTCTGCTGCTCTCGGCCTGCCGAACCCCCGGGCAGCTAGTGGAGTGGGGTCAGCCTGGTGTTCCCGGCTGTGTGGCCACTCACCAGGGAACTCCTGCTGTGGGACCCGTGTGAACTTCAGCCTGGATCCTGGCATTCGGGGAAAATGCTTTTGGACTAATTTAACATGGTGTGTGGGCAGGGTGGGGGCCGGGTGGGCGAGGTGCGGGGAGATGGTAAGGGCAGTTCCTCCTCTTTTTGTCCTGTGTGAGTGACTTGTGTGGACAGTGAGATTGTTACTCGGGAGCGTGTGCCTTCCTTGGTTACCTGTTGATCTGCATTCCCCGAGTATCTCCCTGGGCGGCTTTGTCCTTTGTCACTGTAGACCTAGAAGACCTCATTCTTGTACACGAAGAGCTGAGTCTAGCCAAGCATCAACCTTTTTCTTCTGAATTCACTTCCATCTTTTTTTTTTTTTTTTTTTTATGGTGACTAAAGACTATCACAGTGCAGTGAGCTGAATAATGACCCCCCAAAGATGTCTGTGTCCTGATCCCTGGAACTATGAATGTCACCTTATATGGCAAAAGGTGCTTCATGGGTGTGATTAAGTTAAGGATCTTGGAGTATCCTGGAGTGTCCTGGTGGCCTGGCTTTTAAGAGATGAGAAAGAAAATGAAATGAAATTGACCCTCAAGTCATATCTCTCAAGGTGTTTAGTTTATTAAATCAATAGCGGAAACCATACGTAAGGATGAGCTTATTGCCTGGGTTTTTACAATGAAGGATACTTTGTAGGTCACACTCCCCCCCAATAACCACCACCCCAACACACACACGGCCTCACCTTGTTGACTCACAGCCTCTTCACAGTAGAAGGTCTGAATCTTTGCTCTCTTTTTCATCCTTCCTCCTTGCTTACCTGCAGCACTCACCAGAGTTCAAAGCTTTGGGTGACTCTGCCATCAGGGCCCAAGTCCCTTCATGTGACCAGAAGGTGGTGTTTGGGGGCCATTTGTAATTTGGGATGACCTTGGGGGCACCTGCTCGAGCACTGGAGTGGGCATGGAATGGTGCTTCCTGGAGTCGTGTGCTGGGCAGCGCAGGGGTGACGATGTGGGACCTGGTGAGAAGACAGCCCAGCTTGGACAGAAGGAAGCTCTGGGCATCCTGTCCCTTTCTGGGCTCTGCCTGCCAGGGGGAGGTTCCCCTGACCGTGAGCTCCGGGGCTGCACCGCCGCACTGCACAGTCCTTGCAGACGCCACGCAGCGCGTCTCCTGGGAGAAGGCCTGTTCTCCTGGGAGAAGGCTAGGCTGGATGATCTTGGGTGGCCAGGGAGTGGCACTCTCAAAAGTCAGCTTGGGGCAGAATGGCGGCTAGGAGGGGCAGCCCTAACTAAGAAGCCAAAGGACAGGAAGTAGCGGCCTGGGCCTGGAATCCTGGAGCATCTTTTGGGTTGCCGGGAGAGTCTGGCACCCCTCCCTGCTCCTGGGCTCATTCATTCTTTATTCTTGCACTTCAACTGCTTGACCACGGATCCTGGTCCTAAGAGACTTGGAGCAAGAAACTGAGACACGCCTGTCATTCCAGCTCCCTGGTACTAGTTTAACACCCGCCTGACCAGTACTGATAATCTGCCTTGGTTACAGTTGAAATACCTGAGACAGGGAAAGGGGCTACAGCATTTTCCACTCAGGGAGGTGACAGAACTGATGGAAGCAGGCCTTGGGAGGCAGGTGGGGAGGGGGGATTTGATGTGAGCTGGAAAGTTTTAAGAGCTTCCCCAAATCCAAATCTTTATATGATATCTCCTGAATTTTAAATGTCAGCAACTAATTAAAATAAAAAAAAATACATCTGGGCCAGGTGGTCCATGGCATCCTGCTTGGCTGGGATCATCTCATAGATGAGGACATGGGTGCCCACAGAGGCACACTCCACACCCCAAGGAGGGCTCTTTCGAGAAGGCGGAGTGAGCATAGAGGGGATGGGGGCGGCCCGTCTCTCTGGCCATGCAGACCAACCTGGCTCCTGGAGAGAAGACACCATATGTGTTCACCTGGGGAAAGGCGGTGGCCTTCCTCATTTTCTTCTTTCCTTTTTTCTCTGCAGAGGTCTGTGGGGCCCTCAATGTCACCGTGTCCCCGGGGCCTGTGGTTGACTACCTGGAGGGAGAAAATGCTACTCTTCTCTGCCACGTCTCCCAGAAGAGGCGGAAGGACAGCTTGCTGGCTGTGCGCTGGTTCTTTGCGCGCCCGGACTCCCAGGAGGCCCTGATGGTTAAGATGACCAAGCTTCGGGTGGTGCAGTACTATGGGAATTTCAGCCGCAGCGCCTACCGTCAGAGGCTGCGCCTCCTTGAGGAGCGGCGCGGGGTGCTCTACACCCTCTCCGTCTTGACCCTCCGGCCAGCTGATCAAGGGCATTACGTCTGCAAAGTCCAGGAAATCAGCAAGCATAGGAATAAGTGGACAGCTTGGTCCAACGGCTCCTCGGCGACAGAAATGAGAGGTAAGGGTGCGTCCACTCTCTGGGGAGAGTGGTAGGGTGACAGGTCAGTGGGCCTCCCTCCAGCTGGCCAGGCAGTGGCCTCCAGGACGGCTCTGCTGAGCTACAGCACATCTTTTTGGCCTCTAAGGGCCAAGCCGTATGAGGCAGGCCATGGGAATAAGGATAGATCTTTACATGGATGCTGTGGCTGACTTGTATTATAGGCGTGGAAGGCTGAACAGAAAGGGGCAAGTGTCTGGTGGCATCCCAACCCACCCCTGGGCAAAACCTGTTTTGCCAGCTGAAAGATTGGTCTGGCTGTGTTCTTTACCTCCAGCTCAGGTCTGCACAGCCTTGGTCGCTTTGCCTGGCAGGGTGCCGGGCACCTATGGGAGGAGGCCCGCATTGGGAGGTCCTGATGTCTGATGTGAGTTGCCAGGCCTCGGAGCAGGGCAGCCTGAGAGGCTCTGATCCATCGCCCAGAGGAACTGATCCAAGCCTTCGGCAACAGCTCACTGAGAAATTCATCCAAAAGTGGGCAAGGGACCAGAGGTGGCCCTCCCTTCCTGGAGACAGATAGGAGGTGTGGGCCGCATTCTGGAACATCTTAGCTACCAAGTGCCATATTTGAGGGCTATCATTTTTTGCCACTGATGTTCCATTCAAGAAGACACCTCTCACAATTTTAATAAGACTGGCTACTGTGTACTAAAATTACATCTTTGGGTGCTTGGAACCTGAATTTGGTCTGGTAGAAGATCAAGAGAATCACAGAGTAAAGCTGATGATCCCAAGTGTGAAAAAGAATCTAATTTTGTTGTATACATGTCATATAATATTAAAGGCATTAGTGATGTTGTTGAAGGGATAAAACTCAGCTGTGAATAGGCATTTTTCATATCCTATATGTTAAAGTAAATAATTTACATGGATAGTCCAACTTCATTTGTCTTTGGAGTTTGCTTATTTTAATGTTCTTAAGCACGGAATGATATATCATCTGAAATGTTGTGCTCTTTTTCTCCTTAAGCAAATTAATTCAAGAAAACAAATGACTATTAATATAAATATGTATTTTGGCACAGAAAATAGAAAAATACATCGGATGACCACAGGCTAAGGAGGGAATCCTCTCTGGATATTACTTGGCTCTGAAACATAAGATCTTATATATGCCCTTTTAATTTTTATGTCTGGGTGTATTCCGGAGCCGTGCAGTAAATCTCTCGGCAGTGACAACAGCTCTGCCAGTTAGAATAGATAAAAAGATTTCCTACATTCAAGTGAGTGCCGTCATCAAGTCCGTTATTTCATGTGCGCCTACTTTCAGTGAATGAAGCTGGGTTCCTTCTAGAACATTTATTTGGGCACGTGCTGCAAAAACCTGAGGTGGTTCTTAAGACTTCAGTGGAACTAATCTCTTTTCCCCACTTCTCGGTACTTTGATTTGCTCTTATGAGTGGAAGAGGAAGGGGTGGAGTTACAAGGCGTGTCCAGGGAATTGTGTGTAAACTGCAGCCTGTCACATCCCTGCTGGTCCCTGAGATGCTGGCTCCTGACGAAGTCCAGCTCATTAGCCATGTGCTTGCAGAGTGCTTTACCAGTGTCATGCAAAATGAGAAAGTTGGACAGGGATTTAAGAACAGACCAAATAACAATTTCCCCCCATAATTGCAGTGTTACTTGCTTTATTTTACTCTGTGTGTTTTTGAGTTTCCCCCAAACCAGAGTAAGTCCTTGAGCATGTGTGTGTGTGGTGAAAAAAAAAAAAATTAGCAATTATTGGGAAAAAAAACTATGTTAATAAATGAATTTGTCCTGACTTTTTTCCTGAAGACACCTCTGAAAGTATGGGGCTAAAAAAATATTGGCTATATTAATTTGGGACAAAGCATAAGTTGCCATTTTATGTTTTAACTGTGCAAATTATTAAAATATGATGGAGAATTGGGGATTTTGAAGAATGGGGAAGTAGTAAATTGGGGTTTGTCTGGAAACTGCATATGTATGAGATTGTGGGTGGGGAGAGCTCCTGACTTCAGGGTTGTTGGTACCAAACAATATGATAAATAATGCAGAATGAAAATGTGTGATCCTCTGGGTGACAATGGAGTCACGCTTGGCTTGTTTTAGAGAACCTGTCATACCACGTGGACTTAGTGTCATTTTTATCACACAGAGGTAGAAGGAAAGGCAAGGAATGTTACACAGTTTCTTCAGTTGCTTATGCCATGTGACCATTTCACTGAGCCAGAAGCCCTGCCTGCAGAGGACATGGATCCAAAAGCCCTAAGTGACACATGGTGTTGGAACCCTCTGGAGCGGTTTCCAGGAGGGTTGATGTTAGGTTTGATTTCATTTAATTGTTTTATCAATGCCATTGAAAAGGGGGCACACATCACCTCAGTGAACTTTACAGAAGGTACAAAATTGGGAAGTTCTTAACATCAGCAAGGAGTAAAACATAATGAAAAGGGAATCCAGGGAGGTAAGAAATACAAGCAGGAAATAACAGAATGAGATTCAATTTGGAAAATGGCAGAGTGATACATTTGGGGAAAACGAATCGCAGGCAGTGTTGGAGAGTCAACGGGAGGCTCTCTGTGAAGGGACTTTGGTGACGTCGGTGGTGAAGTAGATGCGCGTCTGCAGGGTGATACGGCAGCAGGAACAGCCTGTGTTATTTCCATCCGCATACAGTAAGTTGGCCTGGTGTCCCTGAGAAGGAAGTTGGTTGTGTCATGTGTACTGTGCTGGGGAGACACTAATGTGGACTACACCGTCCGTTTGGGGAACCTCATTTTCAGAAAGATAGATTCAATCTAGAGAAGAGTAGCAAACATGATGAGGAAATGAGTGGCAGCCTTCAGAGAGATGATCAGTCCAGCTGAGGAAGCTTTGCTGGGCTCAGCGAAGACATTGCATTGGAAAATAATACGGACTACAGTGTTCCGCAGTGCTCGGTAGATGCACTTATCTCTCACTCAGTGGGCATTTATTTTATGGTGCATCTGTTCTGCTGGAAACTTGGGGACACAGGGGCGGATCTGTTTAGAGGATGGCGGATACAGAAACAGATACGATGTCATGGAGTCGGGTGCAGTGATAAAGGTGTGCGTGGAGCATTGTGCACACGCCCAGGAGGGCCCCTAAGGATGAGGCAGGGGGCAGTGCCTGAGCGGACACTGGCTGTTTATGTGGGGCAGGGAGCCGAGGGGGCTGTGGGTGGAGGGCCCTACAGCCATGGGTCAGGACTGCTGGAGCCTGAACTGGAAGGTCGGGGCGGCAGTGGGTAAGGAGGGGAGGCAGGCAGGGCTGATAGTGGAGGGGCCTGTACTGAATAATAAGGAATTTACACTTGATTTTTGCAGGCCAGTATTCTCAACCTTGCCTGATGATAAGAATCTCCAGGGCCATTGTTAACATGCAGATTCCCAAGCATCTGCCCTGGAGATTCTAGTCTATTAGGTCTGGGTTGGAATTTGAATATTTAACATCCAGTCTAGATGATTTTATCATCAGGCATTTTGGGGAATCTCTGCTTTAGTCCTTGGAAACCCTGGGAAGCATTTAAAGTCTTTTGACAGACCCCTCTGTTGGCTGCTTGGGACATGGATTTGGGGGGATCAGACTACAGGGTGAAGAGGCAGAGTCTTTTGTATTTGCCCAGGCTTGAAATGATGCAAAGTTTGGCAGTAGGAATGGAGAGACATTGGAGGTCAAATAAGAAGTTTTTAATAACTGGATGCAAGTAAGGGAGAAAGCTTTGGGATGATACCCAGGGGCCTAACTCAGTGTGTGCAGGATGGTGCCCACGGCTGACAAAGGGAACATAAGAGATGGAGCTGGCCGCAGAGGAATCGAGAGTGAGGTGGCTGGAGGCCATCCTGCACTGATGTCCAGTAAGTACGCAGAAATGTGGAGCTGAAGCGCCCATCTAATCTGGCCAGTGAGAACTGATTCTGAGTCGGGCAGGCGAAACCATGGGGGTGGGTAAGATCCCCAAGGGGACCCCCAAGGGGCAGGGGCCAAGGGTGAAGCCCTGGGAAACACCAATATTCGGGGCAGCAGACTTGGTGTTTGGAATGGGCTCCTCTGGGCCAGCCCCCTGGCGGTCCGGAAAAGGCAAAGTGTTATCAGGAGGAGAGCAGCACTGCAGAGCGAAGATGTAGCAGCTTCTTCCCAGGAGTGCAAAAAGTCAATCTGGGGGAAATCTAGAGGCGCACAGTGTTCCGGGCAGGAATGAGGCGCATTGACCTTAATCCTGGCAGCCTGGTGAGCCCTGTGTCCTCCTTTCTGATGACAACCATCTCTAGGTAACAGCTTCTGGCTCATTTGTCATGAGCAGGGGAGATGCAGGGGTGGGTCTCGCTGTAGGTGAGATAGGAGGAAGTGGTCCTGCCCTGCCCGAACCCAAGAATATGGGGAGGTCAGGTCCTGAGTGCCCTGTCCCTAGCACTGAGCAGGCTGAGCGAGGCTGGAGTTGGTGGAACAGGGAAGTCAGGATGGAAATAAAGGGAGCACGAGCGGGGATTCGGGGTGATTTCCAACAGGGAGACGAAGCTGCTCAGCGGGGTCTCTCTCTAAGGGGTGCTGTGTTTATGCTTGGGATGTTGAAGGTTTTCTGAGCTGGAGGCTTCATAGATAGACTAGTGCAGAGTTTTCCAAATGTTCTTGGTTCCTTTAGGCCAAAAGAAATAACTAACAGCTTTGCTTTTTAAGTAGTTGGGTCCAACAACTTAAAAAAGGATTTCTGTCCTAACACGTCCTGAGAACATAACACATCCCTAGACGTGGAGACAAGCTGTTCTCTTTGGGGTAAATTCCAAGATCACTTTCGAATTGAGTTGAAGCTTGCTGTTTTAGGGGGCCAACATCTCTCCTGTAGGTGCAAAAGCACTTTCATTATTTCAGAAGCAGTCCGATAGCTACTTGTGGTCAATTTTTTGGCAAATTGTGATACTTTCTGGAGTTCGCTTTACTCTGTCCCTGTAGACACAGAGGTAGTGTCTGACCCTGCGTTTGTTCTCCGCACTCAGCGCTGACTGGTACTTGCTGTGCCTCAGACGTGCAGTTTAAATTAAGCCCGCCGTCTTCCCTAAGCTGGTACGGCAGGTCTTGTTGCCTCTCCACACGCCCTTCACCCTGTCTGCCCCTCGTCCCCGTGTTCAGGCACTTGCCCGTTGTGTTTTGTGCCCGCTTTCTTTAGTAATCCCTTGACCTCCCTTTGCCACCTCTGCTCCCCAAGCTTTGGGGGTCTCCCTACCTTTGTGCCTTCTCCATCCTGCTTGATGTCCCTGCGACCCCCCATACCTGTCCTCCTCAGGCACTGATGTGGCCTGGTCCCTCCCAGTGCACGCAGACCCTGGAGAGTTCTAAGCGCAAGGACGGCCCTGGTGTGGGTGTGGGAATGGGAGGTTGGACCAGTTCCTAAGCCTGGATTTTCTTCAGGAGGGTTTCCGGGATGAAGCCTGAGAGTCCCTGGGGCTCCCGGTCAAGGGCAGGCTGCGGCACGGTCCTGGGTGCCACATGTCCCTAACAGTTGTTGAACTCTGACATGGCAGTTTGGTGCTTTGCTTGAGGGCACCACATGGGCCCTTGGCACCAGGGAGTGTGAGCCCCCCGGGGTTCTCAAGAGTGACATTGTCATTCATTTTAAGCTTCTGGTCTTAGGGGTACAACCGCTTGGATTCCCCATTCCCCAGACCTTGTACAAAATTATCCTCAATGGCTTTTCAGCCCAGTTCTGCCACCCACTGACTCAGAAGCAGTCTGATATTCTGAGCAGAATCGAATCTCCATCTTTTCAGATGGAGATGTTTTCATCAACGGTGAAAATGCTAATAATAGAAGCAATTTGCAAGGGCTGTCTCCTGCAATTTAAACAGTATTTCAGTCTAGCCCCAAACAACATATTTTAACAAGCCAAATTGTTATTTGACTTCAGATTATATAAGTGAGCTTTAAATGTTAGGAGTGGACAAAGCAAATAGAAAACTCTGTTTACCCTAATAAGTATTTGGGGGCAAAGATGAAGTTATAATATAATTTCTTATCTATTTAACCCCAAAATATTAGAGGGAATTTAATAATTGGATCTGAAAGTACCACCACAGGGAACCGATATTTCAAGTTTCCGTGGCAGAAATTAAAGAATTCCTTTTTCTCCAGAGACGTGGAACAGATAATTAGGAATGAGATTAACGAAACATTTAGTGCTACTGCTTAATTAAGCAAGCTCACATCATGATGTTTAAAGTGTCAACAGGTCCTATACTCAAAAGGAACAAATTGACAACTGGAGTGTAATTTAAACACCACTTCAAACACTTCTTCATTGTATCTACGCTCCTTGCGACTGCCATGTTCTTGGAAGAATTTAAGAGATTGGAATTTAAGCTCAGCACCATGTATGAAGCCCCAGTTTATGAGCCTTTGGTCCCTGTGCTTTGTCCAAAGAGAGTTATGCATGGGGAGGTTTGATCCCTCCCTCTGGGGTCCCCAGCCTCACAATCTGGAGGAGGAGACATATGTCAATATGGGTATAGGTTTGGTAGACATTATCAACAAAGCTAATAGAAAGAGAGTATGAAAAGGCCATACAAGAGGGTGAAGCGGGTACAGGGGAGTCAGCGGAAGACAAGGTTACATTCTTTGGGGAATAGGAGAAGGCCACCTGGAGGATGTGGCATTCCGCTGGGACCACAGGGTGAGGAGGGATGTGACGACTGTGGGCCGTGTCAGGAGATGAAACAGCTGGAGCAAAGGTATGGATGAAGGAGAAGAGGGATTTGCAAATAACTTAATGGAGTTGGATGCATGTTTGTGATTGGTAAGGGCTGAGGTGGGCAGTGAAAAGAGGAAACGTTGGCATGGTGGCCCTGCCTGGGGACCTGGACTCCAGGGACCCTGCCAGATTCTTCTTAAATGCCCCCACATACCTGACACAGTGCATGGTACACAGAAGGGCTCCATAACGAACTTTTTAGATGAAGGACTGAATGAGTGATCCAAACTCTTTGGTATAAAGCCATTTTAATTAATGGCAACAAGGAGTGGAAGGTGGTAGCAAGAGAGTAATATATAGATCTACCCTGGGGTTGTGTCTGGAGAGGGCCCGTTACCAAGCCCTAAGGTTTAATATTTCCTAACCGCTATGTGGGGACATACACATGGCCTTTGTATTCTGCAGCTGATTCCATCTCAGAATGTGAAGTTCTTATCTAACTGCCTTGTCACAATGGGAAGTCTGTTTAACATGGTTTTTCGTTTGCTTTTTTGCTTTGTTTTCTAGAATTTGTCTTAGAGTGAATGCAAAGGGAAGAGTGGCTTAAAATAGACAAAGCTGGAGCTTTACTGTTTCTCATCAGCTGCTCCATCAGTGCGGGTCACTCAGAGGTCCTAGTCACATATATGGCTTTGTCCAGGCCCCAAGAGAGACTGCCTTTGGCCTGAGTCTTGGAGGGGCAAGGGGGAAAGGAAGCAATAGGCAAACTTCTGAAAGCAGAAACAGAGAAGTTCTCTGTGTCTCTCTGGGTTGTAGTTGCCTTTCTTGAGAACACTGACCCAGTTATAAATAGTGGGGACACAGCTACATTTAGTTTTTTCCTTGGGAAACCATCTGATCATTGAATAAGAAGGGCAGTGAACTGACTATATTAATTTTTGAATTTGGAGCAAACGTGTTGACTCCTCTTTATTTTATTTAAGGGTCTTTTCTTGTGCATATTTCATATCCCCAGCCTCTTCTGGTCCTTGGAGATTTTCCTTTCCCATTGATCTGTGCAGAATGCTGCCTGAGGAAACTGAGGTAGGGTGTGTCCACTCTCCAGCTTTCTACACCCCCTGGGTGCAAATTAGCAAGGTCTACATGCAAGGTCCAGGGCCTTAAACTTCTGCCGCTCTCCTTTCAACTCAAAAGAGCTTAATCATCTTATGCTTAAGGTTTCTGGGCTTCCTGCTTCCATTCTGTTAGAAACTAAGAACTCAGAGGCCATAAAGTAAATCATGACAGACCCAAAGCATGCAGCTCCAAAGTCAGAGCACTGCAGAGAAGTCAGCCCTGAAGGCCTGGTGAGCTAGTGTGTTCCCCCTGCTTCTGAGACAGGTCTTCCATGGGAAGGAAGGTGCTGGGTAGGCCAGGGTCGCCTGCCCTGGGTTTTCTTCCCAGCCTTCCACAATATAAGTTGGTCCCAGCACCAAGCTTTCTTTGGGAGACCTTGATCCACCAATACAGCATCATATTCATTCCATTCAGTTGTGCGCTCAAATTAACTATGACTTGTTATGGGCCAAGAAGGATTCTAGGAAGTGAAAACAGATGCAATTCCAGCCCACATGGAACTTCCCTTCTGCTGGGGGAGGCGGACGATGAACAGGAGAAATGAGTAAAGCATAGTGATGCGTTCTAAGGCAACATGTTCAGCAGGGACAGAGGGTGTAAAATATTAGATAATCATTGGAGGAAGGTCTCTGTGACTCAAATTCTCTCTAGTTTCCAAGTTTGAGTCGGCCACTTGAGGAGACGCATCAGCCCTTATAGACAGTCTGCTCTTTTGAAAATAACTTTCTTGGGCTTCCCTGGTGGCGCAGTGGTTGAGAATCTGCCTGCCAATGCAGGGGACACGGATTCGAGCCCTGGTCTGGGAAGATCCCACATGCCACGGAGCAACTAGGCCCGTGAGCCACAATTACTGAGCCCGCGCGTCTGGAGCCTGTGCTCCGCAACAAGAGAGGCTGCGATAGTGAGAGGCCCGCACACCGCGATGAAGAGTGGCGCCCGCTTGCCACAACTAGAGAAAGCCCTCGCACAGAAATGAAGACCCAACACAGCATAAGTAAATAAATAAATAAATAAATAAATAAATAAAATTTAAAAAAAAAATTAAAAAAAAAAAAAAGAAAATAACTTTCTTGAAAGCTGTATTCTTCACCTTGTATTCCTCTGCTCTGAGACATGTTATTAAGGGGCCCTTTTGGAGTCCTTTGTAAACAACACTTAATGTGATAGGCTTATTCCTTAGGTTTTGCTGTTACTCTCGTTTTCCCTGGATTAAATTGAAGAGCACTGGTTGAGTTCTGAGTTCTGGACCCCAATCTGGACTGGACGGGAGATTGAGGCCCAGAATCTGGCCCCTCATGACCTGGATCCCCTCTCCCATGTCTCTTGGGACTTGGTGTCCACTGCTGTCTGTAGTAGGGGTATGTGAGACAGGGCTTCTCCACGTGGGGTCCTGGGACCTCAAGCCTCAGAATTTCCATGACTGTGTGCTCCCTAATCATGCAGATTCCCAGGCCCTCCCCAAACTCCTTGAACCAGAAGCTCAGGGGTCATGCCTGGGAATCCCCATTTTAACAAGAGGCCTAATTAATTCTCCCACACACTAATGTTTTGGAAATCTTGGTCTTCAGGTGCTCGGGGAAGGCAACACCCTCTGCCATCAGGAGTTATAGAATCCTGGAGAATGCTTCAGCCTAGCCTGACCTGTAGTAGAAATAGGAAGGTGAAGGTGTGTCTCTCAAACTCAGGGCCAGTTTTTCCCGCATCCGTGCCGCTGCTCCCTGCTTCCTCCTCACTCCTCTCTCTGTTCCAAGGCCCTCCCTACACTCCTCTCCATCAACCTCTGCCTTCCGGAAGGTGTTCTGTGTCAGAAAGGTGCACCCTACTTTGGGTGTAACCCATGGTTGCAATTTAAACTCCTATAATTATAGGATTCTTTGTTAAAGGAACTGGAGGCATAGGTGAGCAGGCAGGAAAGAATACTGGGAGAAGGGGAGCCTTCCCAGGGCCTCTAAAAATCATGAGCCATCTGTTCACTGGATGACAGGGGTTAGTCCTTCAACGCAGGCTCAGGTAAATGCTCTGTATCATCGGTGAACAGGAGACCAGGAAGGAAACAGGAGGTCCCTCAGCCGGAGGGCATTGTCACAGGGTCTTGGCGTGAACTCAGGGGACATGGTCTGCCACAGCCTGTGAAACATGCCCTCCCCAGGGGAGTCGGTGGGACGGTCTGTCCAAGTCAGAAATCAAGGGTCTCAGTTTTCACACCTCTCTGAGTGATGGTTTCCCCGCGAGTCCCAGCAAAGGGGACTTGACTAAGAGTCTTTCTTTCCAACCTGCTTCCTCCAGACATGAGGCTGATAGGATCGTTTTGTCTCGGTGCCTCTGGGCTGTGTTCTTCCAGACTGTTTGATCCTGCAGCACTTTCAGCCGGTTCTTCCCAGAGGCCCGAGACGTGGGGGCTCTCACAACCCACCCCTTCCTAGATGTCGTCTGATTCTGCTCTCCTGGGGGGGGGGACCCAGGACAGCCTGCTGCTCAGTTATCCGGGCCACCACCTCACAGGAAGGTCAGCCAGGCTCTGCGCACTGGGCGCCGGGGTCCCCAGGAAATTGCAAAGCAGTCAATAGGTCAGTAGGTCAGTTGATGACTTAGCCTTTGAGCGCTCTTTACTCTCCTTTTATACTGTGGCCCAGACCGATTGATGAATGTGCACAGGAGTCAGAAATCAAAATGCCCACTTTCTGATAAAGCTGTATTGAGAAGAGTGGTTTGGTGCTGAGGCCAAACTGGGCTTCCTTCTGCTTCTCTGATCAGTTGCACTACCCTCCTCCCAGGCCCCACACCCTGTGGGAGGAGGTGGTCCTGGTACCGCCCTCCTTCACGGGACCTCTGGATGCAGGAAGGATGGAAGAGGCAAGGCTCCCCGGGAAGCAGGGCTGGCATCACTCCCAGCAGCTGGAGTAATGAACCTTCCCAAGGGGGTGCCCACTGCCCACCCCCACATTAGCTCTTGGCTGAGACGCTGGGCTCAGGGCATGCGGCAAGACAGAGGCCACCTTGAGCAGGGCATTGGCCATGGTCTGTGGACGCAGACATGTGGCTTGACAATGTATCGCATTCATTTTGAGACAGCACGGGATTAGCAGCTGAAACAAGATAGCTACGTGGAACCTTGGGAGAATTTCAAAAGCTCTGGCAGAGTTCATGTAAAAATTTTTCTTTCTTGTAGGAACAGATAAGATTATGACTGGTGTTGCTGATCGTCATATGCCAAACAAAGTTGCTGCACTTTCCCATAACACAGCTGCACGGGAGAGAAATGAGGAACCTTCATGAATTCCTTGCTTAGAGCCCCCTTAGCTTTGAATCCCCGCTTGCTGGCTCTTTCAACACCCATCTCCATAAGTCCACTGGGGAGACCTTGTTACCTTCTATCCCCAATAAGGCAAAGGGAATTGTAATTGGACTAAATCAAGGGCCCACAGCTTCTGAAATTAAAAAATGAAAGATGAATCAAAAGTGGTCCAAAGGCACTGGCCTTTGCTGGAATGGTAGCAGCCCGACTGAGTTGCAGACGTTTAGCCACAAGGTCAGGGAACTCTTTCTTATGGACCATTTGGGCAACTGAAGATTCACATTCTGAGGCAAAGGACTGATAGCAGAGGACCGTGCTAGAATTTAGGTGTGGGAATTAGAGCAATGAATAAAATAGACCAAATCCCTGTCTTACGGAGCTAAGGTCCTTGTGGATAAAAATGGGTCACTGGGTCTCAGGCACTGTTCTGAGTATTTCACATATATTAACCCATCTGGTTCTCACACTCACCCTGAGCTTATTATCATCTCTGCATAACAAATGGGGAAACTCAGGCAGTGGGAAGTTAAGTGACTTGCCCAAGGTTACATAACCAGCAAACAGAAACTCAACCCAGTGTACATCAGTGCATCTCACACTTTAAAGTGCATGTGATTCATCCAGGGAATCTGGGTTTAAGAGCAGATTCTGATCCAGTAGATCTGGGTTGGGTCCCCTGCAATCCTGCACATGTGACAAGCTCCCAGGTGATACGGATGCTGCTGGCCCATGGACCACACTTGGAGTACTAAGGCTCTGGGCCATGATGGGCATCCCTGATCTCCTGAAAACTACGGTCCTCAGAGGTCCATTTCTTTCTCATTTCGGTATTGTCTTCATTAGGACTCTGCGGTTATCCCAGCCTAGGCTTAATTGGTTGAAGATGAAAACCCATTCAAGCTAATTCAGAAGAGAGGTGGGGATGGTTGAAGGATACGGAGCTCATGCAATGTAAGGTTAGCAATAACACGTCAGCCCTCTTGGTACCCAGAGTGCCATCAAGATCAAGTCCTCCCACCTCCACCTTCCTCCTGCAGGTTCTGCCCTCTGCTCCATTTGCTTTCCTGTTTTCCAAACACGGCTGCCCACCCCAGAGTCCATAGGCTTTTTCAACCCCAGGGCCTACAACCACCATATGTACTCTGTTTCTTAGTTTAAATTCTTGAAGGGGGAATCTGATCGGTTGCTCTGGCAGTGAGCAGATTACAGGAGCTGTGGGTGGGGCAAATTAAGCAGGAAAGGTGATGGACGAATTGTCTGACACGTCTAATATCACACGCAAGACCAGACGTCCACTAAGAGTTCATTCCTGGATGTCCAGATTGCTTCCTTTGAGGGGCCGTCAGAAAGAAATAGATCATTCATTTATTTACTGGGCACCAACCAGCTGCCAGGCAGTGTGTCCCAAGATGGTATCAACTGAGGTAGAAGAGCAGCTTCTGGTTTTGAGGAATTTAGGTTCTACTGGGAGAGGGGTTCTTTCCCACAGAACAGAGCCCTCCTGAGAACAATTAGAAATGCTGAAAAAAATCTGTATTTCAGCTTTCCTAATTATATATTTATATTTCATAAGTATATTTGTATTACATGATTACACAATTGTCTACGTGCATATGTATTTCAGCTATCTTAATTGTTCTCTGAAGGACTATATAGATAGAGTGCAGAGAAGAGCAGTGAACGAGACCAATTGTCAGAGTCGCTTAACTCTTTAAGAAATTCAGCCGTTCTTACGCAGTGCTTGTTGAGAAAAGTTATGCAGAAAGTGACAATCAGGTTGTTTAGGAGGCAAGCAGAGCCTCTGATAGAGCAAAGTTCTATCAGTGAGATGAAAATTGGAAGCGCTATAATAAATACTTGAGGCTTTCTACTGGGGATCCCTGAAGTAAGGGCAAACCAGAGAGAAACCATATCCTATAAAAACTGAAACCCAGCTTCTAAACAGTTCATATCCTCATTGGATTAGGTGATCGTCCCCCTACTCTAATTTCCCACTAGGAAAATAAAATTTTATCTCGAGTCTCCATGATTTTCCATATATGACGTCTGGCATTCAATTAAAAAATTATCAGGCATATCAAGGGACAAGATCAAAATCAAAAATGGGTAATAAAAATAAGCCTATGGGCAATGCAGATGTGAAAGATATCAGTCATGTACATTAAAATAATGTGATTAATATGGTTGAAAAATTAGATAACATGCTGGATAAATTCATCAGAGAGCTAGGATATATAAAAAGAATTAAGTGGATGATCTATAACTGAAAAAATCCATAAATGAAATCTTAAATTTAAGAGATGGCTTTAACAGCAGGTTAGACACAGGTGAAGAGAAGATTAGTGATCTGTGTGGTAGATCAATGGAAATACCCAGTGCAAGGCCTGGAGAAAAATAAAGATGGAAAATTCAGGATTGGAATCCATGACAATAATAATATAAAAGTTTGTGGGAGCGGCAGTAAATAAAGTTCCAGACCATCTTTGCCATATTCCTTACCTCTCATATTGATTCAATTTTTATTCTAACCACCTTTGTCTTTTTATTTGGGTCTTAGAGATTCTCTTCTCTAGAGCTCTTCAGTGTGGTAGCCACTGACCAAATGTAGCTATTTAAATTTTAATTAATTAAAATGAAATACAGTTACAAATTCAGTTTCTTAGTCCCATGTGGACAAGCCATGTTTCACATGCTCAATAAAAACATATGGCCAGTGGCAGCTGTATGTGCCTTGCAGACACAGAACATTTCCATCATCTCAGAAAGTGTAACTCAATTCTGTTTCCCTGACAATTGAAAGCAGGCAGTGAATTCAGTGCTCAACCACTGACTGAAAGCAGACAAAATAATCTCAAAATCAGATGCCTGCAGCTGTGTGACTGTCTTACATGGAGAATGTGCTCAGAGCACTGACCCTGAGTCATCAGATGACCTCAGGCTTCTCTATCTAGGGATACCCAGGCAAGTACACTACATTTTGGAAAGATGTCCACTAAAATGGTAAAATATATAATGTTTTGGTTCTTGGAATTCCCACTGGGGAACTCTTTATTTTGCAAGTCTATGGGGTGAGTGAGGCTTCTGCTGGACTGAGTACCAGCAACTTAATTCCCCTCTCTGGTCTCTTACTTGTTATATGTAAGTCATTGCACCTTCCCCTGGCTTGTGGGTTGTGACAATTAAATGTGGTTTTTGCAAATATGAAAATTACTTTATAAATGTAAGTGCCATATATACCGTATGATATTATTTTGGACTGAGGTGGGCCAGGTCCATAAGCTACTCCACTTCATGCTATGCCATTTCTTTTTTGTCTTACAGTGATTTCCCTCAAAGCTTCTGAAGATTCATCGTTTGAGAAAAAGAAAGAGACCTGGGCATTTTTTGAAGGTAATGATTGCTTATTTCTTTATTATAAGATGCAGCCTCACTTTTAGATAATAGGAAAGGAATAGACTTCTTAGTTTTGCCCTAATATCAAATGGTTTTCTTGCCCTAAACTTACTCAAGAGTAGGTTGGAAATCCCTGGTGGTATCAGCCCACAGATTTTGAAAAAACAGACATGAAAGCTCCAGTCTGCATACTTTGGGGTTGTTTGTTTTGCTCCAGAATTTCTACTCCGAGGTGATATGAGGGAGGGATCTTCAAGTAATATAAAAATGCAAATTACATCTACTGTGACTAATTTTATCTCAGGTTTCTTAAGGAGTTTGGGATTCTGGAAACATCTGTAAACCTTAAGCAATTGATTTTCAACCCATGTTAGCATCACTGGGGAGCTTTAAAAACGCTAATGCCTGCACCACATCTCTAGAGATTCTGATTAAGTTGGAACTTGTTAAAAGCTCTTCATGGGTTGCCAGCATGCAGCCATGACCTTAGGGAGGTGTTTTTCAAAACTGGTTCCAGACCACCAGCATCAGCATCACGTCAGCGTCAGCACCACTTGGAAGGCTGTTACAAATGCACTGTGTTGAGTGCTACCCTTGCTTATGGAATCAGAATCTCAGGGGGTGGTACTCAGCAATCTGGGTTTTAACAAGACCTATGAGTGATTCTGAAGTACACTCAGACTGGGGCCTTAGAGCAGTGATTCTCAACAGGAGGCGATTTTATCCCTCTAGGGAACATTTGCCAATGTCTGGATACATTTTTGGTTGCCACGACTAGCATTTTGGTGCTACTGGCATCTATTGGGTAGAGGCCAAGGAAGCTGCTACGCATCCTCCAATGCACAGGTCAGCCCTGACAACAAAGAATTATCTGGCCCCAAAAGTCAAGAGTGCCGAGGTTGAGAAAGTATATGGCCTTAGGGTATGGAAAACTCACAGAAATTGTTATTGTAAAGTGGTTGAGGATTATGACCATAAGCAATGAAAGAATGTATTTTGTGAGTTCTCAGGGAGAACCTTTGATCAGTAAAAAAAAAAAAACAAAAAACAAAACAGATTAATGTTAAGATGTGATCAAGAAACTGTGAAGAATTACATCTTGTGAAGGCATTGCATTTTTTGATGATGTATGGACCTAGCCAAAAGGATCTAAGGAGACGTGTGCCTCGGGCCTTCACCATCACCTTTTGTTAATTCAACAGGTGTAAGAACTTGCCCTAGGGGGAGAGCACTTGGATTCAAACCTATATCTTCCAATAGCTAGTTAAAAGCAGTGGATTGAGGAACTTTCTTAGAAAAATGTAACCATAATTATGAACATGGTTTGCAAACCATAAGGTGTCACTCAGGTAGGCCATTAGGATTGTTTCATTTTGAAGTCATAAATATTGCATTTCTCAGGTTGCACTTTAACAGTGATTCTTTGTATTCCCTGCCTTTTCTTCTGCACATTTTGTAGATGGCGTTTTCTTTACTTGATGACCTCCAAGTAAAATAATCCCCAATTCCCTCCCTTAGTCTCTCATTCAGTGAATGCCTATTTGTTAACAAAGAGATGTGTGACTTTCCTCCTCATAAAGTGAAGCAGTAGAAAAAGCAATTGATGTATCCGTATTTCTGAGGCTGTCCTATGACCCAGGCACTGGGAAGAGGTGGGAGTCTGGAGATGTCCTGGGGGCTCCCTAAGGTAGGCCACTGGCAGATGTGACAGCAGGAGCCCTGTTTATCATCAGATGCATAAGGATATCATGGGGGGGTTGTTAGTAACCCAGACTCTGGGCTGCCCCCCCGCCCTGCCCCACCCCCTCGCCAAGAATCTGATTATTATATTTAGGAAGATATAAAAGAATTTGCACTTCATCAGGGCTTGAGGTGTTTCTGGTGCAAGTGATCCAAGAACTGTTTGAAAATGCTATGGTACAAAACCCAAGACTATATATTTGGCAGGATTGTAGCATTTAAAAGTCCACACACGCCTTGTGGCACAATCAGCATCTCTAAAACACTTTGTATAATTAATGATATTTTAAAATTCATGTGTAGCTACAGAATATGAGGGTTATTCTCAATCTAACGCTGCACAGAATCTGTAGGCCAACATGCACTGTCTTCTCAACACAGAGAATTAGGTCCCTTCAGGAAGGCTGAATTGGAATTCTCACTGTGTATCCTGCCTCAGAGCCGCTGTGTCCAAAGTGCTCTTTGCCTGTGATTTTAGCAGCAGCAGCGGCAGCAGCATCTATGGGTTTTGCTTTTTTAACCCAGCCACAGCGTTGGCGAGGTCAGGGGTAGAGTTGAAATTCCCCAGCGCGTGATCCCAGGCCTTTGCCCTTTTGTTCCTGGATGGGAGAGCTGCGGCAGGGCTTGAGGACGGATATCCATCCTCCTGGGGCTTAGCTCAGCCTGGCTGTGTGCCTGCAGCACACAAAAAAAGCATTGTCAGTCCTCTTGGTGAGATGCTGGAATGAGTTAAAATCCCTCAAGACTATTGCTCAGGTATTTCTCCCTGAGCAAGATATTACCACCGGCTGGATAAAAAAAATTAGTAGAAGTACGAGGTTTTCTCAACATAACTGTGACCTAGGTATTTGTCGTTGCCCTGGAAATGTAGAGGACGGACATTGACCTTCTGGATTTAGTAGTTCGGGGGGAATTGGGTTCCTTCCTTGTGCTGAGGAATGCTGGGGTCACTGGGTTTCAAAGCAGCTCTGAATACTCCAGCTGGCCTCAGGGTTGCCGTGCAAGAGGTGTGCAGGCTGCTTTTCACGGGGACCGCTCTGCCTGGCGTGGCCTGGCTTTCTGGGAGGGTAGGAGCTGGCATGCAGACCTTGTGCACCCGGTCTTGGCCTCCCTGCCGCGTGCACATCGCTCCAGCCTGCCGGCCCCACCATCTGCTTCAGGGAGGCCCCGGGCTGGGGGCAGCGGGGAGATAACTTTCTGCATGGCGGCTTGCAACTGAGTCCAACGAAGCAATGTCTTTGGAAGTCCAATGGCAGAAGACGAAACTGCAAGTGAATTTGGAGAATATAACAAGATTTTTAGAATTATTTTGAGGGTTCAGTGTTCTGTGGTATTTTAAAAGCTAAGCCCAGATTTGGTTAAGTGCCTATGTTTTGTTCAATTTGAACCTGAAGGTTTGAGGTTTGGATTCAGCCTCTGGACAAGCATTGTTTGGCTGGGTCTGAGTTTGAAAACCTCTGGCCCACATTTATAATGAGAGAGGTGTTTATATAAAAGGTAAAGGAAAAGACGGAAGATAGGGCAACGTTGGGCCAGTATTCCAGCCTGAGAGCGATGTCTGGAGCTGCACTGTGACTGCCTGTGTCACCGGCGCAGAGCTTGGCTCTAGCCTGCTGGCAAAACGTATCCCTGGAGTGTTGGGAGCTTGTGACCCCGGCTCAAATGGCTCAGGGTTTAACCTTTGTTTTCAGAGAAAGGGGAGGTGGTTTTAGCACTCTGAGTAGATACAGTAGGGAGATTGCCTTTGTGCAGCAAAGGAATGATTGGAACAGAGGAAAAAGTCAAAACCTTGGGGTAGTAGCTGCTGCCCAATCCAGGGAAACTCAGGTGTTCTTCTTGAGTTTTTCCTCCTCCTACAAGGTGACACTTTTTAATGTTCTTGCGGCTTCAAGAATACAATAGAGCAGGCATGATCCGTTCTAGGCCTGTGGGGACCCACATGCGGGCGGCTGGTGCCTGCTGGCCGGTGTCCACAGCCTGGAGGGCCTGTGTGCTTGGCAGCGTAGCTGAACCTTCCGGACAGGCCAGATGTTTTATGACTGCAGCTGCGGCTCCCTGTGGCGAGCCCCCTCTGTGCACGTTGAGGAGGCTGTGATCTGAAACCATCATGTGGGCCTCCTGGTGCCCCTTGCCTCCTGCCTGAGAGTGGGCCACAGATGTCTGCAGCATGCTTCTGGGGACACTTGTGGGAGAGTCTCGCTGTGACCTTGTTCCCCCTTTGGTTGCTGCAGTCCCGAAACCAAAGAAAGAGTTCTGATGAAGAGGGGAGCTCGTGGGTTAGGTCGCTTCGCTCCAGCAGTGCAGAAACTTTAGGAAGATAGTTCTTCTCTCCATCCCAAGACTGAAGCCAAATTGCTGTTGCCTTTTGGTCCCGGGGCCCGAATCTCCGGAATCCTTTTGAGGCAGATGCTGCGCCCACCGGCGTCCGTTCTGTCTGCCTGGCACTGTGACCACATAGTTTCCCAGCCTCTGGTGCCAGAAATGGCTCTGCAGTCCTGTTCCCGGAATACTTTGCTCAACAGTGTGTGAATCCAGGACTGGCCTTATGTTCTCCATGTTCTGTCCTGTCCTGTATCCTGTCCTGAGTCCCAGTCTGTGACCTCTGCTCTGTCCCTTGGAATTTGATGTTGTTTAAATGGAGGCCCAAGCCTGTCTCCTAACTGACCACTTGCAGAGTTCTCTGCCGTATTAATTTGCAAGGCCCACACATCAGACACACAGGCAACTATTTAGAAAGGCAGTTTTGATCTCAGTTACAGGAGAGAGTTTTCTCTATTTCTATCTCAGTCTCCTCATACCCCATTGAGCTCCTCGACCCCTGTAACCTGGCTTTGTCCCTCCCATCACACTGAATGGGCTTTCCTCCGGGACTTTTCCAGTAGCTTCCTAGTGGGAAATGCCAATGGGTGTTTTCCAGTAGCACGTGATGCTGGTAGAGAATCTTTCTTACAACATTCTACTCTCTTGGCTTCTAGAACTCTCACTGGGTCCTCCTCGGCTCCTGTGGCTGGCTCCTGCTCCCTTTGTAGGATACTCTTTCTCGTTCCCACCCACCTGCCCTGTTCCCTGCAAGTGCTCCCTTCACCTGCAACCTTGTCCTATTGTGTTTTCTACTTAGTTTATTTTTAGTCCTGGCAGTTTATTTTTAGTCCTGGCTTCTAAGTTGCCTTCTAAGAAACCTACTCGAACTAGCTTAAGTGAATATGCTGGCTGAACCTGAGACCAAGGGAGGCGCTCCAGGGGCAGGGACATCCCTGGGCCTCCCAGGGGAACCTGAGATGTCTGATTCCATCCCATTCCCCCTCCTTCCCTCTCCTTGACCATAGCCTTACCTGCTTCTCCAGGCTCGCCGCAGAAGCCAGCCACCCCAGTAGGCTTACTGCTTGCTTTTTCAGCTTAAGCACTTAATCAGCTGCTTCTCTAGGTCCCGAGTGCATTCTTGCTGACTCAGTAATTCCACTTCTAGGAACTTTAATCTGAGACTCATTAAGGTTTAAGGTTGTGAATACTTATCATAGAATCATTTATTATAGGGAAGTTCAGAACACTTTGAGTAGCCAATGATAAGATATTAAGTCTCTCATGATGATGTATTAATACCACAAACTTTTATCATAGTTTTCAAAATTAAAATCACTTTTTGAAGAGAGCATAATGAGAAAATGAAATTTAAATAAAAAGAAAGATATAAAACAGATATAAATGATCTTAATTTAAAAATTATACATACACATCATAAAGTACAGCAGTAGTTAACTCAAAGTGATGGATGGCTGATGACTTTTTTTCTCTCTCTATTTTTATTCTCTCTCTGTATTTTTGCATTTTCTGTGTTATTTTAACTACAACTCACCACAGAGGTCCAGTCCTCTGGGAAGCCCCTCCCAACCTCCCCAACCGGGATGGGTCCCTCTTCTGTGTGTTTCTGGTTCTGGACACGTATTTCTATGGTTCAGGTACCATGCAGCCCTCTGATTTCTTGATGAGAAGACCTTTGGATGTTCATCATTATATTTCTTGTACCTAAGAGCAGGCTGAGTATGTCTGTTGGCTAAAGAAATTTGTCAGCAGAGAAACGTTTTTGCTAAGTTCAAACATTTACTAAGTTCAAATACCTGCAGCCTTTTGCTTCATAGAAGATTAAAATAATCATTCTAGCTTCCCTTCTGCTTTCTGAGCAGTTTGGGCATCTTATCAATCGCATTGGTGACAAAGTTGATGACTGGAGTTTAAGGAATGGATGTATATTATTATGGTCTGAATGTTCGTGTCCCCTAAAATTCATATGTTGAAATCCTAACCCCTAATGTGATGGTATCAGGAGGTAGGGCCTTTGGGAGGTGATTAGGTAATGAGCATGGAGCCCTCATGAATGGGATTAGTGTCCTTATAAGAAGGGACCCTTGAGAGCTTGCTTGCTTGCTCTCTGTTCTCCTCCACGTGAGGATACCAAGAGAAGACGTCTCCAAACCAGGAATAGAGTCCTTACCAGACACCGCACCTGCCAGTGCCTTGATCTTGGACTTCCTAGTCTCTAGAACTGTGAGATATAAATGTTTGTCGTCTAAGTCACCCAGTCTATGGTATTTTGTTACAGCAGCCTAAACTAAGATATACATGAACATGATTGAATCATTGGAACATAAAGCAAACTTATTTTGAGATAATTGTAGATTAATGTATATTTCTAGTAAGTAATGCAGAGAGATTCCTTGTACCAATTGGTACCCTTTTATCCAATTTCTCCCAATGGTATCATCTTGCAAAACTGTAGTATAACATTGCAACCAGGATATTGACATTGATATAGCCGAGATACAGAACATTCCCATTACTACAAGGGTCCCTGATAGCAAGACCCACTTTTCTCCCGTCTGGTCCCTCCTTAACCCCTGGCAACCACTAATCTGTTCTCCATTTCTATCATTTTGTCGTTCCAAAAAAACGTTGTATAAATAAAATCATACAGTATGTAATTTTTGGGGATTTTTTTTCCACTCAATATAACGCTTTGTGCAATAGCTCATTCCCTTCTAGTGCTGAGAAGTGTTTCATGGTGTGGATGGACCACAGTTTGTTTACCCATTCACACACTGAAGGACATCTGGGCTGTTTCCAGTTTTTGGTTATTATGAATAAAATTGCTACAAACCTACACATTCAGGTTTTTGTGTGAACTTAAGTTTTCATTTCTCTGGACAAATGCCCCAGAGAGCAGTTGGTGAGTTGCATGATAGCCGTAGGTGTATCTTTTAAGAAACTGCCAAACTGTTTTTCCAGAGTGGCCATACCATTTTACATTCTTACCAGCAATGTCTTATCTGTATCTTTGTCAGCATTTGGTATTGTCCTAGTTTTTATTTTGGCTGTTCTGATAGGTATTATCCCAATATATGGGATATCTCATTCTTCATATGGGTATTTACAGAGCAAAGTTTTAAATTTTGAGGAAATCTAATTTTTCTAATTTATCAAGTTTTCCTTATATGGATGGTGCTTTTGGTGTCAAGTCTAAAAATTCTCTGCTTACTCCTAGATCTCAGAGATTTTTCTTCTACGTTTTCTCCAGAAGTTTTCTTGTTTCTATTTTACATTTAGGCTTGTGGTTCATTTTGAGTTGAGTTTTGATAATGTGTGAAGTTTTTTTATTTGGAGCATCTCCTGTGGTGTGGCCTGTCCCGACAATCACCTGCATGTCCCTGCCTTTTAGACCTCTACGTGTATGCTGTGCTGGTGTGCTGTGTGGGGATTCTCAGCGTTCTGCTCTTCACCCTGACCATCATCTGGCAGTCTGTGTTTAGCAAGAGGAAATCCAGAGGTAAGAGAACAGATAAAGTCATGTCTGGAGTGGGAGCACAGCCAAACCACAGACAGGCGGAAGATGTTGGGCAAAGTATCACTTTGGTTGAAAGATGCATCCTGAGTCAGGGATTATTCACCTGTGACTGGTAAGCAGTGTGAGTGAGGAGATGTGTCTACCTTAGACTCTGCTAAAATCAGCGTTGGCCACTGTTGACGTCATTTCAGTACCCCCTTTTCTCGAATCCCTTCCTTCCGTGGTTTCTGAGGGCCCTTACCTCTCTCTTCCTCCCAGAAGAGGCTGTGGAGTCAGGTGACCCTGGGTTTGATTCTGGCTCTGCCGCTTAAGACTGAGTTTTTAGACACATTCCTTAACCACTCTGAACTTTGGTTTCCTCATTTATTAAATGACATGGGATCACACCACCTTCCTTACATTGAATGTTGTGTGTTCATAATTTAATTACGGTACCTGACACTGTGCCTGGCAGGCAGATGGGATTAGAAAGACACCCCTTCCCTTCTCTTACTGTCCAGTCTGAGTGTTCCCTTCCTTCTGTCTTCTTTCTTGTTGGTGTCCTTGTCTCCTGGGTTCTGTCCTTAGCCCCTTCTTGCTTTACTCTTTCTTCCTTAGTGATTACAGTTCTCACGACTCTGACTCTTACGTCCCTATGAATGCTGCCTTCTTTCTCTCTCTAGTCCCCGCCTCTCACCAAACCTCCAGGTCGTGTTTCCACCAGCTCCTGTTTCCTCTGAAATACCCTCCCTGTGCACCCCGACTTCAGAATTTCTGAAACAGATGGGGACCCTGCAGCTCCCAGAGATGATCTGGGTAAGAGCTGGGTTCTGGAATTAGAATAACTGGTTCAAATGACGACTCTTCACCTACCAGCTGATGACTTACCTGCCGTGCCTCACCTTCTCCCTCTAAATAATGGGGAAAATACCAGTATACTAGTCTCACAGGATTGTTGTGAGGATTAAGTTAAAAAAAAAAACACAAATAAAACCCTTTACCCATTCCAGCTCCTTGTAAGTGTCCTGCATTTATGATGACATATGGTTATAGTTATATATAATAATTATTACTATTAGCCCAAGGTCATAAAGCTGGGAAGTATTAGATTTGGTGGTCATGGCTTAGGGGGACAATTAAACAGGGAAACTCAGCAGAGTTTCCAGAGGGGACTCTCCCCAGAGGTGCAGTCAGGGCTACAGGAATCTGGGAGGGAGGGAGAGAAAGGCATTCAGGGACCAGCACCCGTGGGATGCTGTTTCTGCCCTAGAGCTTAGGGGACAAGGGGAGAAGAGGTTTTTGGAACTTGTGAGAGCTGCAGCTGTGGGAGAATTGTCACCAATAAGAGCCTTAGAAGAGGGACTCAGGCAATGCCAAACCAGGCCGCAGCAGGGAGGGAGCCAGGAGCCTACCTTCCTTAGCCCCTCCCTGCCCCCTGCCTTCAGGTGTCCCTCGGCTGCTTTCCTTTGGTCCTGCCTCCCAGACCGGAAGCCAGAGGACGTGCACAGAGGTCAGCCTCCAGGGCCCGAGCAGGGTGGAGAAGGGATGGGGAGCTGGACGGGTGCGCAGGCCACGCAGCACTGGAAGCAGAGCCAGAGCTCTAGCCAGATCCTTCTTCCGCAGCCCGTGCGCTGCCCACCGTGCTCTGTGTGTCCGTGCTGCACTCCGAGAGCCTCCCTCCACGCCTGCGCACGCCTCATCCACGGTGCCCGAGCTTCTCTCCTGTTCCAGAGACTTGATGGCTTTGATGAGCTCGTGGCACATGTTGCACACGTGCCAGTGTATTTGCCTCCCTCCAGGAGGACGGTGTGTAAGACAGGGACCATGCGTCTGACCCATTCTCCTTGGAATTAGGCTCATGACAGCTGCTCAACAAATGGTGGGCAAATGGCTTTGCTTCCCAGCTGCTTTGCTCCCAGCTGTTGGAGTTTGGATGCCACATTGGCAGTCTCCAAGCCTGTTTTGCTCGAAAGGCACCTCTGCCTGGGCTCAGGGGCATGATAGAGAAATCTGCCTGGAGTGTAGGCCCTGTTAGGCCGTGGGGAGGAGCAGGGAAACAAAGCAACGTAGGCAGTTCAGGAGAAGTCCTTCTCCTCCAAAGCCAACAAGGCAGACTGGGACATAAGCTCCAGGCTTCCCACAGAGCCACTGAGAACCCAGACCTTAGCCGCCCTCGTGCCCCCGGGAGTGGGCTCCAGATGGCCTCGTGTGTGCCTGTGCACAGCGTCCGAAGCCCTATGAGCTGTCAGGAGCTTTGCCTGAGCACCTGCTGTGGGCCAGACCCCTCCACATTCTCATGAGTCCTCACCACCAGCCCGAATGACAGCCCATATTGCTCCCATTTGACAGAGGACACAGCTGGGGAGCTTGATCAAGTCCTGAAACAAGGGAGTGGCAGAGCCCGAGCCCAGCCCGATCCTCAGCCTCCGTGTTTCTGTTCAAGAAAACCTCAGCCATCTGGGGGCTGACATTGCCCAGGAATTTTCCTTCAGCCTTCAGTGCGGTTGTTGCTGAGGTCCTCCGCAGACAGCAGTTCACGGCTCCCGCAGCTCCTCGGGGGCTTGGCATCCGTCTGGTACAACCGCTGCCCGCAGGCTGGCATCCTGTATCCCTGGCAGGACCGTGCATGTTAGGCCTGGCGTTAGCCCTCACCTGGACCTGGAAGGCGTAGAGCAGCACTGCCCAGACCTTCAGGAACAGACTGCTCACCTGGGAACCTGCTCCAATGCAGGTTCTGATTCAGAGCGTAAGGGCATGCCTGACAGTCTGCATTTCTAATGAGAAGTGCAGGCAGCGCCACCCTGATGATGGGAGGTCTCACTTTGAGTAGCGAGGCCTTAGAACCAGTTCTTCTTCACTCTAGCCTGCTCAGCACTTCTCTTTACAATGAATATTTTGAAATGATCCCATTACTATCTTGAAATGAAACTCATAGATAAACTATGCTCCCTGGATGCACAAAAATCAAATCGGGCCCAGAACCCCTTGTTATATAGACAGTTTCTGGGTTTCCTATGCAAGTGTGTGTCTGGGTCCTTCTGCATCCTCCTGCCTGCGTGGGAGCCACAGGGCACCCAGGTTTGCAGGCCGCTCACACACACGTGGGAAGCAGAGGACAGCCTGGCACCCGCTCTCCCACTTGCTCAGCAAGATCTGTCTGAAAAGAGGATGTCAGAGTAGCTGTCTCTGCTCCTGCTGTGATCTCCCGCTGGGCCCCTGAGATACACACACCCCATCCTGGAAGCCAGGGGACCTGAGGGCCAGTCCCCTTCGCTCTCACCTTCCTGCTGCCCTGCCCTCACCCTGTCCTCCTAGGGCGCTCATTGCTCATAGATCTGGAGTTAATTCCACCATGTGTGACTTACTTTCTACTTTCCTCTGAGCTGTGAGTCTCCATCCCTACTCTTTGTGAGTGCCGGGGTGCCCGGAACTTCATCCCAGGGCCTCTGCAGCTCTGAGTCACCCTGGAATGCACCAATCCTGGTGACGTTACTCTAGTGGATTTTCAAGCACACTGGTTTCAGAGGCCTTTGCTTCTTCCGGAATGAGTCCATACCTGCTGCTTTGGTGTGGCCCCAACAATCCCTCAACCTTCCGTGTTTGAGCTTTTAAAAGGACAACTTTGAAGGCACACGCAACCAGAGGGAGAGGGGTCTAGCCCATTTGTCTCGGCTCCCATGTTTGTCACGACTGCGTTTAGCTTGCACTCGATGTGCTAAAACCCTGGCTCCAAAGCCAGGCTCCCCACGGCTTGCTAGGCACCTACATCTGCCTGCCACAAACTGGCTCTCCGCTTGCTTCCCCATGGTGATGGGATCAAAGGGCCTGTGATCTTTTCTCCCAGAAGTACAAGAAAGAGGGAGCTGGGGCGCTGCCTCCCACTCACAGCCCTGCTTAGTGGAGGGAGGAGGCTGCCAGGTACAGAATGGGGTGTCCCTGGCACCTTGGGGAGGATGAAGGGCTCAGCAGCCTGGCATCAGAGACGCTCGGACACTGGGACACCCCAGCATGAGCTCTCCCCTCCAAACACTTCTGAGACGCAGGCTTGGTCATCAGAGCGTGTGGGAAGGCTCGGTGAGCTCTCCTGGGCCCACTGCCCCATCAGAAGGGAGCCCGTCTCCCCGAGTGGGTGCTCGGAAGCCTCCCCAGTAGCTTCGTGAATAGAGCGCTGGACCTAGGGCCTGGATTCAAGCTCCTTACTTGTAAAGCAGGTCTTCTCAGGCCCCAAATAAACGACCTGAGCCCCAGGTGTCCTTGCTGTGAAATGGGGATAAAAGTTACTCTTACCTCACAGGGCTCTGGGGACACTTTCCCCGGTGCCGTGGCTGCCAGTCCTGGGCCTGGGCAGCTCCAGGGGCCACCTTCTTCTGTGTGTGGTCCCCCTCTCCAGGTGGCATCCCTCCACTGTAGTCATGGTGACGGTGGCTCGGCCCTCCCGACGGCTAGGGCAAATACAATCCCCCTGTGCACTGTCCCGAGTAGAAATACAAAGTGGGCTACGCATGTAGTTGGACATTTTTTTTTTAGTAGTCACATTTAAAAAGTAAAAAGATAACAGGTGATATTAATTTTAATCCATTTTATTAAACCCAATATATCTGAAATACAATTTCAACAAGCATCATCATAAAGATTCTGAAAGAGATATTTTACATTCCTTTTTTCAAATGAAGGCTGAAATCCGGCAGGTCTTCTCAGGCCCCAAATAAACATCCTGAGCCCCTAAGATTTCGCAGTTACAGCGCATCATATTCTGGACCAGTTACATTTCCCGTACTTGATAGCCACCCCAGCTCACGACTGCCATATAGGACAGCATGACTCTAGATAGAGAGCTTTATGCACTGGTGCTTTCACTGAACGGCTGTGGCCCTAAAATGCTCTTTGTACCAAGACAACAGGAGGTAGAAAACTTGGTTCTCCTCCTCAGCTTTCCACCTGGTGACTGAGGGAGACAGCTTTACCTGTCCTTGTAACCGTGCCGGCCTGGAAGCGTGGTCGAGGCAGGGCTGCTTCCTGGAGGGGCTGGCTCTTGAGCTTGGCGTGGCGGGAGCACCGTGCTGAGCAGGGGAAACGGCTGGGGCGGGAAGAGGGCATCCCAGTCCTGACCCTCCCCACAGAGAGATGCAGATGGTGCTTTTCCAGGCTGCAGGGCGCCTGCCTGTGCTGGGGCAGGAGGAGGCTGGGAGAGCGCTGTGCAAATGCACCGGGCCCTGTGCAGGGGATGCCGCTGTGCTCACCGTGCGTGCAGAATGCTCTGTGAACGGAGCAGGAATATCCACAGGACCTATCTCAGAGTCTCTGCGAGGCCTGCGGTTCTGAAGAAGGTGCAGGCAACTTGGGGGGCAATGAGGGGGAAGGTCAGCCGTACCTCAGAGGCCCTAACACTGCTACAGAGCGTGATAGGATGGGGGGCATGGCTGCCCCCACCCCACATTAACCATAGTGGGGTAGGTAGTGGTGACAGGGACAGTCCCAGGTGGCAGTGATGGCCTCCAGCCTGGACATGTCATCTGGGAGGTTTGGCCATGCGGTGGCGTCTGGGTGCAGTGTGGCCCCAGGCTACGAGGCAGAGGAAGGGTGGCTGGGGACCTCGTGCTCACAGATGTCTTCCTATCAGAAGAGGTGAGACAAACAGCCCTTTCTTTTAGAGTCCTCCAAGTCCTGAAGATCACAAGTCACCACTTAAAAAACACCGTGTCCCGAGTTTTCATTTCTCTGCAGGTTGGTTGCCTTGCGTGGAGCCGGGAGCCTTTGGGTCAAGTGCCCTGGGTGCCAGGCTGTGGCCTGTGGTGGAGACTGGCTCCAGAATCACCCTTCATTGCTTTTCTTCTCTTCCTGGTCTCACTTCCCCACTCTCCAGTGGGTTTCTTAGGATCACCTCCCACATAGACTCTGCACTTGAATCCTTATCTCACAGGCTCTGCTTCTGGGAACCCCTAGCTAAGACAGGTGACACAGTTATGTAATCAGCAGTGATTATGCTATGCATATTTAAGGGAGATTCCAGGCAAGGTCTATTTCTCAGATGCCCATAATTCTTCCCCTTGGTGCCCAGGATCACTTTTGGCCCCTGGGCTGTCCCTCTTCATTAAAGGGACATCAACCCTGCATTCACTGGGCTGAGACCTCATAAGCTTCAGTTGGCAAGTGCTGGCCAAGGTGCACGACCTGTGCCTGGCACTGACTCTCCTCGCCAGGCTCCTGGCCCTTCTGAGTTAGCCCCCCACCCCCATGGCCAATTACTAAGGAGCCCCCCAGCTGCTCTCCTGCTCCCCAGCTTCCTGATCTGCAGGCTGCCCGCCTTACTGACCCTGGACCAGACTTTCCCAAACACAGGTCAGAGCATGGGGTTCTCTAGGGCCCAGTCCCGGCTCTGCCCTGCTCCAGCCCTGGCACAGGGGACCAGCCGTTTATCCTGGACACTACTTTTTTCGTCTGTAGGGGCCCTAATACCAGCCGCCCAGTTCCTCTGAGAATGGTGTGGAGTAGTTACAAGAGGGCTCTGGAGTCAGGCTGCCCAGTTTTGTCCCTTCGCAGGTGTGTTAGTTTGCTCGGGCTGCCATAGCAAAGCTTATAGGTGGCCGTTGTCTCCCTGTGTCTTCACATGGTTTTCCCTCTGTGCATGTCTGTATCCCTAATTTCTTCTTATAAGGACACCAGCCCACCCTAATGACCTCATTTTAACTTACTCACTCCTTTAAAGGCCCTATCTCCAAATGCAGTCATATTTTGAGGTATTGGCCTTTAGGGCTTCAACCTATGAATCTGGGAGGGGGTATAGCTCAGCCCGTAATATTAGCTGTGTGACCTTGGGCAAGGCTGTTAACCTCTCTGTGCCTCAGTGTCCTCCACTGTAAAATAGGTATGATGACAAAGTTATTGTGAAGATTGAATTAGAGTACAAAGTTGTGGTCTTCAAACATTTTTGTTTGCATAGCCCCTAAAATCATTTTAAAAATTATGCATCATTGAACGTTTTTTATTTTTGACATCTAAACTTTTTTATCATAAATTGTTGTAAAGGATGTAATTTCCAAGGCAAATATTGACATCTTAAAAAGAAATGGTTAGGGCTTCCCTGGTGGCGCAGTGGTTGAGAATCTGCCTGCTAATGCAGGGGACACGGGTTCGAGCCCTGGTCTGGGAGGATCCCACATGCCGCGGAGCGGCTGGGCCCGTGAGCCACAATTACTGAGCATGCGCGTCTGGAGCCTGTGCTCCGCAACGGGAGAGGCCGCGGTAGTGAGAGGCCCGCGCACCGTGATGAAGAGTGGCCCCCGCTTGCCACAACTGGAGAAAGCCCTAGCACAGAAGCGAAGACCCAACATAGCAATCAATCAATCAATCAATTAATCAATAAAAAAAATAAATAAATAAATAAAATATAAAAAAAAAAAAGAAATGGTTAAATCTTTCCTTTACATCTAAGTATCATGAATTTAACTACATCTGTTGATTTTAAAAGACTCCATAAACAAACTTTAGCTGTTAGAAATTTTATATTGTCCCTTCTTCTCCTTGAATTTTTATCTTCAATCCACTTCCCCCACAAAATTTTATCCTATTTTCATACATTTTTGTTTTGAAAGTTCTTTGTTGATTGCTGATTATATTTCTCTGTAAAATAGTATGTGTATAAAAATTTAAATTAAGATTTTAAAAATTTCCTTATTCCACAAGTCTCTAGGTGCTAAATTTTTTTCCTGGATTGAATTATCAGTAAATACTGCACAATTAGTAAAGATTTAGAAATGAATATAAAATTAATCAAAACCACATAAATACAAGTTTAGATAAATAATAATCATAAGAAGTAAAATTTTATTGGAAATGTATATTTATTGAAATGGATTTTTATTTTTACCTCCTATATTCTTGTATGAATTTGTAATAGAATTCAGCATCACTTCTATTCCTATATTTTTAAGAGATGTTAGCTCTGAAATACCTCGTTCAATATAAAAATAGGCAGGAATGGATGAAGTTTCCTTATACCACTCAATACTTTAAACTGCTTCTGAGTTTTATGTCAAAAGTCACAATGATCTATCATTGAAAATTTTAATACTCTACCAGCTGACGACTGGATTAGGTCATAATTCAATCCTTGTTGAAAGCAAAATATTGGAAAGCTTTCCTCTAGTGAAAAGTTTATTTGCCCAGTCATTGCTTCCTCAACACTGACACCAATATTTTTTTTTAAATTAATTAATTAATTTATTTATTTTTGGCTGTGTTGGGTCTTCGTTTGTGTGCGAGGGCTTTCTCTAGTTGTGGCAAGCGGGGGCCACTCTTCATCGCGGTGCGCGGGCCTCTCACTATCGCGGCCTCTCTTGTTGCGGAGCACAGGCTCCAGACGCCAGGCTCAGTAGTTGTGGCTCACGGGCCCAGTTGCTCCGCGGCATGTGGGATCCTCCCAGACCAGGGCTCGAACCCGTGTCCCCTGCATTGGCAGGCGGATTCTCAACCACTGCGCCACCAGGGAAGCCCTGACACCAATATTTTAAATCATTTATTGATTCATTGGGGCCATTGATGTGCCCACTGGCTTTTACCCCCAGGACAGGTCTCTGTAGTACAAGTCAGGGTGGGTAAGAGGTAAGCCTTGATTTTATGAAGTAGAAAGGGTGATGTAACAGGGAGGAAGGGAAAGGAATACAGCCAGACCTCAGGCACGTTCCAGGGGAATGAATTCTATGGAAAGAATACCGTGGGAGGTGAGGATCCAGAAACAGATGTCCTTAAAACTGTTCTTCCTAAGAGTGCCCAGGGGTATGCAAACCCCAGACTAAAGACCACTGATCTATATAATAAGCTTAGAATAGTGCCAGGAACATATGAAGTGTTCAGGAAGTATGAACTATGGTTCTATATAGGTGTTAAGTAAATGGAATGCAGAAAGAGTTCAGATACTATTAGGGGGTTGGACAAGATAAACCAAAAAAACCCTCTAAAGCTGATTCTGTCATTCTGGTTTGGAGCCTGCATTGGTCACTTGCATCACAGATCACTTCAAGTGTAGGAGCTTGAAACAACAACTGTTTTATTTGCTCACAATTCTGCAGGTCAGCAAGTTGACCTGGGCTCAGCTGAGCAGTTCTTCTGGCCTCAGCTGGATCACTCATGCAGCTGCAGCCTGCTAGTGGGTCAGCTGGGGCCTGGCTGCTTCGGTGCCTCAGCTGGGATGACTCGTGTCTGTTTCGTGTGGTCTCATCTTCCAGTAGGCTAGCCAGGCTTCTTCATGTGATAGCAGAAGAGTTCCCTGCAATGAGAGAGAGAGAGCTCACAAACCTCAGAGCACAAGGCCTTTTATGCTTCTGCTTGTGACTCATTGGCTAATATTTCATTGGCCAAAGCACATCATGTGGCCAAGCTCAGAGTCAGTGTGGGAGGGAGTTACACAAGGATGTGGATAGATATATTAATGTGTGATTCATTGGGGCCATTGATGTAACACTCTACTACACAACTCCAGGGCCCTGTGGCTGTTTCAGCTTTACTTCTCTTTGAGGTGAACTCAACGATGAACTTAGATTGGACACTTGTTAGGATAACTGCCTAGGTATTCTTATTTTTCCTCTGTAGCTAGAACACGGTTTTTCTGAAGGAGACCTACTATGGAGGATGTCATTGCAAAAAAAAAAAAAAAAAAAAGGCTATTTTTTCCCAGGACCTCCTCTTAGTCCTGGAAGAGCTTTGATCAGAGAATTAAAACCCATTTTATAGACAGGAGCACCTAAGTGGAGAAAAGTTGCTCCAAGAAGGCTTTCTCATGACTAAGGCAGAGCTCAGAAGTTGGGTGACTCTATAACTCTAGATTAGAACCCGATTCAACCTGGCTTGGCAAAAAAAATGAATTTTGGTGGTTATGTAACCAGGAAGTCTGAGGTGTATGGCTTCATGCCTGGCTTGATCCAGGTATGGAACAATATCAAGTCACTGTGGTGTCCTTGCCATGGCTCTGCTCTACTCATCCAAAGAGAAGGATAATAGCCCTGAGAGGTGGTTTGTGCCAACGTTTGGGCAATACCTGGCCACCTACATTTCCTAGGGATTCCTGGAGAATATATATCTAAAGTAGCATTTATTTACCATCTTCTATTTCTTTTTCCTTTCACAGTGAGACACTATTTGGTGAAATGCCCTCAGAACAGGTAGGAATATTTTCTTCTTTTTTTCAAGTAAAACTCTGCTATTTTACTTTCTTTTGATATTACCAAGAAATGGTTAAATTCATATCTTTACCTTAACGTCTGCATATTAGTTCAAAAATTGGCCTAAAAATGTGTGTTCTGCATGCACTTGCATGTTTCCAGATTTCATGTTCTGGCTGTCACCCTGAGAGGGGCCAGCAAACATGTGGCTCATGCTGGCCCAACATACATGCTGGAGGAGGCTTGACACTTGCTCTTGAATGACTGTTCCCCTGCTTAGGAAGGAGCTGGCAGGTGGACTGAACCACTTTGATGCCTCCTGACCACAAACACTCCTGATCCCCTTCCACCAATGCCTGCTTGTCCTATGTCCTACTCTACAGAATGCGTCCATTAGTGATATATGTGCTAAGATGCTAGCCTTTTAGCTGATGGGACACACCTCACAGGTAACAATAGTTATGGAGTTAGGGTAGATATTGCAAACTCATAGTATTTAAAAATTTGAGACTTCTGGTCCAGACAGGATGGATTAGATCAATTTCTCCCTGCTCTTCCCTGCTAATAAGCACAACTGTCATTTCTGGAAATAATATAAGAGACAAACAAAGGAGGACTCTGAAAGGTAGTAAGAAGAAAATGATGAAAGACAAAGGCAAAGAGAAAAATCTTAAAAGCAACCAGAGAGAAACAATGCATTATCAGGGAAACACAAATTTGAATGACAGTGCATTTTTCATCTGAATCCGTGGAGGGCAGAAAGAAGCAGCCCATTTTTCAAATACTGCAAGAAAAGAACTGCCACCCACAAATTCTATATTCAGCAAAACTATCCTTTAGGAATGAAGGGGATATAAAGACATTCTCAGATGAAGGGAAACTAAACTAAAAGAATTTTTAGTTTCACTATCAGGCCTACTTTAAAAGAATGGCTAAAAGAAATTCTTGAAATAAAAGGAAATATCTTGATGCATTAGGAAGGAAGAAGGAAGAATTGAAAGAGCAGAAATATAGGTGCATAAGTAGACTATTCTTTTCTTCATGAGTTTAAAAAATAACATTTGATGATTGAAACAAAAAATTATAAAACCATCTGATACTCAAGAAGAGCATTATGATATATAAAAATGAGGAGGGTAAAGTGACCTAAATAGAAATGAGATTTCCACACTTTACTTCAAGTGATAGAACATTTTTACCAGTAGGCTGTGGTGTCACACATGTGTATTGCAATGCTCAAAGCAATTATTAAAGAATTATGAAAAACACATTCAAAAACAGTATAGAATAATAAAGATAGAATCCTAAAATATGTTCAAGTAACATAAAGAAACAGAAGGATGAGAACCACAGAAAATAGACAGAAAGCAAATAATAAAATGGCAGACTTAATTGCTGATATACTATTTATCTTAAATGTAAGTGGTTTAAATACATCAGATGACAGAGGCTGACAGAGTGGATTAAAAAAAACAAACCATGACCTAAATATATGCTCTTTACAAGGAACTCATTTCAAACACAGTGACATAGGAAGATTGAAATAGAAGGATGGAAAAAGATATACCATGCAAACATTACCAAAAAATTCAAGAGTGGGCATACTAATACATGATAAAATAGACTTCAGAGCAAAGAAACTTACTAGAGATAAAGAGGGACATTAAATAATGATAAATGGGTCAATCCACCAGGAAGACAAAGATCCTAAATGTGTACATATCAAATAGCAGAACCACAAAATGCCTAAAGCAAAAACTGAAAGCTGAAAGAAGAAATAGATAAGTCCACAATGATAATTGTCAACTTCAACATCCCCTCTCAGCAGTAGATAGACCAACTAGATAGAAAATTAGCAAGGATTTTGAAGATCTAAACAACACAGTCAACCAAGAGGACCAAATTGATATGTATCAAAATACTCCAACCACCAGTAGCAGAACACATTTTTTTCCATCCCCCATGCAACATTCACCATAAGATATGGTTTATCTTAGACCAAATCCTGGGTTATAAAACAAATCCCAACAAATTTAAAATAATTAAAATCATATAAAATGTGTTCTCTGACTACAGTGAAATCAAACCATAAAGCAGAAATAAAACAACAGCAAGAAAATCTCTAACCATGTGGAAATTAAACAACACACTTTAAAAAAAAATCCATGGGTCAAAGGGGAAGTTTAAAAGGAAATAAAAAATACATAGGATTGACCAAAAATGAGAATAAACATAACAGAATATGTGGTATGCAACTAAAGCTGTGCTAACAGTGAAATTTATAGGATTAAACGCTTACATAAGAAGAGAGGAAAGCCCTCCAATCAACATTCTGCGGTCTCACCTCAGGAAATTAGGAAAAGAGCAAAATAAACCTGAAGCAAACAGAAGGAAGGAGATAATAAAGTACAAAGCAGGAACTGATGAAACTGAAAACAGCGGTGTGATAGAATCAATGAAACAAGAAGCTGTTTCTTAGGAAACCTTTGGGAAAAAATGGGTAACGTGTACATAGGATTTCTCTGCTGTATTTCTTACGACTGTATGTGAATGTACAATTACCTCTGTTAAAGTTTCAATTAAAAATTGTATTTGATATCTCTGGGGGATCCTGTTTACAGTCCCAACAACCCCTATACTTGACTGCTTTGTGTTCCTGCTATCGAGTTTGGGATCCTCAGAAATTCTGTTACTCATATCAAAATGCAAAGTTATTTTATTGAGAGCTTACTATCTACCAGGTACTGTTCTAGGAGCTTGGCAAGCAGCAGTGAAGTAAAGAGACAGAAATCCCTGCCTTCGTGAGTGCAAATGTATATGTATATGTCCCCAGGAGAGATGTCTGAGTATGGTTGAGTGAGGGGATTAGCAAGTCCTTTCCCCCAAAAAGCAACTATAAATCTTAACAAAATTGACAAAAGTAACCATTTTAGCACTTTGGAAAGACCAGAGGTATATATTAACCTGAGAGGCTTTTCTACTTGAAAAACTGCTGAACTGCTGAGAGCAACAGTGGTACTTTGTGGAGTTTTGGCCTTGGGCTGCTCTGATACTCTCCCTTCCCAGCTTGGCTGATGAGGAGATTCTTTTAAGGCAGGAAGTGCTGGGAGGACCATCAGCCTCTCTATTGTGGTAGAAGGGGGCTCACTTGACTTGGAGCAGTGTGCAAAGCCCACGTTCAGCAGTGTTGGCAGTGGAAGTGGCAGGCTTAGCGGTATTGAGCAGGGAGGCCCAGTGGTTCTGCTAGCCTGAGGTTTGGGTCACAGTTGGGTCAAGCATATCTCTGGCTGAGACAACATGCATGTGCAGAGGAGAATGGAGGGCACCCAAAGGATAGAAAAAGATACATCATGCAAGTAGTAACAATAAGAGAGGTGGTAGCTAAGTTAATAAGACATACTTTAAGACAAGAAATATTGCTAGAGACAAAGAAAGAAGTTTTATAATTATAAAAGATCAACATATCAGGATAATTTAACACATTATATGGATGAAACAACAGAGCCTCAACATACATGAAGCAAAAACAGAAAACGAAAAACGAAATTTTTCAATTATTCTAGAGTAACAGCTGGGAATTTCAATGCTCCACTCTCAATAATTGATAGAATACTGAGACAGAAAATCAACCAGGACACAGAAGATGAAGCAGTTTTACCTGACAAATAAGAATGCTTTACCCAGTGACTGCATGATGTATTCTTTTCAAGTTTATTTGGCACATTCTCCAGGATAGGCCATATGCTAGGCCATAAAACAAATCTTTATAAAATTAAGTATTTTATTTATGTAAGAAATCATATGAAGTCTGTTCTCTGACCACACCAGAATTAAATAGAAATTAGTGACAGAAAGAAAACTGGGAAATTCCTAAATGTTTTGAATTTCAAACAACATACTTTTAAATAATATGTGGGTCAAAGAAGAAATCAAAAGAAAAATTAGAAAATATTTTGAATTAAGTAAAAATGAAAACACAGCATATCAAAACTTATAGGATGCAACTAAAGTAGTGCTTAGAGAAAAATTTATGGCCTTTAAATGCCTATATCAGACAAGAAGAAGGGTCTAAAATCAATACCTTAAGCTTTCACCATAAGAAACTAGAAAAAGAGGTGTAAGTGAAGTCCAAAGTAAGCAGAAGAAAGGTTATAATAGAGATTAGAACAGAAATCAATGGCATGGAAAACACTTACACACACACACACACACAAACACACAGACACAAAGAAGTATCAATGAAACCAAAAGTTGGTTCTTTGAAAAGATCAATGGACTTGACAAACCTTAAGTTAGACTGTCCATGAAAATAAAAAAGAGAGAGAGAAAATAACCAATTACCAAAATTAGGAAAGGAAAAAGGAATCACTACAAACCCTACAAAAATTAAAAGGTTATAATCCTGATAATCCAAGTTTATTCTAACAAATTAGACAACATAAATGAAATGGAAAAATTCCTAGAAAAACACAAATTTCCAAAACTGATTTAAAAAGAAAGCTATAGTCTGAATAAACCTATAATAAGTCCAGAAGTTAAATTGTTAGCTAAAAACTTTCCAGCCATGAAAAGCCTAGGCCCACATTACTTTACTGGTGAAGCATGCCAAGTATTAAAGGAAAATAAGAATACCAACCCCTCACAAAGTGTTTCCAAAAAGTTGAGAAAGCATAGTCTTTTCAACAAATGATGCTAGGACAAAATATATAAAGAACACTTACAACTCAATAATAACATGATAAATAACACAATTAAAAATGGGTAAAGAAGACATACAGATGGCCAACAGGCACATGAAACTATGCTCAACATCATTAATCATCAGAGAAATGCAAATTAAACCACAATGAGGTATCATCTCATACCTGTCAGAATGGCTAGAATCAAAAATAACACAAATAACAAATGTTGGCAAGGGTGTAGAGAGAAGGGAACCCTCATACACTGTTGGTGGGAAGGTAAGTCGGTATAGCCACTGTGGAAAACAGTGTGGAGGTTTCTCAAAAAACTAAAAATAGAACTGCCACATGACCCAGCAATTCCACTCCTGGGTATATATTCGAAAAAAACAAAAACACTAATTTGAAAAGATACATGCACCCCTATGTTCATAACAGCACTATTTATGATTGCCAAGATATGGAAGCAACGTAAGTGTCCATCAACAGATGAGTGGATAAAGAAGATGTGGTATATATATATATATATATATATATATATATACACATACATACATACAATGGAATACTACTCAGCCATAAAAAAGAATGAAATTTTGCCATTTGCAGCAACATGGATGGATTTGGAGGGTATTATGCTAAGTGAAACAAGCCAGACAGAGAAAGACAAATACTGTGTGATATCACTTATACGTGCAATCTAAAAAACCAGTAAATATAATAAAAAAGGAACAGACTCACAGATATAGAGAACAAACTGGTAGTTACCAGTGGGGAGAGGGAAGGGGATTAAGAGGTACAAATTGCTATGTATAAAATAAATAAGGTACAAGGATATATGGTGCAACACAGGGAATATAACCAGTATTTTATAATAACTATAAATGGAATATAACCTTAAAAAATTCTGAATCACCATGTTGTACACCTGAAACTTACATAATATTGTACAGCAACTATACCTCAATTTTAAAAAATGGACAAAAAAGACTTGAATAGATATTTCCCTAAAGAAGATACATAAATGGCTCGCAAGTTCATGAAAATATGTTCAATATGACTAGTCATTAGAGAAGTGTGAATAAAACCAAAACGTGATGCCACTAAACACCCACTACAATGGCTGTCATAAAAAAGACAGACAATGTCAAGTGTTGGCCATGTTGTGGTGAAACTGGAACCCTGTACATTGCTGGTGGGAATGTAAAATGGTGTAGCCATTTTGGAGAAACAGTTTGGTGATTTCTTAAAACATTAAACATAGACTTAACCATATGACCGAGCAATTTCACTGGTAGGAATCTCCCCAGGAGAAATGAAAACATATATGCACACAAATACATGCATGCAGCTTTTCATAGCTGCTTTATTCATAATCACCAGAAGCTGGAAACAATCTAAGTATATCCATCAACTGGTGAATGGATAAACAAAATTTAGTAATTCATTCACTGAAATACGATTTGATAATAAAAAGTAAGAAACTGCTGATCTGTGCTACCACAGGGGTGAACCTCAAAAACATTGTACTAAGTCAACTAAGCCAGATGCAAAAAATTACATATTGTATGATTCCACTTATTTGAAATGTCCAGAAAAGGTAAATTTATAGAGTCAGAAAGTAGATTAGTAGTTGCTTAGGGCTGAGGGTGGGAATAGGGATTAACTATAAATAGGCAAGAGGGAACTTTTGGGGGGTGATAGAGATGTTCTAAAACTGTATTGCGGTGATGGTTGCACAACTTTATAAATCTACTAAAATTATTGAATTGTACACTTATGATCAGTAAATTTTATGGGGAGTAAATTATGCTTCAATAAAGCTATTTGTTTCTTTTTTAAAGCGTATGCCCCGGAAAGGCTCCAAGGACCGGCATTTCAGGCGTGGGGGAAGGTTATGGCTCAGGTGATCAGAGGCTGTGGAGGGGCCAGCCTGCCAGTATTTCTCAGGATTTGCATGCTGTGATCCTAGAGTCTGGCCTCACATTCTTAGCAAGCAGTGCGGGAGTTTGGGCTCCACTTCCTTCCATTCCCCGGCCTTCCCCTTCAGTTGCACCTATTCAGAGCTGGTGCTGAGGCTGGAAGTACAGTGAAGGCGTCACCCCAGCCTGGTGGGCATTAGAGTTTGGTTCTCCCCCAGCCCTGCGATGCCTGCCAGAGGTCAGAGATGACCACAGAGTCCCGCTTAAATGCTGCCCCCTCTACCCGCCGGTGCTGTCAGTGAAACTGGTTGGGCGCCTGAGTTGAGCGCTCCCTGTTGGCGTATCTCCTGTTGGGCCAGCCCACAGATCTGCCTCTGGAAAGCCTGCCTTTTCTAGTCCACTGCACCCCAGGACCCTGCAGGGACCAGGGCTGCCACCATGAACCTGGTAGCGGGTGCCCTTCTGACTTGCATGCATCTTTCTATTAGAACCTCATGCTGGTTTGACCTAGTACACCCCATTCCCTGCCACGGGGCCTCACTTGTGAACTGGTCAATCCTTGCTATTTTAACTGGCCTTGACCTGAATTGTTCTCTGCCTCTGCAGCCCAGGCATTTTTTGGTTCCGTCCCTGTTGTGCCAGAGGGCTCCCAGATCCCGGCTCCTTCATCTGTGCTATGGCAGTGGGCAGTCGGGCCCCGGAGTCTCAAGCTATGATCAGGACAAATGTCCTTCTCTGTCCTCTGACCCCTTCCTCCTAAGGGAGAATGGGCAGAGAGCACAGGACCAGGGCAAGATGCCAGGAACAGAAGCCCTCAGGCAGGGGAGGGACCCTCAGGAAGAGGCCACATGCTGGCGTTGAGGCTGTGGTCACTGAGACAGGGACCTTGCCAAGTGACTGGGGCAGAACTTGGGGACTCTAGGGAATTCCATGACTTATTGAGAGAAGCTCAAACAGAAGGAAAACAAGTCTCATCTCGAATGTGTGTCATCCTTGAAGTCGGAAGTTGCCATTTCCTGGGAGGGGTGGCCTTGACCTTTGGGGCTGGGGGACAGTTCCTTTCTGATGGCAGAGTGCTCTCTCCCGGAGCAGAGACCCAGACCTTAGTGAGCTTCTCAGGATTCTGCAAGATTTTAAGCGTGCCCTCCCTGGGGAAAGCAGCCCTGAGAGCAGCTCAACTGGTAGGTATGAAACTGTACCCCAGAGTCCCGGAAGATCAGATTTTAGTTGAAATGCCACCACTTTCAGAGTTATAATGTGTTTTCATACCATGATACCTCCTCAGTGCACTCACGTGCCTTTCTTCAAGTTCAAGAAAATTGTCAAGAGGGTGGAAGGGGGCACCAAAAAGGTGATTCCCAGCCAGTATGTTTCCTGACCTTTTGCTTGACCTCTTCTTACGGGTTTGAGATAATAAATTTTTGCAAATGGGAGAAATTAAAATGGACATTGTGTCACCTGTACTGATGCAGTTACAGCTGAAGTTGTGTAAGCTTTCTTCATGTTTTCTGATGCATACACTTTCTCAAGGATAAAGAGTCAGGGCCACAGACTATTTACATGTTGGATAAATAACAGGCACAGTTTTACTATACTTTGTGAGCTTAGTTTAAATCATTTTTCAGTCTTTTCTGAACCATCAGAGATTTTTAAACATACTCCCACAGTTGAAGTATGGGATTTAATAAGTGATTTGTTCAGGATCTTAGAGTGAAGGCAGTGATGTGATTTCAAAGCGAATATGAAGATATATGCTCAAAACTGAGATATGTAACTACTTGCTTCATTTGTATAATATTGAATAGTAGCAGTGTTATAAAACATTTATTCCTTCTGTGAAAGGCAGTCTGCTGTGATGGTTAAATATTCTGTGGCCAGGCTGCCTCAGTTCACATCCGGGCTCTGCCACTGATTGCTGTGTGCCTTTAGCTAATTTTTCAACCTCTCTGATAAAATGAGGGCAATAATAGTCCTAGCATATAGTATGTTGGGAGGATTTCATGAGTTAGTCGGTACAAAGTGCTTCCAACAGGTAAATGGTGAGCTCTATGCAAATGGTTCTGTTATTATTCAGTCAATACTTAAGATTGATTCTTCTGTAAGCTTGTAAGGCCCATAGAACAAGAATGAAATAACACACAGCCCATGCCTTGAGGTCTCCCTCTAGTGGGAGACCCAGAGAAACAAGACCGTGGCAGCACCCGTGGGATGCCCACGGAGCTGTCACGGACACCCGGAGGAGGTGCTCCTAACCCTGTCCCAGGGGTCTGTGGGTGGTAGGGAAGGCTTCCTGGGGGTGAAATCTGGGCCAAGTCTTGAAGGGTGAGTTAGAGCATTACAGGAGAAGAGGGTTGGGGGAGGGCAGCACACAGAACTGGGGAGTGAAAAGCACAGCGGATGAAGGGATTTAGTCCATGGAGGTGAGGAACCCTGGAGATTCAGGGCAGAGCAGCAGGGAGGTGAGGCTGGAGTTGGTGGCAGGGCCAGATGCCAGGGGATGGCAGTCATCATAGTAATAACAATAACGGAGCCGCACTGTTATTAAATGCCGTGCCCTGGCACAGTGCGAAGCACGGGACACACACCATCTTCTTCCCGCCTCACAACAACCCCATGAGTGGGTGCTGTGATTATCTCCATCCTACAGATGAGAAAGCAATACAAAAAGTGTTGATGTTGGTGAGGTCTCCTGGCCAGTGAGGGGAAGAACAGCGAGGGCTGCCAGCCCAGGCCACCTGGCTCCAGGGCTCACACATTAGCATAGGTGTGCTGGGAAGCTTGGATGTGATTGTGAGAGCTTTGATGTTGGCATTCACACAAATGACAAGAAGTAGATGCTGCAGAAATGTTAGGGCAATGGAAGGAGAAGCGGGAAGGGTTTGGCGATCGATGCTGGGATTGGCTGCAGCTGCCCTGCATCCCTTGACTTTGAAAAGTGCATCCCTCTGGTCATAGGCATCGATTTGTGGGTGTCTGAGCCTCTGTCCGCATTCAGCTGAGCAAGCAAGGGGGCGAGGGCAGGGACGGCAGACTTGGGTGTGTGTCTCCTGACCTTCCTCCTGCATCCCTGACATCACTGCTGTGCAGTCTTATCCTCGCCCCACCCCAGGGCTCAGGCTCAGCTCCCTCCTTCCAGAGCCCTAGACAGAGGCAGGCATGAGGAGGACAGGCCTGTGCGACGGGACCTGGTTGTTATTCCTGGAATCACGTGACAGACATCCACCTGGTTTTAGTGTCAGTTTGAGCTGTGCCACTCAGCAGCTTGGTGATGTTGGACCAGTCACTCAGCTTCTCTGGGAATATTTCACCCTCTACAAAATGGGCACAAACTTGCCTTTGTCCCTATGGCTCAGGGTCGTCGTGAGCATTCAGTGAAATGATACCGGCTGTGGACTAATTCCTCATAATTACTCACGGAGTGCCCGTGTACCTCTGCAGCTGAACACTTTATGGGATTTACTTCTAATCCTCATAAAAACCCTGCAAGGTACAAATTAATCTCCCCAGATTAAGAACATGAATAAAACTGCCAACTCTTAGATGAAGAGTTAGCTCTCTGTAAACCTTTTGATTCCAGGTAACAGAAAAGCCAGCTCAGATGGTCTTACCCAGGAAGGGACTTGGCTGGCTCACCTGACCGGGGATGCTGCAGTGGGTGGGCCTTGCTCCGGGGGGCACAGGGTCCTTAGGGCAGTGGCTTCTGCTCCCAGCCCTTCTCTGGGCAGTGCTGCCTCCAGGCTTTGATGTGTCCGCAGGCCAGGCCAGCTCCCCTTGGGAAGGGAACGGTGGCAGCACGTGCTTTCACCCCTGGCCTCATGAAGGAGTCATCTTGCTTCCTAATGAGCAAACACAACTGAACTCATTGTTATGGGACCAACCTGAACCAAGCACTAAGACCAGAGGATAAAACTGTGCCGAGCAGGGGGTGGGGGTCAGTGCCACCCAAACATTTGCCTTCAGCCCTAGGGGGCAGGGAGTGGATGCTGGGCAGGTAACCCCAATGACCTCTCCTTGCTTTTATTCTTATGACCCAAGACCAACACTGCATAGAACCGCTAAATTTTGGGTGCGCCAAAAGGTTCGTTCGGTTTTTTCCATAAGATGGCTCTAGTAGCACTTAGTTGTCTTTAACTTCCTTCGAAACAATTTTGTTAGATTGTATGTGACAGCTGTCATATCAGCATGCATTTTAAAAAAGACATCAAAATTGGTGAATTTTTGTGTAGCCATTTTAATATTGAAGTTGGAAGAAAAAAAGCAACATTTTCAGCATATTATGTTTTATTATTTCAAGAAAGGTAAAAACGAAACCGAAACGCACAAAAAGATTTGTGCAGTGTATGGAGAAGGTGCTGTGACTGATCGAACATGTCAAAAGTGGTTTGTGAAGTTTCGTGCTGGAGATTTCTCACTGGACGATGCTCCACGGTCAGGTAGACCAGCTGAAGTTGATAACAATCAAATCGAAACAATAATTAAGAACAATCAACATTATACCACGTGGGAGACAGCCGACGTACTCAAAATATCCAAATCAAGGGTTGAAAATCATTTGCACCAGCTTGGTTATGTGAATCGCTTTGATGTTTGGGTTCCACATAAGTTAAGGGAAAAAAACCTTGACAATATTTCCACATTCGATTCTCCACTGAAACATAATGAAAACATTCTGTTTTTAAAGCAAATTGTGATGGACTATTAAAAGTGGATACTGCACAGTAATGTGGAACGGAGGAGATTGTGGGGCAAGTGAAATGAACCACCACCAACCACACCAAAGGCCGGTCTTCATCTAAAGAAGGTGATGTTGTGTATATGGTGGGATTGGAAGGGAGTCCTCTATTATGAGCTCCTTCCAGAAAACCAAACGATTATTTCCAACAAGTACTGCTCCCAATTAGACTAACTGAAAGTGGCACTCGACGAAATGCATCCAGAATTAGTCAACAGAAAACACATAATCTTCCATCAGGATAACGCAAGACTGCATGTTTCTTTGGTGACCAGGCAAAAACTGTTACAGCTTGGCTGGGAAGTTCTGATTCATCTGCTGTATTCACGAGACATTGCACCTTCGGATTTCCATTTATTTTGGTCTTTACAAAATTATCTTAATGGAAAAAATTTCAATTCCCTGGAAGACTGTAAAAGGCATCTGGAACAGTTTTTTGCTCAGAAAGATGAAAAGTTTTGAGAAAACCATAATTCAAAAAGAGACATGTACCACAATGTTCATTGCAGCACTATTTACAATAGCCAGGGCATGGAAGCAACCTAAGTGTCCATCGACAGATGAATGGATAAAGAAGATGTGGCACATATATACAATGGAATACTACTCAGCCATAAAAAGAAATGAAATTGAGTTATTTGTAGTGAGGTGGTTGGACCTAGAGTCTGTCATACAGAGTGAAGTAAGTCAGAAAGAGAAAAACAAATACCGTATGCTAACACGTATATATGGAATCTAAAAAAAAAAAAAAAGGTTCTGATGAACCTAGGGGCAGGACAGGAATAAAGATGCAGATGTAGATAATGGACTTGAGGACACAGGGAAGGGGAAGGGGAAGCTGGGACAAGATGAGAGAATGGCATGGACATATATACACTACCAAATGTAAAATAGATAGCTAGTGGGAAGCAGCCACATAGCACGGGGAGATCAGCTCAGTGCTTTGTGACCACCTAGAGGGGTGGGATAGGGAGGGTGGGAGGGAGGGAGATGCAAGAGGGAGGGGATATGGGGATATATGTATACGTATAGCTGATTCACTTTGGTATACAGCAGAAATTAACACAACACTGTAAAGCAATTATACTCCAATAAGGATGTTAAGAAAAAAAAAGTTTTGGGAAGATGGAATTATGAAGTTGCTTGGAAAATGGCAGAAGGTAGTAGAACAAAAGGGTGAATACATTGTTCAATAAAGTTCTTGGTGTAATTGAAAAATGTGTCTTTTATTTTTACTTAAAAAACTGAAGGCACTTTTTGGCCCACCCAATATTAAGGAAGCACCTCCTGACCTTACCAGTTAGTGTTCAGAGATTTCAAACTTACAAACTAAACCAACTCCAAGCCTTTATGCAGACTCTGTGAAACTGGCAGGGACCACGAAGGACAAGCTCTCACAGTGAGGCCCAGCAGAACCTCTCAGGTGATGTAAACCATTTATGATGAAAGGCCATGGGGAGGCTGTGGAGAGAGAGGTGCCTTGGCAACTGCCTCACAAAGGAGCAGCTTTTATCCTGGTGCTCTTCACAAAATGCATGCAAAAATGTCATACATAGGATGAAAGCAGCAGAAAGTAATGCATCAGGACCCCTGGGGTCTGCAGGTCCTTTCTAGGTGTGCCCACTCTGGCACAGGTTTCTGAGAACCCTGCCATGTCCGTCCAGTCCCTATTCAAGGACTCCGAGAGCAGATTCCATAATAATGATGATCATAATGCTGGTAAAGCTGCTGGCAAAGCTATGGAGACAGTTAATAGATCAGTGGTTGCCAGAGGTGGGGGAGGGAGGGATGAATAGAAAGAGTACAGAGGAATTTTAGGGCATGGAAGCTATTCTGTATGATACTACAGTAATGGCTACATTATAAATTTGTCCAAACCCATAGAATGTACAACACCAAGAGTGAACCCTAATGTAAACTGTGGACTTTGGGTGATGATGCGTGTCAAGGTAGTTTCATCAATTAAAACAAATGCACCGCTCTGGTGGGGATGTTCATAATGGAGGTGGTCAGGGGTCTATGGAAAATCTCTGTATCTTTTGCTCAATTTTGTTGTGAACATAGAACTGCTCTAAAAAATAAAGTCTTTTTAAAAAAATAAAACACGGAAGAGGAAAAAGTCTGGAAATATTTATGAAGGTCATGTTTTGGTTACGATAGACTTATTTTCTTTCGTCTCCATGCTTGTAATTACCATTTTAAAACATTTTAAAACTCACTCATTTATGAGAAAGAGTCATCTCAAGGGAGTCACCATTCGTCTGCCCCGAAAGTGAAGTTCTGTAACTTGTACACAGTTCCTCGGCATGTGCTGTTGATTGACCTTGTGTGGCAAGGAAAGCCCGTGGAGCACTTTCAAAAGCCTAGAGGGAGATGTCAGGAAATTCGCCCTATTTGCACTAGTCCTTGGCCTTTATCAATGGCAGCTACCTTGGGCGGCGGACCTGTCATTGTAAACGACAGTGAGATGCTAACATAGTTGTCGAGACCTGCGTTCCTCCTGCGAGATTCCACACTTGACATTGCAAGGTACAAGGTTATAGGGGGATGAACGTATCGCAGGCAGTCTTGGAAAGGCAGCCTGGAGCTGCTCGGAGAGGAACTGAGGAAGCCCTCTGGGGGTCCTGGTGAGTTCTCATGGTCTGAACTGAGGTGTGCAGGCTGGAGGAAAGGAAGCACGTGGACACTTTGGAAGGTAAAATGGATCAACGGAAACACTGACTTTCAAAGATGGTGTGGGAGCAGGAAGGGTTCAGGGAGGGCAGGCCCAGAAGGATGCTGGCAGGGCCAGATTGGCATATCTTGCTCAGCCCCGCTCACGGAGGGCTTTCTGGGTCGGGATCTTTTGCCCGACAGACCACACTTGGCATCCCAGCCATCCCAGTTCAGGCCACGCTGAATCCCTCTGCAGTATGTGACGGACAGCTTTATGCCAGGATGAGGATCCTGTGCTCATTCAGCAGGAAACGGGATTGAACAGACCCCAAGGGGGCATAGTTCATATGTGGAGGCACAAAGCTTGTCCTGGATCCAGGGAAACACCAGGCACCTGGGGGATGAAGGTTGGGTGTCTGAACGCTCCTCGGTGGGAACAGTTAACTGCTCCTCTGGTGTATCCCAGTGAGGCAGGTATTTGATGGAGGGGTGGCACTCCTTATGCACAGGCGCTGTGGTTCAGTATGAGGGCGCTTTGAGCTCACATTCACTTATGAAAGCAAGGTGTGCCTGGGTGTCTGGTTCTTCATTTTAAAAATGTTCCTTGGTGAGATCATCTCAGTTTATACTATTTTATTTTTTTTCTGCTCCCAGACTCACTTAGTTGTAGAGGCACAGAATTTCCACATGGCTGGCCTGCCCACACCCACCTCCCTTTGGGCAGCACAATCCCAGGGACAGGCATGTGCTCCCCTCCTTCTCTGCCCAATCTTGGGCCAGGATGGCCCTTGGTCTTGTGCACCAGTCACTGCTCCTGCCTCCAGGACCCTAGCACTCAGGCTGGCCCCTCTTCCTCCCACCAGGGCAGGGCTTTGAGCAGCTGTAACCGTCCTGGATTTAGTATAGACTGAAAGTGCAGTGGAATGCTGATATCGCCTTCCGGTACCTTTTTGGGGAGCTGGTTTAAGCCTAGAGCAGCCATTGTGGATCTGGCTTGATTGACCTTCTTCCTGCCCTAGTTCTCTTGTTCTCTGTTGTCTGGGCTGGGCTCAGAGTCCTTGCTTCAGGGCCAAGGAGGCAGGTCCACCCAGATCAGATCCCAGATCTCCTGCCTGGACCTCTCTGAGGCTTAATTTTCCCATCTGGGCAGGTCAGAGATTATGGATATCAGGCACTTTTCACAGTGCTTTGCGTAGGGTAGACAGACATAGCTCTTATTAACTTTAGCTTCTGCAAAATATGATCGCTCACAATTTGTTCAGTGCCTGGTAAAATCCAGGTTGCCTGCTTTACCTAGCGTCCTGGAGTGGCCACCCATTGCTCAGGGGTGCAGCCTCTCTCTACGCCCTGCTCGCCTGCTCTGTCCTGCTTGGCACTTGTACAGCACTGCTACGTCTGTGGCTCTAGGAGGGTGCACCGTGCTCTCTCGGCAGAAAGATTTTCTGATCAAGGTTTAAGTTGAAGTTTGTGCTTTCCCTCAGGGCCAAGACACGGCACCATGAGATACCCAAGCAGCAATATTATTCTCCCTGGGTAGCACCATGACATGCCCCTACCCCCCTACTGTATCCACACGCTGGAGATTAGGATCCATGCTGTTTAGCCATTTCATGCCCCATCTAATTTAGGCTGAGTTTCTTATCTGACCCTAACTATAACCCTGTGAGATAGATAGCAAGGGTACATCTCCCCATCTTACAGGTTGGGGGATGCGGCCCAGGGAAGTGAGTGACTTGCCCTGTATCACCTCTCTAGTCAGAGTGGAAGCAGATTTAGTGCAGGCCTTCTGCCCCTGTCCAGTGCCCGTTTGCTAGATCCAGCCACCACGTGCCACGGAGCAGAGGTGCCCAGTCTTTGTGGGACAGAGACTCCTATGAGAGGCGGCCAGGCCGGAACTTTGTACGTGTCACAACAAGGGTCCCACATGTGTGCCTCCTGCCCCACCCTTGTTGGAGCCAGAAAAACAGCCCTGTTCCCCACAAATAACACTTCTCTCCGATCACACAGCTTTCTAATTTAGCTGGAGTTTCCGGCCTATTTTCTATCTTCCTTGGTTTGACTGGCTCCAGCAATGCCCACTCCCTTGTGTCAGACACAAAATACAGTCCTGTTGCAACCCAAGATGTAGAATAACTTTTCTCGTAAGTGAATCATAAGACGGACTTTGCCAAAAATTCCTACCAGCCCTGCTGGCTCAACGGGAAACGTAAGATTCTGAGGGAATAACTGTCTATCACATGTCATTGTGGTGACTCATTGTATCTGAGTGCTCATGATTGAGGTATGAAGTAGAACTAAATTTAGTTTAGTGTAGTTTTACTGTTTTCAAGGAGAATGGTGATGACAAAGCAGATCTTTTTTCAGCTTACTGAAAGCCCCGGGCATAATGGCCTAAGTTTATGATGTCTCAAAATTTTCATTTTATATTAAAGAGCTAAAGAATTAAAGCCAAGAAAAGAGAAGAGGAAGGGGGAATATAATCTGATTTTGTGGGGTGTGAGGTGCAACTGGCGAGGATAATCCCAACTCAGAGGCAATGGACAAAAAGAAAATATCAAATGATTTTAGCAAAAACAAATGACCATGCATTTAACAAAAAGCCAAAATTCAAAAGTCGGGAAATGTTTGCAATAAGCATGTCAGATTGATGTCAAAGATGCAAACACATCTATAAGAATGACTCACGATCCTAATAAATAATAGCAGAAGGTGTCCATACATCATTCATAAATAAGGAAACACAGTTAGACAAACACGGGAAATGTTCCTCCTAGCAAGCAAAGAAATGCAAGTAAAAGGAGATATCACAGTTTTCTTCGTTAAGTGAGAAATTTTTAAAGTGATAAATCTGGTGTTAAAAAGGATGAAAAGATAAATGCTCTCATCCATTGACCAAGCGGCTATAAAGTAGTACTAACTTGTCGGAAATCATTTTGACAGTGGGTATTTTTTTTTTTTTTTGACAGTGGGTATTGAATAACCTTTAAAATGATCCTCCTCTGTGAACTAGTATTTCCAGGTCTAAGAATCCAAAAACAAAAGTCTAAGAATGGAAAACCATTATGCACAAATATATTTATAGCAATGTTATTTGTATATCAAACTGGGAAACAAATTAGATGTTTAGATGTCAGGGGAAGGCTAAGTAAACTGTGGCATGTCTTCTCACTGGAATAGTGGGATGATGTAACAATATGGAAAGTGTAGATTAAGTAAAAAGAAGGATGCAAAATGGTAATACAATATTATTTTTTAAAAAAACAATGTATAAAAACCAAGGAAGAGTTGAAACTTATGTCCCCAAAAAGCCTGCACATGGATGTTGACAGCAGCTTTATTCATAATTTCCAAAACTTGGGAGCAAAAAAGATGTCCTTCTGTAGATGAATGAATAAATAAACCCTGGTACATCCAGACAATGGAATATTATTCAACATTAAAAAGAAATGAGCTATCAAGCTATGAAAAGACATGGAGAAAACTTAAATGCATATTTCTAAGTTAATGAAGCCAATCTGAAAAGGCTACATACTGTATGATTCAAACTATATGTGATATTCTGGAAAAGGCAAAGCTATGGAGACAGTTAATAGATCAGTGGTTGCCAGAGGTGGGGGAGGGAGGGATGAATAGGAAGAGCACAGAGGAATTTTAGGGCATGGAAGCTATTCTGTATGATACTACAGTAATGGCTACATTATAAGTTTGTCCAAACCCATAGAATGTACAACACCAAGAGTGAACCCTAATGTAAACTGTGGACTTTGGGTGATGATGCGTGTCAAGGTAGTTTCATCAATTAAAACAAGTGTACCGCTCTGGTGGGGATGTTCATAATGGGGGTGGTCAGGGGTCTATGGAAAATCTCTGTATCTTTTGCTCAATTTTGTTGTGAACATAGAACTGCTCTAAAAAATAGTCTTTTTAAAAAAATAAAACAAGGAAGAGGAAAAAGTCTGGAAATATTTATGAAGGTCATGTTTTGGTTACGGTAGACTTATTTTCTTTCGTCTCCATGCTTGTAATTACCATTTTAAAACATGAACGTGCATTAATTTATAATGGAAAGAAAAAATAAACATCTCAGGAGTTTAAAAAGCTAGGAAATGAAGCTGTATGTGTGGTTGTGTATCTAAACAGTTCTGAGGGTTTCTGATCCCTTGTTTTCTCTTTGTGGCCAGAGTTTTGTAAACACACATCCCTTTTGGCTATTTGTAAATTTACACAGTTGACCCTGTACTCTAAAGCCATGGCCAGTTAGAATTTCTGTTCCCAATAAAAATAAGCTATCTTTGGGGACTCTCAGTGTGAACTGTATTCTTGGAAATTTCCCCACAACGTGACTCAGTCTTTGTTTATTTTTAAAACTCCAGGACTATATTAGAATAGTCTGTTTTCTTTTATTAAATATATGTAAATTTTTATTAGTGTTTAATTTACTGTTTTTCAAAGATTATACAATCACATGATTTAATAATTAAAATTTTAAAGTTAAATAATTAATTTAAAAATATATGTAACAGTGATAATTCTCCTTGTCCAATCTTCCTTCTGTTTATTTCCTCAGCACCCCCATTTTAAGGATCCACTATTTTAAAATTCTTGTGAATATTTCCAAAGTTTCTCTATGTTTGTGTACATAAATACTAATATATATTATTTTCCTGTATTTTTATACAAAAAAAAAGACACATTTTACACATTGTCCAACACCTAGCTTTTTCACTTAACAATGTGTCTTTTCTTATCCCTAGATAAATAGCTTCCTCATTCCGCATTACAGTTACAAAGGACCCCGTGTGTGGATTGATTTGTGGATTCACCATAATTTCCTTAACCAGTCCCCCACTGATGGACAGTTGGGTTGTTTCTAATCTATTGCTATTACCAACGGGACTATAATGACTTATATGTACATTTCATACCCATGCAAGGATATCCACAGAATAAATTCCCAGAAGTGAAATTGCCGGGTCACAGAGTATAAGCCTCTGTAATTCTGATAGACCCTGTGATCCTGAGTGCCGAATTGCTCTCCATCAGGAAGGGTTTACACTTGTACCAGCAATACTTCTGAGTGCCTGATTCCTCACACCCTTGCCAAAAGAGCGCTCTGCCTTAAGTTTGATTGTTGCCATTCTGATATGTGCAGAAAGAAAGTGCAGTACATTTTAATTTGGATTCCTCTTTCTTGAGGAAGTTTTAGCATGTTTTCCTAGGTACGAGCCTTTCCTCTTGTGTGAAAACTGTTTACCACCTTCATTCATTTTGACTATTAGGTCATATCTTACGGATTTCTAGAAATCCTTTGTATTAGGGAGATCAAGGGAGTTACCAAGCCTCTCTTGGTAACTGTACCTACCTGGCTGGAATATGTGTCTGAGGACAAGAGATTCTAAAAGAGGCTGCCCTCTGGGTTGCTGGAGCCGTAGGATGCATTTGAAATAAGACGATGGCCATTCAAGGAAGTGCTTGGACTCCACCCCACAGGTAGCATGGAGAACAGGTTTCACATCAGGCCAGTCTGGGTTTGCAGCTTTCGTGTTGTCTGCTTACAAACAATGTCACTTAGAGCAAGTCACTTAGCATCTTTGAATCTTGGTTTTGTTACCTGTAATGTAAGGCTTACCTATTACTTTGGGTTATAACGGTAACACATAGAATCTGATACTACAGTGATTACACAGGTAACCACCCAGATAATTGAAAACACTCACAACACTCCTGAGGGTTAACTCAGTCTTTACCTTAAAGGTGAAGGTACATACAGCAGGAGGAGAAAGTGTGAACAATCATGGGGGGCCCTAGGGACTCCCAGCTGCAACTCCCCAGGGTCCCTTCTCACTTGCACAGGTGCTGCTCTGTCTCTGGATTGTGAACCACAAAGATGTGTGCAAGGAATGTTGGTTTTAGGGGAGCTCAAGGAGAAGTTTTTAGCGATATCTTAATATCCTACTGGTGATGTAACCAAGCCAGACTGTGTAAACCCATTAACCAGGTGTGAACAATATATACATACAATCTATACATCCCAAAACAATGTAGGCAAGCTGGCCCTGGGTCTCTCCAGAGATTTTGGAACTTTACACAGCACATTACAAACCCCTAACTAGCTCAACTCATCATCCTTAGCCAAGGGTCAGTACCAGACCTCCAGACATCCCTGGAGATAGACACAGAGTGACCCCAGTCCGGCTCTAAGAGTACCCTACCTTACACACAGGTACACGGGGTACTCGGAAACTATTGCTTCCTTTTCCTTTCCCTGGAACAAGCCTGCCTTTGCCTTCACCAGGACCTTTTTCTTCTCCAGCTCAGGGGAGACTGTCACCAGCGTGACCAGCTTGGTCCCACTGCAGCCCAAGAAGGGCAAGAGGCGGAAGGAAAAAGCTGACGTTCCTCCCGCAGTCCCTGCCAAAGGTAGGAAGCCAGCCAGCAGTCATCCATGTGGAGAGCGCCTGGGGTCTGATGTGAGATCAGGACAGGAGAGTAGGCAGGTGGAGGATGTGACATCCCTGATTATATGGTCTGGAGAACCCCACCTAGATTCTGGTCATAACTGAGCCCCGTCCCTGAGGTGGGCTGGGGGCACTGCCATTGGCCGCGCATGGCTTTAGCAGGGGTCAACCTCTACAGACTCTTCCACAGTGTATTTCCCTTTGAAGTACGAACATGCTCTGCACATAGCAGGGTGGACCAAGGGGGTGTCAGCATCCTCTTGGTTCATTCAAGGGAAAGAAGGCTCTCTGATTTTCCTAAAGATAAAAACCAGGTGTGTAATTTATTTTGGATTTGTTCTGGGGATTAAAATGAGGGTTATTACTTGATTCCAGTTATGACTTAGAGCAACGTAATTGAGGAAGATGGGCATTTCCTGAGGCGAGAACTAAAACTGTTTATAAATCGTTCCTAAAATAACGGTGGCCAATTTAGGAGAAGGTCATACATCAAAGGATTTGATACACAGTTAGGAACACAAGGGTTGCCCAGGTGAATAATTTAAGAACAAGACAGGGTCCCTTTTATCCCTCAACTGGGGCTTCCCAGGATGGCCCCTTGGCACCCTTTGCGCCCTGTGGTGGAAGGCAGCGGTGCTGAGACTGAACGTATACTGGGTGGACAAAAGGGGCTTGGAGGCGTGAGCGTCCTGCGAGGCACGACACTTGCGGACCTGGGGAGGGAAGGGAGCTGCCCCTGCTCTGCGCCAGGCGTTGTACCGCTGTATCACCTCATTCGTCAGCATAGACGGTGCCTTACTGTACGAAAGACGAAAACGAGACTCAGAGAGCCACGTGGTTGAGCCTGGCTTTGAGTTCAAGTCCCAGTTCATCTAAATTCTAGGTAATTACATGATGTTGGAAGAAGAGCCTCGGTTTCCTCCTCTGTTAGATGGGGAGAATAAGACCCTCCCTGCTGACCTCCCAGGGCTGCTGTGAGGGTCAAAGGTCACCGCTGTCAGCCTTAGCGTGCAGCTACGAGGAAGCCCCAGGGAAGGTCCCGGCCTCAGCCTTTACCAAGTGCACCTGGTTCTCACCTGCACATCTGACCTCTTTGTAGCTGGTGGTGTTTTATGCTGTGGTTTTGTTCACCTTGTTGAGAGGAGAGGATGACGTATCCAAAGGCTAGGAGAGGATCACCCTGCCCCGAGGGGCACCAGTCCAGCTGTTACCTGGATCAGAAACTAGAGTTCCTCCACGAGGACAGGAAGGGCCCCTATGTCCGAGGCTCTCTGTCCGTGGCGCTCATGATATGTGGGTTTTAAGAGTCCTGGGAGGAATTGCAAACTAAACCCTTGATGTGCTTCGACAGCTCCCATCGCCGCCCCGTTCCATAAACCGAAGCTGCTGAAGCCACAAAGGAAAGTCGCCCTGGTGAGTAACCACATTCTCTGTGCTGTCCCCTCAAGCCCTAAACACAACTCTGGTCCAAGGAGTACCTTTATTGACTGAAAACATGCTCCAAGTTCTTGGTGCTTTGTTCCCAAGCAAAGGCATTCTCTCTTCTTGGGTCAGCTTCTGAGTCAGCTTTTCTCCATAGCTAGTTCCCACAGAGTGGCTTTTTAAAAATCCAAATGGAATTACTTTTCATTATCAATGCTCCTTTTTGAAAAGAAGGGAAAAGATCGCTCTCAGAAAGGTATAAAATAAAAAGTGGACCAGCTTGTATAAATTTGTCTTGATAACCACTCTGAAGAGACTGCTGAAGAACTTTCCAGAAAACATGTTATACTTTTAATTTTGAAACAATTTCAGTTTTACGGAAGAGTTAGAAATATGGTACAGAGAGTTCCCGTCTACCCTTCGCCCAGCTTCTCCTAAGGTTAACTTCTCACATAGCCATGGTGTATTTGTCAAAACTAAGAAGTTACCATCAGCACATTACCGTTAACTGCACTCCAGACTTGGATTAGATTTCAGCAGTTTTTCCACGAATGTTCTTTTTCTGGTGCAGGATCCCATCCAGGCTGTCACATTGCATTTCGTGGTCTTGTCTCCTTAGTCTCCTCCAATCAGGGCCAGTGCCTCCGTCTGTCTGCTTCTACAGCCTTGACACTTTTAAAGAGTAGTAGCTGCATTTTTTACAGTGTCTCTTGATTTGGGTTTCTCTGAGGTTTTCTGATGATTAGAAATGAGGTTATGGATTTGAGGGAAGAACAACACAGAGGAGATATGCCTTTCTCATAGCGTCCCATGGAGCGGACGTGCTATGATGTTGACTGTGACCACTTGGTGAAGGTGGGTCTACCAGGTTTCTTCAGTATAAAGTCACTATTTTTCCCCTTTCCATACTTTATTTGTTAGAAGCCAGTCATTAAGTCCAGGTCACAGTCAAGGGGAGGAGAGTGAAGCTGCACCTCCTGAATTCAGGGAGGGGTCTCAAAGATTTTGTGGAGACATGTGAAGACCACCACAGTAATTAATAGGTATTTTAGGGGAGATGCATCAAGCCTGTGCAAATAGCCTGTTTTTCCTTGAACTTTCGTCTACTCATTTTATCATTCATCCATGGATTTTGCTTGCAGCACTTATTACTATGGTGAACTGATGGTGATTTTCTGTTTTCCTCAATCCATCTCCATTTACTACTTGAAATTCTTCTGTAAGGAAGAGCTGGATCCCTTTCCTCATTGACTTATTCACTAATTTCTTTATATAAGTATGGATGCATGAAGATTTCATTTTTTTTAAGTTTGTAATCGTACTGTTATTTATTTTGTTGCCAATTTTGTTCAACAGCTGTGTATTTGTGTGTGTGAGAGAGAGAGAAAGAAGGAGAGAGAGGCAGAGAAACTGGCAAACCAATTCTAAAATGTTTATGTAAGATAATAAGATTACCTTGGCCTTGTGGAGGGCCAAGATAATCTTGAAGGAAAAGAACAAAGTGAAGAATTTATATACCAATTCACAAGATTTATATTAAAGCCATAGTAATTAAGCTGTATAGTAAGTAATGGTATTAGCATTAATGTATTAAGCACATTAAGTAATGGTATTAGCACAAGAATAGATAAATAAACCAAAGGACTAAAGAGCCCCAAACATATCTACATATGTATTGTCACTTGATTTTATGACAAAAGTGACATTGCAGTGCAGTGAAGAAAGGATTATATCTTCAGTATACAGTGATGCATCTGTAGGATCTCCACATGAAAAACAATGGTCCATAACCTGTACTTCACACCACACACAAAAAGTAATTAGAGAAGGTTCATACACTTAAGTAAGAAAGGTAAAAATAAAACTTCTTAAAATTAGCTTATCTGCATAAGGTCAGGGCAAGCAAAGATTTTTAAACAAGACATGTAATGTATGAGCCATAAAGGAAAAGATTGAAAACTTTGGATTACATTAAAATTTAGAAGGTCTATTCTGATTAAAGATATCAGTACAAGAATGAAAAGGGAAGCCACCTATGGGGAGAGTGTATCTGCCACGTGTATATTTGATGAAGGATTCTTACCTAGAATTTGTGAACACCTACAAATCAATAAAAAAGAAAAAGGCAACACTACAAAAAAATAGGCAGAAGTCTTAAACATGTGCTTCACCAAAGAAGACATACAAATAGCCAATCAGCACGTGAAAAGTATTTAATCTCATTGGTGTCATGGAAATGGAGGTTAGAAGCAGAAAACCAGTTCACATCTACCAGGATGGCTACAGTGAAATACTTATATGGTTTCCTTTTTTTTTTGCCTGTTTTTCTCTGATCCAATTGGAATTTAGGAATGGATCCAATTTTATCTGTCATTCTTTTTTGTCAGATTCTTTTTTATTTAACTTTATGTTTCATATTTCAATAATCTCTACTTGCCAGTTTCATTATACTTCATCACTACATTCTAAACAATTACTTAAACTTAACTTTTATTAGTTCTGTTATTACTTTTTCTTGAATCCAGTGTCTTCCCCCCAAATATATTTGCCTTTACATTTGAGTAGTTTGCCTGTGAATGGAATTCTAGTTTCATAAACATTTTCCACTCTGTTCTGGGAAATATGCTAAGCACTTTGTGTGCATTTCTGTTTACTTCCCATATTGTTCAGCATAAATGCCATGCTCATTACTGTGGCCTCTAATGCCTTATATCATGCAAGCCACATGTAATTTAAATTTTCCAGTAACCACATTAAAGACGTAAAAACAAACAGGTGAAACCAATTTTCATAATATGGCTTATTTAACCCAATATATCAAAATATTATCATTTAAACGTATAACCAGTATAAAAATTATTAATGAAATATTTAAATGCTTATTGTTCTGCTAAGTCTTCAAAATCCAGTGTGTATGTTATGCTTCCTGCACATCTCATTTCAGAACCACAGTTCAAGAGTTTAATAGTCACATTTGGCTGTTGGTTACCATATTGGACAGCGCAGCCCTGTAATGATCTAGCCCCCATGGCCTCTTTGACATCATTTTTAGCACTGTCCCCCTTTCTCGTTCCCCTCCCATCATTCTGTCTTCCTTGCTAGTCCTTAAACATACCAAGCATGTTCTGGTAGGGCCTTTGTTGTCTTATATGCCTGGACCGTCCTCCCCAGGCTATGTCTGTGGCTTATCAACTCAGTGGAGAAGCCTTCCTGAAACTCTATATAAAACACCACCCACCCTCTGAAGGAACTCCCCATGAGAGGCATCCTGACGTACTTTTACATGTATCTATTACCTGCCTTTCTCTTCTCAGAATGCAAGGTCCATGAAGGCAGGGAGGTTGTCTGCTCTGGTCACTGCTGTGTTCTCCATACCTGAGCAGTGTCCAACACGGTGGGGATGTGTGATTTTGCACCCCAGCTTTGTGGAGTAGGTTCGGTCATTGTGCTTTTATAGATGGGCACAGTGAGACTCGGAGTCCGTAAGGTGACAGATGGACGACTAACCCAAGGTCATGCAGCTTGTGGGCTGCAGTCAGGACTTGAACCTTTGTCCTTCTGAAGCCAGAGCGTAAGGTTTTAACCAGCTTAATTGAAGCCTTGTCTCAGAGTGGAACCTGGATCTCTGTGCATGATTCTGACATCCTCTCATGGCTCAGCCTTGCCCCTGACCTTCCTATTCTGTGCCCAGGTTTCTGCTGTTCTTCTAGACAGGATGGTTCCTCTGTTTTCCAAAGAAAGCCTCCTTTTGCCTGCAATGAGTTGTGGGTCTGAAGGGCTTTTCATACAGTGTGATTCCATCTGGTTCATATCATCAAAAATTCCTTATCAGTTCTGCTCTATTGACTACACTGTCTTGTCCTCAAATGTAGCAGCAGAGTTTTTGCTGATTTTAATAGATTTCTGGTCATTCAGTAGACTTTGGGAAACTCAATTGAACACAAAGGCTAAAACTATCAACTTTCCTTGGGGCATCCTTTATCCCATCCGTTGAGAATCAGTTTCCCCAGATAGTCTGAGGAAACTCTCTCCCAGCTGTCCATATCACTGCACATCTGTGCGTGTATGTGTGTATCTTTTCCAGATCTTTTATTCTTAATCCTGATATTTATCAGTAACCTCAAGAATGATTATACTTTGTAAATTTCCCCCATCTTACATTCTAAGTTGCTCAGGGCCTGTTGTTTCTAATCCAATCTTTTACCCCTGGTAACAACAGAAACCGCTCTTTATTGACGTTCCATTGATATATCCCAGGGATATATAAGAAAAAGCACTTTTTGCAAGTCATCATGTTTAATTCTCACAATAAGTCCCCCCACTCCCAGATTTGCCTGTGAGGACACACAAACACTCTGTTTCAGAAAAGTGAGGTCCTGCAACCCACAGGGGGTAGCGTTGCATCTCCCATGAAGACAGTGCTGCCGCCCCAGTAGATGGGGCAGTGTCAGCAGCCTTGAATGGACAACTTTCTTTAGTCCACAGCTATAAAAGCAGTTTGCCTTAAGCAGTTTGGGGCCATTTACAAACAAAGTAGATTCAACAGCATTTTCAAAAATAACTGGTCTTAATTGCAAGTTTTTATGGTTGACTTTTTGTTTGTTTGTTTGTGTTGGTATGCCCCTCTGGATGGAGATTCAACATAGGAAATTCTTAATTTTCACAGAAAGTAAGTTGGGGCAGTTATCTGCACTTCAAAATGGATTCTTTGTTTTAGGGAAATATCACCCATGACAGTTGTTAAATACCAATTGTCCTTTGATCTTTTAAGATATGAAAAGGCTTGAAATTTTTATACCGCATTTTCCAGAAACGAGTCAATTTGTAGACCAGTTTGCACCTATAACAATACACAGTGAAGAAAAGAGCTGACTTTGAGTGGACCTCTGTCTGACCAGCAGTTTTAGAGTCAAAAATACCAGGCCTAGCGTCTGCAGTTTTTGGTTAATATTAAGATTTATTTTCACAGGAGGCCAGCATTGACCTTGGTCTCAATTTGGTCAATATTTATCTCTCAAATCAATGTCTTGATGGCAGCTGAAACTAAAGTCAATAGCTACTTCTTGACTCACACAGGCCTTAGTGGGTAATTCAGAAAATAACTTGGCAACATCTTTTCTTTGGGGTCTGGTACCAATTTAGGCGTTTAATTCTGTAATTGTTGCATTTTGCCACAAAATCCATAAAACCGTGCTTCCTGGAGTGGTCACAGGCCACAGAGCCCTCCAGTCACCCAGCTGCTCTTTCCAGAGTGATACTGACACATGCTCACCCCAAGGAAGCAACCTGCCTGCCACCTCCACTGACTCATTGGCAAAAAGCGAGAACCCCCATTTACTGAGCACCTACTGTGTGCCAGCCCCTCTGCTAGGTGCTTTGTAGGCTCCATCTCCCTCATCTCAACCGCACATGCCAACTCCCGGCAGACCCTCAGACTCCAGGCGAAAATGATAAGCCTGGCTCCTTGTGTTTTCACCCTCAGAGCATTAACAAGTGAGCATCTTTTCTTATGTTTCCAAGATAACGTGGCATTTTGCAAGAACTGTGTATACCAGAGACTAACAGTGGTTGGTAGGTTTAAAAAAAATGATAGGACTCAAGAAGAAAAAAAGAGGTGAGAAAGGCACTTTAGACTTTTTATAATCAAGTTATCAAAACTGCTCTCCCCTATTTTAACCCAACAGCCTGCTCTCAAAGTTAGCTCATCAGCTCATGAGGCCGTGTGTTATCACCAAGGCTCTTTCTGCTGGACAATGTGATCCCTTTGTCTAGGAACCTTGAACACTGACAGTGAAGACCCCCATTTCTTCCCTATGGTTTAGGGCTCCCTGAACCCACTGAGCTAATTCACACACTTCCAGGAAAAGCTGTCACTGCTTCCTTGTTTCAGAAGAAGCAGAGAAAGCCGGAAGTGCATTTGATTTCTTTTTCTTGCCTTAGGTCACTTACTGATTCAGAGACCGAGTGGAGGAAGAGAAAGCAAACAGTTTCTGTGATGTGGAGGCGAGACCTCGGTAGCAACAGGGACCGTGAGCTGGAAGGGAGGAGGGCAGCATCCCCAGATCAACTCACAGAGGAGAATGCAGTCCCGTGGGCTCCTCCTGCCTCAGGGTCATGCCTCCTCATTGAGGGTCCTTCAGTGCCTCACCTCTGAGTCCTCTCTCTCCATAATCAAGTCACTCGTATGTAGCACTCGGTAGCCGGAAAGGTCAGGCCGCCCCTGTTCTATAAGGAGAAAACTGTCACTTGTGAGCAAAAGACTGAAGACACAGGAAAAGTAGGAACATCAGGGGCTTAATTACCACCAGTTTCCCAGTGTGTCTCTTGTATCCTGTCTCCCACTCTGATCCCTCTCCCACATTGCTGCCTAGGGATTTTTCTAAAACGCAACTCCAATCATGTCATTTCCCTGCTTAAAATACTCTCGTGGGCCCCCCCTTGCCTCCAGGATGAAGCAGGGCTTCCCGTGAGTGGCAGCTGTCATCATCTGTCTCACGCTCCACCCCGTTACCCCGTGTGGTCCAGGTCGTCTTACCCTGGGCCCCACGGGCTCTGTCCGGACCTGTTGCCCCGCCCATCCTCCCACAGAGCTGCCACTCACCTCCAAGATGTGGATCACTCACCACCTTCTTTCTGAGGCCTCCTGTCCCCTCAGTCCCACTCCTCCACAAATCTGGACTCTCCCAGGCATCAGAGTTATGCTCTGCATGTCAGGGACCTCCCATCGCCAACTCTCACGACCCTTTTCAGTTAATCTGTTATTTCTGACCCCTCGATGCATCGATGCCCTTGTCCCTGGTGGTAAACGTGGGTCACCTGCCATCACCCCAGCTGACTGCTTTCCCTCCTGGCTGTCGCCCCTCCCCAGATGGTTAGGCTGGCTTCACCCCCTCCACCTCTCTAGAGTATTACCTGTCTCTGGGGTCCTCTTCTCCTTGAACACATTGCCTGCGAGGGTCAGCACTCTCACAGGTGCAGTGGCCGCCTGTGCAGCCCACTGGTTCCCTGACCTGGCTCTTCAAGTCAATTCCAGCCTGGTTCTTCTGACTGTTTATGATACACCCTGCCGGAGGCTCCAAGCGCACCCCAAACTTACCGTGGCACACACAGACCTCATCACCTTCCCGCAGTCTGCTCCACCTGGGATATCATGCTTCCAGAATCTATGTGCCTTCTCCTCCTTTGCCCCCATGTCCACTGGTGACCGAAGCCTGTCTGTTCCTTCGCAGGGGCCTGGGCTTGACCCCAGGCTAACCCCCGCCACGGCTGGTTCTCACGCCCGCCACCTCCCCATCCATCCGACTCCAGGGCCTCTCTGCAGGCCTCCTACAGCACTTGGCCTCACCTGTGTCTCAGCACTTCCCACTCCATGTTGAAGTCATGTTAACCCACCTGAATGGACTTTCTCCTCCACGGCAACCACATGGTTCCTTTTTACAAAGTGACCTCTACATCTCTCTTGCTGTGAAGGCTGTACATTGTAGACACCTTAGATAGTGCAGATGGTGGGAACTGTTTTTTTTTAATTGTGTTAAAATACACATAACATAAAATTTACCATCTTAACCATTCATAAGTGTACAGTTCAGTGGTGTTAAGTATATTTACATTGCTGTGCAATCTCCACAGCTCTTCATCTTGCAAAAGTCTGTACTCATTAAGCAACAACTCTCTACTCTGTCCTCCTCCAGCCCTTGAAAACTGCTCTTCTACTTTGTCTATAAATTTGACCACTCTGGGTACCTCATATAAGTAGAATCATATGGTGTTTATCCTTTTGTGACTGGCTTATTTTACTTAGCATGGTGTTGTCAAGGATCATTTATGTTGCAACATGGGTCAGAATTTTCTTCCTTTTTAAAGGCTGAATAATATTTCAGTTTATGTATATATACTACATTTTGTTTATCGATTCATCTGTGGATGGATACTTGGGTTGCTTCCACATGTTAGCTATTATGAATAATACTGCTGTGAATATGGATGTACAAATATCTCTTTGAGTCCCTGCATTCAAATATTTTGGACATGTACCTAGAAGTGGAATCCCTGGATCACATGGTAGTTCTCTGTTTCATTTTTTGAGGAACCGCTATACTCTTTTCCACAGTGGCTGCATGATTTTACATTCCCACCAACAGTGCACAAGGGTTCCAGTTTCTCTACATCCTTACCGACACTCGTTATTTTCTGTTTTTTTTTTTTTAATATAGTAGCCAACCTAATGGGTATGAGATGGTATCTCATTGTGGTTTTGATTTGCATTTCCATAATGATTAGTGATGTTGAGCATCTTTTCATGTGCCTGTTGGCCATTTGTATATCTTCTTTGGAGAAACGTCTATTCAAGTCTTTCCCCCATTTTAAAATCAGATTGCTTGTTTTTTGTTGTTGTATTTATAGAAGTTCTGTATATATTCTGGATATTAACCCCTTTTGGATATACAATTTGTGAGTATTTTCATCCATTCTGTAGGTTGCCTTTGCACTTTGTTGATATGTCCTTTGATGCCCAGAAGTTTTAAATTTTGATTAGCATTAGTTTTAAAGTCATCGACAACCTGCCCATCACTCTGTCCCCAGTGGGGGACCTGGGATCTGCAGACTATGTGTGGAATGAATGAACAATTGAGGGCAGAGATCTGAGATTGGAGCTCTAAGTCCTCACTGCTCAACGTGAGGTCCACGGACCAGCAGCCTGGGCATTACCTGGGAGCTTGTTGGAAAAACGGAAGCTCAGGCCCCACCCTAGACCTACTGATTTAGAATCTGCAATTCAACAGGGTTCCAGATGAATCTGATGAACATTAAAGTTTAAGAAGTGCAGCTCTGAGTAACTTAACAAACAGTAGCGAGCTCTGGTTGGGTCATGGCTGGCGGGACAGAGTCATCGCCGGCCACCTCCGGAGATAGTTGTATTTACATTTTAGTGAGACAGTTCAGCCCACTTGGGAGAATGGTGGGTTTTCTTATTTATCCACAAAGAGAGAATTATACTTGAGAATCTGCTTCTAAAGGACATTGTGACTCTCTTTCCTTCCTGTAAACCTTTCCTGGATAGCTCATCCCCGTCTCAGCTGTGTGTAGCCCTGTCCTGTGATCTCCTAGGACCCCTCACAGTCGCAGGTAGAGAATTCTGACACGTAGGGAATGTGTGACCAAGACCTGCTTGTCTGGGATTCCCTTGAGTTTAAAGTCTGCAGTAAACCTGCCTCCTCTCATGGAATCTGAGAGATCAGAGCACTTAAAACAGAGGGACGAGGTTCATTCCATCATAGTTGAAGGGAACCTGTCTTAGGAGTGGGCCTTCCACCCAGTGGTCAGCCCAGGACTGAGGTGGCAGCCCTATTGAGTGTTTGCCTGGTGTCAGGAAAGAAGCCCCCGCTTCCAGCTCAGTTTTCACTATCGACAGTGTACTTGCAAGACCAAAAAGAGTTTTTCTCTGATCAGTAGCAGAAAAAGGGCTTTGAGGCACATTAGACACCAGTGATAGAATTCTGAGAGGATTTTAATAATAACCCAAATCCCAGCAAAATTATTTCCAGAGGACACGCATTTCAGGTTTCTTGAAGGATGTTTATAATAAGCTGAAGAATTTCTCTTGTTGTCGTTAAATGTGCTAGCACTGGTTTCAGTTAAATTTTGCATGAAAAAAATATATTAACCTGCATAAAATATGTTCATAATCTCGATTTAAAATTAAAAAGAAGGAAAAACCCACAAGCACATGAACAATCTATCTCCCCAAGTAAAAGCCTTGGGAAAAAACCAAAAACTGCTTGTACCACGCTAGTACCATTTTTACAGAGATAAAAATCCTATGCCCCCCTCGGTACACATGCACATCCCATTATTGTCACGGGGAGTTATGTATGTCGACTGGAGGGAAGAATAGATGCCGGGGCTTCGGAAGGGATGAGAGTGGGGAAAACAGAAGTCATTTCATTTCATGGGCTTCCTTCAGTCGGGGGAGGGCAGGTGGCTGGGCCTTTCGTAAGTGGGATGTGATCACCAAGGAGGCGAGATCAGGCCTCCCCGAAGTGGCAGTGGGAACATCTCGTATTAGAGACTCTTAGCCCTGACGCGGGGCTGTCACTTCCCCGCAGGCCACGAGGTCCGTGCCGAGGCCCCTCCGTGCTTCGCGCTGTCTAAAAACAGCTACGGGGCTGGATGCTTCTCAGCTTCATGACAGGCCAGTGGAGGTTGGTTGAGGCTCTGACGTTATTAACAATGGGCCAAGTGAAGCCGTTACTTTCAGGAGTCTTTTAAGACTGGTAGCACCTTAAGCACTCATTGGGAGCCCCCTTTTGGGAGGTGACAGGAATCCTGTAGAAGTGATGCAGAGAGAGTCTGCCTCGCCCTGTTCTAGAAGGGTAGTGTGGCTTTGTACTTTCAGGAGGGAGGTGATTTTGGAATTGACCACCTTGGAGCTGTGTTTCTCCAATTTGCTGCATCACAGATTCCTTTGGATCATTCTGCAGTCTCCCACTCAGTGTTGACAGGCAGTGTACGAGGTGCTATGGGGACAGGAGCCTTGGAGCCCCCTGACAAAGGTGAACAGGCAGCAGAGAGGTGAGCCGGGCCCGAGGATGGTCCAGGCTGGAGGCAGGCCCGGAAACCCAGCGGGTCCAGTCCCCTGAGTGACCCTGCCTGGTCGCACAGGCCCACCCTGCTCCCGGGGGTCCTGGGCCCACTCTGGGGCAGGGCCATCTCTGTGTGTCTGCAGGGAATGTCCCTTCAGAGTGGTAGCTTGTTTTCCATCTCGGCTCAGCTGATTTGCTGCCTTTATTGGGCACTTCATTGCTGGGATCATTGCACTGCTGGGAAATTTTTTTTTTTTTTAACTTTTTCACTCTATTTCATTTTTGTAATCTCATGGAACAATATCATTTCTGCTCACATTTGATTTTTTTTTTTAAAAAAGCCTATTTCATTTAAAACTTCAGTTTTGAATGCGGAGCGCTTCAGAGTTGTTATTAAAAGACTTTTTCAGTCTCAAATAGAGAATACTAGAAATGAAGTGCCATTTTGGAAAAAAAGAAAAGAACGAAAAGCATCATCAGCCCATCTGTAACATCAAGGTAGGCATCCAAAATAGCAGGAAGAAAATTTCTGTGTGGAACTCTGAGTTCATGACAAACCAATGGTACATGCAGGGGATTTTGTTTCCCTAGCCAGATTCAATTCTCATTTATTATTATAAGTTCCTAAAGCTGAATTTATAAATTCCAACAAGTACATGTGATGCAATAAGACACAGTCTTGTGAATTTACATTAGAGTGTGCATAGAAAGATGATGAATACAAACTATGAATTCAGTCATATGTGCCCATTGCCCATATTACAGATGAATCCAACAAATAAGCTAGCATACCTCCTACTATTTTGTATTTGCTCCTAATGCTTGCCCTGTACATTGTGTCTAGAACATAATGCTGGTGGTGATGATGGTGATGGTGATGGCGATGATGATGGAGATGATGATGGTGATGATGGTGATGGTGATGATGGTGATGATGGTGGTGGTGATGGTGATGATGATGGTGATGACGGTGATGATGGTGATGGTGATGATGATGGTGATGATGGTGATAATACACACCTTCACTTTGATGGCACTTGCCCATGCAGGCACTATCCCAGTGTTTACCAATATCAACATTGGGATGACTCTGACCTATGCATTATAATGTGTCCATCTCATAGATGAGGCAGGGGAGGCATAGGGAAGTAGTACCAGCACAAACTCCCCCTCCAGGAAGTGGCAGAGCTGGATCTGACCAGGCACTTGGCCCCCAGTCCCTGTTCTTCCTCGCTGGACTCTGGGGTCTGCTGCCTCTCATCAAAAGCACTCAGTAAAGTCCTATGCCACTGGGTCGAGGGTGTTTTCTGTCCTGACTTTACTGGATGGGTTTTCATGATGAAAGCCGTAATGGTAATTCTGCATGGGGTGCAGGAGTAAGGCTGGCACTTCAGGATCTCTATTTGTTAAAACAGAAAGTAAAAGTCTTCCTTGGGCCTCCTAACAGGTGGCTTCTGTTAGGAGATTGGCTTATATTCTTCTAAGTATTTTTCTATGTACATATAAACTTAAATCCATATATATGTGTGTATTCCCAAAGTGTATATACAGTCGACCCACAGTCATTGTAGGTCTTGTCCACAGATTATGACAAATCCATTTCTGTGTGTTCCCTAAAAACAATCCTAAACAAAATGTTCACACGTTGAATTGTCTTCTCATTAACAATATATCAGGCTCATATTTCTATATCAGTACATATAGATCTACCCCATTCTTCTCATGACTGCAAAGTGTTATGGCATCATTGTTTCTTTAATCAGTCCCAACTCTAATTTCTAACTCTTTGGATCAATGCTCTAGTGAATATCCTTTCAGATACAAATTTGCTTAATGGTGTTTCTGTAGGAGAGATTTTTAGAAATGGGATTATGATGGGAAAGTATATCTGCGATTTCAATTTTGATAGATTCTGCCCAATTACCTTCCAAAAGTGTTTTCTTAATTTATTCTCTCACCAACAAAGGATGAGAGTGAACATTTCCTCATACCCTCCCCAGTGTAGGATATCTATCTATCTATCTATCTATCTATCTATCATCTATCATCTATCTATATCTACCTATCATCTGTCTTTAAAACCATGAAGTTGAAAGCCATATGCAGATTTTATATGATTCCAAGTAGTAGAACCCAAGTATCGTACTTCTCAGTAGACTGTACTCATGGAAACCCTAGATAGGCTGAAAGAGAAATGAGTCCCATGGTTCTGCCCATGATTTCTGAGAGCATCCTCTCCCTACATTCCTGGGACCAAGGATATCCACAGAACAGTTTTTAATGAGTGTCAGACTGGTTTTCTTTCATTTTGTCTTATTCACTCATTCATTTAAAAATGAGCATTGAGTATCTCCTATGCACCAGGTAGCACCTGGGTCAGATATCTTCCTAGGAGCTAAGTTATAAACAGTGGCGTTCTCCAGCCCACTCCTATCCACTAGAGAAAACAAATCTCTTCGGCATCTTGAAATCAGCCATTGCGGGAGGATTTACACATGTAAATCAGCAAATGCTACAAATGAGAGTTTTCTTCTTGGAGGGCCAGTTGCTCGGCAATTTCCCTGCGTACCACTGGGTGCAGCAATGGATAAGTTTGACAAAGTCACCACTCCCATGGACCTGAGTGGTGTGGTTACAGGCCAGCTCTTGCGCTGGCTCTGTCGCTTGCTAGCTATTGAGCCCAAGCTTGCCATTTCTTTGCCTTGGTTTCTGAGGTCCAATGGCATCCAGCAGCATCTGGTACATAATGTTTTCCAAATGACCTCTGAGTATCTTCAGTTCTCTGCCTCTAAATATTTCAAAGGGAAATTGTTAAAGCAACACTTGTTCGTTTCTACGATAAAAATTGTAGTCATAGTTGAGCCCTTGTGTAGCATTTACTGTTGAACTACCGGGTAATTTTCTAAGTACATTACATATATTAATGCATTTAATCCTCAAAATAACCCAGTGGGATAGGTACTATTATTAATCCCACCTTATGAATCCCATGCCTCTGATGAGGAAACAGAGGCACAGAGTGGTTAAGTAACTTACCTAAGGTCACACAGCCAGTAAATAGCAGTTTTTCAGTCTCCGAGAGTCCATGCTCTTAAGTACCCCTAGACAGACCCTTGCCGAATCTGATGAATCTAGAAAAGTGTTAAAGATTGTTCAAGATTGAAGACTCTCAGAGTGGACTCCTATGTAGTAGGTAACCAAACACTCTCTTTTTCAAAGCATAAGCATTCTCTTGAATAATACTGCCAGGAAAAGTAATTTTGGAAGGCAGCTGGGAAAACATACATCTATGGTCCACAGGGAAGAGAAAATACGTGACTGTATTAGATCATGGAGCTCTCACTGTGCCACTGTGAAAAGTTTCATGTATCAGGACCCTCCCCAAGAGCGTTATCTATAATCACATTTTAGCTTCCAAAACATATGTTGGTGAAATCTAGAGATATCCATCTGTCTGATGACTTGTAATGCCTCAGGCCTTTCAGTGCAAAGCTTCAGCACTTTTCTAAAGCTGGTCACTTCTGTCTGTCCTCAGAGCAATTAGCCAGGGGCATGTGACTTTCCGTCATGTCAAATTCATTCTGGTAATGCACTTTGCTAAACAGCCTTTGAATTCTCCAGATTCAGGAGCATGATGTGAATTTGCTCAGCTCATGATTTCCAAATGACTTCATCCAACCCAAGGTGCCAACACACCTGGATAAGACTTTAAAATCTTCATCTCCATCCAAGGCTTCTCTGCTGAGTTAGAGAGCCTTTCTAAGCCTTCCAGAGTCCTAGAGAACACTGGGTTATTGGCCATTAGTCACTGAGTAACCATGTGGAAGGGAAGCTGGGTGTGAGGTAGGCAGATATAATTGCAAGGCTTATAGATGGCTGAAACAACAAAGGAAGTGGGCCTCAGAGAGCGCCTCTATCTCCGTGCACAGAAACGAAGGGTCCTGGTCTCTGGGTCCTGGCTCAGATTGTCAAGATGCACCTAAGTCAGCAGTCACAGCCGCCTGCTGGATGGGAGAATGCAGCTGGATTCCAGCTCCCAGCTCTGAGGGAGGATTCTGGTATCAGTTATACCACTAGAGCCAGAGGTCCCATTGGACCACTGACCTCAGCCCCAAGGAGACGGTGAGAGCAGACCTGGCATGTGGCCCCAGCGGGTACCTCGGAAAATTCCCCTGGATTTTCCAGTCCTACCCCACTGACGCTTGGCTTCACAGTTCTACCTGTTCAATGGGCACCTCTAATCAAGAGTCTGTTGCCACCTCACACGCAGCCTGGCCAAAGCAGAGCCTGCACCCTTGTCACTTCCATCCCATGCCGGTAAGAGGCACACTTGCTCTATGCCACTGGGTCGAGGGTGTTTTCTGTCCTGACTTTACTGGATGGGTTTTCATGATGAAAGCTGTAATGGTAATTCTGCATGGGGTGCAGGATTAGGGTTAGGGTTAGGGTTAAGGTTAGGGTTAGGGTTAGGGTTAGGGTTAGGGTTAGGGTTAAGAGGTCCTTGGAGGTTAAGAGTCCTTTGTGGGTGAGACTGTGGAGCGAGACAAGTGGTCGCCTGAAGGGATTCCCTCCTCCTTCATCATCCTCTCGTCAGTGTCAGCACCACGTGTCTGCTCTTGGAGCCACGCCCTCACGTACTCTGTCCCTCCACACCAAGCCAGGCCTCTGATGAGCGTGGGGCAGCTCTCCTGACCCCACTTCCCCTTTAGCTGGAGCTCACCTGCCCACTGAGCAGTGCAGACCTGTTCTGAAAACACCCCCTCCTGAGATTTCTGCCAGTGAAGCTTCTCCCTTGTCTTTGGAAGGTCACTCGTTTCCCCCTTGGGATTTCAAGGTCTGCTGTCTGCCTGGCTGGCTCACCTGGGTACCAGGCGTCCACACCAGAGCCTTAGTCACGGCGGCTGGCCCTGTACTTGTAAGTGTGGGGCACTGCCCATGAGCAGAGGGTGGATTCTGGGCAGGCCTGCCTGGCTCTGAGTCCAGACTCCATCCGGCGATGGCTGCAGGACCCTGAGTGATGTACCTGCCTTTTAAAGCCTATTTGCCCCTCTGTGAAGTGGGCATGACCGTTGGCTCCACCCGCATACCTCAGGGCTGGTATGTGAGGATTGAATGAGTTGGTGAAGATTAGTTGACATTTCCTGAGTTCTGTCTCGGAAGGACCACTTCTCAACCCCCATCCTCTGTAGCCTCCCAAAGTCACTTCTGGATTGTGTCCTTCATACCACAGTTTAACATCTCTGTCTTGAAAAGGTGTCTCGTTTGTTCAGTTTGATTCTTTATTTTAATTTAACGTGCATACCAGGGAACTCTACTTTTTCCTTCCATAATATGTTTAAATATAAATAAACATATAAACATAAACAGTCAGCAGACCTTTGGAACTCAAAATTAAGTCAAGTTCATTTCCAAGACATGTTGATTCTTACAGGACATATAAGGACCACAACAGAGTTTTCTTTCCTGAGTTGGGACCTACAGGTATCCATTGAGGGCCCTCCATCAAATAGAGCTTCACTGAATGCACGGCATCCCTCACCCCAGTGGCCATAGTTGCATGTGTATGGATATTGGGAGGCGAGAGTTTGTTTTATCAGGTACTCCTCTGTTGAATAAAAAATGAGCACTTATCTCAAAGGGGGAAGAGGAAGTCTGCCCTTGATAATATGGGTAATATGTAATTCTCTCTTGGGTAAATAGATTCCTGATCGTGCAACTCAGTAGAACTGCAATCACATTTTTAAACTCTAAGGTGACGTTAGCATAAACATCCCGTGTCCTAGTTATTGATCTGTTGCTGCGGTAATGGTATTACCCAATTGAACTTCTGACATTGGAGAACTTGCAGTGGCTGCAATTGCATTTTTCTTTTATTCCTGCAATTTAATTCAACTTGCACGTCCAACTGTGATCTCTGTGAAAAAGTGTTGTTTTGCAGGAGTCTGCATAGAGTGTTAAATCTCTCTCTCTCCTAGTAGGAAAGTTCATTCTTGGCTTGAACCCCAGAAACACACCTACAAAATGAAACACTCAAGAAACTTCCAGTTAGGAGCTCGAAGTGAGGTGTGTTCCCAAGAGTTACACAACTTCTGCCTTTTGGGGGTCGACTTTTCTGGTGCTACTTTTATCCAGTAAATCCTTCCCCATAGATATATGTCCCATAATCATCACCCTAAAACTGGGGGTAAGTGGGGCTTAAATGAGAAGTGGGAGGTCCAGCTTGGAGGCTGTCGTCTGCTCTAGCAGCATCTCCTCACTGGCAGGACAGAAGGATAGGGGATGGGAGACATGGTGTTTCAGACTTTGAAACTTGCATACTCACTTTGTTACACCTGGAGTCCAGAAGATTCCATCACTGCATTAGAAAACTGGTCTGTGTGATAATCCTTTCCCAGTTCTTCTGAGGGGATGTCGTGCTGTGTGGAAATTTAATCTGGCTCAGTGGCCGTCACTGAGAACTTGAGTGCAAGTCTAGAATTGGTGAGTCCCTCAGGGACAGTGAAATAGTAATTACTGGATCACTAGCACCTACTCGAATGGCTAAAGTAAAAAATACGGGCAACACCAAGTGCCATCATGTATGCAGAGCAATTAAAACTCTCAGATATTGCTGGAGGGAGGGAAGAATGGTGTAGACGCTTTGGACAAATAGTTTGGCAGTTTCTGTTGAAGTTAAATGTACTTTCCATGCGACCCAGCAACCCTATTCCTGGATGTTTACCCTGGAGTAATGACACATCACACACAAACCTACAATGAATATTTATAGCAACTCGATTCATAACCACCAAAAACTTAAAACGACGCAAATGTTCTTCAGCAGGTGAACGTATAAGCAAAATGTGGCATGTGACACACCATGGAATACTCCTTACAATCGAAAGGAGCAAACTGTTGATACATGCAGCAGCTTGGATGAAATGTGAGGGAATTATGCTGAGAGAAAAAAGCTGATCCCACAAGGTTACATACTGTATGATGCCTTTCATATGACATTCTCTAAGAGAGAAAACCATAGTGACAGAACACAGATCAGGTTGCCCCATGGTCAGGTTGGAGGGAGGACATGACCTCAGAGGAAAGCGTGAGGGCATGTGATGGGACTGTCCTGTGTCCTGGGCCCAGAAACCTGTACTTGTGTTCAGATGCATACAACGATCCCCCTAAAAAGTCACTTTTACTGCACGTCTTTTAAGAAAATTAAATTAAAAAGTGAAATAAAAATCTCCTTGGTGTCCCTGGAAGGCATAGTGAGAGGTGTGAGTAGATCTGTAATCCTAGGGCTGGGGGTGCACGGTGCGTGCGTGAACCCGTGGGCTTGGGGGTTAGGGGGTGTTGCCTGTGTTGGAGAACATAGCTCAGGAGCATGCTTAGAAAGGTTTAAATGTTTATTTATGTAAATAAATAAATAAGAATTTATTATAAAATCTCTTCATTCTTTGGCCAGTGAGCAGTTTGATGATTACTATTATTAGAGAGAGAGAGAGGGAGAGAGAATATGTCATGATGGATCCCAGTGCAATCTCAGAAGACCTCACAAGGTTGGGCAGTGGTATGGAGGAAGATGTGGCCAAAGATAGTGTCCGGGAGGCCTCACCAAGGGCTTGGTTGGGTTTTGAAGGAGGAGGGGTCCACCTTGTGTATGAGGGGAGAGGGAATTCCATGCCGAGGGATCCAGCATAAATTGAAACCTGAGCTCCCCTCACCTGCTTGGGACGCTACAGGAGGGGAACCTGGGAGGAAGACTGAAAGTAAGTCACGTGGGATAGTTTGCATCTAGAGCATGAGCCTTGGCACTCTTAGCAGTGGCAGGATGTCCAGAGTACATCAGTGCCTTCCCTTGGGGCCTTGCAACCTACAACACGTATTGCTAAAGAACTCCTTTGATATTCCAAACAACAGATCAGAAAGATCCAAGAGGAAGGTACTGTGAAAGAATAAATCTAGCCCTAGTTCTGGCTCATGTTGACACTCATATCCTGAGCCCTACCCAATCCTTCACCCACAGTGGGCTGGGTCCTCTTTTTCCATACCAGAGGCAGCAGACTCCAGGCCGCCATGATTGCTGAGAGCTACTGGAGATCACAGGTCACTGCCCCACACCATCTGGCCACTTCCACTTAGCCCTGGGAGTAGGAACTTCCAAAATCATGGTTTATTTTATGTATTTCATTTTATTTTGAAACAGATTGTCATTTATTTGTCTTTTACAACAAGATATCTGGGCATAGGCTAGGGCCACTGCTAGTGCATATGGCGCTTTTATGTAGATTATAGAAGAGTGCCCCTTCTGAACAGACAGATTGTAGAAAGGCTCCCCAGCACTGTTGGAACAGCCCTGCAACCTCTTGGGAAAGCTGAGCATGGAGTGAATTTCAACCCTCAGTTACCTAAACCTCGGGGCCTTGGTTTCCTGAGACCAAGAGGCTCCAATATCTTGAGCATGTGGGCCCTGGTTTCCATTCTTTTTGCCACAAGTCTCAAAATTAATTCCATTTATTTTTCACTGGGAAGAGACAAGACACCTTGCCCACGAAGGTCTGAGCGCACAGATGTATTATCACTTCCCTGGATCAAGGAGCCCTTTTCTGTGAGATTTCGATCTGTCTTCTACTCAACACTTGCTAAACCTCGTCCAAGTCTTTTCCTGAGGTTTGCTTCTCCTTATATCAGCTGCATGAGAAGTGGCAACAAAAGCAGTGGCTTCAGGGAGAGCTGGGGAGGGGCAGGTGGGTGCACCGGGATTCAGGCAAAAGCAACCTGATTCGATAAAGCTGACTGCTCCACACTCAGAGCTCTGTTTGCTCAGTTGTAAAGATGAGGATAAGCGTGGGCTCTGTCTGTGCCCTGGATTCAGTTCAGAGGGCAAGACTGTCCTGCAGCCCATTATTCACATGGAGGCAGCCATGCCTGGGCCTCGGTTGCTGCCTGCAGTAACCTCCTTCTCATGGCTGGAGCCAAGCGCCCTTCTTAGCAGGATATGAATGCCAGCATCCCCTTCCCATGTTTCCTAAAAGCTAATAGGTATATGGCCCAGCAATGCAGCTAGGTCTGTTGCAGCCCAGGGTCCAGCTACGCCGTGGGGGGCAGGGCTGCGGGGGTGGGAGGGGTGTGTGTGTGTGTCTTGGGGGGTGGGAGTTGTGCCGTATGAGAGAGTCCTAGAGCCTCTTTATTCCAGTGTTGTTCCTCACCGAATAGGGGGAGAGGACGGCTCTCCTCCCATGCTGACATTAAATGCAGTGACTTCTTATATGCACCCACCCCAATCCTCTCCCACTAAGGCAGCCCATTCCCTCTTCCCTTCTCTTCTGTCACCATCCTGACTAATCTATCAGTCTGCTCAGCTGTCAGGCAAAGTACCATAGATTGGGTGGCTTAAACAAATATTTCTCACAGTTCTGGAGGCTAGAAGTCTGAGATCAAGTTGTCTGCAGGGCTAGTTTCTTCTGAGGCCTCTTGCCTTGGCTGATAAATGGCCATCTTCTCCCTGTATCTTTACATGGTCTTCTCTCTCTATGTATATGAGTCCTAATGTCCTCTTCTTATAAGGACACAAGTCATCTCGGATTAGGGCCTGCTCTAATGACCTCATTTTATCTGAATTACCTCTTTAAAAACCCTGATTCCAGCTAGAGTCACATTCTGGGGTATTGCTTCAACATATGAATTTTGCAGGGACACAATTCAGCCCATAACAACTAATTTCCTAGAATCTCTTCCTTATGTGTCAGAAGATATCCAGGACTACTTAGTTCACATAGTTGTTGGTAACGCATGAAGATCTCAGAAGGTACACAAATGGATATTTGAGCTGACACTCTAGAGAAAAATGATGACACCAGAACATTTATTCATTCAGCAGGCACGCGTTTAGCATCTTCTGTGGGGTAGACCCAGTGGTGCCAGAATCATTCCATACATCATCTCATTTAAATCCTCATTTACATCAGCAGGGTAGGTCCTTGAGTGCCAGTGATGGAACTGGCCCAAGGTCCCACAGCTGGCATTTGACCCAATTCCTCCTGCACCCACGCTCTGCAGGCAGACACCGGGTGACGGCCTCTCCTCACCTCCTTGCCCTGAACACTTTCACTGAACCGGGAGAATTTCCTTTTATTCTCACCTTCCTTGGGTGCAGTGACACGTGTCTACATCTGAACCTCCATCCCCTCTTGCTCATAGAATCCCATTCCAGACTAGGGAGTGGATTCTTCACGACTAGGAGGAAATGTATGAAAAGTGAGATTAAAGGCACATAAAACAAAGGGGTTTAGAACCTACGAGACTCCAAGCAGTTGACACAAATACCAGGCCTCTGCTGGAGGAATAGAAAGGGAAATGGACCAGGAGTCTCTCCAGGCTGGGTGAAAGGGAAAAGAAAGTAAAACCAAACAGTCCTGGGAAGAGGATATGGCACTATTGCTTCTCACACGTTTAGAAAGTTCTGGAGCCTCTTCTAAAGGACCCTACCAGAACTTCCAGCTGTTGGTCCCCAGCCCCCTCCTGTTTCCAGGAACACAGCAACAGCAGACATAAGTGTAAAGCTCATGTCTGAGGCCTGGAAGCCGTACCTTGCCCAGTTTCCTTTGTGTTTTCCAGTGCAATCGAGAGCTGCTGCAGGCGTGTTTGTGAACAGCCAGTTCAAGAGTATTAAATTTTGTCTTCTTGAGTGCTGATGCCCCACGTACTTCCTGCACCACCAGGAACAGGACGGGGGCTTGAAGAGAGGGTCATTTGAGGGCCAGAAGCTGTCAGGGAACTAACAGAAGTATGTCTTGATTCACTTTCGGAGACCCATTCACTGTACTCCAGTTCTTGAATTGCCATACCCATTAGGAGTGATTCCTTATCTTAAATCCAAACAGGTTTGTGTTGGCAAGATGGCGGACATCACCTGACATACAGGTGGGGCCCTGCAGCAGGTCCCTCACCCTGCCTGTGCCTCATTGCACTTGCCCACTTTAACCTTTACATTCTGCTCCTGGCTCCCAGTTTTACTACCAGTTCTACAGTCTTACCTGGTCTCAATGATACACCATTACTCTTCTCTAAGCTACTTCTTAATGCACCTAAACCTTCCACTAAAGCATCAGTGCAAAGAAAGGTAGCTGGGTGAAAACTGGTGAGGAGTCTACATTTTGCCCATTTCAGTGGCTGTTAGGAATTTATTTCTAGTTAAACAAGCTGGGAAATGTAATTAAGCACATGGTTGATAGGGATAGCCAAGGATGCATGCCAGAAAAACAATACGTTCTTTAAAGGTGCCAAGGGCTAATATTATGCATCTCCTGTTGGAAACTGTATACACTTCACAATTCAGAGCCTCCTGTGTGCTGCCTCATATCTTCAATCAAATTATTATATTCCAGAAATATGCATAAGGGAAATGATTCTACACATTTTATGGTGGGTTGTTGCTTGTAGCAGTAATTGAAGTACCTTTCCACTTATGAAAGTACTAATTTTATTTGTTTTTATTGCTTTTCTAGATGCAATTATTTATTTAGTGTGTTTTGGCTTTATTAAATTATGTTTACTATAGGAACATCATAAAAATGTATGAAAACAACACATCAGCCAAGCCAGCCTGGTGACCTGTATTGAGAAAGCTAGTGTTATTTTTCATATCCAAACATAATGGAATAACTTAAGAATAAACAGATAATCTACACTAGAAAACAATGCAATTTCAAAGTAATGTAATAAAACACCTGGACAATATGATTTCATAAATCTTGGTTCTAAAATTTACATGAGTTGGGTTTTGTGTGCTTATTTGAGGACACATGGCATTTCTAAATGGAATCATTATAATGTGAAATGTAATTAAACCGAAAGGCAAGATGTAAATGGTATTTTTGTTGGCTGGTATGATATGGATGACTAAGAAACAACGTAAAGATTTTTGGTATCAAAAGAAAAGCAGGAGACTCTGATCCTATAATTGTCCTTAACGTTGAAATTTTAAAAGGGCCAGACAATTTTGAAGGTCGCTCGGCGGTCACCCCTGACCAGTCAGTACTGGCCGTAAGGAGTTCTTTACATTCTCTGTCTCCTGCTCCCTGTCCTCTAGTGTGATGCTTCATCTCAAAAGAAAAGAGGCTTTTTGCTTTTGGCATACTTTTTAAGAAACTTAAATTGAATGTGTACGATTTATTTGTCCTGAATTCTGGTGAGTTACCCAAGGTATAGCCCAAAAAATAAAAATAAAACAATGACAACACAGCCAAAGCAGCCAAAAAACAAAAGCAGGGCTGCTTGAATGAAAGTGATGTGTCTTTTACGACTATAAATTAGTGACCAGCTTTTATTTTTCTAATTGTGAATTAAAATTAATTAATGTGCTGTTTAAATAATGTACCATCTAGAAAATTTGAAAGGTACCAACAAATGTCTACAATAAAGGTTGAGTCTCTCTCCAGCCACCCCATTTACTTCCCCAGAGGGAAACTTGGAGACCAGGTTCTTGACTTCCAGGCGAATTCCAAGGGTTTTCTGAGTATATAACATATATACATGTATATATACTCCCATACACTACACAAATGATAGGAAAACATACAGTATACATATACAGCTCCATCTTTCTTTTTAAAGACTGTACCAGATACTCCATTATGAATGCATCAGGCTCCTATTTATGTCCACTGAAGTGTTTCCAGTTTTTTGCTTGTACCAATAAACACTTCCACCAACAATATACAGGAGGACCTGTTTCTTTCTGTTTCTTTTGGAAAACTTTTAGTTTGTTTGTCAACTTGAAAGACAAAAACTGATGTCTAAGTGATTTTAAATCGCTTTTGTCTCATTTTGAGAGAGGTTGAGTCACACTTAATATGTGTAAGAGCCTTTGTGTTTCTCTTCCTGTGCACTCTCTGGTCCTGTCTCTTGTTCTTTGCTTAATTTTCTAATGGACTGTTGGCCATTATCTTTGTTAAATTGTAAGGCCCTTTCATATGAGTTGCGAATATTTTGCTCATGTTTTCAATTGTCCTTTGACTTTATTTAGAGAATATTCTGCAACATATAGCATGAAAATGTACATATCTTTTTTCTGTTGCTCCTGGATTTTGTGTTAGACTTTGAAACACCTTCCATATGCTGAGATTATTTTTTTGAAAATTTCCCCACACATTCTTCTAACACTTTTATGAGTTCATTTTCCATATTAAAATTTTAATTCATCTGGAATTTATCTAATGTAAAGAATGACATAAAGGATATGATTTGTTTTTCAAATGGCTACCTGAGTATCCCAACACCATTTATTGAAAAATAATATTTGGGTTAATTTCTGGATGTTTTCATCAGTCCCATTGAGGTCTATTCATTTGTTGATACCACAGTGTTTTAATTATAGCAACTTTATTTTTAATATGACTGGAGTTGGATCACCAATTATTCTTTATTTTAATAATGTTTCTTAATCATGGTAAGAAAAAAATCTATGACTACATTATCAAGAATTATTTTTAACAAAAATTTTAAAATTTTTATTAAATGCCTTTCCAGCATCTATAGAGATAACCATATGGTTTTTCTCTCTGTTACTACTGTGAATTATATTAATAGATTTTTCTAATATTGAACCATCTTTGCATTCCTGGAAAAAAAGTCAACTTGAACGTGATTAATCTACCTTTAGTGTACCTTTTCATAGTCTCTGAGTGAATCTGATTTATGCTAATTTATACTAATACATTACTAATACTGAGTAAATCTGATTTATGCTAATTTATACTAATACATCTTTGCATTCCTGGAAAAAAAGTTAACTTGAACGTGATTATCTATCTTTAGTGTGCCTTTTCATAGTCTCTGAGTAAATCTGATTTATGCTAATTTATACTAATACATAATACACTATACTAATATACTAATAATTTATACTAATACATTTATACTAATACTAATACATGTTCTAAAATATGTGAAGTTCTTCCTTTTCTGTAATGCTCTGGATGAGTTTAATTATATTGGAATTGTCTGTTCCTTAAAGGAATCTCTCTTAGAAATTCTCTTATCAAACCGCCTGTGCCTGGTGCTTTTGACAATATTTTCTTGCCTTCCTTCTGGCCTTCCTTCCTCTGTTCCTTTCTTTTCATTCTTTAGTTTTGATGGTAGTTAGTAGTTTGACATTTTCTGGAGCTAATGTTCATAATTTATATTTTTCTGGACTAGTACTCATTTTATCCTGTATTTCAAGGTTTTTGCAATACGTTGAACAAAGTTGAAGTTTTAAAATTTCTTTCATTTTATTATACCTCCTTTCTCATTTCCTATTTGATTCATTTTTGCTTTTTCCCTTTCTATTTTGATTAATTTTTTTGTTTGTTTCATTGGTGTTTTTCAAGCACAAGCTTTTGGATATTTTTAATTATTCTGCTGTTTTCTATCTTCTGACTTATACAGTCTAGTGTTAATTTTTTTCATTCTTCCTCCTGCTTTTCTTTATTTTGTTTTTTTTTTTTACTAACTTCAGTTGGATGCTTGATCCATTTAATTCATGTTGTTTAATATAGATATTTAAGGTTATGATTTTTCTCTGAGTACTACATTCTTTAGCTTCTGGCATGTAATATCTTCATCATTATTTTCAAGATATGCTGAAATTTCAGTTTTATACAGGTTAAGTCACTTAAAATTTCTAGATGGTAGCATTCTAGTTTTGTTGTCAATTTTTGGGACTTTTTGTTTCTGTCTCTCCCTCTATTTTATTTATTTATCTATCTATCTATCTATCTATTTATTTATTTATTTATGGCTGTGTTGGGTCTTCGTTTCTGTGCGAGGGCTTTCTCCAGTTGTGGCAAGTGGGGGCCACTCTTCATCACGGTGCGCGGGCCTCTCACTATCGTGGCCTCTCTTGTTGCGGAGCACAGGCTCCAGATGCGCAGACTCAGTAATTGTGGCTCACGGGCCTAGTTGCTCTGCGGCATGTGGGATCTTCCCAGACCAGGGCTCGAACCCATGTCCCCTGCATTGGCAGGCAGATTCTCAACCACTGCGCCACCAGGGAAGCCCCTCTCCCTCTATTTTATCCTTTTGATGAGAGACTGTAGTTACATTATTTTACTTTTCAGAATTAAAGTTTACTTTGTGGCCTCATGTTTAATCATTTTTTTTGTTAGTATTCTGTGACAACTTAAAAATAAATCAGAGTGTTTTTTGCAAGACATAGTGTTCTATATAAGATAACAAGATCTATCTTATGTTATTTAGGTTTTACATATCCTTTTTAATTTTTTGTCCATTTGTTTCCCTTTGAATCCCCAAAGTGCTATGAAAATACATGCCTGATGAATGTATGTGTGATGTTGAACTCCCGGTAGTCAGCTCAAATTGTGTTGTGTTTTGTCTTATAGCCAAAGATTGCCGAAGAGAACTTGACCTATGCTGAACTGGAGCTGATCAAGCCCCACCAGGCTGCCAAAGGCATTCCCACCAGCACCGTCTATGCCCAGATCCTCTTTGAGGAGAACAAACTGTAACTCTGCATCGTATTTAATATCCGCCACCCCAGTTATTTATGAAACCTTGGATACAAAGTCCTTATTTTTGTATTTTCACTTGTGCCTTCTGTGTGGTGGGAGCCCCATTCCAACGGCATCCCAGGTGCCTTCAGAGAGGCACAAGGCTCCTCTCTGCAAAAAAGCAGGGGCTGCAGCCCTTGGACAAATCTCCCAGAACAAGATTTTCTGGGTCTGAGCCCTGAGCAGTGAGGACTCTTGATTCTGAGACCATCCAAGGAGATTTTCTGCTGAGCCAAACCCCTTCATGTTTCTTCTTGTTTCTTTGGGTTTTATATTTTTTAATCTGAATTTTAATCTGCTACCCTTCCTGTATCTGTGATATCAAGCTCATAATATATAGCTAGAGGAAATGCCATTATAGGCCCAAGTGTGAGATGGTAGATATGTACTAATTGGTTTTCAAAGGATCAGATAACATTGCCAGGGCACCCAGAGCAGTGCAAAGTGTTTATTGCAAGCGGTCACTCAAGATAGCATCTCTTGTTTTAAATAGATGCACTGACCCTGGTGATTCAAGGGCAGAGAGACAGATTGTGGGGCAGTCTGACATCTAAGCTGACAGTGAACTATCTGGATACCCCAGTGCCTGTTTCTCTACCCACTATCACCCACGGCCACCGGACAAGTAGAACATCTTTCATTCTGAAGGGCTTCCACCCCTTTGGCAGGGAGACTTATCCTGGTATAGAGACTCATATTCTCCAAGAAGTTCTCACTCACCCTTTTCCAAAGGAGCCGGGGGGTTTGCCATCGATTGACAGAATGGAAGAAGGGGACCTCTTGGAAGTGTGCCGAGGTTATCAACTCTAATTGAATGTCCTCTCGTGTGAAAGCACAGTCTTTTGCCTGGTTCCCCAATGGTAGGAGAGTAGGAAGTATACGCAGGGCTGGAAAAATGTGTCCTGAACACCCTTCTGTTATAAAGTGCCTTGCCCGACTCAACTTTGCATGTGAATTCTAATTGGCTTGGCTGGGAGGCAGTGATGCATATGGCAAATAGATCCATGGGGAAGTGGCTCTGGGGGCCTATATGACATCCAGGATCTCACTGAAGGCAGATCCGTTCTGGTACAGAGTCATCCTGTCAGCTGTGTCGTTAAGGACACTTCTTGATGTGTGAGTGCGGTCTGGGTGGATTTTTAGTGCACACTACAGAAGTTGTTTGGCTTTGTAATGGACCGTGTATATATGGTAAATTATATATTTTAAACACAACCTTGAGTGTGAGTTGTGCCCCTCTGTACAGCCATGTGAACTTGGTTGAGTTTCTTATCCCCTAATTGTCTCAGACTCTATGTTTATACAAAGGTGAGTTAACCTCTCTTAGAATTCTTATAATGGGATAATGACTATTGGAAGATTCTGGACACTATAAATAGCTACACAAGTGCACTATGTTAACATACATGCTAAATCCAGTCCATATTTTCAAAATGAAAATGTCTTTACTATTTAAGGCTCTTATTGCAATAACTTTAAAAAGTAAATATTTGTCCGTAAACTTAGCTCTACAGTAACTTTCCCAAAGACCCATGATAGCTTACTGGAAAGGGACCAATCGGGAGCAGGTAATGATTTTCCAGAAGCAAAAATAACCTGACTTTACAAAGAGGAAGTCATTCTCTCTAGCCTGTACCTGCGTCTCATTCCCTCCCTCTCTGCCAGATATCCAAGGTAGTGAATAAACTGCGCAGTTTTTGAGGAGGAACTTCCCAGAGCATCTCTTTAGGACAGGAGGATATAAGGTTAGTACACCATTCATACCATAATTATCCTAGGCATCCTATCATATGTTTATCATGGTAGTCTTCCAGCAGAACATGGTTATATGGTGTTTTGGGGACGGAGGATGATTCCCTGATTTGCACAAGGAGCTATTTGGACTGGTGGGGCCCTGGAAGTGCCAGGTGGGAGTGAGAGTCGGGGTGTGTGAAGAGGCGATGGTGGGGAGAGGGCCATGGAGTAGGAGATCTCCAGGCCTCTGCAGAACTGAACTTCGATTACCCCCAAACCCACCCCCTTAAATTCAGTGGGAGCTCCGTGCCATCACATATGGAGGTGAATGCATTCCACCAAGAAGAGCACAAGCTTTGAAGAGCTGGTAGCTGTAGGCTAAGCCCAAGAAGTCATTGCTATTCAATGATTCAATTCAGACTCTCCAAAACTCTGGTCATAGCTGCATAAATCCACACTGAGGTGCGTGAGTGGGGGACCTGCTGACATAGGGTATAAAAGGAGGCGGCAAGACCCTCACCGTCTACTGAAAATGCTTCCCAAGGGAATCATGGAAGCTCTTGACAACATCTGAGCAGAGCTTGTCCCACTATTATCTTTAGAAGCAAACTGTCCAAGCTCTGCTCAGAACTGGGAGCAATGGATGATTTGCACCTGACGCTTCTTTGGGATGATAAACCTTGATATTATTGTCATAATAAACTTAAAAATGGGTCTACTTATTTGTTTTCTATCAAATACACCACTAAGTCTGTATTGACATTTCTAAAGATAAGTAAAGGAATACACATCATTCAAATAGAAATTAGAAAAAGTTCTTCAATTTGTTTTGCTATAAAGCGTCTGTGGGAACAACTACAGACAAGCTGTTTTCAACATGGAAAATGGCCTGTGCATTTATATAAAGTGAGAACAAAGAACCCATTGCTCAGAATGGAATGCAGTGGTACTTGCAGGCAGAGTGCACATACTCTCAAATTCGGTGGCGCATGTCGGCCTAGGCCATGCATGGCAGAATCTTCACAGGAGGAAAGGAGGGGGAAAGGGATATTCCCCAAATGCACCTGTCTTGCCAAGTCAAAGCCCCAGGCCCTGAACTAAAGCAGCTGTGGTAGGAGGACCGGGCTGGGATTTCTTTAAGATCACCTCTTCGTTAAATCATCATGTCTCTGTTAACTCACAGGGCATAGAAGAAAAAGCCAAGCCTAACCCTCCCCCTCATATTTGTTGGTGTGAAATTGACATGGGGCTCTTCATATTTTTTAGTTCATAGTCATCATCCCACACATTGATGTGCCCAAAGACTCACTTGGGATAAGAACGCTAAACCAGTTGATGCTTTTAGGGACTGCTCGTGGCCTTGTTCATCACTCAGCCCCTGATATGCATGACTACAACCTAGGCTGGGCCAAGAATGGGACTCATGCCCCAGGCCACAAAAAAATGGGCCAAAGTGTGCATGAGGCCCAGTCTAGTCTGATCAGAATTCTTAGGATAAAGAAAGCATCTTTCCCTTGGGCAGCTAAGCTGGGATGCCGCCTATCAGAACCACCTACAGCGACGTCTCCTGCCAAGTGGAGAAGGCTTGGCGGATGAAGGAGATGCTGAGAAAGCAGCAAGGAGGACAGGGTCCTGCGAGCACAGAATCCCAGCCCCCAGCCCCTAAGATCCCCCAGACTCTTCTTTTTCCTTTAGATCTTCTTTCGATTCAATAAACTACCCACTTCTCCTACTATCTAAATCCTGGTTTTGCTCAAGCTAGTCAGGTTGCAGTGGAGAGAATTCTGACTAATACAGTATGCATCAAAGCTGTTTCCCAGCCCAGGAAACAAAGAGTTTTACTGAGGGTACCACCCAAGGAGCCCACATCCATCACATCCAGCAACTGAACTGGCAGGCACGAGCTCCTGCCGCTGTCTGTTTCTCACTCAGTGGGGCCCTCACAGGGCTCCGAAGATGCCCTTCTCCACGGAGAGGGACCATCAGGGTTCAGGCCTGATGCTCTCCTAAGAGAGGGACTCTCAGTTTTGGAATAGGGACCCTGAGCCATGCTGGTGGCAACAGGGGAAGGGCACAGGGTAGAGACTGGAGAGGGTGAGCCCTGTCATGTGGACGTTGGAGGGAGCCTTTTTGTGCTGGCTGGCCCTGAAGTTTAGGCTGGCTTCCACATAGAACATGCTGTCTTTCCAGTATCCCCGGGCAGGAGGCAGCCTGTTATAAGATGAGGCAGCCACGTGCTGGGGATGTTGACCTTCCTCCCAACCCAGCATAACACACACCACCCCCGCCCCATACACCAGACAGAAGCTATTCGCTGGGTTGGAAAACAAAGAAGAACTTCATGTTTTGGAGGAAGGATCTGCCTTCAGCCTGGACCTGCTGAATTTGGGCTCCGGGAAGTGTCCAGATGGATAGGATAGACTAGTTCTCCCTAAGCTTTAACGTGTGCATGAATCACCTGGATCTTTGTTAAACTGTGGCTCGTGGTTCAGGAAGTCTGAGTGAGGCCTGTGAGTCTGTGTTTCTAACAAGCTCCCAGGGGATGCCCATGCTTCTGGTCCCCAGAGCACACTTTGAGTAGCAAGGATGTAAACTGTTGGGAAATGCGGATCTGGAACCCCAGGGGGGATGGGGGTGTCCCCAGAATATAGGTCACAGCTGAAGCCCTGGTAGTGAGCAAACTCCTACAGAGAGATGCGGGTCAGCCAGGAGGGAAGGTACCAGGCCTGAGCGGTGGGCACTCCCCTGCCCGCAGGTCTGGTCTGGAGAGCAGGCGAGGAGCCTGATGGGGACCAGAGCAGAGCAAGCTGTCAGAGGAGTCAGAGATGGCCGGAGAAAGCTGTGTCTGGGAGTTTCTGAAAGGAGGAAGGGCTCAGCAGCGTGAACTCTGCAGCAGTCAAGTAGAATAGAGGTTAAACCTCTGCTCATTCTGAATTAATTGTTCATTTCACATTTTTAAAAAAGATTTGTTTTGCTGGGGCAAACAATTCCCCAAATGCACAAGCCTAACAGGCTTTGGTGCTGAGCCGCATCTGCCCTGCTCAGGGGATTTTTTCCAAAGCAATCAGTGTCTTTTCACAGGGTGGAAGATTTGGAGAAGACTATTAATTAATGCATAGGGCGGGGCGGAGGGTGGCCACGGAGGGTTTCTGCTTCTGTTGTCATTGATAAAAGATGACTTGGTGCCTGCTTTCTAATAAACACAGCTCAACCAACTTCACACCGATTGAGTGTCCGATTGTCAAATGTTAATGTACTGCAGCCTATAGTTTTAAATAGAATTAGAGATGTTTACAGCTTTGGTTAAATGCACCTTGTTCTTCCACATTAAACTCTATTACAAGTGTCCTCCATCAGCAAACAGGAGAAGGACTCATTAGGAGCTGGTCTGTGTGCGGGCCGTGGCTGCTGCCAAAAGAGCTAGCGTTCTATTTCCCTTTATTACAGGTTTCTAGCTGGTGGGGCATCGGCTGTGATTGCTTCCTATTTATGAGTATGATTAGAACCTCAGGTTCCTGGGTGTACAGGTGGATCTTAGGGAATCCACAAACACCCAGGGATTTTTATGCAGAAGTTTGCACTGCGTATCTGAGAGTCTGATGCTCTCTTCGGTTTTCTAAAGGGGTCCACGAGCCACTAAAGATGGACCCTTTAGAAACTCTCTGCCACGGTCCTAACTGCCAGGTCCCCCAGAGCATCATGATGAAGCTGGTCCCTTTGCAGCTGGGGAAACGAAGGAGACAGAAAAGGACCTGCTAGTTGGTGGCAGAGCCGGTGACTCCCGGCCCAGGGACATCCATGAAGCTCACCCATAAGCCCCACGCCCACCGTCAAGCTCTGTCTCCAGGAAGCCTACCTGTTTCCACCCTGGCCTGCTGCAGGGCTGGTCTTTGGCCTAGCTGAGGATCAGGGCTGCCCAGCCTCCCCTTTCAGGATCTCCCCCGTCCCTGTCCTTCCTCAGCCCCCCTGCACATCCCCAGTTCTCAAGGAACCCCAGTTGGGGGCCCCATGACTGCACCTGGCCCAGCCTGTGGCCAACTTGGAGTCGTTTAAAATGTCTTGCTCCGCTCCCCTCCTCATCCTCCCACATCTTCTGGATTCCGTTTCCTGGTTCTTCAGGGGTCTCCTTCACTAGGTATCCCCTCTCTTGTTTTGTACCTTCAGCTGCTCCCTCAGTCTCCAGAGTGGCAGGCATTTCTCAGGCTGAGTGGATCACCTCCCGCGCCGTCTCCTCCTGCTTTTTCCCTCCATAACCCGGAGTCTACACTCCCTCCTCTGCCCCTCTCGCCTCTCAGCCTCCACTGGCTGCCTTCATCCCCATCCCTGAACGCAGCTCTGCCCCGGGCCTTCGGGGATCATGGCTGAGCGCGGGCTCTACTGTGGAGCGTGTGTTCTAGCATTTGACACAGGCGTCCTTTCCCTGACTTACCCATTTGCACCCCCTAGGCCACCCCGTAATCACCTCTCCTCCACTCAGCCCTTCAGGGATGGCTTTCTCTAAGGTGCCGTCCTCTCTCTCTCTTTGCATGCACACCTGTGTCTCTGACCGCTCTTTAGCTGCAGCCTGAGGACCCCGCATCCACGGCTCCAACTGGACCCCTCTCCCAAGCTCCATGTCTACCCACCAGCCGTACCACCCCCCCAAGCATCCTTCTCACTTCTCAGAAGCCAATGTCCCATCCTGACCACCATCATGAACGTCCCACCCCGTCATGCTCTCCCTCACAACCAGCACTTGAGATCACCTTATTTTATCATGAGGAACTGAGGCCATTCTGAAGTGAGGAAAAACTGCAATAAAAGGGATCATTTGGGATGCCCAAGGGATGGCAGAGAGAGCAAAAAGATACTCTGCAGGGAGAAGTTCTCCACCTTCAAGTCCCTAATTGAGGAATTCTTCCCCACTCTCATCCCCGATGAAGGGGGCTTGGTGGCCTGGTTACTTTTGTCTCTGATTTGTTCTCTTGATTTTGACGGATCGGGAATTTATGCAAACAACTGTCTACATGGTTTATGGATATGTGAATAAAGAGACTTTTGCTAATTTACAAACTCTTCTGTTTATGGCCAGCTTGACTGTTGACAGCACATGACTGTCAAGGGATGTTGTGAGGGATTCATTCCGGGTTAGGGACTTCCTGAGTTAACAGACGCGGCTGTGGTGGTGACAGTTTCCTTGCCCCTTCCGTGGCCGCTCCCAGGCTTCTTCTCCCACCTCCGTCCCCCTGAGGCCAACCCTGGACCGCAGCCCTGCTACTCGGGGTGGACAGTGCCACCTGGTGGCCATCGCTGAGAACTTGAAGACCTTCGGCCTCCATCTCTCCTTCTTCACAGGGACCTCCCCTCCCCTCTCCGTCTCTGTCAGCTTCTCTGCCTCTCCTCTACGTGTCCACACATGCCCTTCCCCATCCAACCTTGGCCCAAATCTCTCTCTATCTCTTATCATCATCTCTCTCTTTTCGTCTCTCCCTGCCCCTCCATTCCATTTACAAGTAAAGTCATCATTTGCGTCGCGTGCCATAAGCAGGCTATGAACCAAGCAAATACGTCCAAGCCATCTCTCTGACTTGGGCGCCAGAGTCAGGATCAGAGTCTCCAGATGAGTTCCGTGTCTGGCGTTCTTTCTCTTCCCACACAGTTTGTTTTCTTTTGCTGGAATCCTGGCTTCTCTCACTCAGTAGCGTGAGTATAGGTTTTAGAGTCAGAAGATCTTGTCCAAATCCCGGGGCTGCCTTTTAATTGCTGTGTGTCTTTGAGAAGCCATCTGAGCCCTCCGACCTGCGGTGTCTTCATGTGAAAAAAAAGCCAGGGCCAACAGGATTTAAAGAGCTATCTTCCCGTGTGGAATACGTTCTCTGGGAGAGAGGGCAGGGATGGGCTCACAGTCACCTCGGGTGACAGCAGGGGAGGGAAAGGCACGTGGAGGGTACAGAGAGGCGGCTGCCCCCCCAGGGAAGAGCCACCCCGAAGGCCGAGGACTGAGAGTGCTCGTGCACATGCTGAGCTGGGAGGGTCTAACCCCCACCCCCCCCCGGGCTGGCTCTCCCATCAGCTTGTCCTCAGCTTAGCTGGGGATAAAAACATCTGCTAGTATTTATTTGACCCATGTGAACGCCAGGCCTCATGCAGAGAAAGCTCTCCAGAACCTTCCCTGAGCCCTGAGATGGGTCTCTGGCTGCCGGTTGTACTTCCTCAGACTGCTGTGCCTTGGTGAGCAGAGCAATTAAATAATGCCACTAAGGGCAGGCCCCTGTGTGCCTTGTCACCACACTGTCCCTGCAGCCTGTCACAGAGCCTGGTACCCACCTGCTTCTCAGTACTTAGAAAGGGTATCAACAGCCAAGGACTGGGGAGGCTCTTTGAAAACTCAAAAACAACCCATGTGGAATGGATTTTTTTTCCTATAAATTTTGTTCCTCCCTAAAGGCAGCCAAGATGCTGTGCCTCAGACCACATCATCCAGAGCTTCTACAACTCAGCAAAAAGGCACTGCTATATTTATCCTGTTGGCAGCCCCCTTTGCTAATTTCCGTCAAAGAACAGCCTGAAATAACACACTTGTCTGGGGGGGTGACAAGGCCACAGTGGCTGCCAGCACCCTCTGGCTGTGGTCCGGCCCGGCGTGGGGAGGGAGGACGATTGACGGGAATCCTGGGGTGTCTACCACCTCGGGGACCTGCAGAGGTGCCTCTTCTGTGGGACCAGAAGGAGCTGGTGTATTTTCCCAGAGAAGCCCTGGAACAGGATGGACCAGGAGGCAGTCTCAGGACCCTCCAGCAGCCTCTGAAACTACCGCCATCAGAAGACCACAGCTGAGGTCTTGGGCCTGGGGGAAAAGTCCTCCACTTCCTAGGAAGATACCTGGCCTCCATATGAGACAGTTTCAGGCTAATGGATAGAGGCTTCAGCAATATTTTATTTCCCCAGATGAAATCCCAGCTCTGGAGCAAGGTTGTGAGAGTAGCTCGTGTTTGTTAAGTTGCTTACATTTTTACAAAGGGTGTTCCTGGTGTATTGTGTTTCTCCCCCAAATTCAACACATATTTTTTTTTAGTACCCTGTCTGAGGAAAGCCCAGGGGTTGGTCTAATTTCCAACCACTCTAGCCCTTCCCTGCTACTTAGCAGAAGAAGGGGTATCTCCTGCTGCTTCCCTATACCCCCTGCCCACTCGGCCTTCTCCTGTTCCTTGTTCTTGTTAAGTTGCCTCTCATACCCCAGTGACGCCACGTCACTGCCTGCCCTGCCGCTTGTAACGTCCAGCCGGGCTCAGTTTTCCTCTGAGTAATTCAGTGGGACTCTGCAGCTCATAAAAATCTTGCAACAGAGAAAAACAGAACTTTTAATGAACCCAAGTAAGGCAAACGTTAAATGGATTACAATCATCCCATCCCCCCTCTTATCCACAGTTTTACTTTCTGCAGTTTCAGTTACCCGTGGTCAACAGCGGTCCGGAAATACTGAATGGAAAATTCCAGAAATAAACAATTCATAAGTTTGAAATTGCAGGCTGTTCTGAGTAGTGTGATAAAATATCACTCCGTCCTGCTCTGTCCCACCCAGGATGTGAATCATCCTTTTGTCCAGAGTGTCCTGCCTGTAAGTCACTTAGTAGCCATCTCGGTTATCAGATCAACTGTTGCAATATCAGTATCGCTGTGCTTGTGTTCAAGTAACCCTTATTGTACTTAATAATGGCCTCAAAGTGCAAGAGTAGTGATGCTGGCGATTTGGAGAGTCCAGGATATTGTGACTGGCTTACTTCACTCATCACGATGTCCTCAAGGTTCATCCATATCATGGCATATGTCAGAATTTCCTTCCTTTTTAAGGCTGAATAATAGTCCGTATTATGTATAGATCAGTTTGTTTGTCCATTCATCCATCGATGGACACTTGGGTTATCTCCACCTTTGGGCTACTGTGAAAGATGCTGCTATGAATTTGAGTGTACAAGTATCTGTTTGAGACCATGCTTTCAAAGGATGCATTTTTTTTAAGAGGCTGATCACCATTGCTCAGGACAGGGCTTCACACAGAGGGAGTGCCCTGTAAGTGCTGACTTATTGCCATTTATCCATTCCCTAGAGCAGTGAGTCCCCTGCTATTGAGATGAAGATGCCTTTGGAAGTCAAGGATCTCTTTGAGAGACATTTAGAAATTGTGATATATTCAATCAACGATAACCAAGGATATAATTTAGTACTAACTTAGATATCTAGTTTGTAGTTAAGAACATTCTATTTATTTACGTTAACAATTGAGGGAGGGGGGTGAAGTGTCTTGAGTGAGAATTGGAGAAAAGCTCCCATCTTTGTTTTTTATAGTGGAACATTCTAATAGTCATGTTTGCTGAGCATAGTTTGATGTCTGTACCTAATTTGGATCCTCTCAGGAACAGCATGTGACTGATGAGGGCGGACAGACTCAGGGGCCTGGTGAAGGTCTCGGGCCTGTGGCATGCTCCCCATAGGCCAGCACCCTCATTCAGCAGAGTCTCCATCCCAGGAACTGCTGGTCTGAATCCATCCATGTAACTAGTTCAGCTGGGGCCACTCTTATTTCTGTTCTTTGAGAGGAACCTAAAAGGCACGTGGTCCAACAGGCTGGGGGAGGGGCAGGACATGACAGAAGGAGGGTCAGGACACGTCTGAGCCGTGGGGGGCTGGAGCGTAGAAGGGTTAGGCACTGGGTGACATTATTTTTTGTTTCTTTCTGGCCTCACCGCACAGCATGCAGAGCTTCCCCGACCGGGGATCAAACCTGTGTCCCCTGCAGTGGAAGCGTGGAGTCCTAACCACTGGACCACAAGAGAAGTCCAACATTCCTAAAATTCTTGAGTCTTGAAGCATTTTCCAGCCACTTTCTTGCTGTTTCGTTTCTTAACCTCTCCAAGTCTCAGTTTTCTCATCTGTGAAATGGAGATGGTTCATCCTGAGATGGTTACGCGGCTTAAAGAAGCCAGGACAGGAAAGGGCTAGCAGCCTCCCAGAGCATGCTAAGTGCTCAGTGAATGGGGGACAGAGCTAGCCTCCTGCCCGGCCCACCATTCTGTCCCTTCCCTTCAGATGGCCTCAAGTCTTCACTTGCAATGTTCTGACACTAAGGGCATCCTTGAGGCCCTTTTGTGAGGATGAGACAAAATTGTACAGAAAGCATCCATGCAGAGACCAGTACAGAGTAGGTGCTGAGTCGACGGTGACGGCGCTCCCTGGGCCGGTGGCGATTCTGGGTGACGGAGGCTTTCCTTTGCTCTCCTCTGCTTTCCTCGTGCTCCATGTGTCTTAACAGCTACCTTGGGCCTCTAGCGGGGGCTGCGGATGGGAGTCCCCCAGCGGCCTCTGCTCAAGCGATACTAATTGTGCCAGGGAGAACGGCTCACTAGAGTGGAAAATAGTCCTCATATATCTAGCTGAAGACGATAATGACCTTTTAAATAACAGAAGCAATTTTATTTCAATACCTCAATTACTCTGAACTCTCAAATGTCAAAGTGCTCAGCACTTTCAAAATAGCTTAATATAGACATTTATAGCACTTAGACACAGCTAGTTTCTTATCTAACCTAATTATGTGTTGTACAGGAAATGGCCAAGCTCACCATCTCTGTTATTTTTCACAGCGATCCCCGTGCGCGGCCCCGGGCTCGGCCTGGAGTCTGGCAGCTGGAATTTCTCCCCGGCCGAGGATGCGTGTTCTGGAGCAGACAGGACTGGTCCCTGCCGGGGGTCTGGCCTCAGCCAAGTGCGAGGAGGAGGCTTGACGCGGGCCTCCCAGTTGGTTAATGTGCACAGCCCTGTGCTAGACTCCAAGGCACAGCTGCCAGGAATGTGAGATGCCGGGGCCACTGGGACCAGAAGGAAAGGCCAGAAGTGGGCCACTGGGAGCAGGGGGCGGGCACTCTGCCTCGTAGGGCAAAGGCAGGCGGTACCTTCCCAGGATGTGGGTGATGTGAGGCCAGCATCACCTGGTCACACCTGGCCAGACTGGTACCTTCTGTGGCCATTTTTCTAGAGGCTGCCCTCCACTCTCCAGAGCAGAGGCAGCCTGAAAGCCCCTGGCCCCAGGGTGACAGGCTCCTATGACCCTCCCTTCATCTCCACTCTGACCCTGTCCCTGACACTCTCCGTCACTCTGCCCCAAATCACAGTCACCTCCCTGCTGTTTCTCAGAGCAGCACGCTTCTTTTCCAGGGATGTGCCCGTGCTCATCCGTGTGCTGGAATGTCCTCCCCCCACCGTCTCCCACCGACATCCAATGCTCACTCCCCTGCTGCTGCAGCTCTCAGATGGCATCTTATTGGGGAGGCTGTCTTGGTCACCCTGGCTCATGTTTCTCTTCCCATACTCCCTGGCCCCTTCCTCACTTGGTGGTGGTGGTTGTTTTTTTTTTCTCCTTAGAGAGGTACCTTATTTAACTGGGATTTTTCTTACATGACTATTGTTTGTGTCCCATAGTAGAAGGCAAGCTCCTTGCAGGCTGGGGTTTTTAGGAGTCACTGGTCCATCTCAGTGTGCCTTGACAGCAGCAGACACACAGTAATGGATTCAAGACAAGTATTCAGTATATAGTGAATGAGTGAGTGGATGGAAGGCCAGGAGAGCAGGCCAGCTCCAGGTTGGAAGGTCCATGGAGAGGGCAACCCATGGTTCTAGGCTGGTTGACAAGCAGGCTCTGAGGCCAGCCTTGCCCCTTACCAGCTATGCCAGGAAATTGGCTCAGGGAATGCATTCATTGTACATTAAGCATTTTATCACAACTTTTTTTTATTGAAGTATGGTTGATTTACAATGTTGTATTAATTACTGCTGTATATTATGCATTTTAACCCTCCGCCAGGATTGGGTGTGACTGTGGACATTTTACACATTTGGAAACTGAGGCTCAGAGAGTTGTGCAAGTTTCCTCGAGTTCCTCATCTGGGCTTGGGCAGACCTGGGCTGTGGGCCCCAGTCTGTCTTACTCTAAAGCCACATCTTGACCAGGACTCAGTGTCCCCGGCTGATGGCAGCTGCACTGAGCCTGCCAATCTTGGGAAGGTCCAGCTGTGTTTAGCTGTTGACCAGGCCTCCTGCCCCCTGCCCAGGCCCTGTCCCGAGATGGGCCCCGTGCAAGTGGCCAGTCGGCAGCCCCTGCTCCCATCACATTGCCCACTCTTTCTCTTTGTAGCTCTCATTCCCTTTTAGCCTCTGTTTTCCCATCTCCAACCCTGGCTCTTTTAGCTCGAGGCCAAGCGTCTGCTGGTGCCCAGGCGGAGGCGGTTCTCCTGCCCGAGCTCAGCTCCCACCCTCCCAGCGGCAGTGGTGCTCAATGCTCTGTTTATCATGTCCTTGGCAAGACACTGAGAAAACACGTTTGCAGAACTTTTGAGAGCTCCTTTCCATTCATCATTCACTCATTCATTCATCCATTCACTCATTCATTCATTCCCATATTTATGGAGCACCCACGTGGGAGCAGCCCTCCTGGGCCCGTGGGCAGTATAGAGATAAATAAATAGGACATTATCTCTGACCTTGAGGACCTCACAGATGCTTGGAGGTTGGCTGGAAAATGGGAAATTTCAATCCAGAGCATTGGGCTGGGATAGAGGCAGCATGGAGTAAAAGGGACCAGGGGAGAGTACAGCTGTGGGTCGCTTGGCGCGTTGGGTCCCTGCTCCCCTGCAGCAGGGCCTGGGCTTTGCACTGGCGCTCAGAGGAAGCAGTCAGGGGCCCCTGTCTTGGTGATAAGACTCCCTAGGGGGAGGCAGACAGCAAATAGAAAAGTGCTTTCCAGGTGGCCTGTGTGAGGGCAGCAAGAGCACAGGAGAGAGACAGCCGTGATGTGTCCTGGAAGGACAGGGGAGGGACAGGGTGGCCGCATCCTAGAGCCAAGGGAAGGAGGCTGGGGAGAGCTGGCAGGGCTCAGTGCTATTGGAGGTTCCCCGACAAGGCTCTCCTGCAGTGGGGGGGTGGGAGGATGGGGGTGGGTGTGTGTGAGATAGACTCATTCCCATAGAGGACGCTTCAGCTGGGATGGGGCACTCAGCTTCCTGAGCCTCGGTTTCCCTAACTGTGAGATGTGAGGATTACATGCAGACAGGATCTGGATCCTTTACCCTTCAGCTCCCAGGTCCCTGGAGGATGTCCCTCACCGCTCTGCCCCCTGAGTCCCCTGATGTCCCATCTCACAGGACAGCGCTCCTCCACAGCCTTCCTCACCAGCTGTGATCTTCTCAATTTTGTCCTTGTCTGCCTCCCTGAATGGACTGTAAACTCCCTGAGGGCGGGGACCTTATCCGTCTCGTTCAACATCGTACCCTGGCACTGAGGAGCGTAGGAGCTTGATAAATAATTACGAATAAATACGGAATGAATTGGAGAGTGCCTGGCAGAGGATGTCACCCCAGTGAATTGTTTGGAAATTCTTACAAACCGCTGAGTGCCTCCAAGGTGCTGGGCTCTGTGGGAGAGCGTGGGGCGCTCTTTTGCCCTGCGTGCAGTGAGACGGGGTGTCTGTACATTTCCCACGCCGTGAATCTACCCCCAAGTGCCGGCCCAGTGGTGGTAAAGTAAAACAGGTTCTGGGGCCAGTCTAATAATGTGACTACCAGAAGCAGCCTGAAAAAACAAAGCAATAGGAAGAGGAAGGGTCTGTTGCAAACTGCGAAGGCTAAACCAGCCTCTTCAAGGCGTTTAAACTCAAAATAACGCTTAGCACTGCATGACTCAAACTGAAGGCACCTACAGGCTCCACCTGGTCCCCCAAGCCACGAGTGTGTAACCTTGCTATGTTCTCAAAGCTTCAGAGGTCACCAGTATGGGGACTGGGAGGCTGGGTGCCCTCTTCTCTAGGCTGCCGGGGGTATCACTATTGGCTGCCCTGAGGACTAAAGGGGCCAGATGCACAACTGGCCAATCCCCCGGTCATTGCAGGCTTCTGAAGAGCCAGGGCCCCCCACACCGGTGAGGGTGATGCTCACGCTTGTACCACGGGACCCCAAGGTCCCCAGGCTTCCTCAGCCTGTTGTTCAAGAGGAGCGGGAATGCCCCGCTTTCATGGGCTGTGTTCCCCATTGCACAGTGGCAGGCCATCCACGTGGGACCCCTCAGTTATTTTAAGAAGTTGCCCAGGGAGCGTCTCGTGCCCTCAAGGTCTGATCCCCATGGACTCCGCCACTGCAGCTTCTCTGTGAGGGTCGCTTCCAGCCCCGTGAGGCCCCCCACCACTGGCCCTGCTGCTTGCACCCCATACTTGTGCCTCTCAGCTTCACTGAGCACCAGTCACACTGGGGGCACGGACCACTTCCAAGTCATTGCGCTGTGGTGTTTCTCTAATGATGCACTCCTGGCAAATGGCGGTAAAGGGTCTTGCTCAAGGGGTGTGTCTGTATTAACCAGTTTAGGGGCAGAGATCTCAGCCAGGGCAACACAGTATTCCCTGAGCTTTCAGAGATTTGGAGGAAGGAGACAATTGGGAGAATCCTTCTACTTACTAAGAAGCTGTGAAGGTGCTGCAGGCGGCAGCCCGCAAGAGGGCAATGGAAGCAACACACACACACACACACACACACACACACCCCGTCCAATCAGGACATGTGATGTGTACCCAAGAACTTACTGAAGCAAAACTGAGTTTGGTTTAAGAGATTTGATTTTATGCTAAACAAATTTCATCAGGATTTTCATATGAAGAGTCTTTTCCTGCCCAAATGTGCCCTTCTTGGCTGCATGTTAATGTGGTCAAATCCGATCTCCAAGTCCTCTGGAGGTCCCAGGACTGGGTTCTCAGCACTTGGCTTCTGGCTGCTGGTTGGGCTTGGGGGAGGCAGTTGCTGTCACAAGTGGCTTCCAGAGCCCTGGGCTGCTCTCCTTGGAGGCCAGGGCACAAAGGAATGAGAGCAGAGGGTCAGCATGGGGCAGGAGGCTCTATCTCCCAGCAGTGAGGGCCAGAGGGACCCAGAGGCCCTGGAAACTCAGTTGGTGGCGCAAAGAGCCCCATGTGAGCCCTCCACCTGCTGCCACTGTTGAATTTCAGTCTGCTCAGGAGAAGGGATTCACCCATCACACACCGAGTACCAGCAGGTTGGGTTGGGCCCTTGGGCAGGGCACCATCCTTCCCGGCCTCTAAGGGGTCCAGGGAGCAGGGTGACCAGACTTAACAAATACAAATACAAGACGCCCAGTTACATGTGAACTTCCAATAAACAACGAATACTTTTTCCTTGCAAGTATGTCCAGGTGAGCCCAGGCCTGTCGAGATGGTGAGGTGGGCACGTCCTAAGCCTTCCTAGGGGGCCACAGTATGTAGAACCATCTCCCTGAGGGTGGACTCGGGTGCACATCCTGACCTGGTGCTTTCACAGCCCCGCTGGAAAGCCCTGCTTTCTTCTCTGCGATTAGAGGGATGTCGGTTGCACTGGGTCCTCTTCCCTGCCTCTCAGAGGATGTGGAGTGTTGCCATGATGAATGGCTCGGAGAGCAGCTTTTATTGGGAATGGTGACAGAGTTGAGGCTTTCCCAGGGCGGGAGCAGTGGCTACAGCATTGCTTGTGGAGGTGCGCTGGGGGCTGGTCTCACAGTTATTAAGAAGTTGTCATGGGAGTTATTAGGAAGTTGTCACAGTTATTAAGAAGTTATTAAGAAGGCTCAGCTGGGTGAGAGCTGGGCACGGCTGCTGTCTCAGGCTGAGCTGGTGAATGTGAGTAGAATACGGGAGTCCCTGACCCCAGAGGCCCCTCACAAGCCACCTGTTCTTGGTGGGTGGGTAGCAGACGGCAAACGCCTCCATCCTCACGCTGTCCTGTCTCTGTCTACTCCAGAATATCTCCTCCAAGTGGGGACTCTGCAGCCCACATCAGCATCATCCAAGCGATTATTTTTTTAACACGAAGACTGTGGCTTCTGCTCTAACTGAGCCCCAGAGCCTGAGAGTCGGACTTGCCTTCCAGGATGTTCCCGAAGAAATGCCATTCCTTTGTGAGCACCTGGCGTCAGCCTGATAAACCTCTGGGAGTGAGAGCGAGCATGCTTCCTGTCGTGTTGTCTCTGTCCTCTGCCCAGCCTGGGCAGGGGACTCCCCGGGGAAGGGCAGAATGGCTCTCTGTCCCCAGGGCCCTGGCACAAGGCCTGGCTCAGCAAGAAAAGATACTGGTAAGTGAATGAACAAGTGATGTGTTGAAAGATTACATCATGTCAGGGACTGACCGTCTGTCGTTTGCTTCATCCCTCCATCAAATAAACAGGTAGGATTTCAAACATCTCACGACAAGCCATCGTGTAGACACTGGAATCTGATTTTCCAGATACAGAAACTGAGGCTGAAGTTGGCAGGAAGTGGGGACACTGGGAACGGGGCTCAGGCTGCCTGGCGCCCGGGCGCAGCTCTTATCTGTGACCTTCACTGTGCGTGCCCGTCCTCAGATTCTGGTCTCCAGATACGGAGCGGTGGCTGCACAGCTTGGCACAGCTCCCGCTCTGGGGGCCCCTTGTCCCTGCTGGATTTGGGGTGCTGGCAGGCCTGCATCTGTGTGGCCCTCGCACTTCAGCCCAGTTGGCCGGTGTGCCTGGCCTCTGCCCTGCCTGCCCCTCTGTTGGGGGCCCTGGTGCCCAGCCCGCTCTCCCTCCCTACTCCTCGGGCCTCTGTCCTGGACTTCCCTCCATCACTGACAACCGTCAGGGACCCCAGGCTGGCTGACTTCTGGAATACTGAGGCCAGTAGGAGTCTCCTGTCACCCAGGTTGCCGAGGACCTTCGGACCCTGGACCCCCGCCGTGCCTGGGGCTTCTCTCCGTGCCTCCATCCCGGGGCCACTCTGTTTGTTACCCCAGCAGACTCTGCTTCTGACCTCGCTGGAGCCCACGGGGGGCCAGGTCTGCAGCGAGGGTCGGGGTGTCCCTGCTCCCCTCTGGATCTGTGCGCCGAGCTTCCCTCCTCTAGGTAACAGGGAGCTGGGCTTGGTGGAATGTAGGCTCTCCGTTTAGTGCCACTAGGAAAGAGCTGCCACCAGCTAGTCCCCCGAACCTTCCCTGACACAGCGCCCTGACGGTGAGCCTGCCTCCCCGGCTCCTTCGCTGCCGCCTCCTCGGGGCTCGTTCTGCCCGCAGCCTCTCCTGCTCCCACGGATGCGCCACGGCTGCCAGCTCTGTGGAGGGCATCGACCTTTCCACCCCAGGATGCTGGCACCGTCCCCAGCCACATGCCGGGTCCTCGCTCCCTGTTGCTTCACCCCGCCCGTGAAGGGGCCGCCACCTGGACCTGCCGTCACTCGGAACTGTTTTTTTCACTCCCAGAACCACCAACTCTGAAACGCCCGCCACCACGGCTCAGTCACTCATCCGCACGTGCACGGACGGAAGCAGCGCTTGCGGAGCGCCCCCGTGAGCTGGGCACTGGGATGCAGCTCTCTGTGGTGGTGGTGGTGGTGGGGGTGGTCCGTCTCTGCCTCCTCACTCCTGCTCGCCCTGCCCCAGCCCCTGCCTGCAGCCTCGCAGCCCCGGAGCAGCGGTCGCCCCTCCCTCCAGCCTCCACTTTGCCTTCTGTCTTTGCCTGCTCGTTCTTTCTGCCACTGGCCCGACACACCCTGTTCCTTCGCCCATGCTGTCTCCTGTTCCTATAAAACGCTGCTCTCCACCTCCGCAAGGCCAAGACCCACCTGCCCTTCCACGTCTTGCTCCAGGGCCACCTCCTCCAGCCAGTGTCATGGGCTGAACTGTGTGTTCCCCCAAATCCAAGTCCTCATCCCCAGGACCTCAGAATTAACCATATGTGGAGATAACATCTTTAAAGAGGTAATCAAGGTAAAATGAGGTCATATAGATAAGCCGTAATCCAATATGACTTATGTTCTTTGAAGAAGAGGAAATTTGGACATAAACAGGTCCAAAGGGAAAGCCACGTGAAGACACAGGGAGAAGGCGACCATCTGTGAGCCAAGGAGGGAGGACTTGGAATAAACCAACTCTGCAGACACGTTCCTCTCAGACTTCTGGCCTCCAGAACTGTGAGAAAACTTCTGCTGTGTAAACCGCCCCTCCCACCCCCCCGGGCTGTGGTACTTTGTTACGGCAGCCCTAGCTAATGACTACAGCCAGAATGACGTTCCCTAGGGCACAAGAGGTCTCGCTTCCACCTCAGGTCACATTTGTTTGCACAAGCATTTTAGCCCCAAGACCCCAGCAAGACCCATCTCCATCCCCCACCCCATTTTTCCTGTGATATGGGGAACCAAAATGCAGTGCTCAGGAAATGTTTGTCGAACGAATGAGCCCAAGAGAGCCTTTAGGCCAGCAGACCTTTCAGCTCTGGGTGAATGCTGTGAGTTGCGTTTTGAAACATGACAGCAGGCTCCTGATATTTACGACCCGGCTTGTTGGCCTTCCTGGGGAGGGGTGCGCTCTGCTCTTCAATTTATGGTCCTCTGGTGCAGCCCCAGACTGACTAGGGGATTGCAAATGGGCTGTCTGCTAACAGCACATGCAGACAATGCAGGAGGTGACATGATCCTTGGCCCCAGGGTCAGACACCTGCCCTTCTCACCCAGGGAGGAGTGCTCGGGACCTGAGACAAGTCTCCTCCTCTATCTTTCCCTTTGCAAAGACCTTGAAGTTGACACATTGATTACTATTTCCTAACTATCTCTCACTCACTCACGATTTTTGACATAGTTCATACTGCCTCTACTTTCTTAATATTTATCTTTACATTGACTCACTGCCCCCCTGGAGACCAGATGACCTGGGCCATAAGACACTGAGTCCATTTATTTGCTATCCCCAGGCCTGAGCTAAATTGGGATGGGCCACCAAACAGGGCCTCTGCAGGCCTTGGAGAAATATGGGAAAGATTGATATTCTCTAGAAGGAAAATCTCAGGGAGGGAGTTAAAGCTAAGGAGTGTTGCCACCCCAAATCTCTGTACGCCCAGCTTAGCTGGATTTCATTGAAGAGGCAGGTGAATTTCCTTTCAAGGCTTCCAGAGGCTGGGGGTGAAGAGAAGACGTGAGAATGAGGGTGATGCCTTCAGTATCCAATGCCTGAACCTTAAGGTACTGGAATTCTTCAGAGGGGCTAACTAGCCACCTGCCATGTATTTTCAGATGGAGAACCAAAGTCACATGGCAGTCCAGATTCTCCCAAGATGAGCTGCAACTCAAAACCAGTATGTGGACTGGGGCCCTTGACCTTGTACGGACAGGTCCTTGGAAAAACCTGCCAAGACCGAGCCCAGCTGGGACCCACCACCTGCTTGTGGGGTGCAGAGTGGGAGCAGGCACCCCAGGCAGGGTGTGTCCTCCCAGCTGACTGGCCTACGCCTGCGGTGGGCAGCCATTGCGTCCGTGGCCTGAGCCCAGCCACGGCCGCTGGGCCTCGAGTGTGGGCCCCTGCTCCCGACGCTCTCTAACGTCCCCCGCACAGCAAGCAAGACCACGGGAGGAGCCAGATTCCACCGAGGGAGATGGAGGGGATGAGAAACACTCTGAAAGTGGGCTGTGCATCCCTGAGGCCTTTCTGCCTTTCTAAGTGTGGAGCTACAATTACCTCAGTGGGAAAGGGTGGAAATTTTAAACTCAAGAGCCCTCTTGTGTTTGGAAAATAGTTGTTTTAATAAAATAACAACAATACAGTCTTTCCCATTAGTTTCCAGTAAGCGGCCCGGTGTTTTTTCAGTGCAGTAAGCCCTTTGAAAGGTGAGTCATGTGTGATTTTGTGCGCCGGTTGGCACCCTCGAGCCACGCTTTCCAGTGAGCTGCTCACGGGCCCCGATGGGCGTGTGTATCTGTTTTGTAGAAGTGCATCCTTGTGCAATCCAAGGCCAAAGTTCAGGGTGTGCAGCTCTAGCGGCCAGCGGCCACATCCTTGGGGACCTTTCGGAAGGGAGGCTGGGGGTTTCCTTGGCGCCCCGGCACTGAGTCTGCGACTTCTGCTTGGTGTTGCTGCCCCTCAGGGCACACGGCGGCCATGCCAGAGCCTCCACCAGCTCTCGCCTCCTAACCCTCTGCGGACCAGCAGAATATTCTCCCCTTCTCATCGCCGACCAGGAGTTTGGTCTGGTTTCTTGGGAAGAGGAAGAACAGACACGCGTGTTAGAGCAAGTCTGTGCATCCTGCTTACCCCAGCCTGCGTGCGTGGCATTACAACGTGGGGCTTCAGTCCAGGACCCCAGGAGCCTGTACCTGGCCTCCACCTGAAGCGGGGGGAGCTGGCCCACTGGAGAGTCTTTTGAACCGGGGACAGCTTTGAACTAGGAGGCTTGTGGCTCCCAAAGCACTGAGGGCACGCTCCCAGAGAGCAGGGCTCCAGGGAGCACGGCGAGGCCCTGAACTTTTCCCTCGAGCTGATACGCAGCCAGGCTGGTGGGCAGAAGGAAGGACAAGTTCTCCAGCAAAGAATTAGGGCTCAGGGCCTTCTGTCCCTACCCACAGACTCCAGCCTGGGCCACCCCGCCTCAGCCTGGCATTCACACCACCACAGACCCCAAATGGCCCCCTCCAGGGCCGGGAGGGAAGAAGGACAGTGGCTCCTGAAGGTCTGGCCCCCCGAGGCTACACTCCTAGTGAGTAGAATGGGCTTATGACAGTAAGCACCGCCACCAGGTACCTGTGAAGAATAAAACAGTGTAGCCAAACGTAGTATCTGACACTTGTCTATTCCACATTGGCTTAGAGCCCTTGAAAGGCAATTTCTGTAATGTAGGCTAATCATTATACCAAATGTTAACAATCGGCAGTGGACCTCAGGAAAAAAGTCCCTCTTTAGGATAAAATCACAAAACAATATACTTTTACCTCCTGGATTTCGTTATGAATTCATAGATATGCAAGAGAGTGAGAGAAAGAGCAAGAATATGTGTGTCAAAAACCACTTCCTAGGGCCCTATACGTCTGCCTCACCCGTATGCTGTATATGCTGGGCCCCTCTGGGTCCCTGGGTCCCTATAGTGAGGCCACCTCCCGGGGCCGGGGAGGCCTGAGCAGAACAGCCAGGGCTTTCCTAGGGGGTGGCACAGCGCCCTCTGCTGGAGGCCGGGAGCAGGCAGCCCGTCGTTACCTGGACACAGCCAGAGCTGTCACCGCAGAGCTAGTCTTGCTGGGCTTCCCTGTCAAAGCAACGCTGACATCCAGCTCTCTGCAGAGGGCAAGATTCTTCTCCCACCTGTGACCTGTGAGGAGTGTGCAAGGGGAGTTAGAAAACCCAAGCGTTTTCACACACATGCATGTGTACGTCTACAGGCAGGGCCACAAACATATACACATATATTTATATTTGTGGTCAGCAACTTATTAAATTGAGGGGGAAAATATATTTAATCTTGGTCTGTGCTGTTGCAAAAAGGGCCGTCCCAATTTAATTTGCAGGCTGTGATAGTTACATGTGCTGACGTGCTGCGGTATCCATTGTGTACCAAATTGGATTTGTGTATTATTGCTTTCTAAATTGCATGCCTAGTTCAGCAAAATTGTTAATCAGTGTTTACTGGCTTTATGCTTAATAAGATGCCCCACAATACCTTGCTGCCAGGAATGTAATGCAGCCCAAAATTGCCTAGTAAAAATAAATTACATAAAGTCGGCATTATCAACTTATCTAAATCCTCTCACGCCACAACCAATAATTAAATGCAGAGAACGTTTTTTCAAAAAATATAACTCAATGATTGTTACTTCAGTCATTTTAATGACTGTATTTGGGGACAGACAGTAATTCCTTCTTGGAGGGTGAGGTGGAGCGACGTCAGCTGGGTCTGTCTCTGTAAAGTCACTTGGTTGGAGTCAGGGCAGGAGTGGTGCAGCTGCCCCAGCTGTCCCAGGGTGGCAGGCAGCTCTGTGCATTTTGTGTAAAAATCTAAAAACCAAGCTTTTCCCAAGCATTTTTTATGTACCAGATTGAGCCCAAATCTATGGAGCGATTCCTAAAATAAATTGGACTCAACTGGGTTGGTCCTTGCTGCAAATGACAAATAAATGAATTCCAGGAAGAAATCAGATTACATCTGCATACAAATGCAGTAACCTTAATATCCTCAATACCCTCAAAGAACTCCTTTCCTGCCCCTTAAGGTATTTGAGGAATGCAGTAATAGACACACCAAGAGACGCGCAAATATCTGTGTCAGGCCCAGTACTGGTCCCCTTCCAACAAAACAGTTATAAGCAATATTACGAGAACAACAAGGCCTCCAGTGGCTTAGGCTTGTAAATCTGCACATGGATTTGCTAACTCTAAGCGGTGGCCCAGCCTGATTTTTATGAATATGTCTGTGCCCTTGTGTCATTTCATCCAAATCTTCCCTTGAACTGTAACTGCAACCTTGGCAGTTAATTCTACTTGACAGTTGCGACCTCAGGCAGGTCAGGACAAACAGCGTGGGAAGGATGTGGGCCTGGGGCTCCTGTCTACCTGACACCATCTTGTAAGTCCCCTAATGTCATCAGCTGGTGTGGTAGGGGAGAAGTCTCTTAGTAGTCCAAGAAAATGATAATAATGAACCACATTTTGTTGAGTAGATCTTGGACTATGTCTATTATCTTTCTGTCATCTGCTTCCTACAAGTTAGGATGTACAGGAAGTACCTCTATTGACAGAGGGTGAAACTGAGGGCCTAAGAAGGTGCTGGAGACACAGCTGGGTCTAGAGCCTTGTTTCCTGATTTTCATCTTGCTTCTCATTTCACGAGACCCCATTCCCAATGAGCACAACCTTGTCCATCCTGAGGAGAAACCCGTGAATCCACTGGCACTTCCAGAACCAACGGAATGGCTCTGAGGTGCCCTTTGTCTGTCTGTCCCTCCATTCATCCACCCACCCACGCAACCAGCATTCCTGCTCCGACATCCACTTATCAACCATGGGCTGAGCTAATACCTATAGCTTATGGGAGCTTGGAAGCTTCAGAAGTGGGCAGCTGGGCCCAAGACTGAAGTGGTGTGCGCTCAAGCAGGTGTACCACAGAATGTCTTCATGAACAGGCAGAGGATAAGAACCCCGTACTTGCTCTCTGAGTGGGTGGAGGCAGGGGAGAGAGTTTGGCCCCTGTTCTCCAAAGAAGTGCTGTGAGTTCCTTAGAATGCACGCAATCCTCACGTGTCTCTTTTTACACTAAGATGGGCTGATTCCTTGTGGTCCCAAAGGACCCTAGAGATCTTAGGACCAGTGAACTGGATCCACAGTGGTTGTAGATTCTTGTAGGGTCACCACTCTGGTCGGCCCAGATTGTTGACAAGGGCTTCCAGACGGTGTTATCTTGAAGGAAGGGATTCCCATGTAGATCTTAGGACCTAGTAGGGGCTGAGCAAATGCCCCTACTATGTGAATAAAGAATCCATGAATCGGTGACTAAATGAATCAAGGACGTGTGGAGCACATTTCAGAAATGAACTAACTAAAAATGGCTACTCCCTTTAGAAAGCAACCCTCCACAATCTGGAAAATTCTCTCTAGTGGATGGTCATGGGTCCTGAAATGCAGAGCAAACCAGAAGGACTCATGATGACAGGAGAGTTCTCACATCATGGTAACATGCTTTCTTGAATCGTGGGCACGAAGACGGATGTCTCAGTTCTGGGCCAGAACCTTTGACGAAGACAGAACTGAGAAAGCTTGGCTGCACTGGAGGAGGTGATGGCGGGGCCCCGGGGAGGTGAGAAGAGGAGGTGACGGCCTTGGTGGTGAGGTCTGTGCCTGCGCTCATCCTGGAGGGAACGGTCTGGTGCCGGCGGCTGAGCTCATTCTGGCAGTGGGCGTGTCTACTCTGGCGGCAGAAATGAGAACGATAGTAGTAATGCGCTTCTGGGTCACTTTGGGCAAGTTGCTGGACTGCTCCTTGCCTCAGTTTCCTTATTTCTCACACAGGTGTCATCGCAGTATCTTCCTCGTGGGGTTGCCGTGAGAAATAAGAGAACGCACGGGAAGCGTGCACAGTGGACACTGCTCACGGTCAGCTCTCTCCCTCACAGCTCTGCGACGGTGGCCATGGTGGTGCTGGTGCCAGAGGCCATGATGGCAGAAGGGAGAACAGATTTTCTTGCTTCAGGCCCAGCTGCCACAACCAAAGAGGGCTCTGCTGCAGGACGGTGGTTCTCTTACTTCGGCGACACCACCACTCACCTGGGGACTTGTTAAGACATGGGAACTCTAACCATCTCCAACCTTTTCCCTGAGGTTGGGCTGAGAACAGGTCCCGGATCTCAATGTTCCATGAGCCTCCTGGGCGATGCTGATGCAGATGACCCTCAGACCCACTTTGAGGAACTTGCCACGGAGAGTAGGGGGGTTGAGTCAGGATGAGCAGGGCAGACTGGGGCCTATGGAACCAGTTCCTCTCCCCGGGACACAGCAGAGCTGTCCCTGCTCCTGTCTGCAGCCTGGCAGTCCAGGCCAACAGCCAGCTGGATCCAAGTCCTGGGCTGGGGAGTTTGGCATTTAAGCGTCACCCAGGAAGATGGAGAGCATCAAACCAAGCCCTGCTGGGTGTATCCCCCTCCTGGGGCTCTGGAGCCCACAACCACCGTCACCACTGTTCACACGCCCGAGAAGCATCCCAGAGCTCGCTGATCCCTGCAGCATGAGTCTGGTACTCAGGGAGGCTTCGAAACACCGCTTCGCACTCCACCAGCAGCTCTCAGGAAACTGTGCTCCTCACCTGCAAACTTGGCAACATCCCAAGAGACTCAATGTCTTCCCTGGGTTCTGCAGGCCTGGATGGAGCTGCAGCCCTCGGGCCAAGGAGAGGAGAGGGGAGGGAGGGCTGAGCAAGCCAAGGGCGCCCCACAGGCATCACAAGCACAGCAGTTACCTCTGGGGCTTGGAGGTGGAGCCCAGGGCTCCTCTGGCGCTGCCTGCCCGGGAACAGACATCTTCACCTCCTCGGTCTTCCAGATCTGTCCAGAACAGAGAACACGCCATGGGCAGGGGCAGTGAACCTGTCTGCAGGCTTGGGGCCCATCCACTCCTCCACACCTGGGGGACCCTGAGGGAAGCCGGGCATGGCCCCCTCTCACTTTTGATGCTGCCATACTCCCAGGAGAAAAGCCTGCTTAGGCTTCAGCTTCCCCGCGCGGAGGTTTGGCCGAGCACAGCTGCAGACTGGACGAGTTCCCTCCCCACCTCTGGGTCATGGGGCGTCTCCCCAACCCCTTACCTACAGGGACGAGACTCAGCAGCCAGCTTGCTATCATTTTACTTAGCTAGTGCCCTCCTGTCTGTCTGCCACCATCCCTGGAAGCCTCCCTCACCACTCAGCAGCAGGGCCTCCCGCCCTCTGTGTCTGGTCCTTGGTCCCAGGCCTGCAGTGGGCGCCCTCAGGCTGAGCACAGATGGTGTCTCACTTGCGGAGCCTGGACTTTCTGTCCCCACAGGACAACGAGCAGCCTCCACTCACATGCTGCTGTGAGCGCCATGCCGGGTCTAGCCAGTGCCAAGCCGTCCCGCGAGCTCAGTTACTGCGCTGCGTGGACGCGGGCTGAGCCCCTGGAAGACTCACGCTCACGCTCTGGGGGCCCATGAAGGCAAGGCAGCTGCTGCTCAGCCGCCCAGGCTCCTCTGCCTGACCCACAGTGCCGACCACGACCCACCCAGCCCGGACCTGCGTTGCCTCCTCATGTTTTGGCCAACCCAGGACACCCTGCTCTCTGCAGCGACCCTGGCCCTCCCAGCCGACGGATGGGGCCCTGTAAGGAGATTTCTCGGGGGGTTCTCCTCAGTCAACTCTCCTGTCCACGCACGCTGGTGCACCAGCCTGCATGGCCTTCTCCATATGCCCGGACCTCTCCTCATCCTCGGGGCTCCGCTGAAATGCCACCTGTCTCTGCTGGAAATAAATCCATGCTCCCCTTGGACGCCCACCACGCTATTCATTCTGCTTCCTGAAGCATCACCTCCATGATTATTCCGAGACTTTGGGCGTGGAGGCTCCGGGAGGACAGGGCTGAGTTTTAGCCGTGCTGGCACACAGCGAGCTTTCACAAACGCGTGCAGAATTCAAAGGGCATTTTCTTGAATACCTGGTGGCATTCAATTGACATTTCCTCTCATAAACTGTGGATTTCAAGTGACAGTTTCTTGAGTAGGGCTCTTAATTATTCCTTGTCTTATTCATTCCTTCCTCCTTCCTGTCAGTCTTGGAAAAATTACCTGTATTTCGTTCTTCCCGTGCTACGCCTCCCACTCCAGTGTTTCTCCTTCGTTGTCTTCTTGGTTTCTTGATGATCTCTCTGTCCATGGCCCTCCTCAGAGGATCCATGGCACTCTTTGATTATCCTAGTCATAGCATGAACCACATACATGTATTTTCTGTTTGTCTTCTCTTCTAGAATGTGAGCATCCTGAGGACAAGGGCCTGTTTATTATTAATCTCTGTGTCCCCTATGGCTTGTATGAACTTGGTACAGAGCCAGAGTTCAATGAATGTTAGGTGGATAGATGGATGGATAGTTGGAGGGACATGTAAGTGGGTGGACGGGTAGGTGGAAGGATGGATGGAAGAATGAAAGGATGGATGAATGAATGGAATAGTGAATGGATGGATGAGTAGGTAGAGAGATAAATAGCTGGATGGGTGGATGGATTAGTGGATGGATGGATGGATGAATGGATGGCCCAAATGTCTCTTTTCAGTAATGGTCTATGTTCTTATGCATTTTACCATTCAGCTTTTATACCTTGTGACAGTAAGTATTTATTTCATTGTATGAGTTTATGTATGTATAAAATTTTATATAATTTTATGTATTACATAATTTTATTTATTTACTTTTTGCCTGGAAAGAGCCTTGCCTTTGCCCTCACTTGCTGTGTGGGGACGTGGTCTGGGATGGTCTTATATGCAGCCTGCAGATTTGACCCTTAGAGGAAGTGGGTAGAATGGAGATGAACACATTTCTTGTACCATGCCCTCATTCTGCCCAAGACACACCTACCCGGACCATGCCATCCTGACTCCCTGTGATGATGACATGGCTGGTGTCCCATGCCGGCCCCTCCATCACGCAGCAGCAGGTTATGGCTCCTTCTGGGCCCCAGGCCGTGGTAATGCTGGCCAAGGGTTGCCCGTTGACATTCCACAGGGACAAGTGGGCTCCCGCACAGGAGACGATGGTGCCCTGCAGCAGTGAGAGTGGGCTTCACTTCAGGCGGGAGTCATTGCCTACCCATCTGCCCAGCCACTCGGTTTGTACGTCCAAGCACCCCCAACCTGTCATCTTCTGAGGACTAACCAAGGTACTCCCAGACCTCCTAAGACACCCACTTCTTCCCAGCAGACTCATAGGTCTGCTGTGTTTTCACACAACTGTACATTTCTGGTTCTTTTCATACTGCAATCAAGTGTTTGGATACTGCTTTCCCTAGCACAGACCAACCGGCTCACCCTTTGGGCTCCTCCCACAGCCCTCTCCCTGGCAGTGTACTGACTGGCATAGAAGACCCAGCCTGGACACCACCCCTGGCCTGGACACGGGGTCTACACCTGGCTGGCCAGCCCTGTCCCCATGAAGCAGCTTTGGATGACAGCTGGTGGAGGGCAGGGTACAGAGGTTTGAATGACTGCATGTGGCTCATAAAATTGGGCAAGGTTCCCCCCACCCACCCCAGGGGGAATTTCTGAGGAGAAATCTGCCCATTGCATCTTCCGAAATGTTTATGTCCAGAGTGTTTTCTTCTCAAGTCCTTATCTATTTTGTCCCCAATAGTGTAGTGGTCACTGTCACCAAGGACCCACCAAGGACCCCAAGAGCCATCTGGGGCCATGCCTTTGAACCTTGCCCTGACCACAGAAGGGATGTAGGGAGCTCCATGCCCTTCTGCAGCCCTCTGGGCTGGGCTCCATCATGTCCCTTCCTGAATTGTTTGGTGGAGTCTGCCTGAGGCCGGGGACCATGTCTGATACATCTCTGCCAAGCACCCAGTGCGGGGCCCAGCAGGCACTCAGTGAACTCAACCAGCTGCAGGACAAGTTGAGTTAAACAAGTTGTTGTCCTGATATCAGTCTTCTCTGAGGTCTGGGGACATAATTCCTTATGAATTTATTTTCTCCCAGATCAGGGCTTGGTGGTTTCCCCAGTACATGCACCCATTCATCCACTCACCCACCATCCATCCATCCATCCATCCATCATCCATCCACCATCATCCATTTGCCCATCTAACATTCATCCTGGATTCAAGCCTATCTGGATCACCACTCTCAGCCAAAGTTAGCACCAGGAGGCTCCTTCATCATCTCTTCCTCCCCCTATGATACCGCTGCTCAGTCAATCCAGGCTCCAGGCCCCTAGGTTTTTCTATTAGCAGATGCAGAGTCTCTGCATCCTCAGAAAACCCCATACCCTATGATGGGGATTCCAGTGTAGAAGAAGCTCCACACTGAGATAGATAGATAGATATATCACTGATATATGTATACACTGATATATATATATATATATATATATTAGTCTATCTCACACACACACACACACACACACACACACACACACACACACATGTTCCTGACAGGCTTATCTTTGGTAGCCAGCATGGAGGGACAAGCAGAGGCACTTCCTGCCTTGGAGACCAGAGGCACCTGCTGAGTCAACACAGATTTGCAGTCAGCTAGCTGAATTAGTCAGTCAACCCAGAAGACCTCTCACCAAAGCCAACTTCCTGCCCCAACTCCCTGATGCCTGTGTTAGAACAGACACCTCCCGCTACCCCAGCCCCTGAGGGAAAAAAATAAAGAAGCAAAAAAATAATATCAAGACCCAAACTGAGACCTGTTGATGGCTCTACTCTGCCTGTGTAGAGAATGCTCCACACATTTGGGGTCTCTCAACACTCTGGGGTGGTCTTTGCCCCTGGGTTTCCTCTCGGGGCACTGGCCACCATGCCACCATGCAGAATCATGGACATGTTGAGGACACAGACATTTGAGAAAGAGGGGCCTCACCGACACATCGCTGATGGCAATGGCAGATATGCTCTCCCTGTGGGTGGGCAGGCAGGCTACATGGGTGAGGTGGTCCAGGTCCCACAGGATACACGTGCAGTCTTGGGAGCCACTCACCAGGAGGCTGAAGGTTACCGATGCTGCCAGGCATGTGACAGCCTGTGTGTGTCCATACAAGGCCTAGGGACAGGGGACGGAACCACAGGTTATGAGAGGGACCCTTAACCCAGCTACTTGGGGAGATATTCCACTCTCCCTTTTACTGTTGGGCCCCAGATGAGGAAACAGAGATTCAGAGTGATTCAGTGATTCCAAGGTCTGTGGGTTGTGTGTGTGTGTGTGTGTGTGTGTGTATTCACGGGTCAATGGCTGGTTTCTCAGTACCACTGCTTTCCAGGGTTGAGACTCAGCTGGGGAGAGTCAGCAGTCCTTTTATCATAACCCAAACAGAGACACCAGTAGCAACCTCATGCTCTGTGCTCTCCTACACTGTCTTGCATCCAGAAGCAACACACACCGCTATTAATATGCAAGGGCACTGACTTGTAACGTGCGGGGTCCCAGCCAGCAGCACAAGCATCATCTGGGAACTTGTCAGAAATGTGAATTCTTGGGCCCCACCCAGATCTACTGAATCAGAAACTCTGGGAGTGGGGCCCCGAAACCTGGGTTTTCACAAGCTGTCCAGGGATTTTTCAGGCATGCTCAAGTTTGAGCATCACACTAAGGGAACCTCAGAAACACACGTGCCCCTGGAAACTAAACTGGGAAGAAGGCAGGGAGGTCAGGTCATAGTTTAAAAGGTGTGACTTTTCAAGTCCAAAGGATCCGGGTTCATATCCAGTCTCACTGCCTGGCAGCCGGTGACTCAGGGCCTCAGTCTTGGCCCTCAGGTTGGCCTGTGCAGGGTCTGGCTTGGCTTATGGATGGTTACGTGTCCAGACCTGGCCAGAGGCCTTGCTCCCTGGGGACACGTTCCTGAGGCACTGGGGAGGCCTGCCAGGCACGCTGGTACCCCCAGGCCCGCCGCTGCTGGCAGCGGCACAGTTTCCATCACAGCTGTCCCAGAGGCTGCCAGCTAAGCCTGGTCTGAGAGCTGTCGTGCGCACACGTGCCTGCTGTCCTCTGGAATCAGCCTGAGAAGTGCGGAGGTGGTGTTCTAAAACGTGACTACCCTGCCTCACCTAGTGGTGAATCTCCACCCCCAGGACCGTCCACCACTCACTCATTTGGGTCAATGAGGCTGAGCGTCATTTTTCAAAGCTGTCACTTTGCCTGGTCATAGCAATTAAAAGTTCTGCCACAGATTCCCATTTGTGCTCCGTGGATCCTAACACGGCACCAACCAGATGGTGCTGGCAAGGTTCTGGATGTGACCCACGGAAGAAGGTTGGTTCATATTAGGGAAGTGGAAACTGTCTAAATGAATCGAGGAAAGCAAAGGGTTTGAAAGGAGCTTCCTGGTGGTCCTCCCAGAACGAACTATATCTGATGGCTAAGTTCTGACTGCAGGGGATAGGACCATGCCAGAGAGTGCAGGCCAGGGGACCCAGGTGTATGTGCTGTGGATTCAGAGACAGAGGCTGTGAGCCCAGAGCCTGTGTGAGCTGTCCGTTACTGGAGCCGGGGCTGCCGGCTTTCTGCAGGGGAGGCGCTGGAGAGTGAGGGACCACTGCACGCACAGGCACTGTCCACCTACGTAAGGCTGTTGCCTCCCACCAGCCAGGAAACTAGAGCACCTGGAGGCAGCCAGCACCACTCCCCATCTGGAAAGGCCTGGGAAAAAATGAAGGAGGACAGCAATTTTAAATGTTCTCCATTGTCTCTTCTGTTTTCTCAGAATAATACCTTTCTCCATGGCCAATTAAAATAACTCCACTATATCACCTTATACCTAACTAAAGTAGCAAAAAGTAAATAAAATAAAGTAAAATAAAACCCTCTGAAAATAATTCCCCATGCTGGATATGTTGCGGTGAGGTGGGTGTTCCTAATTAATTGTGGTGGCACTGTAAAGCTACAGAACCATTATAGAAAGCATTATGTCACCGCGCTGTAATTCTACTTCTTGAAATCTACTATAAGGAAACAATTAATCAGAAGCAAACAGCAATCTATATAAGATGTTTTCTGAAGCACTATTTAAAATAGTTAAAATTGGAAGCAATGTAACTGTCTAGTTTTAGAAGAAATGGTTTATTAAACTGTGGTGCCTTGACATAAAACAATTGAAATATAATTTTATGGAGATGGAATAATATGGAACAATTGAAATGTAAATTACAGAGACTATAGAAAAGCGGAAACAATTTGATACACTGGGTGAAAATAGAATCAACATATCTACACAATGATCAGAATGGTATAAATATGTATATCTGGGGGTGGCAGTATGCAACAATGAGAACTTTTATAGGGATTATAGAGAACTGTTTAACTTTGAAATTTGTCTTTAATGTTGTAATATTTTTAGAAATAAAACACTTTAAAAAACTGTTAATGAAGCTATTTAATGATGATTTCTCTGCCTACAAGTCTACAAGTCAGGGACAGACCCCCCTCTCTGAGCAGCTTCCTGTCTGGGGGATCCCCAAGGCCAGGTCAGCCTCTGTAGGTAAATGATAAAGTGCTTTATTTTGCTTAGGAAACAAGAGCTTGTGGGATACCCTTTTTCTCTTGATTTATAACTAGGAGAGGATGATAAATTACGTTTTATGCTGTCAGTACCGGGGCTTTTACGCTGCATCTTCGCCACTAAACAGGACCTTGGAGCGGCGATGGGGGGGTGGAGTCACTTCCCCGGCTCCCCAAGGTGGCTCTGGGGTTGGGCTGGATCTCCTGCTGTCTCCAGAGTGATGCCTGGGAGAGGGGGCTGCTCCACACCCGGAATGGTAGCGCACAGGCTCTTCACACAGGTCAGGAAGGTGACGGTGTGAAAAGACAGGGGGCTCCAAGGCTGGCTTGGGAGGACTTCCCCTGAGAGTCTGGGTGAAGGCAGCCTGCATTTGACCTGCACAGCTGCCTCTCTGCAGATGCCACCGCCTCTGCAGGATTAACCAGCTCCCTCAGCACTGACACATTCATTCCTTCACCTCACATTTACTGAGTGCCCGTCGCTGTGCACCACGCGAGTGCTGGGGGTGGTGCCGGGGGACAAGGGCAGGCTCTGGGGACACTTGAGTGACTAGAAAAGCATCCAGAGAAACCCAGAATCAGTTCCAGTGAAACATGTTCAGTTTAGGAAATCTGGTCAGTGGTAAGCCCTGTATGGTTAATGTTGTTTTGTTACTCTGGGGCTATACGGTTCACTAAAACACAGATGTAAACGTGAATTGCATTTTGGAGGTGGAAATGTCCCCTAGCGATATTCTCCAGCAAGTTCAAGTGTACACAGGGGAAAGCACTAGATTTAGAGTTAGACAAACCTAGATTAAAAGGCAAACCAGACCTTTCTGAGCCTCAGTTTCCTTATCTAAAAGTGGGACTAACAATACCTGCTTTCCAAGATTACGGTTAATGTGCAGAGTCTTAAGTAAGCAGTCAGTTCCTCTCTCCGTTTATTATTCCGAGCAGCTGTGGTTTGCAAGGTAAGGCCAGACGAGTTGTCTGCCTCCTGGTCTCTTCCCTCTGCTTCCGCCACAACCACCCCTGTTCTGAGATAGTCTTTCATTTTCTGGCTCTATGATCTTGGACATGTCACTTAACTTCCTTGCACCTGGTTTTTCACCAGTGAAGTAGGGATGATAATGATTCCTATATTACAGGGCTGTTGAGGAGGTAAAATGAGGCCATTCACATGAAAGTGCCCATGACAAATGCTCAAAAATGACCCTTAGTGCAAAAAAACCCCCACAAAACCGAGTTTCACTGGCCCTCACGTGTAAGCAGCATCTCTCACCGACGTGTGGGCCTCCATGGAGGCACCAGCCCTGTGAGCTTGTCACATCCACCCAAGGGCATGAAACCGCGCCCCTGAATGACACAGAGCCACGTGCTGCCCTCAGTGTCTCACTGTGCTCTCTGCTCCCAAGGGAGACAGGGCTCTCAGTGCTCGGGAGCTGGAGCACGCTAGGGCACCGGACCTGCCTGAGGCACCCTACCTGCCCTGAGCCACCACACCTGCCCAAGGCACACCTGCCCCAAGGTACCCCACCTGCAGAGGCACTGTACCTGCTTGAGGTGCAGGCCTGTGGTGCGGCCTTTGGCCGTGCTGAGTTCCCACACACACACCACGGCGCTGGTCCCAGAAGTGACGATGGTCGTGGGGGACGGGCACACGGCACACAGACAGCGGCCCCAGGCGGCCAAGTTCTCGAACGTCATCAGGATCTGCGGGAGATTAGATGAGTGGGACGAGCACTGGTGCCAGAGCCAGCACAGGGCAGGGAGCTGGGACAGGGCGACGGAGGGATGCAGGCAGGTCTGGATGATGCCGCTAGCCTGCCTGCCTGCGTGCTGTGGGAGCCGAGGGACGTGACAGGCCCTGGTGACGAAATCCAGGCCGTCCAGGTCTGTCCCCAGAGAGCTCACACCACCCAAGGAGCAGGTGGGGAGAGACAAGGGAGCAGGAGGCTATGAGGACACAGCGAAAATGCCCCGTGAGCCTGGGAAAGTCGGAGCCAGCTTTCAGGAAGGGGTGACATCTGGGACCAGTTTCACAGGCTGCCTCGTGAAGGAGGTGGGGGAAGGCTAGGGAGGGGCGAGAAAGCTTGGTGGGCTGGGAATTCACGCCACGTGATAGGGTGGGAGAGGAGCGAGGGTAGGAAAGGAGGCCAGAGGTAGCCAGGGCCACATGAAGAAGGTAGACATAACCGGATGGCCTAAAGCAGGGGTAGAGGACGAGCAACTGGGTGGCTCGCTTCTGGCGGCAGCCGAATACTCAGTAGGTCCCTTCTGAGTTTAAGCTGTGACCCGGGCCGGAGGAGCCCCCAGGACTTTCTGCCCACACTGGGTGACAGTCCCAGGCTGGGGGCACAGCCACGTGGAGGAAGGGGTGTGGGTGACCGTGGCTGCTTGGGGCTCGCCCGTCCCCTGACCACCTCTGCCCCAACCGGAAGGAGGCTGCGGCCCTGGGGCTGCCCTGCGCCCCGGCGCCACTCACCTTGTCAGAGCCGTAGCTGCCCAGGCAGCAGCTGAAGTCGTCAAAGCCCCAGCTGAAGGTCCTGCTCCAGTGAGGAGGCAGCAGCATCTTGTTGGTCTCCACGGCCAGGATGGTCTTCTCCGTAGGAACGATGTGGCCGATGGCTCCTTTGGGGGATTCCGAGCCTAGAGAGAAAAGGTACATATCTGCCCCCCAGTCAGTACGGCGGAGCCGACTTGTCAAAGGGCAACACCCGCTTTAGCTGGGCCCAGAGAGGAGCCATGCGCAGCCAACCCCGACTTGGCAAAGTGCCTGCCCAGGCAGGAGCTGCTCCTCTTCAAGGTACCTCCGTCCTGGGCCTCCCTCTGGGGGCCACGTTACACACTGGCCCCGGGTCCCTCCCCAGACTTAGCACATACATGATGTATGTGGCCATGCAGGTCTTGAGTGTCTCTTTCGGGCTGATGCCAAGGGAGGAGGAGCCCAGGCTGCTGGGGCAGACAGCACACAGCCAGAGGAGTCTGGGGGCTCTGCCTTTCCTGCCCCTTCCAGGCACCAACTCTAGCAGGTCTGGAGGTGGAGGTCCAGTCGTGCAATTGCTTAGTGCGCAGTATTTGTATGGAGATGCCAAGGACACTGTTCTTGGATTTCAAAAGAAAAAAAACCCAAAACCTGACCTTATACTCCTTGGGACCAGAAAATTATTCCAGGTGGTGAGACATCCCCAAAGCAGGGCAGGCCCCAGGGTGGCACAGACATCAGACTTCACACACACTCAGCTCCTCTAGGAAGCAGGGCTGGGACTCATAGCCGGGCCGTCTGCCCCAGGGCACATGCTCCTGGCTAGTGGCTGCAGGTCCACCTGGGTGCTCAGGAGCAACAGTGAACGCGGGTGCCGAGGGTGGGGACTGTAACCCTCCCTTGGGAAACCTGGGACCTCCCACTTGGCTCTGGAGGTGAGGAGGGGTGTGTGTGGGTGTGTGCACACGCGTGTGCATGTGTGTTGGCATGTGTGTGTTCATACATGTGTGTACATGAAAGAGGGGGGTGCGTGTCTCAGACAGACAGACAGACGGACGGGTGGGTCTTCAGAAGTCAGGGTGTAACAGAGGCGGTCCCAGACACTTCCAGAGCAGAGGTCTGCCCAGATTCCCGTTACGCCTGGAGATTCCCGTTACGCCATGCAGAATCAGCCCCCAAGCCCCTGCCTGGGCCTGTGCCCCTGAACCTCCAGAGGAACACTGGTCACTGAAGGGACAGCTGTGGGACAGGGCACCAAACGAAGCAGGGCCAGGTATTCACCTTTGACTGTGACCTGGGAGGGCCTCAGCGACGGCAGGCTGTAGAGAAAGGGCTGTGGGTGACCGGGCAGGCTCACAGGTGTGGAGGCGTCCTTTCCAGGGGAAGCCTTCCCTGCAGTGGTCCTGGCCGGGTGGGGTTTAGTAAAGAGCTGCAGAGGCAAGGAGACAGACACGCACCACACGGGTCATTAGGACAGATGGACAGAAGGGGAGTCGTCCTCAGGCAAGTCGCAGCTGCTCCTCTGGCCTGGGAGCTGCCTGGGCTGAGGTGAGCTGAAACAGAACCATCTGGCTCGACCTTCGGATGTTGCCGGTGAGGGGCCTAGGGCTCTCTACTTTCTCAAGGTCACGGTGCAGGGCTGGCAGAGAGCCCTCCTGGTTGCCAAATCTGTCTTCTTCTCCAAGCTGCTTGAGAAAAGGATGACCTCACCGAGGAGCCCCTGATCCCCGGGAGAGCTGCCTCTCATGTCATAGGGTCAGAATGATCCCCTTTCCTCCGTAGATCACGTCTCTCTTCATTTGCTTGAGCTATTTCTCATATTTTCCCCTTTTCCTTACAAACTCTCTGCAGGCCCATCCATCTGGGCATCAACACAGAATTCTTTAATAGCATCCTTTCAACTATTCCAAAGAGCACAGGCAAACCCCATTAGCAGCCTTTCTTATTTTCATTTTTCTTAGATCTCTGCTGTCAAATTGTCCCTAATGCCAAACTCGACAAAGCATGAAGTGCCGCCGGGCCAGAGAGTGCAGCTGAGGCCAGCTCCAGCTCTCCACCCTCCCCGCCCAGACTGGGCTTGTGCCGCGCTGCTTTCTCCAGCCATCCAGCACATTCCTCTGCTCCCAGATGGAAACATCCATGGGGCGCCATGATATGGGGGGAGCTGGCCTCGGCTGGGTGCACAGGCAGAGGTGGGGCTCAGCAGGCAGCCCGGGGGTCTCGGAGCAGCCTTGGTTCAGTTATAACCCTCGATCAGATGCTAGACTGTCTAGAAAAGCTGGGTGGGTGATCAATACAAACAGAAATCAGAACGATGATTTTTAAATGAGCATTAAAGAATGTTCTCCTTTCACAGCAGCATAACGAAAGCACCACAGGCTGGGTCCCTGTAATAGCTTTTGCAGGCACAGCCCCTTGATAGAACAGTGCGTGGTCCTGAAGCATTTTAATCTTGTCTTCAGGCTGGGACCACTTGCAGAATTCTAATTCTAATTCTGATGATTTTTTAGAAATATTTTTTACAAGCTCATATAATATCTCATTAAGCAAAACCAGAATTTAAATTGTGTGCATTCCATGATCCCACTGATGTGAAAATATTTTTGCTTGTGGACTACTACTTTGAATTATTTGTTTTATCTGTATTATAATATTTTTAAAATTAAAAAAATGAAACCATTTGGCTACCCAACCTTCTCTCCTGAAATTCTCTCCTTTCTACAAAGCCTTCCTTGGCCAAACCCGCATTTGGATGCGCGGTCTGTTCTCCAAGTCACCCTCAGGCCCTTCCATGTTTCCCTTACCTAGGAGCTGAGCAAACCTGAGCATGTCACAATAAGGCCAGACAGAAGAGATGTTACTAGATGAGCCCGTCCAAGCCTCATGGTTACATGTGGGGAAGGCTGATGCCTAGGATGGTTCTGGAGTTGACTGGGTCTACGCACTCATTTCCTAGTGTGGTTCCTGACTGCCCAGGCTGGGACCCCACGGTCCGTGGGGATGTGCTTCTGAACCCAGATGGCTGTGCTCAGGGATAAAACATCTCTACACCAAATGGGAGTCTGAAGTTGAAGAGGGCTGAGATCAGTTAAATAAGCATCAGGATGTCATTGTAAAGGCACAGCCTCACATCACTACGGGACTATCCTGATGCGGATAGAGGTGATGGAGCAAAAGGCCCATGTAAGACCCCTACCATTTCACCAGGGGCCCTGGGGCAGAACTTGGATGCTCTCACAACGGGGTCAATATGGCATAGGTTTTAGAGCCAGACAGATGGGGTGAGATCTCGCCCCCGTCACCTGCTAATGGTGCAACTGTAGGCAAGTTATTTATTTAGCCTCTCTGAGCCTCAGTTTCCTGATCTGTATAATCCCCATACCCAGAGCTTATGAGAGGATTCAGTGAGGTAATCACATGAATAACTAACATTTGTTGAAGGCTAATCGTATTTCAGGCACTTTCAAGCACTTGGTATCTTGACTCTTTGGATCTTCACAACAACCCTACAGGGTAGATACACATATAAAGAATTATATCCTGTGTATTTATCATAGAGTCTATCACATGGGTCACAGATGTATGTCGCCTTCATCATTATCATTAACTATATCATCGCCTCCATCGACATCAGATGGTAATGGAGGGTTAAGCCATGACATCAAAGGCGTAGGGAGATGACTGAGGACCGTTTTGCCTCTCTAGTCCTTGATTACTCCTCACTCTCTCTCCCATCCAAGCTCATCCTGCACACACTCTTTTGAGAAAGCAAGACAAAGGCCATGGCATGCTGTACCTGTTTGGGCACCTGTCCAAAGTTGCTGACGAACCCCAGGATGGTGCTTCTGATCAGGGGGTCACTGATGCTGCTGAGGTCCATTTTGTCACCGTAGAAGTAGGGGTGGAAGGTATTAACAGCCTCCACTGCGGCTGACCCTTGCTGCTTGCACCCAAAAATGAGGTCTATCCAGTGGTGCAGGTTGGCACTGACAAAGTCACTTTCCAAAGCCTGGAACCAAAACCCAAAGAGCGTGAAAAACACAGGTGTCTCATGGACTCATGGGCCCTCTGCCCAGATCAGGACGGGGCATGTGGTTCAGGGCGCCAGATCAGCACGGGAAAGATGAGTGATGCCTCCCCGGGCTGGATGAGCACTAAGCAGCACACATGCAGCCCATCTGAGGACCACCTAATTCCTGCCTCCAGCTAGTGTGGCACAACAGGTCTGACTAGCCTATCCAGTCCATAAAATAATCTTGAGCAAGAAGAAACGTGGGCCAGTGTTTCGATGTCCCAGTTCACCTGAGAGATGGCACCCGTTTCTGCTGAGTAGAGCCCAGTTCCAAAGCTTGGTCCCCAGAACCCAAAGATGTTCATTTGGACTTGTCTGGGCTCCCCTTATCGATCCTCTGGGAGGACATGCACACTTACACTTGGGCTTGGGAAAATCAGGTCACCTGGGCCAGGTTAATTTTCTGAGGCACATGGCCAAAGTGGTTTTGAGAAGGCCACACGTGGGAAATGCCACAGGAGGTGGGATGGCTGCCGTTACCGAATTTCCAGAGGCAAGGATAAATCAGGGAAGAACTTTCTCCTCACCAAGGGAGAAGGACAGAGGAAAAGACACAGCTTTGTTGTTACTAGTCAGGCCTGCTGCCAATTTTTTTTTTCTTCCTTTTTTAGGTGTAATTCACATACAATAAAATTTGCCCTAAATGTACAGTTTAATGTGTCCTAAAAAATGCATGTAGTCATGTAACCAACACCATAATCAAGATATAGAATATTTACATCAACTCAAAAAGTTCTCTTCTACTCCTTTTTGCTCATCTCCTACTCCAGACTAACCCCTGATCTGCTTTCTGCTTCCACAGTTTACCTTTTCCAACAAGTCACAAAAATAGAATCCCATAGTATGTAGCTTTGGGTTTTGGCTACTTTTGCTTAGGACAATGCTTTCGAGATTCATCCTGTTGCTTCATGTACCCATAATCTGTTCCTTTTTGTTGCTAAGTAATATTCCATTGTATGGACGTATCACTTGTTTAGCCATTTACCAGTGATAGACATTTGGGTTGTTTTTTTCTTTTTGACTAGTATAAATAAAACTGATGAATATTTATGTACACATCTTTCTGTGGACAATTTCCATTTCTCTTGGATAAACACCTACAAGTGGAATTGCTGGGCAATATGGCAAAAGCATCTTCAACTTCATAAGAAATTACCAAGCTCTTTTCCAAAGTGGCTATACCATTTTTTCCCCACCAGCTATGCATGATGAGTTCTGGTTGCTCCACATCCTTGCTTAACTCTTGGTTTTAGCAGTACTTTAAATTTTAGCCATTCTTGTGAATGTGTAGTAACATCTCGTGGTTTTAGTGTATGTTTCCCTGATGACTAATTATGTTGAACATATTGTCGTGTGTTTATGCTAACCCAGGTATTTGATCCAGGATACGTGTCCCCAAATGGTCTCTGGCCTCTACCCACATCAGCCTTTCTGCGTAATAAGTCAAGTCCTCCCCAGTCCTGGCAAATCTTTTGGCCAGTGGGAGCCCCTTGGAGCCTCCAGCCCCCTGACCTATACTGGGCAACATGGCCCAGGGCTTGGCCCTGTGTGTAGAGTTGGCTAAGGGCACTGACTTGCCCTCCATCCAACAAGAATCTGAATTTGCTTCCCCCATGAGTCCCACAACAAATTGGCACAAAGGCAAAGCCTAATGGAGCTCTTAAAAGAGCCCAGAACCCAAGCCTTCTCCTGCCAACCCGGGGCATGGGGCCCAGTTGCTTCTCTGGGCCCTCCAGACATAAGAGCCTCAGAAGTGCTTATCACAGCCATCCACTCGGGCAGAAAGCCTCAATGAACACTGAGGGCACCCTGAGGTCCTCATTCAGGATACCAGGGACTCTGCCATGACCCCCCTCAACTCACTTGTCTATGCAGGCTGATGAATTTCCGTGGGTCCCCATCAGCCCAGGGAGGGAGTTGCACGTCCCCCAGTGCTGTCCCGTCCTGCATGCAGCCTGAATGGGGTGAGAAAGAGCAAGGCTTTGGATAAATAGGAGCCCAAACTGCGCTAGGAACCAAGGGGTGTAAACACTGTGCTGTCTATTACTCCGATTCTTGCATAGACCACACTGCTTCCTGCCTCCTCTGTGGGGAGTGACCCCACCCTTTCTGCCTGGAATATTCCTACTGGGGTTCTAAGCCTTCCACCCCTTCAGGCTTCCATAAGACCCTACCTGCTTCCAGGTAGTGCCCGCGCATAAAATGATTGTTGTGTCATCATCGTCTGTGCGTCTTCCTCCCCTCTACTCTATGCCTTTTCATCCAGGTGCTTTTTATACAGTGCTAAATAAGGAGGTAATAGCAGTAACAATGAAAGCTACCGTATTTTGAGCACCTACCGCTATGCCAGGGCACTATGCTAGGTGCTTGGCACGTGTTGTCTTATTGACTCTTCATTCAACTCTATAATTTATGCATTTTCTCTCCACTTTAAAGTTAAGATAGGAGGTTTTCGGAGGGACCTTCCCCAGACACCAAGAAGAGGAGCCTGGCTTCAAGCCCGAGTGTCTCTCCTCCACATTAGCCACACAACCTTGAGCAAGTTGCTTAACTTCTTGGGGAGTCACTTTCCGACCCATTACCTCTCGGGCTGGTACAAGGATTAGAGGAGAAAATACACATAACATGCTTAAATAGTTCTAGGCATATGGTGGTTGCTCAGTAAACACAAGCTATAGCCTTGCTGAAACCCTCCAGAGCCCTCACGGTGCAACTGGGGTGAAAACGTCCTCTCTCTCTGGCCTGCAGGACTGGCCTGGCCTGGCCTGGCCCTTCTCATCATTCAGTCTCAGCTCACCTGTCACCTCCTCAGGCAGCTCCTTCCTGGGGACCACAGTAACACAGGGTCTCTAAGTCACCTCAAACCATTTTCCTACTTTCTTTCCTTATAGGACTTCTCAGCATTGAAGAGTATTTAGCTTATTTCTTTGTCTATACTTTCTATCTCCTACCCCTGTCCCCACACAGAATATAAACACCTTCAGGGCAGTCCGCCCCAGGACACCCAACTAAATCCTCAGTGTCTAAAAAGTGCCTGAATGCAATAGGTGCTTAATAGCCACTTGGTTTCCTGAGTTCCCTGAGGACACGTGGTCCCTGGTGGGCAGGTCATTTCTGCTGCTGAGCACCTCCCGTTCGGCAGAGAGCCAGCCTCCACCTCCAAGGAGGGCTGGTGCCCTCCCTCCAGCGGCCCCCTCACCTCAGGTCGGTTGGGACCCCTCCTCTCAGCTTCCACCATCCCTGATTTACTCCTTTCATGGACCTCATCACATCTTGTGGGAATTGCCCTTTACATTTGTCAGGTTCTCATCCCTGATGCACGTGAAGCACCTGAGAATCTGAACACTGCCGAGGCCGCCAAGTTCCACGGGCTCAGACTCGACAGGCCTGGGCCTGGGCATGTTTTGAATGCTCCACTGGTATTCTGTCTGCAGACCACTGCACAAGAGGTGGGTGCTTGAGTCAGGGGCTGGATCTCCTCACTTGTGCTCCCCTGGGCCCACACCTGGTCTGGCTCAAGGTGCAGGCCCACATGTGCTGTTTGGAGGAAGGAGGGCCCTGAGGAAGGGGAGCTCTGGGGCACCAGGTGTCTGCTGGCACTGGGTCACAAGTGCCCTCCTCAGGGTGGGAGAGTCCATCCCGCACCTCTGGGTGGGGAGGGCCACGCCCCGCTGGGGGCTCTGACCACACACCCCCCTCCGCAAGTCACCCTGATGTTTACAGTGGAGGCTCCCAAGGTACACGTAGTCACCAGGGGGCCTGCCCACTGGGGCTTCCTGCAATTTTTGTCCCTCCTCTAAAGCAATAGGTAAAAAAGCATGGCTCACCCTGGAGTGGGGCCTGGAGGGCAGGAAAGAGAAGGAACCACCAAGGGTGCCCATACAACTGCCCACGGACACCCTAGCAGTCTGTGCTGGGAGATGCAGGATCTCTGGGTCCTGCTCACAGGGTCCAGGCTAACCCATCTGTGGGACTTGGAGGAAAATGGGGCGGAGAGGGGCTGGTGCTCGCCTGAGGTACACAGCAGGGCAGTGACAGGCCTGGCTATCAGCGAGGGCTCCTGCCCCCTGGTCGCTGTCCCACTGCAGACTGAGGCCTGGGGACCCTCGGCAGGAGGTCGTGGGTAGGACTGTGGCTTGGTGGTCCTGCAGCCCTGGGGCTGCGTCCTTCCTCAGCTCCCACCTCCTTGTCAGGTGCCGACCCCAGTGGAGGCCTCACGGCAATCTGCCCACCGTATCAGTCTGGTGAGGGCCTGTGTGTCTAGCTGCTCGGCAAAGACACTGATGTCATGACCCACGAGCTGCCCGGCCCCTGCAGCCTCTCCCTGGCTCCACTCACCAAACTCCACGGCGTTGCAGTTGGTCAGAAACTCGGGCAGGTAGAAGAACTCCGGGATCAGCTCCCTGACGTCACTCATGTTCTCTCTGGAGGCTGACTCCCATGCTTTCTTCATGCTGTGGAACATTCTATCTGCCACATCAAAGCTTCCACCCTAAGCAGAAAAGGGGCGACATGATCATCTGCATGTGGTGAGAACTCAGGGTGCACAGGCGTCACTAGTGTGGGCCCCCTTCATCCACTCTGTCCCCGAGGCATGGGTTTCGCCGTTAGAACCTTTCGTTCACCCACACACACATGTGCGTGAGTCAGTCCATGCATGCGTGTGATGATTTCTTCAGGCATCTATTCCCTCAACCACTCTCTGGAACCCTACAACAGGAGCTTCCACGGAGGATGCATGATCCACTGTGATAAAGGGAGCAATGTTTTCCCAGTTTGAAAATTGGAGCTCGGATCAGAGACAGGAAACCACAGTCATTCATCTGACCATCTCCCACATTTGCCGAGGGTCAGCTCTGAATCAAGCATAAAGACAGGATACAAAGGACCAGCTATAGGACGAGGAGTGGGTCAGACATTCTATGTGTGGGAAAATTTCCTGGAGAAGTCGACCCCTGGTGAATCTGCAAGCCTAGTGACAGAGAAAACGTCAATGTTCTGAGCAGAGGGCAAGACCTTGCAAGGAAAGCAGGTCAGGTCAGGGCCTTGGTGGCATATAACACAGCAGCCTTGACAAGCAAGAACAGGTCTGAGGATGGAGAACTGGAGGCATATGGTGCTGCATGCAGCACCCACCAAGGCCAGCCTTGTTTCCAAGGCCCATTTCCACAGGTGGCTCGATGCAGTCCCGAGCTTGGCAACTGGGATTGGACCAATTTAGACTTAAGGCAAATTCTTTCCTTGAATTCTCTGCTCCTCTCATCTGAATTGTCAAATCTCTTCAGTTGACGCTACCCTTATTCATCAGGTGATCTTGAGTGTTGGGAGGAGGCAGAGAAGTGCCAGTTGGAGAACTGAAGACGCTGTGGGCAGAGGGACTTCAGAAAAGAGTTTCTGAAACTGGGATATGGGTCTGTCTGCTTAAGATTAGGGATGCCCAAGGGACACCTCTTCCCTGGAATTCAATAGTTCACTTGTCCCCATAGAAACTGGGCCTTTTTTGTACAGCCAGAACTTGCCTTCTTTCTGCCACCCTCTGCAGAGTGCACATGTGGCCCCAAGAACAAAGGCGGAGAACCCAGAATGCCAGCGCCCTCCTCTGCCCCATCAGCTCCCTTCAATCTTCAGGGGGCTGAGATTTCCCATCGGCAGCGGCGGATGAAGGGTAAAGAATACGCTAGCACTTTACACATGCAGAGATGCTCTCTCTTTGTCCTCACAGAAGGTGCATCAGGAAGGAATTGGTATTTCCATTTTGCAGGCCAGAAAACTGAGGCTTCTCAAAGTTTATTAATTTTTCCAAAAGAAATGAATGGCAGAGCTGGGGTCAAAACCCACGGATGCAACTCAAAAGGGCATGCTTTGCCCTTATGCCAGTTACCGGGGGAATCCTGGACCCGGGGCATATGATCTACTATGTGTGGCCAAGGGGACTCAGCTCTTTCTGAGAAGGAAGAACCTGCCACACACCTGAGGGAGGCCACACCGGGGCATCCTGGCAGGCTGGTCAATTTTCTGAGTCAGATGTGAGGATCCAGTGAAACCCATGAGTCATTCCCTGCACAGGGTCAGGGACACCAAGAAACCCAGTAACCCCTGGGTTTGCAACCAAACACAGTGCTTGGTCAGCTTAAAGATGTGGCTTTTCTCCAAGATGGCTTTGCTCTTGGTTAAAATTAGGGGATGACGCCCACCATCAGATTCAAATTGAAATGGAAACAAAATGAGGGGGGAGTGATTCTAAATAAATCTGCCCCTAACAAGTCGCTCATTGAAATGTATTAGGAGCTTTGCATATTTAATCTGCAGCCCGCGCCTTACAAAAATCTGCGGGAGATTGATGCCTTCACGTCGTCCCGTTTTCCTTTTGCAGCTTTTATGAGTGCTGATGGTAATCTCCTGAGAAACAATATGATTTGGTAATAAAAAGATTACCTGTATTAAATAAAAATAATATATACATAGGAAATATTGTTAGTGCTACAAATCTGGTTAAAGATATTACCACAAAGAAAAATGTTATTTTTTTCACAGCTGTCTAATACATTTTAGCAAAAGTAATATCTTTAAAACTTAAGCCTGTATTATTTATAAAGGAAGCAATAACTGATTTTCCTATTTCCTATATTAATAAATGTATTTGCATACATTTGTTTCAAAATTAATGGGTTTGCTCACTTCTGCAATACAAAAGAAATGCCAAATTCCCTGGAAGGAAAAGTGGAGCTGCTTTGTAACTCGTATTGTAAGTCTGTGGGTTGACACAAACTCTGGTGGCTGCCATCAAGAAATCCCACCAGGACTTGATTCTCAGGCAGGGAAGGAAGGAGGAAAGGAAGAGATGATAGAAGAAAGAAAGGGAGAGAAGGAGTGAGGCAGAGAAGCACAATCAGGGTTTACAGAGTATCTCCATAAGGAAAGTCTGAAACAAAATAAAGCAACAACAAAACCAGGTCTAGAGGTTGTATGGAAACGAAGTGACCAGGGAGAATTACTGGGTCAAGATCTGCTCCTAAATCGATTCCGCCGATACTCTTGAATATCAAGAATAATGAATCCTACATGTATCCAAACAGACAGAAAAAAGTGATAGCAAGGCCACTATTATCAACAAAGGAGCTACCTCTTACTGGCAGAAGACTTTTCCCAGTGACATTAAAGCCAAAAGACAAGGCAGCTAAGTCTGGAGGTTTCTGAAGCAAAAGGTAACAGTCTTCGGATTTTACGCCCAGCTGACATCACTCGTATGTAAAGACACCAGAAAGATATTCTGAATATTGAAGGACTCATAAATAATATAATCCTAGATATCTTTCCTCAAAATCCTTTAAGAGGTGCTCAATTTTACTAAGATGTGAATCAAAATTAAAAGCAAAATAATGAGGGAAGAAGTGGCCAACAAGGACTGTTGCTGAACATTGATTGACAGGAGTTAAAATCAGAGTAAAGTTCATGGATTACGGTGCATTGATTAAAACTGGTAACACCTGAAAGGAGTTTCTATATTGAAGGTGTTATTCCTTTTGCACGAGGACACAGAGTCTATGTGCACCTGTGTCCCTGGATAGGCATTTCAGTGGTAACACTCTTAAACCCTCTCCAACAGGGGAGGGAAACTATGTTGAAAAAAAATTCAGTTCTTGATCCACACCCACAGGAAGCCCAGTAACTGCATGTGCTCCAGGACACTTAACACAGATGTTTTGATAACATGTGCTAGAAAGTCTATTCTTCCTTCAGTGGGACTGACCCAAATCAACCCATCACCACACCTAAATAACACGATTGGTTTTATGAGCAGCCTGATGACCCCTTCTCATATCCTTTCCAGTAATTTAAAAGTATCCAATGTAAATAATTCACTTACCGGACCCTGTCAGTACATCAGCTGACCTAAGCGGCTGTCGGCTGTCGCTTGTCCATCAAAGAGGCAGCGTGCAGGGCAAGCAGAGAGCATCGTAGCTTTAAAACCAAGAGGACTTGGGAGGGCATTTCAGCGTCACTTGCAGCATGAACTCCGGGAAGTCTCTTAGTCCCTTTAATGTCCCATGCCCTCCTCTGCAAACCTTGGCTGACTGTTGTGGGTGTGAACACTGTAATGTGTGTGAGAGTGTGCGCATGTGAGTGAGAGAGTGTGGGTGAGCGTGCGTGTGTGTGATGTCTCAGCTGGAGGCAGGCACACGGGAAGAGGTACCGAATGAGCCCGGCTGCCGCCTCCCTCCCCTTCGCAGACCAGGACCTCGGGAGCGACCCTAGGCTTGGGCCCTGACCTCAGCACGCATGCGGAAGGAAACTATGGGCTCAAAAGAAGAAAAAGAAGGATGTGGAAGTTATTAGAAGTAGAAGGGAGGTACGAGGGGAAGTGAGGAGGGGCGGGGTCCTGGGACGGGGCAGGAGGGAAGTAGCATGTGGGTCGTCAGGGCAGTTTTGAGGCAACACCACCACCAAGGAAGTAAAGGGGCCAGTGCGGGTTTCCTCGGGCTCGGGCGTCCCCCTCAGCGAGCTGCCGGTCCGACGTGGATTTGGGAAGCTGATGCATCAGTTCAGCTGCCTTGTCTGTCTTGCTCTCTCTCCACTGAGGGCGGGCTGACCCAAGTAGCCATTGGCTTTCCTTGCTGTAGCATGTGGCCTTTGGAGAAAGGCGCTGCCTATGCTGCAGGGAGGAGCGTGCACACCTACGGAGCGCACGGCCACAGCAAACAGTTCTCACGCTGGATCTCAGCGCTGAGTCTCAGCCCTCATCACCCACTGAGTCAGGGATCAGAGGAGGAGGAACGGAGGCTCGGGTGTTCAACACCACCAGTGAGAAAGTTCTAGCGCCAGGACTTTGTGCCAGGTCTGCCAACTCTGTCATGTGCCTTTCGAACACTCCCCCTTGAGTCAGTGTAATAACAGTTACACCTTTATTACGGACACAACTCCACGCGGGGCTGGCACCCACAGAGCCCCTAGGTGGATGGCCTGTGGTGGGCCAAGTGCTGCCCACGGCCCTTGCTTCTCTCTGCAGTTGGCATATGTCTTACACAAAACCAGCTGTCTCACCTCAAGTGGTGCAGAAAACCCTTCCCCACTGCTGGTAACAGCTGACTTCACACGGGCTGTGACTTAACACAGCACTTGATTTCAGTTTCTTACTCAATACAGCAGCAGCGGCACTGTGCCCTCGCTGGGGCGCTGGCTGCCTTGCTCTGCCCTGCCTAGGCTGGGTCCCAGCTCAGGCCCAAGAGCAACTGGTGCTCTTGCCAGGGTGGAAACAGGGGCCTGGGCCGTGGCCCCAGCCTGGTGTGGCCTCCGGTTGCTCAACTGACTGAAGGCTCACAGACACCGGCTCCCAGTAGGCGAGATTCCTGAGAATCACAGCGTCCTGGGAGGCAAGCCCCCAGCTCGGCAGACAGTGGTCTCACACCCCAAGGGATGGGGATAACAGAGCACATAACCGACTTGTGCCCGGGTCACGCTGCCTGCATGTGCCACCTGCTCAGGTCGCACTGTCTGTATGCCACATTTTCTGGATTGTAAGAGGCTATCATTGTAATAACAGATTTGAGGCAGAAAAACAAACACAGCAACAGTAGAGGTAGACATCAATTCTATGACCAGCCTTATAAGATTTAAATGTGAAGAGAATAAAGGAAACCTTATACCTAGGAATTGGAATATGTCACACTGCAGTTCTTAGGCTGTCCACGCCCCTCTGCACCGTGCCCTGTGGACAGGCCACAGCGCAAAGAAGGCTGTGCCCGCGTTCAGACCACACGGGGTGAACTCACAGGCACCACCTCTCCACACCAAAGCCATCCCAGCTGAGCCATGGAGTGAGCAGGTCACTCTGGCTTAGTCACATAATAGCCAAGAGGCAGAGTTTGTTTAATACAGAACGGAAGAGCATGCACTTCCTTATGCTGACTCTTATAGATACAGCAGCTCTGGAAATACTGGACATTCGCACGTCCCTGCTCTCAGATAAGTGAGAAAGGCCTCGCTGCCTGGCTTCTGCACCTCTCCACCTTTCCTATTCTTCTCCACTCCATGATCCAAGCTGGGGTTGGGGGCTGGAAGTCTTGGGCTGCTGAGAATGTAGTGAGGCTCCTTTCCTTGTCACCACACAGGGGTGAAGCAAAGGTCTCTGGAGAAGAAAACAAGTCTGCCTCCCAGGAGGCAGAGTGGGATGGAGGGAAAAGCCTGACTCCAGGAAGATGCCAGAATGTTCCTAAGGAGGTCTGCACAGGCCCCAGGACTCCCAAAGGGGAGGCAAGCACGTTCCTCCCAGATATAACTGTTGTACACATTCCCCTGAGACTAAAATTCATCTTTTACGCTAAGGGAAAAGCAGAAGATGGTTGGTTCTTCTGCTCGTTCCAAAGGCCTGGACCAGTTGTGACCCACTAGAAGAGGCAGTTAAAAGTAGGAAGGCAAAACCATTTCAGAAGCATCGTGGAGATTTCAACTCGGATGAGCCAATGTGCCACTGATAGATTTGAACCCAGAAAAACCAGGAGTCGCATCAGACTTCAGCAAGGGAGTCAAAAGAACTCAAGCTAATATGACTGCATTTGTGCCCCATAAAAGAAGATAAAGTGCCTTTGACCATCTCACACTGGTTTAAACTATCTCAAACCAATTTGGGCTGGTCACCATTGGACCAACCTCACTAAGATAAGCTCCGACCCGTTGTGACTAGCTTCAAAGTGGCCTTAACCCAATAGGTTTGCAGCACACCTGTTTCATCTGGCTCATGCCATTTGGAATGCTTTGAGGCAGTCCAGACTGTCTTGAATTACTTTAAATCAAAGAGGAGCAGCTTGCACCAGTTCAAGACTGCTCAGAAGAGATCTGGCTGATGGCAGGAGGAAGGAGGGAAGAACAATGATTGATCACCTTCGCGGCATCAGCCCTGAGCTAGGGGCTTTACCCACATTTACTCCTTTAATTTCAACGGCCAGTGAGATGTGTATAATTAACCCTCATTTCCAGAGTAAAATAACGTGCAGAAGATTTGGTGTCTATTAAGTGGTAGAGCTGGGATGTAAATCTCACAGTTCACTGTTTCTATTTCAGTCTGCCTCCTCGTTCGTAACAGAGAGGACCCTTAGTAACAGGTAGAGATGGGGCTATAACTCGTGAGACTGAAGGGGCAAGGGAAAACTTTTAAAGCACCCGGAACTCCCTGGATGGGAAGCCATCACGGGAGGCATCACCATCATCGTCAGCGGGATTGTCACTCCTTGTGGACTGATGAGGAACAGCTGGACGGGATTCCTGGCATGGGGTACAGCTCAGGGGCCGTTTGTTCTCCAAACCAAACTCACTTAAAATGCTTGTTGCCTGAGAAAGGCTCCGGGGAAGCACACTTGTTATTTTTGAGTGAATTTCCAGGGACAGGGGTTACAGAATGTCTAGATGATCCATGCCTTCAAGGAGAGAGAGGACTGCGCCAAGAATCAGAAGACGGGAGGGATTTTGCTCCTAATTGGAGACAGCACCTTGACCTTGCCTACCCATTCCTGCCCAGGGCTCAGGAGATGGCTTCAGTGCTGACCCAGAATGGCCTTTGGTGTTGGGGTCAAGGTCATCTGAGTGACCATAAGGAGTGACCTTGCTGGTGAAGTCAGACCAAAATACACAATTCCTGGGACACTCATGTTCTTCCTTTGGTGACGCTTGGCTGTCAGAGTGAGTTCCTGCAAGTTCAGCAGCCTGTTCACCCACTGTGGTCATGCCTTCCTCTCTGTAGGAACCTTGCAAGGCCTCAATCAAGACAGGCCCTAAACTTGGGCCCCGTGCTGTGCTCGCTTTGGAGTTGGCTGAGCCAGCTGTCTGCAGCTGGGCTACCCAACGGCTCTCCCTAGTCAAAACCTGTGCCCCTGAATAACCTTGAAGCAAGATCCCAGTGATAGAGTCAGGGGAGAAGAGAGAAAAAAACTTATCAGCCTCCCAGGAGGGACTCTGTCCCAGCAATCCCATGTGCCTTGGACAGCACCATCCACTCAGGGTCAGACTCGCCTACTTTCACCTTGTATTGGGCTGCCAGACAAAACACAAGATGCCCAGGTAAATTTGAATTTCAGATAAACAACAAATAACTTTTTAATATAAATCATTGTTTATCTGAAATTCAAATTTACCTGGGCATCCTGTATTTTTATTTGTGAAATCTGGCAACCCTAAGCTGGCATGATGGTCAGTTAGTTTATGGGTAGGCAAATTGGTTAGTTTCTTTCTCTAGTTTAGCTGTTCACTTCAGTATTAAAATATTTTGTTTGTACTTTTAAGCCTTCAGGCTTGTACTTAGCATAGCTTTATGCATTCTGATGTCACAAGTGATATTCTTTTCATTCTTCCTTCTTTGTGTTTATTTGTCTAGGCTTGGACCACCTACCTTCAAGGAAGTCATCAAGCTTCCTGTTTTTCCTTTTCCACTAAAACCTATTTATGTTAAGTATTTTTTTCCTCATATCTCATTCCTTGTTTTTTAGAGTCTTTTTGCAAGACTGTTGGGCAGACATGCAGGTATATCTGTGAAGAGCAGCCTGCCTCGGCTGGATGGCCCGGAATCCTGGAGCCAGGGTCAAGTGGGAATCGCTGGCTCAAGACTGGATTTCTAGCAGGGGGCTCCCTGCCTCGTCCAAGCCTAGCTCTTAATCTTCGGGAGATAGCTTTGTGTGTGTGCGCGTGTGTGCGTGCGTGTGTGTGTGTGTGTGTGTGTAGGGGAGCGGGGAAGCTCACCTGCAGAGAGCAGAAGGCCTGGGTGAAGGGAGGCATCCGGACCAGGTAGGAGGCAACAATGATGGCCGAGGAGTAGTGAGTGCAGTAGTGGCACTGGACGGTCATGTCTCCTGCAATGAAAAGGACATGCCTGGGGTGGCGTCCCCACCTGTGGGGCAGGCGGGAGACACGCAGGCTATCTCAAGAACAGCCAGCATGAGCCCTGCTTAAGAGAGCTCCTGCAGGCACTGGAGCCTGGGTGTTCTGCATACAAATGTCAGTATAATTTGGCCAACAGCCGAATTTTCACCAGGGGTGAAAAGCACATTCAAGACCCTCAGTTGCACTGGCCAAGCCCCCAGGGGTCTGCCCTCAGGAAGGCGGCAGAGCCAGGCTATGAGGAGGCTGTGCTGAGGATCCACGGAGAGGCGGAGCTCTGCTCTCCTGACTCAGGGCACCTAGAGAGCCCTCAGGTGCCTACAGCCCCATCAGCAGCACGCTCTCCTGTCCTCTTTTAGAATAAAAGTCCCTGTGTGAGAAAGGGGGGCTTGTTAATGCAGGGACACCCCCGGATGAGTGAGAACTCAGGTATCCTCCTTCTCAGAGGGGCCTGGATGGCAGAGGCATAAACTTCCCCGTTTTGCCCCATCCAGGGTATGATGGAGCTGGAATGCTGAGGCAGAGACAGTGCTCTGTCCGGGCCCTTCCAGCAGAGAATAATCACGATGCTGCTACTCGTGGACTTCGTGCATGCTGTGTGTCCTCCGTCACACCCTCCCTGAGTCCACAAAGCCACCCTATGAGTCAGAGCTATTCATTATCCCGTTTCACAAATGAAGAAGCCAGAGCGAGTCGGAGACTTGTCTCCATCGTTAGTGAGCGGCAGAGCTGGCTGGTGGCGTGGTCAGCAGAGACCTGCACCAGCTCCTTCAGACGTCGGCTCGGCCATCTCGCCGCAGTCCTGCACCCAGCCCTAAGCCCTCCCGCTGCTGTGGGAGTTCTCTCAATCAGAGGTGTTTGGGAGGTTGTTGGATGTCCTTGTGCAAGGGCCCAAACTCAACGTGTGACTCCAATGCACACCCAGGTTAGCATGGGAGAGAATGGTACCAAAGTGGGCCCTGCCTGGGACACAGCTGGGGAGAGCTGACGCTCCTCTGGCCTGCCTCTCTGGAAAGGATCCAGCAGTGCCTGGTGGAGCCAGAGGAACAGCACCTGGGGTCAGGTGGGGCGACTGAGATGGGTCATATAGGTTGAACTTTAGCCTCAGGAGGAGATAAGCAGGGCAAGGAGGGCCTGCCCACCCCTCCCACCTCCTCCCATCTCCCCCAACAAGTCTGAGTGCCAGCCCTGCACATAGTGGGGATCCTGGGCAGGGGCCAGGGGCCTCCAGGGTGGTGTGGGCTGCAGAGGAGCTCCTCAGCCTGCTGAGAACCTGCTCACCAAAGGCAGGGCCTCAGGGCCGAGTGAGCCTTCCGAAATGTGCAGCCTCTGGTTCTTGAGGTAAGTTTTCACGGTTCGTGGCTGGATGTTCCTTATTGTAGTAGTGCTATGTTTATTTCAAAGTGTTTGAGAAAACCAATATAGCGGGCATCAAATATATGACAGAAAATTTTCTCTTTAAAATACATCCATTGAAGTTTAAGAAGTGAATAGATCTAAAGAAAAACAGTAAGGCACTAAGAGGACAGCTGGCATGCGAAGGTGGCAAAAAATTGTAAAGGGGATGTGCAGATGAACAGCATTTGGGAACTAGGTTCTAGAGCCCGACAAATGCAGGATCTGCCATTTAGAGGCCGTAACCCTGAGTGAGTTGCTTAAACTGAGTTTTAATTTCCTTCTCTTTAAAAAGGACCATTGTGTGCATGAATGCAGGCTGGCCTGCACCTGGCATACAGAAAGTGCTGAATGGATGTCACTTCCTTGCCTTTGCCTGCCTCTGGGAATGGAGGTGTTAGCTCTTAGCACCATGGTTCTCAGTCCTGATTTCATGTTGGAATCACCCAGGCTGCACCCCACCGTGGACTTATTCAAGTCAGAATTTCTAGAGGTGAGGCCTAGACATCAGCATTTTTAACGAGCTCCCCAGGTGATTCTCACAGGCAGCCAGGGTGCAGACCACTGAATTCGAGAGCTCTCTATCCAAACGTAATTGTCTGTAGGCTAGATGACACCCAAATCGTTATAAACTCTCACTTCAAGGCATTCAGATGAAGAGCATTGCAGAAAAAAATCAAGCTGGGATCTACCCACCTTCAGTCTTCTCAACTTCTTTAAACCTCTGGATGAATTTCAGCTTCCTTTCCTTGGTCTGAGCCCCCATGGGCTTCGAAAGATCCCGGAAAGTCTTGGGATTCATCAAGTTCAATGTCTAGAAGGCAGATGTGCAACTGGAGTTAACTCCCCTGGACCCTCTTGTGCCCCAGCGAGACTGCCGGTGCCACGCTCTTTAGTTTTATGGTTCTCTTTATTGGTTCACTGCCGTTTGGTCTGACCCCCTCCTCCGGTGATTAGCAGGCCTGGTAGGGTTTTATGGCCCCACAACCAGTGATCCACAAAGACTTAATAAGGGAGAGATAGAAAATGAGAGGAGGGGAAGATTGAGTTCACACTGAACTGTTCCAAGTTGACCCAAATCAGAACATAGCCACCAGTTACCCAAGAGACTTTCAAAAGAATTCCTGTTGTCAATGGACACTTGGCTCCTGCCCTCACAGAGCAGTTTGCTTCCATAGTTCAGGGTTCTTGCTTAGAATCACATTGATTTTCTAGGAATTTAGAAGTCATCCGTTTGGGGAGGAAATGACAGCAAGGGCCTCGTGTTTCTGAAGGCGCACTCCCTTCCGGGTGATGAAAGCAGTAATGGTGACCGTTCCCTTACCCTTGGAATACACAACAGTGGAGCCCTGAAGAGTTTTCAGGGTTGGGTGTCCTTGGGGTTTGCATGTCTTTATAGAAGGAGGTGTTTCTTTACACCCTTTTTCCTTTTCACTAGCAGTGAATCACCACAGTTCTCCTGGGGAGGCAGGGTCTGCCACCATCCCTCACCTGCCACAGCCAGGTGCGGAAGGGAGTGAAGCGGGCACTCCTGAGACCCCCGTGAGTCATGGCACTGTGGAGACCCACACTCGGCTACAGCTGACTTTGCCAGGGCAGAATGGGGCTTCAGAGTTGCCAGATCTCTGGATTCGCCAAAAGATATTGGAAAACCAGCTTTTTAGGAGAAATCTCCCAATTTTTGAACACTGTTAAGTAATCAAAATTTTAATACAGGGTATGGGTTAAATAAAAGGGGCTGGTGACCCACGACTTAGCAACACGTGAGTTGAAGCTGGGATTGGCAAGTTTCGTTTTTGAAATACCTGGGCCTCAGATGATCATTACTGCAATAAGAAGCAACATTTGGCTGGTGAGAAAAGGTTGGCTGTGTTAAGTGTCTTAAGTGCGGATGGGAGCTCACTAAAAACTGAGGTCCCTTTCCCAAATTCTGGGGGTCAGCCATCTAAACAGCTTGAGGCAGGACTGGCTAGGATGATCTGAACCAGGACCCAGACACCTTCTGCCCTGTACATACACAGCCCAGCACCCCTCCTGGTGACCAGATCCTAGGTGGTCAGGACACTGCTCCATAGCCGGCTCATCCCCCAGTGACGTCACCTCGGTCCAGCTGTGCCAGCTTTCCTGCTCCTCCCTCCCCTGCCTGCTGAGGTCCTGGGACAGAGGTCAGAACAGCCGATGATCTGGTGTTGCCACTGACCTCCCTTATGGCTACATGTCCCGGTCTAGATCCGGGGTGATGTCCACATACCATCATCTCAGTTACTGAAGTCAGGTAACGGGGGAGGAGTTTGTCCTCGTTGGGTCTGTGTATCTCTGTGTCTCTCTTGCTCTCTCCTCTTCTCTCTCACCCTCCCTCCCTCTCTCTCTCTCTACATGTTGGCTCTAGGAACACATTTCATGGCCCTCTTCAGTTGATGGACCAGTGTTGGTCCACGGCAGTATCTCAGCAGATGAGTATCTCTTGCCTTCATGGTAGCGAGTGAGCCAGGAAGCCCTCGGGGGCTCATGTTAACTACTGTCCTAGTCGTGTGGATCATCCCCCAAGTGGGGCTGGGACAGGAAACCAGGCAGCCAGACTCCAAAGGCCTCTTCCCAGGTGAGGGGCTGAGCCCAGGGCAGCCCTCAGACCCAGGTGGACTGAACCGTGTCGCAGAGGCTCTGCGTGACTTCGGGTGCCCTGGTCGTCAGGGTCAGGAAGCCACAGGACACTGCACAGCACCCACGTGAACACGTACCTGCGAGGTATAGTCAGCCAGGACCCAGGGAAACACTGGATACTGCATGTAGTCGTTGTAGGTCCTCCCAGCCAGGGTGTTGAGGTGCATGAGATACTCGAAATTGCTCATGTCCCTTTTCTGCAGAAGAGTCAAAGAGGGGATAAAACCAACACAGTTGGCCTCCTCCTGAGGGCCACGGGGGTCTAACTCCCAGGCTTGCACAGGAAAGCCTCATCGTGTGGGTGGGAGCAGGCAGTGTGCACCTGCGCCGTTCCCCATGCACCTTGTGCTTGGAACTGGCCCGACTTGGGGAGGCCACGCTAATTCCAATATGAGCTGAAGCAAATATGGTCAGGAAGCAAAGTCAGCCAGAAAAAAAGAAAAAAAAAAAAATACAACTCAGCAGTCCAAGCCAAGGCTAAAGCATTCTTTTGTGTCAACTGTTGGGTGATACTCAAAAGCTGATTAAAATAGTAGCACAAATGCTGGGTGAACTTACTGCTGACCTCTTTAGGATTGAAAACATAAGCTGAGGGGACTTCGCAGTCACCGGGAAAGAGGCCCCCACCAGCAGGCTGAATGATCTGTCTTCCTCTGGGACTTCAGGAACTCTCTTTCTCCTGACCATGCGTGTTTGGATAACGCTCACTCTTAGGGCTCTCTGCTTAAAGATGTCACAGGTGGAGACAGGGACTGCATTTGGGAAAAATTCATCAAGGCCAGCGGGTGAACGAGCAGCCAGTGCAGTCATCATCTCTGATGGGACCTGCATGCTGCGGTCTCTCCTTTCCTTGGCCTGATCCTTGGGAAAGGATTTTGGACCTGAGTGACCAAGAGTTACCTTCCTGTTGCTATGTGATCTGTAAGGCCGGCTCTCTTGGGGTCCTTTCCTTCCACTGAGAACCCGAGGCTGAATGTCAGCTCATCTAGTCTGGGAGCCACGGGTGACTTCCCAAGACAAGAAGTGAATGCTGTGCCTTCCTGAGTTGTGTGTTCGTTTATACACATACACCTTCATTGATGGAGCATGTGTGTGTGTGTGTGTGTGTGTGTGTGTGTGTATACAGGGTTTGTGTACACATACACACACACACACACACACACACACTCTCTCTCTCTCTCTCTCTCACTCCCCAGCTCTGACTCAAGAATCGCCTTTAATCAGTGAGATCTTTTCAGAGAAATATTTGGGACATTTTAACAAATTAAGAAAACAAGATCCTGGGACCTCCTTGGCGGTCCAGTGGTTAAGACTCCGCCTTCTAATGCTGGGGGTGCTGGTTTGATTCCTGGTCGGGGAACTAAGATCCCACACGCCGCGTGGTATGGCCAAGAAAAATAAAGAATAAAATAAAGAGCAATAAAATGAAAACAAAACAAAACAAAAAACAAAAACAAGATCCCTCCTGATCCATCCACATGCTTTCTCTCTTCATCCCGGGGGCCTGAGCTATTTGCTGATTTGCATTCCCAGAGGGTTTCCTCGGACCCAGAGTCCCCTGAGGGGGTCACTGTACCTGCCATTTCTGCAGCACGGTCCTGTCGGAGCCGGGGTATCTCCTGTGGGACAGAAAATGATGGGGGTGACCAAATATCTCAAGGCATGAATGGGGGAAGAGGTGGAACTTTCTGGGGCATCGTGGCGCCAGGGCACCCAGGAGAATCACAGACTTCCCAGGGCAGCAAGATTATTTCCCAAGCTCTCCCTGCCCCCTCGCTGCCCTGCTGAAGGCTGGGTTCTTGCCATCCCTGTTGCTCTTATGCGATGCCAGAATGTGCTGCTGCCTGAGGCGTGGCCCCGAGAAGTCCCAGGGCCGTGCAGAAGCAGACTCGGGGGCCTCACACCCCACACGGGGCTTTCACAGCCGCATCTTGGCCTTCTTTGCCCATGTGCACAACATGCATGTGAATACATGTCACATGTGAATATATGTGTGTGGTTAAGAAAGGCAAACAATATGGAAGGTCATGAAATATAAAATAATAGTCTACAAACCACTGCTCCCACTCAGGAAGTATCCACAGTTAATCTCCAGAAGAGTTTTAGCCATATACCAGTCTATATGCTCAAGCAGTTTTTAAACAAATGTTTTTGGTATGTGGGATCATCTTATCTGCGCGGGTCTCCTCCCTGCTTCCCTGGCCTGACAGCAAGGTGGAGGTGGCCCACATTGCCCTGTGGCCACAACAGCAGGACACCTTTGTACAGATGGATGGGAACTCGTGGGAGCCTCCGCCGTGCTGGGCTTTGTCCTCACAAATGATGTATCTGTGATCATCTTCGGACATAAATCTCTGTGACTTATGAGACTTACATCTCATGATGATTTCATGCCTTGAATCTTTGCGAGTGTAACCATGAGATACATTTCTGGCAATGGTACTGCTAGGTTAAAAACTATGAGAATTTTCAAGTGTGCTACATATTGCCAAATTGTCCTCTTAAGAGGCTGTACCGATTTATGCTTCCACAAATACAATTAAGAAACACAATTCAAACCAAAGAAACACCATTTTTGACCCATGTGGTAGGGAAGAATGTAAAAGTGTAACAGGATGCAGTGCTGGGGAGGGCGTGGGAAGGAACCTTCTCCATGTGAAATGCCCCTTCCGCTCAGAAGGAATTTGTAGAGCCCAGTTCCTTGGCCTCTGAGGTCACTTGGTTCCTTTTCTAGCTGTGTTTTCTTTCCCCCTCTGTCTCCCTGAGACTCTCCTTCTACTCCCCAAACCAGGTTCTTGTTCAGGGTGTTCCACTGAACCAAACCAAGTCCTGCCTCTTTCCAGCCATGCCCTCGGCCTCAGTCCTGCTCAGGTACCCACAGACCCCGCCCCCACATGCATCCCATGGGGACGTTCCACCCACGGGGACTGCACCAGGGTGCTTCAGGCATTCATGTGGACAGGCCTGGCTGCCCGAGTGCCCCAGCAGGGGCAGTGACTCTTCATCTTCCCGTCACAGCACTGCTGTCACATCATCTGTTTCGGGCTCCCCACCATTCTTCATTCAATACTTTCCTTGGCAGACTTTCCATAAACAGAAAGCAACTCCCTGGCTGGGATTCACCTCTTCCCCCCAATAGAGAAATCATCCTTTTGGGCCATTTTATTCAGGCAGACAGTAACAACAACAAACAGGCAAAAACATGGTCACATTTATTGCATTAGCTTGCAAAGGCTCAAGTGAAGATGTGGCTTTCCCGCCCTGTCTGTGAGCCTGCCACTACCCCAGTTCCAGAAGGCAGACTGCTCTGAAGGTTGTAAATGAGGACAGAACCCAGGCTGGAGACAGCAAAGTTGACCACCTCGGAAAAGAATGTGTTCTGAGCCTTTCGGAGGATGTGGGGCTGAGCTACAAGGATGTGGAGATGGTATGGCAAAGCCTGAGAATCTTGCTACTTTATTTTAGAAATCTTGACAGTGGAAGGGGAATAGGGGAGCAAAACGTGCCTGTTAAGATCCAGGAAATGAGAGAGTCTCTGTTTATCTTTTTCATAAAGAGTTCTAGAATTTTATCTGTGGTCTTTTGTGACATTGCCACCCAGCGGAATGGTATGCGTAAGATAAAGGCAATTTACCATCCCACTCCTCATTTCATCAGCTATGAGCGCCAAGGAAGATCTATCATTTCATTACCATCAGAAAAAGACGCCATTACCAGCATCCAGACACCTCACCAAAGGTGAGTTCTCTTTGAAAAAAATGTTTTAAAAAATTCATGTTCATCTGAAGGCAATTACAGAACTCTTGGAATGGTTTATGTGAATTTTGTAAATATCTGGTGATTAAAGTATTTCTTTAAGAGTTGATACACTGCACTATTCCATTATTATAGTGTAAATTTTATATTAAACAAGGTGCCAGAGATGGCTCTTGGCTTTCTAAAGCCCTTCCAAGGTCCGAGGGAGGCAGCATGGGAAAGAGCACTGGTTTGGAGTCACTAGAACCTGGGTTCAAATCCTGCCCCCAGCACTTGACTGCTCTGAACTACTGTTACCTCATCCTTCAAACATGGCTGACCCAGGAGTGCTGGGGAGCAAGTGTAACCACGGGTCTGGAACAGGCTAGCACAGGTGTGGACACAGGGCTCCCTCAATGGGCATAGTTCTAGTTGATGTTGACAGTATCCTAGAGCAGGGTTGATTTTTTTTTACTCTGGGAGGAAGAAGAGTGTGGTGTAAAATTGAAGATTTGCTTCTGGTCAAGACCTGCTTTGTTCGGCCAGTACCACTCTGTAAGATCTTAGAATAATTGTGCCACCTGTGAATCAGATCTCCTGCTCTGTCAACTAAGGGTCTGCCATGGAGTCTATGGGGCAAGAGTCCAGGCCCTTGGGCAACCTGGGATGGTGTGGAGAAGAATGGAAGAGTTCAAAGTCACTGAGACTACGTAGGTCACTCTGTCTAACCTGAAGGTGGCCTAGCACGGTGGGCCCACAGAGGACATCTTACCAACCTCACTCCCATCCCAAGACAGGTATCTAAACTCCTCTGGATGACTTCCAAAGACGGGACACTATCTTCAAGCTGAACTTTGTGTGTGGTCAACCGCTAGGCTGGGTTCAAATTCTTCCCTATTTTGAGAGGTGATTTTTATCTGTGCTGCTTCACTTTAAATCACATCTATGTCCTTGAACTCCTAGAAGTGGTTTGAAGTGTGAGTGCTGCCGTCACGTGGCCTTGGGGCACTTCCTACTCCTACTTCAGTGCCCATGGCTTGCCTCAGCATCTTGCCTTTGACTCCACCTCTTTGGTCCAGCTCCACCTGACTGACACCTCCACTCTACCCTGAGCCTGTCTCCCAGAGTGAGCCAGGGCATAGCCCAGGAACTCACATCTTCCCTAGGGAGCCTGGCAGAGAAGCCTACCAGGGGCCTTCAGAGGGTGGGCTAGCCCAGGCCAAAAGGGTCTCTGCCAAGGGACTCATCTGGCTGGAGGCTGCACCCTCTCAGCCCAGGAAGGGATGGGAGATCTGCCCATCCTCCTCCTCCTCACCTCTGGGACTAGCGGGCTATGGTTAGTCCTTAGGCACTAAGACAGTAACCTGGCAGACATCCAGGGAGGGCCCACAGGGAAACTGGGCCTCCTGAGCTAAAGTGGACATATTTAAAAAGCCTGATGCCTCTCCAAATTCTCCTGTGTCTTTTCTATTTGCAAAACAGTCATGAGGCCATGGTGAAATGGGTTAGTGAGTAACTAAGAGGTGTCAAGAAAACACAAACCACAAGGAGAAGAAAATTCACTCATCTTGGCAAACTAGAAATGTGTCTACTAATGATCTGTGCTGTGCCTCAAGACAGGGCAAGTACTGGCCAGCATCTTGCCCTGCCTTCTGCCGGGGTGCGGCTCTGGAGGAGCATGCTGGGGAAGCAGTCTGCGGGGTGGGCAGAGTTTTCCACGGGGAGCCAAGAGACTGGTAATAGAAACACACTCCCTTCCTTTTTCCCTCCTCAGAAGCAAATTTGGGTTTAGCCTAGTTTTCAGATCTAGGCCGTAGGTCAATAGAAATCCATTAATAGACAGGCATTCTTGCAGTTCAGAGATTTCCTGCTGAATTAACAGGATATTGACCTTCCATAATATTTCTATTATAACTTCCTGTCTTTATTTCTTTAACATGTAGAAATTTTGCATAAAAACAATAATAATTGTCTAATGCATTAGAAACTGCAAAGACTTTTTGTCAATTGTCTAATTTTCACAAAGACTCAGTGAGATAGCCATGATCTCCATCTTCAGATGTGGAAATGGAGGTGGGGTAAGAGGTGGGGTGCAGACTAGGGAAGTTCATGAGGGTTTGCTGAAGCCTGGTGCAGGCACCCATGAAAGCCCAGCACACCGGGCTGGGCAGAACGCTTGCCGGACCACACCTTGACCCCGGGCCCTGACTCTGAAGACAAGCGCACAAAAGCAAATTAATAAAACGACAACAAAAATCTTTGTTCTGGCTGGATTAGAGGGCAGTTACCTGACAAATTGGTAACTTGTATATATTTGGAGTTAGAAATGAACATGAGCAAAATTACCAAATTATTATTGCACAACCATGCCATAAATGTGATGCTGTCGATGCATGAAAAGTCTTGAAATTTATATAACATAAAGTTACCTCTAGATGCTGAAACTGAGTGGCTTTAATTTTTATAAGGTTTTACACATCTGTATTTTAAAATGTATTTATCTAAACAAGTGTGACCTAATCAAACTTACAAGCTTTTGCACAGCAGAGGAAACCATGAACAAAACAAAAAGACAACCTACGGAATGGGAGAAAGTATTTGCAAACGATACAATCAAGGGCTTAATTTCCAAAATAGACAAGCAGCTCACACAACTCAACAACAACAAAACAAACAACCCAATGGAAAAATGGGCAGAAGACCTAAATAGACATTTCTCCAAAAAAGGAATACGGATGGCCAATAGGAACATGAAGAGATGGTCAACATTGTTAATTATTAGAGAAATGCAAACCAAAACTACAATGAGGACCCACCTCACACCAGTCAGAATGGCCATCATTAAAAAGTCTACAAATAACAAATGCTGGAGAGGGTGTGGAGAAAAGGGAATCCTCTTACACTGTTGGTGGGAATGTAAATTGGTACAGCCACTATGGAAAATAGTATGGAGGTTCCTCAAAAAACTAGAGTTGCCATATGATCCAGCAATCCCACTCCTGGGCATATACCCAGACAAAGTCATAGTTCGAAAAGATACATGTACCCCTATGCTCATAGCAGCACTATTTACAATAGCCAAGACAGGGAAACTAAATGTCTACTGACAGATGAGTGGATAAAGAAGATGTAGTATATACATACAATGGAATATTACTCAGCCGTCAAAAAGGATGAAATAATGCTATTTGCAGCAACATGGATGGACCTACAGATTATCACACTAAGCAAAGTGAGTCAGAAAGAGAAAGACAAATACCATATGATACCACTTATATGGGGAATCTAAAACATGATCCAAATCAACATATCTACAAAACAGAAACAGACTCACAGATATAGAGAGCAGAGTTGTGGTTGCCAAGGTGGAGGGGGGTAGGGAAGGGAAGGACAGGTAGTTTGGAGTTAGCAGAGGCAAACTATTATATATAGGATGGATAAACAACAAAGTCATACTGTATAGCACAGGAAACTATATTCAATAGTCTGTGACAAACCATAATGGAAAAAAATATGAAAAAGAATATATATATGTATAACTGAATCACTTTGCTGCACAGAAGAAATTAACACAACATTGTAAATCAACTATACTTCAATAAAATTTTTAAAAATTAAAAAAATTTTTAAATGTATTTTTCTTGTGTATTTTCTCCCTTAAAGTACTGATTTTATTTTTGCTTATTTATGTTTTATGATTTTCAGATTACTTATTTTCTAATTTAAATTATGTGCTTTTTGAATATTCTAATTAGAAATGCACTAAATTGTAGGAGTTCAGGTAACTTTTAATTCTCTAGTTATCTTCATTTGCTCATTATGTTAAATCCATTTATTGTCTAAATTAAATGATCTATTTTATTTCATTTTGGATTAAACAGGATGGTGGTGGTGTTCATGTATTTAAAAAATTTTATAGTTAACTATATTTCTAATTTAATGATTTATTACATTTTTATTTTTTAATTTAAACTTTTTCATTTTGCTTTTTTGTACTTGCCAAAATTTTCATTGCTTGGGTTAATTTTGCATTTCAAATTATTTATTTGCTAATTATTTAATTTATTTTTAAAATTCAACCTGGGTAATACAATTTAGAGTATTTTTATATTTTTGTTTCTATATATGCATTTTCTAATTGTTCTACAATGTTACTTTATTATTTGCATAATAATTTTAACATTTATCCTTTTTGCCAAATTTCTCAATTTCTGGGAATTTAATTTAAAGGAAAAGAAAATGAACAAAAAGACTATAAATGCCCAGATATTTTCCTTGCAGCCTTAGTCATGATACTGCCAAATTGGAAACAACAGGAAAAGCAAAGTCCACCAGATTCAGTATTGCACATTCATTCAAAATGTCGAGTTTAGAAACTACATACTAGCACTGAATGGCATAATATTAATTAAGAAAAAATCACTATTGAATGTCTGATTTTTATGAGCATTATAGTCACTCTGATCTAATCATGGAAAAAGGGTGTAAAGAAAACTGCAAGAAATAATTAAATTCAAATAAACAGATAAAAGACAGCCCTCTCAAAAACCAAAGAGTAGAAAGAAATACTGGGGCAAATTACAAGGAAGTCGAATGATATTTCATGGGACTCAATGCTATAGAAGTAAGATATTTGTCCCTTCAAAGAGGCAAACATGGTTCTTTCCCCTCTGTTAGCAACGTCTACTTCTGGAGGTCGCCATGGAGGGCAGCCGTCCTGGTACTGTAATCCCCAGGGCACTGCTTGGGGAAGCCAGGAAGAAGCCCACTGCAAGCCCCAGGGACCCCAGACCCTGTCCTGGAGACCCTTTCGGCACTGTATTCTCTCACCTTGCAGGCTGGCGTCAAGATTATGCTAATTAACGCCAGGTCCCAGGTCTCTTGTTGCCTGGTGACAAAGTTTCACAGTCGAGGAGGAAGAACTGGGCCGAACATGGTAAGTTTTCCTCTGGTTGCACTTATTTTACTTTAACTCTGCCAAACTACGACCTCTTCAAACTCTTTTTCTCTCCTCTTTTTGAGTAAGCAACTTTGGAAATGCCTGTTCTCCTGGTGTGCTTTATTTACAAACCCCAGACACCAGCTAATTCATTATGTAGGAGAGGAGGAAGCTGGCCCCGAGCCCCAGGCAGGAGGGCAGCTAGCTGGGGACCCAGCTGGGCATTCTCCGGCGCCTGGGCCGTGGACAAGCTTGGGAGGTTAGTGTGGGAGTCTGTGGGGCTTTGGGGTCATGCTTTATGATCTTTCCAAAGTCTCAGTCTCCTTGAACGTTGTTTCCTGCTCCACAAGCAGGTGGAGAATAGTGTTTGAACTGCTTCCTCACCCAGCCAGTTATCCCTTTAAGGAAACTGCAGTGCTCGTTCAGTCGGGAGGCTGCAGCCTGTGCAGGTAACCTCAGCAGACCTCACTTGATTTCTGCTGACTGTGCTGGGGTTTGGAGCACAGTCTGTCTTTTGAGAAGTCTGGAGGCAAACCATTTCTACGAGTGATCCTGAACACTGGAACCCACGAACAAATGGTTGAGTCCTAGTCTGGGCTGGGCCCTGTAAGGAGGGATTCTTCATGGAACACACTACAGTACATGCCTCACATCTCTATCTCCACAACAGGCAAAGGTAGGTGCCCCTACTTTGAGTCTTTGTGACTTTGGACAAGCTACTTGGCCTCTCTGAGCCTCAGGTACCGTATCTGTCCAGTGGAGATGAAAATCAATAAATAGATCAGGCAGGTGTGAGAATTATTTACAGTGTCTGTAAAATGCCTGGCCCAGAGTAGGTGGTCAATATAATCCATACATGCAGTCTGAAGGCAGGAACCTAATTTAAATGTGTTAAATTGATTTGCAAACAGTCTGGCACATAGTAGGTTCTCAATACATTTACAAACCATATGGCTGTTATGTGAACCAAGCGCTGATGACCAGCTCTCCTGTGAAGAAATGGGGAGTCAGAAAGGTGAGGAAACGTGTGCTAAGTCATACAACTAGGGAGGGACACAGCTCTGACTGGTCTTCAAGCTGGGGTGACTCTGGGCTTGAGCCTCAGCCTGGAGGGGGGAAGGGAGGAGCTGAGGCTGCCCCTGTCCGCTCTTCAGTGTGCCTGAGCCCTACTGTTGTCTAGAGACTGACCTTTACGGCCTGGTGCTTGGTGGCGCCGGCTTCCTCTTGGGGCTCCAAGGGTCTCCCACTGTTGCCCACCGCTCTTTGCTTGGCAATGCTGATGAAAGGGGAGGACTTCATGCTCTTTCCCTCTACCCATCATCTGGGTGGGTCTTCATCAAAGCTAGGTGATATTTCCTGGTCCCTGGTACTCTTAGAGCATGAGGCGTGCAGCTGAACCGCGCCCCTCCAAGTGGGCATGATGGGCTACCCAGCTGCACCAACCATCACCAGCTTTCAGCTCATGGCCAGTTGGATTCATTGCCAATTTTCAATTTTCAAGCTCTCTACCTGTCTCACATAGTAGAACTCATCTCAATCCCCAGAGCCGGGTGTGATAACACATGCGTGCCTTCTTTTCAGTGAGGGATGAGCCTTAAGGATGGGGCTTGACCTGGGCTGTTATGAACGTTCCCACAGGATCTAGCCCAGTTTAGGGTGGTGTCTGGAAAACATGATGAGTCAGGAGCTTCCTTGCTGGCCCATAGAGCCAAATTTATCACAGGACGTTGTCAAGTCAAACTTTCATGGATAAGCCAAATGGCAATTAAGCCCACGGACAAGGGCTGGCTCTGCTTGACTAGCATGTGACTTTGGCAAGGTATGTGCTCTGGGGCTCGGTGCGTTACCTGTTAAGTGGGGTGGATGAATTAAATGAGATAATGCATGTAACGTATTGTACCTTTCATAAAGTCCTCTGTCTTCATCTTCTACCCTCTCCTTGCTGTCCCTGCTCCAGCCACCCCCACATCTCCTTTTTCTCCCCACTGTTAGGACTTTGCACTTGGTATGCCCCTTTCTGGGGGTGTTCTTCCCCAAATCCTCCCACATGGCCTCTTAGTGTTCAAGTCTCAGCACAAACGTCACCTGGGAGAGGACTTCCCCATCTACCTCAGTCTAAATTAGTCCCCCCCCTCACCCCGCCATCAACATTCTCTCTTGACCCTGGGTGTTCCCTTTCACATCATGAGGTTTTATTTTTTGCAGAGCATTTAAACCACCTGACATAATCTTGGGTCTTTTTGTTTGTTTTGTTTTTCTTGCTTGATTTGCTTTCTCCTAAAATAGGAGTTTCACGAGAAACACGTCTGTCATGTTCACTGCATATCTTCTCATCTGACCTGACCTATAGAATGACTTGAGTACAAATTGTTGAACAAATGAATGAATGAATGAATGAGCAAGTGAGTTGCTTGGGCTCTAGCAAGCTCTAGAGGTTAAAGTGGACAAAGGTATTATCGTATCTACAAGTTGCTGTTACATTTCTTTTCTTTTACTATTATCACTATTATTACTAATAATTTGTGTTTAAAAGGTTGCAAAGACTTTTGTGCTTGCAAATCAGCAAAGACTGTTCCACAAATCCTACATCTGGGATTAATGATCAGTGGGGAGTGTCTTGGGGCTACTAATTTGAGGGAGGCAATCAATATGGTGCTGTTTGGTGACTCTATCAGCATTATTTACCATCATAAAGGTGCCAGGAACCAGATTACCATTCACTGAGTACCCAGTGCACACTAGACACTTAACATACAGTCATCACTTCATTTATTCTTCACAACAACTTGCAATTTTCTAACCCATTTTGCAGATCAGTAAACTGAGCTCATGATTAAAACCAGGTTGGCAGTGAAGGTGGGGATGGAGCCCAGTTCTATTGGCCTCAAAGCCTCCACGTTCCCTGCTGTCCGAGTGCCTGTCTTCTACTGAGTTACTTTACACATAACAGGAAGGGAACAGACAGAATGGCTAATACATGGGTAATATCCCTATTTGTAAAATGCTGAAGAGCTTCCCTGTCCTAAACAAAGTGCGGGCCGCTATGTTGCCTTTGTTCACATCATTCCTAGCAAGTTGTATCTACTTGTCCAAAGTCGTCCGAAAAGGGTTCTCTCTTCTTAATGATAGTCCTGAATGTTTTAGTAATAACTTCAAATAAGCCTGATAAAGACTCAAGGAGGAAAGGGAAATGTGAATTCAGAAAATATTTCTACAGAAAAAGGATTAGAAGTCACAGCATTTTTGAAAGACAGGTGCCTTACATAGAAAGAGCCCCAAACCATCCTTTTGCACACTTTTTCTTTAACCTAAAGTATCCCTTTAAAAATGAGACCATGGTCCTTCCAATGCCCTTCACCTCTGGATTGGGGGAAAGTTTAGCTGAGGTTTAAATAAACAAACACACACATTGCACCATACTGCTGTCACCCATATGTAAAAGGCTATGTGGTTTTTATATCACAGCCACCTGTGCTTGACCGAGAGGTTTCAGTGCAGTGGTGGGCTTGCTGGTTCTGAGAGAACATCTCTAGAGGGAAACAAGAGTGGCTGCGTACCCCGCCCCCCTCCCCTGACTCTCTAGCATGGCCAAGCTTGCCAGAGACTCAGGAGAGCATGGGGCTGTCCCAGGGCTGGGTTTCCTCCTGGCTCAGGTAGAAATGAGAGAGGAGAGGGCACGACCCTGTCTGTGGTCACTCTGGGGGGAGTGTAGGGACTGGCCTTCTCTCCTTGGTTTGACACGCCCTGGAGATTTTTCTCACAACAGCTGAAGTATCATTTGAAAAATAAGCCAGATCATGTCTGCCCTGGGTTTTGTTTACTTTAAATCATATCGTTGGCCTCCCTTCCTTCCTTCTTTTCTTCCTTCTCTCCCTGCCTCCTTCCTTCTCCCACCCTCATGCTGTCCCTCCCCTCCCCTCTGTCACAGAGCCTTTCCATCTGGAGCATCCTCTATCTGAAATCCCCTCCCTGCCTCCCCGCATCCTCACTTCCTTCCCTCTCCGCTCAGATGTCTTCTGTTCAAAGATGCCCTTCCTGGTCGCCTCTTCAAAAGACCACATCTCCCAACACCATTCTCTTATTTCTTTTGCCCCTGCTCTTTCTATTCTTGGCACTCTTCACCACCTGGTGTTATGTTTGTCTGCTTTGGTTCATCTCCCTTTTAGGATGTGAGCAGAGCCTTCATTCTGTCTGCTGCATAAATCAGCGCCTCGTTGATAGTAGTTATCCAGTGTGAACTATTGATGAAGAAATGAATCCCAAAGGGCCAGGGAAGGTTTGGCTGTTCCCTTACAGTTGATCCTCAGGGCTCCCCTTCAAGGTATCTCACAACTTCACAGGTGGGCGGGTTTACAGCAAAGCTTTCCTCGGAGCTAGGGACTGTTCTACAGCAAATGGGGGTACCACACCACGGGGCTGGCCAGTGCACACAGCTGGGTACAGCTGGGTCTGCACCATGTCCACCCCTCAGCAAGTTCTCACTGGGGCCAGATGGCGTCGTGGTGCAGAAAGAATGCACACATCACTGGGCACTTGAGAACTGCCCCCCCACTCTGCGATCCTGGGTGGGTGGGTGGCTCTGTGCCTCAAAGGAGCTATATCTCTTTGTCCTCCAAATAAAGTAATTTGAGGTCTGCACCTGGGAGGCGGGAATGCCCCAGCAAGTAAGTACGCTGGGCTGTGGGGTCTGAATCAGGGTTCTACCCAGTTGGAATCCTGGAGTGCTGGCTCCACTGTCATCAGTTGTGCTGTCCTGTCCAGCTGCAGCTCCTCCCTGCACTCCATCCCCCACCGTCACAGCAAAGTCCTCCGGGGCCCTCACTCACCCTCACGCCACCCTTCAGAAGCAGCCACTTTTGTTATCCCATTTACGGAAGGCGGGGCTGAAGCTCAGTGAGGCTCCACAGACTGTCCAGGCTCACCTGACAGTAAATGGGGAGCTGGGTGGCGACCCACGTGGGTCTAAAGCCCCTGCGCTTCTCGCCCTGCCAAGCCACTTCTCTGAGCCCAGCTTCCTTATCTGCAATGGAAGCCATGGCTGTGAGGAGAGAATGCAATCGCATAGCAGTGCTTAAACCACGGTGATTGAAATTGAATTAATGCCCATCTCCAGGGGTTTAAAGGTGCCAGCACTGACTTTGGTTCTTTTCTTTCCAGGTGTCAAGGTTGCTTTGTGTGCTTTGAATGTGTTGGTTGATGAACAAGGCATTTCTAGTCTGTTAAACTAATAATCTTAATATTTTATTTTAATTGTAAGGCACCTATTCCCTTTTGTTCCTTTAACAAATCCAATTAAAACAGAGTACATTCAGAATTACAAAATAGATGCTATTAAACCAATAAGAAATCATAATCTTTTGTTATTGGGCCATGTGACCCCCTGGGAACTTTTGCTCCAAATAAAAGTTGAATTCTTATTACCGGCCAGGGGGAAGAGGGCAGTTTGACAGATAATGGCTTCCCAGGCAACACATGTGCAGACCCACACTGGTGCTTAGGATGCAGAAGTACACAATATTAGGGGTAGAGGAAGGTATACATGCATAATATAAGATCCTTAGCACTGCGTTGATCAAATTAACCAGACAATTGCCAAATGAAGTGAACCTGATAATTTCCACACAGACACTCTGTGTGCTGTAGCTCTGATGTCATGGAAAGAACATCCCACCCAGAAGCCCTGGAGTAAGGCGAGCGGTGTGAGCTTGGATAAACCACTTTACACCCACCCCACCGCCAGGTCCTTATCTTTGGGTGGGAGGAATATTCCTACCTCTGAGGAGAGCTGTGAGGACTGAATGAAATGGCAAACTGGAGGGCGTCTGCTGTGTGAAGGAGGCATGAAGGGCCTCTAAAGGCTGGCGGAGAGAATGTGTGTGTTGGGGGCTGTAGCGGGTGGAGCGCACCGTAGGACCCACACTCGGAGAAGGCCTGCCGTTTGGGAACCGCGGAAGTGCATCTTACAAGTGTTAGGTTTCCAAGTGAGCCCACGCTGTGAAAATCGCACTTCTGGCGGCTGCACACAGCCTCTCAGGGCCCTGCACGGCCGGCAGCCCTCCCCCCGCCTCCCCGCACCGGCCCAGGGCAGCAGAGGGCCGGCTTCTCTGGTGGGCATGTGGGAATGCTGTGGGTCAGGGTTCTGGGGCCATGCTGGACGAAAACCTGCATCTTTACAGGAAGCTCTCACCATGGGGGCTCGTGGGGACTGGAGGGGCCGAGGAACAAGAGATTCCTGTCTCTATCACCGCCCACTTGGGGCACAGGCCTATTAACTGAACTGGCTGGTGGCATTACATGTACCCTTTAAACTGTTCCTCTCTCTCTCCCGCTTTCTCTCCTTGTCAATCTCCAAGCTCTTACACTTAAATGACTCCACTAATGCTAGTAAAATATGTTTAAAATTCGTATTACTCGGTTATATTCAGATATATACACATATATATATCTATGAAAACAAGCACCCCACACATTGGTCCCTGGACAGTGGGATAACAGGCAACAAGCCTAAAGAAAAGGCAACAGAAGGAAAAGAGAGGCAGGATAGTGTAGTGGGAAGATCATAAACTTTGGTATTACACACCTAGGCTTGTAGGTGTGTAATAGCTAGGTAGCCTAGGTTTGGCTGAGCTGTGCTGTCTTGTGAACTTGGGGAAGACACTTGACTTCTTTGAGCCTCAATTCTCCTATATTAAAAATAGGACTGACACTTTGCATAATTACTATGGAGATTAGAGATACAGAAATGGTACAGCAGCATGCTTGCAATAGTTACTTTGGTACATATCACCTGAATGAAGAGTAGTAAGTGGCTCTTGACATTGTGAAGCATTTCCAAAATTGATGTCGGAAAACCCCTATAACTATGGGGGTCCCTGTAAGACTCCACCCCCGTTGTCCACATCTCTCTCCTGCTGTCATTCTCTCCATCATCTCTGCCAAGTGTCTGGTGGCGATATTGCTGTGAGCTGCACAGAAATCTTTCTGCCTCTAGTCTGTCCCCTTCCTAGCAATCTGTCCTTCTGCTCACAGGAAAGCAGGGCTCGATATAACGCAGCTGAGGGCAGAGGTGGAAAAAATAAAACCACTTAATGGTTAGACCTCCAGTGAGTCTATACTCCAAAAAGCAGACAAAATTGTAAAGCAAGTAGTAGAGCACACAGTTCCTGGCCCAGAGTGGGTGCTGGACAAACAGTAATTCTTTCCTCCAGCGCAGACGATGCCTGAGTTGAACATTCGTGCCTGTTTTAGGTCTGGCAGAGATTCTAGACACACCCACTCAACAGAGAGCCCTGCAGTGACCACTCACATCTCCACCTGCCACAGGGCTTTTCACATGAACGAACAGCTCATTCTGGGAAGGGGTGGAGGGCACAGGGAGTGATCTGAAGGCTCATGGGAAGTCACAGCAGAGGCAAGGCTCTCCTCTTACATATCTAGTGAATGGGTCTTATGAGAGTCGGGAGAAAGAATAATGACTTTTGAATGAGTGACATAACGGAGGGAAGTTTGCATTACTTCCCCTTAAGAGATGATGTCCCACAAGCAAAAGACATTTCTCATCCACATGGCACAAAGCTTGCTATGAAGTTAGTCCCAAGTATTGACGGTGATTTTGGGGGTTTCAGTTGTACAATATGTCTATCCTGGTCTCAATGCATCAGTGAAAAGGGTGAAGTAATTATTGTGAGACTGTGTTAGCAAGATGTTTAAATATATCAGATATACATAAACAAAGTCGGTCTTAAAAATATAAAGATACATGAGTGTGAAACATCAGATAAATTCTACTATCATAGTGAAGATAATGATCTTACAGCTGAAAATGCTTGCAAATATTCTGATGGCATTAAAATATAAGTTGCCATTACATTTTTAATTTAGATATCCATGGGGTGTCCCACCCATGCTGTTTGATTCACAATGACTAGATAGAAAAATTAATTAGAAATTAAAGTCAAACCAACTGGTCCAGTTTTCCTAAAGTATAAAAACAACTGTACAAGACAAAAAGTACATTTAGAAACTTCTCATATTTGGGTTTCCAAGCCGTTCATGTGAAATGAAATCTATTATTTGACTACCCATCTATCTGTCTGTTCATCCACCTGTCTGTTCATCTATCTACCTATCCATCTATCTGATTATCTATTTACATTTCTTTCTCTCTATAATTGCCAGCTTCCCTTGTGTGGATTGATCCCACGCTGATATATGAGGATGCTATGAATTGATAATAACAGTTCATCTAATCTGATTTAGTTGTATTGAAAGATCATCAGTTTCACACTTCTTTTGCCAATACTTACTCTCCTACCCAATGGGCAGACCCGGGCAGGATGCTGACCATTCAGAGTTGTATGAGAAAAGGGGTGTCCCTGGGCTTTGGGGGCTCCCGGCACTGGTCTGCTTCTAGTGGCTCTCACAGCTTAGAGGGGTCAGAATGGACCCTGAGCAACACACCCTGCCCTCCACAACCAAAAGCAAGGGTCCCAGCCAGGTAAAGCGGCCCTGAGGAGAAGCACGAAGAGGGTGGGGGCTGAGCATGCTTCATCTGGCCTGGGGCTTGCTGGGGGCCCAGATGCACTGAGGAGGAGGTGAAGTGCTTATCCCAGCCAGCCCCTACTTTGCCTGCAGGTGATGAATGAATGAGCAGGCTCTGAGCCAAAGGACCTGTTGGGGAGAAGCTCCTTAATGGAGAAGTCCCTGTGGACAGCCCCATGCTGCTTCCTCCCCATCAGTCATCAGGGAAGGGAGGGCTTCTTACCATGGGAGGGCTGTGGGGGACCAGGCACAGCTGGGCTCCCCTGGCTGGATCTCCAGTCTACTGGAAGCATCCTTCCCATCTAGGCCCTTCTGCCCATACTTGATGTGTTTGCCCTCCCTCAGCTGAGCTTTATCTTAAATACAAGAAATACAAAAGACAGCCTAGGCTTTTTGGGACTCAGGGGAATTTGGCGGCCAGAATCAGTAACAACCTAGATTTTAGCTCTTTGAGCTTAGAGACTGGCTCCATTTACTGTTCACCTGTATAAATAACACAGAGGCTTGGTACCTAGTAGGCTCTCGATATACTTACTGAATTGAGTGTACAAATGAACGAATGAATGCAGGAATAAGCACATGGAGTTGGCTTAAATTAGTCCCAAAGAACTAACAAGGATCATGGACAAAGGAAACTTTACTATTTTTTCAGATCCATGGGATAGAGCTGTCAAATAAAATACAACTGTGCAATGTTTGTGATATACATATACTCAACACTATCTGCTGTTTACCTGAAGCTCAAATTTAACTTGGCGTCTTGCAATTTTATTTGCTAAATCTGGCAATCTTACCATGAGAAGTCATTGATAAACATGATCAGAACTCAGGCTCCCCTGATCTCAGTCCATATTTTTTTAAATTAAGATTTTAACTCAAGTGCAGTAGGACAGTTTTTCTGATATGTCACCTTGTGTATAGCTGTTCCCCGCAGTGTGCATGTGCATACACATGGTAGACATGCATACATACCCAGCAGTGCCCACATGATACAGGTGTGGATGCCCTTCACAGGGCAAAACAAGCCTGAGTGGGGGCATGAAAAAGTCACAGACTTCCAAGCCGGGCTGAGAACGATAGAAATAGACTATGGAGTCCCAAATATTTTTAAGTTTTTTAAAAAATTTAAATTTACCTACAGCAAAGTTGCTTCTTTTGTATACAGTTCTCTGAGCTCTAACATGTACAGCTTCACGTAACCACCACCACAGTCAAGGTACGGGCAGTTCCAACACCCCAGAAAACTCACTTGTGCTGCTCCGTTGTTGTCAAACCTTCCCCATCCCTACTCCCTGGCAACCACCGATCTAGTTTCTGTACCTATGGTTGTGACTTTCCCAGAATGTTGTATAAACAGAATCATTCATGATGTAGACTTTTAAGACTGTCTTCTTTTACTCAGCAAGATGCTTTTGAGAGTCATCCAAGTTGTTCAATGTATCAATAGATTTGTTCTCTTTATGTTTAATAGTATCCATTATAAGGATAAGCCACAATTTCTTATCCATCCACTGAAAGACCTTCGGGTTTTTTATTTCTGTTTTTGGCAATTATGAAGAGAGCAGCTATAAACACAAGTTTTTGTGTGAACATGAGGTTTTAGTTTTTTTGGGGGTAAATACCTAGTTGGGGGAATGCTGGGTCATATGATAAGTATATAGTTAATTTTATCAGAAATTGCCAAACTGTTTTTCACAGTGATTGTACCATTTTGAATCCCCAGTAACAATATGTGAGCATTCCCGTTGCTCCACACCCTCGCCAAATCTTTGTATTATTGGCTTTTATGTTTTGTTTTGTTTTAGGCATTTTAGTAACTGTGCAGTGGTATCTGACTGTGATTTTCATTTGCATTTCCCTAGTGACTAATGATAACTGAGCAATGCTTTGTGGTTTTGTGGGCTTTTTGGCCATCCATATAACTTCTATGGTGAAATGTCTCATTAAATCCCTTGGGCATTTTTTAAATTGTATTGTCTTCTTTCTTACTGTTGACCTTGAGTTCTTTATAGATTCTGGATACTAGTCCTTTGTTGGATATGAATTTTTGTTTGTTTTACAGAGCAAAAATTTCAAATTTTGTTGAACTCCAATTTGTCAATATTTTCTTTTTTTTTTTTTTAAATTTTATTTATTTATTTATTATTATTATTAACTTTTGGCTGTGTTGGGTCTTCGTTTCTGCGCGAGGGCTTCCCCCAGCCGCGGCAAGTGGGGGTCACCCTTCATCGCGGTGCGCGGGCCTCTCACCATCATGGCCTCTCCCGTTGCGGAGCACAGGCTCCAGATGCGCAGGCTCAGTAATTGTGGCTCACGGGCCCAGCCGCTCCGCGGCATGCGGGATCCTCCCAGACCAGGGCTCGAACCCGTGTCCCCTGCATTGGCAGGCAGATTCCCAACCACTGCGCCACCAGGGAAGCCCGTCAATATTTTACGGGTTGTACTTCTGCCAAACTCAAGGTCATGAAAACCTTCTCCCTCGTTTTCTTTTAAAAGTTTTATGGTTTTACATTTTACATACCTATGATACATTTTGAGTTAGTTAGAGTTAATTTCATTAGCTCAAGATTCAATTTTTTTGCATATTGGGTAATCAATTGTTCCAACACAATTTGTTGAAAAGTCTGTTGTTTCTCCATCGAATTTCTCTTGAACTTTGGTCAAAAAACAATTGACCATTTTGAACATATTTATATGGATCTAGTTCTGGACTCTGTTTTCTATTCCACTGATCAATATACTATCCCTTCATCAATACCACATTTTGTAATTACATGGTAAGCTTTAAAATCAGGAAGCATGAATCCTCCAACTTTGTTCCTTTTTCAAAATTGTTCTGAATTTCTAGTTCCTTTTCCTTTCAATATAAATTTTAGAATCTGTTTATTCATACATACAAATAATCCTGTTGGAATTTTTATTGGAATCACATTGATCTTTAGACCAATTTGGGATGAGTTTACATCTTAACTACATTAAATTTTTCAGCTCATGAATGGTATGTTTCTCCATTTGTTTAGATCTTCTTTGCTTTGTTTCATCAGTGTTTTGCAATTTTCATCACAGAAATCCTGCACTTTTTTTTTTTTACTTACGTGAAATATACAAGTATTTTATTCTTTGGAGCATTATTATTTTTCAAATTTCAGTTTCCAATAGCTCATTGCTAGTATACAGAAATTCAGTGGAGTTTTTTGTGTGTAAACGTGTACCCTACAACCTTGCTAAACTCACTAGTTAGTTCCAAGAATGTCTTTTAAACTCTGTGGGATTCTCTACCTGGACAAGCAGGTCATCTGTGAGAAGGACAGCTTTATTTCATTCTTTCCTATCTCTATGCCTTTTATTTATTTATTTATTTATTTGCATTATTACACTGGCTAGAATTTCCAATATAATGTTAATAGGAATAGTGAGAGTTTACCTTCTTGCCTTGTTCTCAAACTTAGGGGAGAAAGCATTCAGTCTGTCACCGATTATATTAACTACAGGGTTTTTTTGTGTGTGGGGGGGTCCTCTATCAGGTTAAGGAAGATAAACTGGATTACTTGTTTGCTGAGAGTTTTTGTCATGAATAAATGTTAAGTTTTGTTACATGTTTTTTCAGCATAAATATGATCATGTATGTTTTTCTTTTTAGTCTGTTAATGTGCTATATTACATTGCTTTCTGAATATTGAATCAACCTTGCATTTCTACTTGGATGTCACGTATTATTCTTTTTATATATTGGTGGATTCAATTTGCTAATATTTTGTTGAGAATTTTTATGTTCATGTTCATGAGGGACATTGGCCTGTCATTTTCTTTCTTTGTATTGTCTCTGTGTGATTTTAGTATCAGGGTAATGCCGGCCTCAGAAAATAAGGAATTGCTCCCTCTTCTATTTTCTGGAAAAGTTGGTGTAAAATTGGTGATGCTATCTTTAAATGTTTGGTAGAATTTGCCAATAAAACCATCTGAGCCTGGAGGGTTTTTTTGGAAGCTTTTCAACTATGAATTCAGTATCTTTAATAACTATAGGTCTTTAAGGGTTGTCTATTTCTTCATGGGTAAGATTTTATAGTTTATAGTCGATTTCATCTAAGTTTTTTTCTGAAGTTGTTTGTACTATTCCCTTATTATCCTTTTAACGTCTATGGGTTTTTAGTCCTATCCTCTCTTTAATTATTGATATTCATAATTTGTGTCTCCTCTCTTTTTTTTATATCGTACACATAGCAGCACTATTTTAAAAAATTAATTAATTAACTTATTTTTGGCTGCGTTGGGTCTTCGTTGCTGCACGTGGGCTTTCTCTAGTTGCAGCCAGCGGGAGCTACTCTTCGTTGCGGTACCCAGGCTTCTCATTGCGGTGGCTTCTCTTGTTGCAGAGCATGGGCTCTAGGTGCATGGGCTTCAGAAGGTGTGGCATGTGGGCTCAGTAGTTGTGGCACGTGGGCTCAGTAGTTGTGGCTCATGGGATCTAGAGCACAGGCTCAGTAGTTGTGGTGCACGGGCTTAGTTGCTCCGCAGCATATGGGATCTTCCTGGACCAGGGCTCGAATCCGTGTCCCCTGCATTGGCAAGCGGATTCTTAACCACTGCACTACCAGGGATATCCCTCTTTTTTTGTTTTTTCATTGTCAGTCTGGCTAGATATTTATCAATTTTATTAAACCTTTCAGTGAACAAGCTTTTAATTTCACTGATTTTCTCTACTGTCTTTATCCTTTCAATTTTATTGATTTCTGCTCATCTTTACTATTTCCTTTTTGCACACCCTTTAGGTTTATTTTACTCTTCTTTACTACTTTTTTTTTTTTTTTTTTTTAAAGATTTATTTATTGATTGATTCATTACTATGTTGGGTCTTCGTTTCTGTGCTAGGGCTTCCTGTAGTTGCGGCAAGCGGGGGCTACTCTTCATCGCGGTGCGCGGGCCTCTCACTATCGCGGCCTCTCTTGTTGCGGAGCCCAGGCTCCAGACGCGCAGGCTCAGCAGTTGTGGCTCACGGGCCTAGTTGCTCCGCGGCATGTGGGATCTTCCCAGACCAGGGCGCGAACCCGTGTCCCCTGCATTAGCAGGCAGACTCTCAACCGCTGCGCCACCAGGGAAGCCCCTTTACTACTTTATTTAAGGTAAAAGTCTGTTATTGATTTGAGACCTTTCTTATTTTTTAAAATATTCCTAGTATGAATGTTTAACGCTATAAAATTACCTCTAATCACTGCTTTAGTTGAATACCATAACTTTTAATATGTTCTACTTTTATATTCAGTTCAAAATATTTTCTAATTTCCCTTGAGATTTCTTTGACTCATGGAGTATTTATGAATATGCTGTTTAATTGTTAACTATTTGGAGATTTCTAGTTATTCTGATATTGACTTCTAACTTGATTCCATTATTTTTAGAGAACATTCTTTATATGATTTCAATTCATTTATATTTGTTAATATTTGTTTCATGACCACAAATGTAGTCTATATTTGTGAATGTTCCATGTGCACTTGAAAAGAATGTGTATTCTGTTGCTGGGTAGAGTGTTTTATAAATGTCAATTAGATCCCACTGGTTGGTAGTAATGTCCAGTTCTTTATCAGTGGTTCTCATCTGGGGGCAATTCTGCCCCTCAGTGGACAGTTGGCAATGTTTAGAAACATTACTGGATGTCCAACTAGTGGAGAGCTACTGGCATTTAGTGGGTAGAATATTCTTACTTTCTGCTGCTAAACATCTTGCAATGCACAGGACAGGCCTTTTCCCCATCACCACCCCATCCTTGCCAACAACAAAGAATTATCTAGCCCAAAATGTCAACAGAGCCAAGGCTGAGAAACCCCATTCCTTGCTGATTTTCTCTCTAGTCCTACTGATTACTGAGAGAGAAGTATTGATAGCTCCAACTCTAATTATATATTTACCCATTTCTTCTTTCAATGTTATCATTTTCTGCTTCATCTGTATTAAAGCTCTCTTGTTAAGTACATCTTTTTCTATTCTTTTAGTTTAACTTACTTTTGTTTATTTAAAGTGTTTTTCTTATAGATGGCATATAATTGGGTCTTTTTCTTTTATAATCCATTCTGAAAACTATCCATTCCGATTGCTCTGGAGACTAAAATATACATACTTATCTTTCTACAGCCTACTTAGAATTAATATTTTACCACTTCCAAAGCAATGTAAAAATCTTACCTTATAGGTGTCATTAACTTCCCCCATTATGTTGTAGTTGTCATATGTATTCCATCTACATACACTGACAGTTATAATTTTTGCTTTCAACCATCATTCGTATTTTAAAGATTGTAAGAGGAGAAAAACAGCCTATTATATCTACCACATATTTACATTTCCATTGCTCTTCCCTTATTCTCAAGGTCCAAGCTTCCCTCTAGTATTGTTTCCCTTTCATCTAAAGACTTCTTTTAGCATTTCTTTTATAGCAGCTCAACTAGTGGCAAATCTTTTTATTTTTCATTCATCTAAGAATGTCTATTTTGCCTTCATTCATAAAGGGTGTTTTTATTTACTGTCTGGTTGACAGTTCTTTTTTTTTCAGTATTATTTAAAAAACATTTTTCCAGTACCTCTGGCCTTCACAGTTTCTAGTGAGGAACCTGTAATAATTTGTATGCTGTTCCCCTGTAGGCAACGTGTTATTTTTTTCTTTAATTTTTGCTTTAATTATGAGCAGTTTGATAATGTCTGAATGTGGATTTCTTTGAGTTTATCCTGTTTGCAGTTCACTGAGCTTCTTGAATCTGTAGTTTTTATGTCTCTCACCAACTTTTGGAAGTTTTTACCCATTTTTCCTTCAAATATTTTTCTGCACCACAAGCCTTTATCCTCTTCTTCTTCTTCTAGGATGTATCTTTATATCTATATTGATATATACATGTATATTTTGAGCAGGTAGTCACAGGCTACAAGTTCTGGCAAACCTTCTACTACGTTTATAATGTAGACTACGTTTATAATGTCCATTCAGTTTGCAAAGAATTTACAGTACTATTCGAATCAGCCCTTCATGTTGCTACCCAGGCACCAGTCTGAAACCTGCACAGTGCTCAATTCACAAAGCCTTTGGGTTCAGGGTTTGGGAGTAGGTACTCAAGACCCTGTTCAGGGTTTGGTCTATTCGTGGGCAGCTCAGGGTGTATCCTGGAGTTCATATACAACTTTATTAAACTCTCTCCTCTTTGCAATCTCCCCAACACTTTCTGGTTCCCAGGAGTTGCCCTCCCCTCCTTGGTCTTCTGGCTAGAAATCCAGGGAACTTGTTTTCTAAATCTGTTGTGTACTTCCTGCCACTGTTTCTCTCTCCAGGGCCAAGTAGCAGTGGGATAGAGAGAAAAAAAGCAAACCTCCACATACTTGGGACAACAGTTTGGTCAAAGACAATGGTTCTCCCCCTTTAGAGTTTTAGGTGCCTGCATGCCTGACTCCAGTGATACAGGATTGCCTGGGGCTGAGGCAGAAGAGAATGGAAAAGATGAATAGAAAAAAACAGGATCTCCCTCACCCTGACCCTAAAAGGCCCCGTCTCCCTGTCCTTGGCCAATGAGGGAGGTTTTTGTTGGACATCTGTCATCACTGGTGCAAAGTTGGTCTTACTTTGAGTTACTTCTCCAATCTGCCTTATACCATTTATCTTCAGAGTCCTTGGGCCTTTTGCTGCATTCAGTGAGTGACACGGGCAGAGCGCACTTACTCCATCTTAACTGTGACTGGAACCCCAGCTTTCATTTTTAAACTGCTTTGCCCCATCTGGTTCCACACAGCTGTGTGATACAGATATTTCAATACCGGTGAACACAGTACTGTCTTTGGTAACCAGCCAATCATGCCTGAATGTGGTCGGTTCACTGTTTCTAAAGAATAGGTTCAGCTTACAAGGCCTGCTCCAAAGAACATCAATGCGGCTGAGAGCTGAGAATACTCTCATCGGGCTATTGTGGAGGGCTCCATCCATCTCAGGAGGCTCTGATCCAGTAGGGACTTGCATAGGGTGGAATCCTCAAACCTTCAGCCAGGAGTGGCAAGAGCAGGATTTATAGTAAGCACGTGGGAGGCATTTTTACCTACTTGCCTTTGGCACTGAGGATTACTGTACAAGGAAAACATGTGATACTAGGCTCACACAGCCTGATTGCTGGCGCTCCATGTGCTACACAAACATGGCTCCTGATATAGGGCCTGGATGATGAAGTAGAGAAAGCGCAGAGCACCTCTCCCACCCATCCCTACTGGGAGATGGAGGCAGTGCGAGCATTTATCTCCTGACAGCATGCTTCTGTCCAGAGTGGGAGCTTGGTCCAAAACAGCATATCAGCAAGCAAGAGACACCAAGCTGTAGAAAAGAAAAGAGCCTCTAGAACAGGCAGGCCGGTTGCATCCTCCTCTTGACTGTAGACCTTGCTCACTCCTGAGCCTCGGTCTTCTTCTCTTTATAGTGGGGATAAGCCTATGGATCTTGCTGGATTGTTGAAGATTAAAATCAATATGTGCAAAGTTCCTGATAGCAATACTTAATAGTTAACATTATGAAGCTTTTACTATGTGCCAGACACTGCTGTAAGTGCTTTATAGTTTAGATAATTTACACGCCCTTAGAGTCCTAAATGGGAGCTATTTTCACAAATAAGGAAATCGAGGCACTGAAAATTTAAGCAAATTATTTATGGTAGAACTGGACTTCCAAGCAAGCATTGTCAGGCCAGAATCTACCCGTCCCTCTGTACGTTCTACTTCTCTGATGGCAGCAATCTGTTATCACACCTATCGGTGCAGAGGTGTTTACAGTTGAATTTCAGTGTGAAGAATGTGAGGGGAGGAAGACAAGGTGGATAGGAGGTGGGAAAAGGCAGCATTCTCTTCAATTCTGCCAGGCTCCACCCTGGCCCCCTCTTCCGTGCTCATGGGCATGGTGTAGGCACATTTTCCTACCTGGGGGCTAAGCAGAGACTTCTCTCTGCTGCTTTTATTGCGCTGCAGTTATAGTAGCCAAGGCCTGACTAGTTCCTCTGGGTCCAGAAGGTGAAGAGGGATGTAATACACAAGTCATTCTTAACTCCCACCTTTATTGCCTTATACCCAGGCTATGTTGCTTCTGAGAACTCAGCAGTCCCACCCTAGGCACTTGTGGGATAACTCTAAGAAAAGACTAGATTTAAGTGAGGGTCTGGAAAATGGCAGATACCCAAGACATTACCCCCCCCCCCCACACCGAGGAGGGGGACTATGTGAAAGTCCAGCACAGTGGAGAGATTCCTAAGTCGGGGAATGGCACAGCCAGAGGGGAGCTGAGCGTCCTTCAGGCCAACCCTGAACCTCCCATTTTACATCTGGGAGCATTGAGGTCTGAAGAGGGCATTCAACTGCTGAAGATCTTTGGCTAGGCTATCTCTGCTGATGACCTAATTTCTCTCCACGCTCCTCTTTCTCTCCTTTCAAACCATTAGAAAGTGAAGCATTATGATTTGGGGGGAGTCCAGTACCCTTATATCATCTCCTAACTGGATATTTTTTCTCTTCTTATCAGAGTCTATCTTCTAGCAGTTTCATGTGACTTTTTTCTCTAACTGATCACCAGTCAATCAGAACAACATACTTCAAACATACCCCCTTACTAAAAGAACATGGCCAAGGGCGGGAAAGGCCCCAAGGGTAAAAAGATCACCCTCAGTGTGGCCAAGAAGTGTATCAAGATCACATTTGATGGGAAGAAACGCCTTGACTTGAGCAAGATGGGAATTACCACCTTTCCCAAGTGTATTCTGCGACTCAGTGATGTAGACGAGCTCAACCTTAGCCGGAATATGATCAGGAAGATTCCTGACTCAATCTCCAAGTTCCAGAACCTGCGGTGGCTGGACTTGCACAGCAACTATATTGACAAGCTCCCTGAGTCCATCGGCCAGATGACCTCTCTGCTCTACCTCAATGTCAGCAACAACAGGCTGACCACCAATGGGCTGCCTGTGGAGCTCAATCAGCTCAAGAATATCCGCACTGTGAATTTCGGTCTGAACCATCTGGACCGCGTGCCTGCCGCACTAGGCGCTCTGAAGGAGCTCCATGAGGTGGGGCTCCATGACAACCTGCTGAGCACCATCCCCAACAGCATCTCCAAGCTCCCCAAGCTGAAAAAGCTCAACACAAAGCGAAACCCCTTTCCCAAGCCAGAGGAGCCGGATACGTTCATAGATTCCGTCAAGAGGCTGGACAACCTATATCTGGTGGAGGAGAAGGATCTATGTGGGCCTTGCCTGAGAAAATGCCAACAGGCCCAGGACAAGCTGAACAAAATCAAAAGCATGGCCACGGCGGCACCGAGAAGGGCCATCTTTTCCAGTTTGGTCTCACCCAACTCCATGGCCAAGGAATCCCAGGAAGATTGGAGGTGACCTGGGACCCTGACCCTAAGGCAAGAAGGGAAAAGGGAGGGAGGCAAGATGACAATGGGCTACATCCTCACAAAACTGAGGGATTCTTCCGTTACTGCAATAACTCCTCCAGCCAAGTCCATAAAATACCTTTCCCTAACTCCTTGGCTTGTGATTTTGTTGACTGAAGGGCTTTTAGTTCTTTGCCATTCTGTACACTTCTGTCTTCTCTGCATGCGCACACCCGCACATACAAGCACAATGAGTCAGGAAAGGGACATCTGTCTCACTTCTGCCCCAGAACTCTCCTGCCTACAGCCCGTGGCCTGGGCAGCTGATACAGCCAGCACACTCTTAGTCTCATTATCACACATTTCTGGACCAACTGCCAGCTCCCCAGTGTGGAGCTTGTTCTATTGGAATGCTTTGGGCCAGGCTTCAAAAGTCAGGCATCTCTAAGCATGGGTTGGTAGGTGGGCAGATGGACATATAGTCTTGAGAAGGGGACAAAACTGGGCCACAGAGATGGGCAGATATTATCATTAAGTATTGGCATTAACATCTTGGGCTCTAAGCAGTCCTATCCCTTTCTCTTTCCTGCACTTGCATAATTTGCTCTAGGAGCTTTCTAGACTAAACCTGCAAGCCCTTGACTGGCTGTGAATGAATGAGGTTCACTCCTATCTTATTATGTCCATGCTTTTCCAGACCTTTGTGGAATAAGGAAAGAATGGGTGCAGATAGGGGTTGGTGCAGTCAATAGATAAACATCTTACTAGGCACTGTGCTAGGTGCAGGGACTGTGTCCAATGGGGGAAAGCCTGTCTTGCCCTTTACAACCTGTAGGGAAGACAAGTTGAAAGAAGACTTTGTTCTTTATAATGCCATTGTTTGAGGAAGTTAGGAGATCAGAGCCTAGTGGTGTGCAGGGCTAGTCTGGCATAGAGAAAAAGCCAAAGACTCTGCAGTTGGACAGATCTGAGCCCAGAGCAGCTCTGCTTCTTACTTGCCATCTTCCTGGACATTTTACTTAGCTTTGGTCCTTTCATCTGTAAAGTGGGAGTAATACCAGCCCAACTCCAAGCGTTGTCATGCGTCTCAAGCAGATAGCTCACAGAGTAAGTACTCAGTAGAAGTCAGTTCTCTCTAAGAACTAGAGCTCAGTGCATCTTAAAGCTGAAATACTACTTTGAACAGTGTCTTCAGTCACTCTAGATCTGTTGGTAGAACTCACAATAGCTGAGAACCTTCCCTGTACCACTCACTCACACCTTTATACTGCTTAAAAGAAAGGGATCAAGGAAGATATCCTTAGGAAAGTTTTTCGTAGTTGTTGTTGTTTGTTTGTTTGTTTTAAATCAAAGCTTTCCTGTGTTGGTGGCAAGTTTTGTAGTGGTCAGTGGAAAAGCACTGAGAGATAAATATCCATTAGTTCAGCGTGACTAACGTATTTCTTTTTCATGTTATAAACCACAGCAGACAGCATACTTCATTTCTTCACTCCTCACTGCTTATTTTCCTTTGAAATGCTTAGCTGTGACAACTCTATCATATTTCTAAAATCTCTGAAGATATAGATTCAAAATTCCCTTTTCAGTTTTTCTCTTTCTTAAATGTTTTCTATTATAAAAGTAACAATACCACAACATAGTTTTAAATATAGCAGCTTAAAGTATCCACAATTCTACTGTGTAAGCCAGCTGTAATATTGACAGATTTCCTTACTAGTTATTTTTCTGTGTATATTTTATACATAGTTAAAATAATAGCATTCACATCATTTTTATCCTGCTTTGAAACCCATGTGGTTACATGGTCTTAATAACCATAATTTAAAACATCTGTAAGATAGTCAAACATGGATATACATAACTAAGTTATTGTTGGACATTTGTTTCCTGTTTTTCACTAATAGAAATCATTTTGTGATGAAGCCTGTATGATTAAGATTTATTTAATGTTGTATTAAAGAGTGTGGTTTTTAAATAACTTTTGATACATGCTAGTAAGTAGCTTATAAAAAGTTTACACCCATTTATATATCTACCAGTAATATATTAGAGAGCTCATTTCACTGCACCCTTGTGAACACTGAATGTCATTCTTTATATTTTTCCCTTCATTTAATGTCCACAATGATTTCTTAGAAGTCCTTCTACAGATGAGAGGAGGACACATGTCTGTGAAGTGCATGATGCGATGTCATGCCTTAGGCCTAGGAGACCCCACTAGAATGTTGGGCCTTGAACATGTCCCTAAGTAGCCATCCTGCTATTTTACCTACTTCATCTCTGACCCAAGAAGCACAGAATCCATGCAGGGGCATTTGATCGAAACAGAAAGTGATGGATAGTTATTTGGATACTGACCATTTCTATTCCTCCCGCTCGAGACACTTTTTCTTCAGAATTAATGAGTTAAGGAAAAAGATCTCCCTGTGCCCCTACAAAGAGTCTTGGTCTGGACCCCAGGTTTGCCCCTCTACCCCCTCTCCTGACCATTGCAGCAACTTCCTCCACTGTGCTTGGTTTCCAAAATCTCTCTGCAGCACCTCTCCTGGATTTACCTCCAACGGAGTGGCTGGCATGCAAGATGACATTTTTTGCCATCCTTGATCTCTAGGTGCTTTACGGTGCTTTCATTCTTATAGCCATGTCTTAGGAAGGGGTTTTAAGTGCATTGAACTTCACCAGGATTGAGAAATAAACAAGCAGGGGGTTTTGATTTGTCCCAGGATACATTCACCTTAGACCCCTGGTTCATCAGAAAACCCAGGCAGTAAGATGAATTGAAGATGGGAGGTAGAACTCAGTTAGGAAACATCTTCTATATTTTATTTCTTTTTCTGTCAAGGAAAGGTGTCATGTTGATGTTCCCGCATGCCCTAAAATACTGCAGTCATCTTTACTTTCTGGAGAGTATATTAGGCCCCAAAATACTTGATAGGAACGTCACAGGGTTTTCTCTTTCTTCAAATAGAACAAAACCCCTATTCACACTAACCCAGTCACCACCGTCTCTGAAAGCCAGGCGTGACCTACGTGACCCCTGTGCGACCTCTGCCCTTGCTGTGTTTTGCCTCCATGACCTGGAGTAATTGCCTTGGCCTCTTATGTCTTCATCCCTAGGATACGCTCAACATCTCCCTTGAGTAGCTTATGGCAAAAACCTGAAGGCTAATCAGCTCTGAAGAAGAAAAGCCCTCAGTTCGGAGAAGAGAGTGCAAGGGAAACGTTCTGGAAGCCAGGCTCTCCAGTGCCAGCCAAACCACTGACTTGTTTCTTAAATTCATTTTGCCTCTCTTGCTTTAGACAATCTGTGTGTGAAAATGACTTTGGGAAATATTTTGTGTGTGTTTTTTAAATTTATATAGAGGAAATATTTAAGAAAATGATAGACATAAATTATAGACAATTAAAAATTTAAAAGAAGCCTTTAAGACTTAAAAGACTTATGGTCTCTACACTTCACTTGAACTGGTGAAATCCCAACACCAGTTGCCTCTTATAAGTTATGTATGTAAAATGCATTACCTCAAGCAACTAAAATCTATACAAAGAATTTATACCAAAAAAACCAAAAATACTATAGACAAATCAAAGTAGAATTTTAACAAATCTTTCAGTAATGCAAAGGTAGGCAGGAAAAAGAAACAGAAATGAACAACAGAGGAAAAAACAGGAAATGAGAAATGAAATGAAATGGCAGACTTATGTCCTAACATCTTAATAATTACATTAAATGTAGATTGTCTTCTTTACTTGTAATAGCCCCAAACTAGAAACAAGCAAATTTCCCTCAATAGGCAAGTGGTTAAACCAATTCTGGTATATCCGTATCATGGAATATTACTCAGCAATAAAAAGGAGCACGATATACACAACAATTTGGATGGATCTCAAGGGCATTATTCTGAGTAAAAACAGGCCTATCTCCAAAGGTCACAGATTCTATGATTCCATTTATAGAAAATTCTCTAAATGACAAAATGGTAGAGATGAAAAACAGATCAGTGGTTGCCATGGGTTAAGGATGATGAGCTGTGTTAGAGGGTGGGCATAACCAGGAAGTGGTAGCATAAGAGATATCTTTGTGGTGATAAAAGTAACTGCGTATGTTGACAGTGGTGGTGGTTTCAAGAATCTACACGTATGATAAAAAGGACAAAGAACTATGCATACATATCGTATCAATGTCAATTTCCTGGTTTTCAAACTGTACTATAGTTACATAAGATGTAACCATTGGTGGAATTTAAGTGAAGGCTGCATGGGGCCTCTCTGTATTATTTTTGCAACTTCCTGTGCATCATAGTTATTTTAAAATAAAAAAAAAATCTTACAGACTATATGCAGTGATAAACAGATCTTTCTATATCTGCCAAGTGCTAATTTATGAGTAACTATGGCAAGTTTAAAGTTCCTCAATCATCCTGAAGAGTTAAGGCATTTCAGGAGAAAGAGCACCTTAACTTCAGATCACTGGCCTAACTTAAAATTATCCATGTTGATCTTACCCTTGAAGATTCCTGAGAAAGATGTTAAAATAATAAAAAGACAATGCATGGCTTCTCAACCCATGTCCCAGGTTTTCTGGTAGTGGCTGGGTACAAGTAGCAAGTGGGGTGGGGGGACCGTGAGCCAGCAAGTTGCTCTTTTCACAGTTCTGGACTTTAACGCACCTGCCCACTGCCCTATGGAAGCACCTTGAATGGGTGGACAAAGGGGCCAGGCTTGGTGCAGAGATCAGGGCTTAAGTTAGGCTTCTGCCTAGAAACAGGTCTGAGGTCACAGCTAAGGATAGAGCTAAGAGGAGACCTGAACAAGTAAGACAAGGAACAACACGAATGGGGGCCAAAACAAGGTCTGAGCAGGACCCAGGCAGAGCTCACCGCAGGTCACTGGGCTCCACTACCCATTGCCTGTTGAGCCAACCATGTGAGAAGCTCCACAATGCCAGGGCATTGGTTATCCCACCAGGGTGTTTAGTTCACTTCTGGTTCCAATTCTGCTCTAACCCTAGGGTCTGAGCTGTATAGCCCCTACAGTTGCCCTCCCAAGGTGTGCTTTACCAAGAAGCCCAAGGAGCATGTTTCTCCATTCAGTGATGGAGCTGAAAGTTCTCTTTATCAAAGTAACCATGCACATTACAGATTCTCAGCCTCCCAACTGGTCATCAGTGACGATCTCTGGAGAGCAGGGACTGAAAAGGCGGAAGCGGGGAGGTGGAGTACTTGAAATTTAGCCTCCAGGCTGCTAGCAGTGGTGCCCTGATTATCGTGGAAGAATCATCTTCTTATGGGAATTTACAGCTTCTTATGGTTGGTTTTCTAAGTTCTTTGTTTTTCATTATTTTTCAAATAATGTTTCAAAGGAAACTCATTCATTAAAGGAAAGCTATAAAGGACCGTACATACTCAACTGCAGAACTTCGTGCCAAAAAATGAATTTCATCCTAACCATTACATTTAAGTTAGCTATACAACTGAGAGAACATTTCAGAAATTACAAACATGCAGATACAGTAAGGCCCCAAATATAAGCACTGCCTCACAACCAACAGCTTCTTTTTTTATATATATATATATATTTTTTTTTTTTAATTTATTTATTTAATTTATTTATTTATTTATTTTTGGCTGTGCTGGGTCTTCGGTTCGTGCGAGGGCTTTCTCCAGTTGCGGCAAGTGGGGGCCACTCTTCATCGCGGTGCGGGGACCGCTCTTCATCGCGGTGCGCGGGCCCCTCACTATCGCGGCCCCTCCCGTTGCGGGGCACAGGCTCCAGACGCGCAGGCTCAGCAGCTGTGGCTCACGGGCCCAGCCGCTCCGTGGCATGTGGGATCTTCCCAGACCAGGGCTCGAACCCGTGTCTCCCGCATTAGCAGGCAGATTCTCAACCACTGCGCCACCAGGGAAGCCCCCCAACAGCTTCTTTCAGCCCAGGGACACTTTCGTCTTGATGACACAGCAAGTGAGTATTTCAGAACTTGTCAGGGACCATGGCTATGGAAGGATGCCTTTAGCCCATTCAAAGGTGTGTACTGTGTGCAACAGACATTTGAGAGAGGAAAGGCCAGATAGGCAACCAGGCCTTGTATTTCCCTGAGTTTTCTAAACTCTGGGCTCAATAAGAACTGAGATCACTGGGAAGCAATGGAACTGAGCCAGATCATGCTAGCATCCCAAAGAAATGTCTGTACAGAAATAAGCCCAAATATTAGGGCTCTATTTTTTCAGAGAATCAATATAGAAAATTATATTCTATAGTGCTCTTGTTTTTCATTTTTTATAGAAAGGGAATTGCCTTCTTTGTTACCCACTACCCTATTTATTCAGTGCCAAGAGAAAGTATGTTCCAGAACAAAAAAGTCCCCCAAACCGTCTGTTTCTTGTTATCTGTTGCTGGAAAATTATGTAACCTAGCACAATTGTTTGGTTTTTCTTAGTTTCAGGACAATTAGAGTAACTAGATCATTCCAGGTACCTGATATCATGTCTATGTTTTTGTCCTTTAAAGGAGTTTGGAAGTAATTTTTAAAGGATCATTATACCCTGTATTTAGTTTTGAAACTGTTTCCAGCCCTTTGTGGAAGGGTACAGATAACTTTAAGTATAAAGATGTGTGTTTCTTCACATATTCATTTTCAACCAGCTTCCCTTTCCCTGTAACTTCAGCTATTCTCACGTCTCTTCAGAGCCTACCTATGTCTAACATCGTGGAGTTTTTTGGCCATCAGACACGTTTCCAGGGGCATCTAGCTGGCTTTACATTAGAAGCCCCTATATGCTTGCAGAGCCTTGCACCTCACAGACGTCCGATTATGCCACCATGCTGGCTCCAGAATGGTCTAGCCTTGTGCCATGGGGAGACAGAGGAGGATTATGGATCCCAGGCTGACCTCAGCTTTGCAAGTATTTTCTACTTGGGATCCAGGCCCATAGAACATCCTTGGAATTCAGTTATGGAGACAGCCATTGTCACCGAAATTCTAGGCAAAACTCTGGTATCCAAAAGCTCTGGTTTCCTATACACGGGAGATGGCCTCTAGAGGGGCCAGATCAGTCATGAAGAGCTGGGGGTTGAAGATATGAAAACCTGTAGCACAGGCCAAGCATCTTGGGCCAGGTGAAAGCCCGCAGAATGGACCATGCACCTCCTTCAGAGAAGAGAAGCTCATGTTCGCTAGAGTGTGCAAAGCGCAGGTAGGCATTTTTAAAGACTCAGTGTATGAATTGGGCTTTGTTCTTGGTAATCCAAACAAAAAATGGCCAAGTTCATTCCAGGCATGGGGCAATGGCCAGCCAAGCCTTTCTAAGGCTGGGAGCCACTACTGCCTTCCCCTCTGAAACTTGTGTAGGCACACTGTGGCTGGTAGGAGAAGGGCTGGGAGAAACTCAAAGAGCTGAGAACACAGATGCCTGTATTTAATCAACTGCTCCATAAACATGCCCAAAATACACAGCAGTTGATTCTAAAACTAAGCAAAGGAATTACAATTTATTGAGCACCTACTATGAGCCCAAATCAGGTTGATCCCAAAGTCCATGGCTGACCACAGCAGCACAGCCTCACCACATGTCCTGGCTGCTTGGGTGGTCTCAGAGCCTAGAACCAGCTCTTCGGCTTCCTGATTTTATCAAAGCTCTTCTTCCATGAGCTTAGATACGTATTTCTCTGGAGCACCTCTCCCTTGACTTTTGAAACATATATCCAATGACCTACATGACATCTCCACCTGGATATCTGACAGGCATCTCAAAATTAACACGTCCAAAATCGAGCCCCTGATATCCACTACACCACCAAAGCAGTTCTTCGTATGGTCTTCCCCATTTCATCTTCCAGTTGCTCAAGCTCAAATGCTTGGTCTTATCCTTAAGTCCTTTCTCTCACACACACATTCCCCACCCACACTTGATTTGTCAACAAATCCCACCAGATGTACCTTCAGTCATGTACAAATATGTCCACAGTCTGAGCACTTCACACCATCTTTACTGCCACCACCCCCCCAATCCAAGCCAGCATCATCTCTCACCTGCATTACTGCAAAAACCTCCTAAACAGTATCCCAGCTTCTGCCTTTGACCTACTATGTTCTATTCTCAACACAGAAGCCAGAGTAAGTCTTTTAAAATATAAGTTAGGTCACAAGATCCCTCCAATGTTTCCCATTTATTCAGAGTAAAAGGCGACCCCATTAGCATGAGCCCCCAAGGCTTACATGAACCCTGTTCCCTCTCTCATCTCTGCTCCCACTGACTCACTGCACCCAACCACTATGGCCCCAGCCAAGCCCACCACACCTCCCCTTGGGGCCCTTGCTCTCCTCTTCCCTTGGCCTGAAATGTTCTTTCTTCAGTTATCTGAATAACTTGTTTCCCCACTTTGTTCAAGTCTTAATTCAAATATTAACTTTCTGGGTGAGGTCTTCCCCTACCAACCTAAGATTTCAAACCCAACCTCGATCGACTTTGGTTGTTATCATTATCTAATATGCTTTATATTTCATTCATTTTGCTTTCTGTCTTTCTCAGAAGAATGTAAACTCAATAAATGGGGAGATGTTCAGTATTTTGCTTGTTGCTCTGTGAAGCAGCGAACACTACACATAACAAACTATGGATAAATCATTTTAAATAAACTGATGACACCCATTCCATAGTCATTATAAATATTTTGAACATACCTCCTCCCTGCCCCAGCCCCACAGACTCCTGGAGAAAAACAGCAACCACTGTCCTCTTCCTATTCCCCTTCCTAACTGAAATAAAAGCACCTACCAATCCGGAACTGGCCTTCCAGAGAACTGGGTACTTGTAAGGCGGGGGCGCTTAGGAAGGGGCCGTAAGCATTTTGTTTCCCAGGAAAGATGCTCCATATCACAGACTCATAAATTAGCATCTGCTTTGCACATCACTGTACATTTATTTATTTAGCTTCTGAGTTTTCAGAGCCTCGAATAGCAAGGACAGACCTGGGACTGCGCACACCCCAACCTGAGGGCCTGACACCAAGGCTGGCCCTGGGCTGCCCCCTCTATGGGCAACCTGCCCCCCACAACCACAGGCAGAGGCGGCTTCCTGCCATTTTGGTTTGAACAAGCCTCAGAGCACTTGGGACTTCAAGTCTGTTGTAGAGGTTTAATTGGCAGAAGGAACTAGGGGAGTAGGATGAGGGTTGTAGGGGGATGGGAGAGAGAAAAACTAAGCAGAAGGCAGATTGACATGCTCTTTGCATGCCTTCTTAGCAGTAGGGTCAGGCCAATGAAGAAAATCAAAGCAAGGCCAACCCTTGCCCAGAGAGCATGGCTGGCCTCCTCCCTGCACCTGTTACCTTAGGTTGAGCGGCTCCTCCGTGAAGCCTTTTCCTTTCAAGCCGGGCTGGAAAGAGCAGAAGCTAGACAAAAAGGGAAAGGATTATTCTATCAGCAGAGTCAAGACTCTTCCACCACCATGGGAACATTTTTGGAGGGAGGCTAGAGGTTGGGTTTATTCTTGCCCTTCCAGTGGGCCCCATTTGCCCCTAGATCAGGGTGTACCTCTGAGGCACCCCATCAGCACCCTCTGCCATTATATGCTCTAGCCTTAATAATAGCAATGATAACAATAAAACAATAGTTACAATAAAAATTATGTGTTTTAGAGACCTCCTCTGGGCCAGCACTGGCATTTCCATTGCTGATTTTAGCAACCACTGTAGTACTCTAGGGATAAGTGCCATCTTACTTTCATGCTCCTTGAACAAGGGTGGGGTGTGGTTGGCACTATTCACTGTCTGAGTTATGGATGTATAAGACTTCTAGCTCGACTGTGAAAAAAACGTCGTTTAATGCACAGAAATCACAAGGGAACATGAACCTGAGGTTCAGCATTGTATGTCTACTTCTTTGGTTTGGTCTAAAACGGAACCTGAAGACATTTTAGGAGGCGATATAACAGCAGTCCTTCGAAGAACCTCAAAGGGAGAATCACAGTCAATGGAGATGCACCCGGAGCTGGCTCAGACAGCCTCTCTGCGAGAGTTGTTTTTCTCCACTCTGGCCCTGCCCTTGGGACCCAGCAGCTGGTCCTGGTGCCAGTGACTGGCCAGGGCCGACAGGAAGGTAAGGCTAGAACCTCTGAGCACAAAACGGCCTGGGACATGCAGGCCAGGGATGTCAAATCTCACCTCAGAACTTTCAACCCTAAGTGGAGCTAAATGTGACCACTTCTCTATTAATCCAGCTTCTGTGTGGTCTGTTTATGGCTAGGAACCTACCTTTCCTTTGGCCTCTTCTAGATTCTCTGCAAGTCTACCTATCTCTAACTTTAATAATATAAATTTAAAATTTAAACTCTAGCTTAAACTCCTTAGATTGATTAATCTCTTTGGATAAAGAGAAGTTAAACTAAAACAGCATGCTTCTTTCTTTAAGAAAAAAGATGTTCCATGCAGCAGTGGGAAATCAGTTGGTAGGAATTCTTTCCGATAAAATATGAAGTCAGAACAAATAAAATTGGCAACTGGGATCTAAAAGGAAGATTAAGCCAAAAAAATTACTTGGAAAATTAAAAAATAGAGCCAGAATATTCTGGAAGGCCCATTAAATATGTTGTGTCTGCACATTTTTTTCTCCCTTCAGTTATTACTGTCCCAAACTACTTCAGTTCATGAAACAGAGCCAGTTTCCCAGGATTTAGGGAAGGAGCTTTTATAGTTTTCTCTATACTTTTTTCCATCACTCAACAGTTCTGTGGGTAAGTTCTTTCTCGTGTCTAACCTAAATCCTGCTCACTGTGGGTTGAGAACAATTCTCCTGAGAACAGAGCTGTTCCTCTCCTATTGGTTCACGATTAGTCTCCTTAGCGGAGGATTTTCAAACCCTTACCTTTTGAAGACCTTACTCCGATCACTGTTGTGGAAGACAAGAAATTTGGAATATCCATTTCGGAAAAAGATCTCCAGGGCAATGTCCTGTAAAGAGAACCCCTTTTACTGCTCTGCAGTTTCCTGGAATGGAGAACCACCCCCCCGCCCCCCTCCTCCGCCAGGGCAATAGAGCCATGGCTGTGGGTCATTTGGGACTCTGTGTCAGGCGTGAAAGGATTTCAATCTAAAATGGAACCAAAGGATATGAAAGGGCGAACCTCAGGCATGCGTCCTCCGAAAAACGAAACTTAAGAACTGAGAGGCTGATTTCCCACAAATGCCTGATTTACAGAAGATCGAGACTTACCTAGTGAGCAATGAACATCCACCAAGAACCCCTCCCATCCTCAAGCCAGTGAACTTACAGCTTGGGCTCTGGCTGGACGCCCCCACTTGTGCTCCTTGCCCATAGATAAGCTGACCCTCAACGGATTCGCCTGTAGCTCCGGACAGCCTGTGTTTCGTGAATGGCTATACCTCTGCTATTCCTGAATTAACTCAATTTCTGGTAATTCAAGCTTGCCTCAGTTTACCTCTTTATCTAGGTTGACACAGGCACCCCTTCCTGGTTAGTCCTTCCAACCTCCTGCAGGGGATATGGAGGCCTTGGTGACAGTGACGAATGGGGTCCCCACAGAATGAGCAGGAGGGCAGGAGACCTAAGAGTTCCTTTGGCTGAAGCAGGAAACAAGAGCCCCACTCCCAGGGCAAGCGAGGAGGGGACAAAGAGAGGAAAGTGCCCAGTAACACCTCCAGACACTTTTACTTCCCGGTCAAGGGTTTCATTTCCTGAACCAAAGGGTCATCTTACCAGAAACACTAGGGGAGCTGGTTGAGTGGGTGCAAGTCCCAATCTGGGCAGCATCTTACACCAACCCACAGACTTGAAGGCACAGGGTGCTTTGCCAAACCACTTTGCTGAGCCATTTTGACGTGGCCACACTGACATAACAATGTTGTTTCAAGGGTATTTTGTGAATGCCTAAATGAACTCTACCTGCTTTCCTTTCCTCCTCCCTCCCCTTCCAATCTATAAATAACAGACTTGGAATAGTGATAGAGTGAGTCCACATATAGGATCAGATGGGGTCAGCGAAAGAATACCCAGCACTTGAGGGAGGGCCTGGGAGAGGTGAGGCCTGGGCATGGAGGGAGAGGTGGGGAGGGGGAGGGTCAGACTCAAAGATGGGGTCCTGCATCCAACAGCAGTCAGGTCCTGCTCCTGCCTGGCTGGAAGTGAGTTCTCAAAGTCCAGTCCATTAGATTCCTGAGCAGAGGGAAAGTATCTGTAATGATAATGAAACACCCCTCTCCTCTGTGGGTATACATAAGAGCCACAGATTTTTTTTCTACAAATAGAAATATAAACACTGTGCAGAGAGATGATGAACGTAGAATTTATGAAGGCTACAGCTTGTCCCAGCAACCTTAAGTGCCCAGGCTCTGACTTTCCTCTGGGAGAATCTAGGGCTGGACAAATGGTGGCCTTGCTCATGAAGCTCTCCCAGCCCCACTTGGCCATCACACATGCTCTCCCACTTCTGGTTTCCACCACTGTCAGGCTAACCAACCATCTGGAAACAATCTCCTTTTACTGGGGAGAAAGACACTCACTTACTGATAATCTATTTGCTACTATATATAACCTGTAAGTAGACATACAATTATTTAAAACAAATTTTTTTTTGAGTACTTGCTATGTGCCTAAAATGTGCTAAGTGCTGCTATATATGTAACGGTGGAAAAGACAAGACGTGGTCACCTGTTCACTGGAGGGAAATGGAAGCCCAGAGAGGTGCCCGACTGTGCCAAAGCTGCAGAGCCGTGCTCAGGACTGGGCCCATGCTGGCTGTGGTCAGAATCATCAGGGCAGGGCCTCCTCCACCCGCCCCTTTCTAGTTCACTCTCCTTTCAGAGAAGGGCACTAAGGGCAGGCAAAATGAGAACCAGCTCTTTGTGGGCAAAAGCAGCGGAGAGGGAGGGAGAGGGAGATAGCTGGGTCAGATGTCAGCAGCTTGCTGGACCCTTGTCTGCAGGGCAGCTGATCCTCCCTAGAATGAGCCCCCCCCCACCCCCCGCAAAGGCTTCCTTGAGCTTTAGTTTCAGAGAATAATAATGAGGCCTCCAGCAGGAGGATCAAGGGACAAAGAAATTTACAAGTGAAAGGCACACTTATTCTGTTCCCAAGGGCCTAGCACTGTCCCTGTTGGCCTTTGCAGAACAGTGACCCTGCAGCAAGGGTGAGCGGGGAGGGATCTGGGCTCCTCCCCACCCCCAAGGGTGGTCCCTCCTCTCTTCCTCTGCCAGCTGCCTGGGAGGCCCCTGGGCACAGATGCAGCTTTGCTATTGCTGAGGTTGGGCTGGTGAAGGCAAGATGTGTTTGAGGCCAGTGGGAGCCCCAGAGTTCTTCCCCAGAGTTCTTCCTCCTTTTGCCACTGAGGTGATGCTTCTAAACCAGGTGATGGTTCTCCAAGGTGGGGTATGAGAAGCATGTGGTTGTGACGAGCTGACAGCAGAGCTCTGCCTCTGGAAGGAATCAGCTCTGTTTAGTACCTGGATGAGCCCTTGAATGCACTGGACAAGGCTCTGGGATCCTGGTTGGAGGGGACAGTCAGGAGATCTCTAAAACACCTGGCCCAGGAAATGACCAGGAGCTTGAAGGTAGGTGAAGCTGTGAGGAGGGCAGAGGGTAGGGGCTGTGGCCTGAGGAGGTGTCCACGTGGTCAGAACAGAGGGCAGACTGGCACTCAACTCTCAGTCATCGGCTCTGCCATGAGGCAATGGAGCTGCCCTGTCCTGTATTCCTGAATCTCCAAGGCAGCTCTAGGGCATGTCAAGGGGAAAATAAAGCAAAGAGGCTGGATCCTAAATGACACGGTGAGAGAGAGAAGGGCCCAGTGGCCAAGTGGCAGGGACTGGGGAGAGCGTGAAACAGAAGGCAGAACTCCATCCCAGCCAGGGGACCAGCCCAACATAAGCCACAGGGATTCACAGGTGTCTCAAAGGGCCCTGGGCTGTGCACAGGTGAAGGGGGTCAGGGAGGTGTGTCCCTCACATTCAGATGGGGCCTCAGTGGCACCTGGACCACCTGTGCCCAGAAGAGATGGTCCTCCCTCCGACCCCCTCCCGGGACACACCTGCAGGAGAAAGCGCGCCTGCCGGAGCTCCCTGAGGTCACCGTAGCTGTGGCGCTGGCACGAGTAATGGTCGGAGGACCTGTCTTTGCTGCACATGTTGAAGATGAATGGATCGCTAATGCTGAAAAGGAAGCAAGACACGCAATGAGAGGGTGTCTGGTAGGCTGTTCCCCTGCCTGCACCGTGCGTGGCCCACCTGAGTTTCTGGGACACATTGGAGGACGTGCCAGCCCCCACTGACCTGATAAACCCTGTCTGAGCACCTGTCTGTGTCAGCCCTGCCCTGAGGAGTAAGGCGGAGCCCTGCCCTCACCAGGGGAGGGACAGCAAGGCAAAGGGCCCACCTCCAGGACAGATAAAGACACAGGGTGCGGAGTGTAAGTGTGAGAAGACTCTCTGAGTACAGGGGTCAGAAATGGGCTGCGGGGTTGTGGGGGAAGAATGAAAGAGATGTGCAGTCAGGTCTGGAGAAATTTCAAGCTCCTGGAACATGAGGCAGAAAGACAAGCCCTGTCCAGCATGGTCTCAGGCAACACGGAGCCCTGGGAAGACCAGCCGTGTCAGTCGGGCTAGCACCTAGTGTAAAATGGGATAAAGGGGCAGAAAACTCTTGAGTCTTCAAAGAGGCAGGTGGCAGGGCTGAGAGCACTGATGGGCTGGAAGACAATGACCCCAGCGTTAGCAGTGGACCCAGAGCACCGTGCCTGGACCACGGACTAGTGGCATTGTAGAGAGCAGAGGATGGGCCGGCCAGGCCGGATGCTGGATGCCCGCTCCCGGAGGTCAGAATGACTCCCCTTGGGAAGAAAGGGAGAAGGGGGGAAGGAGGAGTCATGAATTTGACTAAGTATTTATCCCAAAAAGAACAATTTTTGCACTGGAAGTAACTGAAATACCTTCAGACAACCAACCAGATGAAGCTTTCCACCACCAATACAAATGGGGACTTGAGAAATAAATTTGATTTCAGTATGGACAGTTACATTTCTGATCATCTGAGTTACATAGCAATTTTGCATTGTGTTCATGACCACAAAGCTCGGATAAAACACCCTTTTAGCATTGGAGAAAGGAAGGGCCTTCCAAGCACCTCAGCCCTCCATAAGACTGTGTGCCCACCACAGAGCCGAGGAGCCCCGCACCAGCACTAGGTGGCAGGAATGTGTTTTACCTCCTCCCACCCCAGCTCCAGGGGTGGCCCTCACCGCCCAAACTCCAGGGCAGGCCACACTTCCAGGGGAAATGGAAAGAGATCAGGCCATCACACAGGCCCGCGGGACTTCTCTGGTCAGCGGTCAGAGCTGGTGCAGCATCTGCAGTGCTAAGAGCTCAGACTTGCACACTCTGCAGAATGGTTACTGCCAGGTAGAGGGGAAGGCTACCCGCGTGGGACACAGCCTGAGCCGGCTGTTCAGCGCCCACATGGCCAGACCGCACCCCTGCGGACTCCTGCCCCTTCTCAGAACAACCCTCTCAGGGCCCCTGTTCTGAGCCACACTGCTGTAGGATGGTTGAAACACAAATGTGGCTTTGGTTCTGGATGCTTCTGCTTGGATGTTTTAATTCAAATCTACTGCCGGCTGAGGCCCTTTGTCCATTATTAATGCTTCCCTCTGGGGCTAAGCTGAGCTTCCCCTAAACTTCCCTGACTCCCAAAGAGGTCGTGGAGGTAATTCTGGTTCCTACCCTTGACTTAGGCCAAACAGCATTCCAGGTAAAGGCACTTGTGACAGTGACAATGATGTGATCTGTGGCGTGTTGTCCTGTGGCCCCGTTCTTGTGGGAGCACAGCAAACACTCTCTGTACCTTAGCTGCACCTTTGGTTGGTTTCTCTCCCCAGCTGACTATGAGTGAGTTCATGGGGGCACAGACCTGTGCCCATGGATCTCATCCTCCACATCTTTCCTGGAGCTCTGGGCATGTTTGCTGAGTGGACTGACCACCGTCATGCTCTACAGCCTGCTCGGCACTTCCCTGTCCTTGATTAATTTGATCCACGTGATGAACCCTTACTGAGAATGTGTTATTATGATTCCCATATCAGAAATGAGGAAACTACATTCCAAAGAGAAGAGGTGACTTTTCCAAGGTCACATGGAACTGGATTCAAACCAGGTCCTCTGAATCTAAAACCCAAGCTCACGCAGCCGCACCTTTTCTCCCCTGAGGCAGACAGGCTGGCTGGCAATTACAGAGCTTCCCCCACCAGCTCCCTCCTTCCAGTTTACTCTGTGCAGACTGATTCTCAACCTAGGACTCTGAAACACTGGTGACATGAGGAAGAATGCTCTGGAGAATGCTTTTAGGAAGGAGCTTTTAGGAGGAAAGATGGTCATTCTTCTCCTGCTTGTAGGGACTGAATAATCCATAAGGCAGGAATGCTCAGACAGACTCAGTTTCTCAGGAAGACTAAATTGTGAATGACATTATTGAGTTCACTGATGCAGGGTCCAGATTGGAGTTCCATCGTACAAAGCATTAGTCACACAGCTAGGACTGCGTCTCTTTGCCAACACTATATTCTACGTGTGCATTAAATCAGAGTTCAGGCCCCCAAGGTCAATGAGTAGAAAGGAGTCGCTGATCCATGTTCTTCTTTAGATGGAGCTGAGACCACAGTTCATAGGATGCTGTTCACAGCTCTTGCATGACACCTATAATGATACATGCAAATTGTCCAGGGTGGTCATAGTAAAACTTTTAATATTCTTAACTAGGGAAATCACAGTAAACTAAATGATAATCATGATATTGATTGACTGGGTCTTTGGTAATAGAAGTGGATTTCAAACTAAAACATACTTTGATTTGCCCCACATTTGTATGTATCCAATTGTTGTCAGGAATTTATACCTGGAATTTATACCCAAATAACTTGCTAGATCACAAACTCTTTACCAGACACAGCCCACATCTGACTGATCTATGTATCTGTGGAGTCTACCACAGTGCCGGTACAAGACAGACTTTCAATAAGTATTTGTTGAATTAAACAGAGAGATGATGCCTTAAAACTGCTGACTGATGTGAAGGAAATATCTGACTAAAAGCACCCCATCACAAAGAGCCAGTTGGATGGTTTGGATTCCCACCAAATGAATCAAATGCTCTACATTGTGAGCTTGGCTGCTACTGTTATGGGTTGAACTGTGTCCCCTAAAAGATATATGTTGAAGTCCTAATCCCCAGTACCTCAGAATTTAACTTTATTTAGAAATAGGTAAATAACAGAAGTAATAAAGGGAGGTCATTAAGATAGGCCCTAATCCAGTATGACTAGTCTCCTCATATAAAGGGGAAACTTGGACACAGAGACAGACACAAATGGGGAGAAGATGGCCATGTGACCGAGTGATGTATATACAAGCCATGGACCACCAAGGATTGCCAGGAAACACTAGCAGCTAGAAGGGGCAAGGAAGGATCCTCCCCTAAAGCTGTAGAGGGAGCATGGCCCTGCCGACACTTTGATTTCAGACTTTTAGCCTCCAGAACTGTGAGACAATAAATTATTTTTCTTAAAGCCACCCAGCTTTTGATACTTTGTTACAGGAGCCCTAGACAGCTATTGGGTTGGCCAAAAAGTTCGTTCGGGCTTTCCACAGGATGTTATGGAAAAACTCTAATGAACTTTTTGGCCAACCCAATTAGTACAGTCACCCTATTCTGCCAAGAAGAGATCCCACTGAAAGCAAAATATAACCTTCTAGAAAGGGTCTTACTTTCTAAGGAAAGTTCCAAAGTACACAAGCCAATCACTGCTGGAGGATTGGAAGTGTTCTTCAGTTTTATTTGGGATATTTTCATGGTACACTGGGGAGTCTCTTTCAAAGTCTAATGCTCAACTGAACTCAAATTGATGGCAGTCTTTTAGAGAAACATTTCAGAGTTGACTTAGCTTTATTTTTAACTGGCTTATTTATGTATCTTCCTTAGTCTCCATGGTCAAAATAAGACTTAATCCCCATTGATCTGACATGATCTAATGGCCCATCTCTGAGAACCACAACTCCACGAGTGCCAGCATTTTCCTAGGGCAGTAGACAGGGGATCAGAGAGAACACACTGTCTGGTTAACAACACTTCTTTGAGGTATGGGGACTAAAATCACCTATGCAATTCCCAAACGATATTCCAAGGTAGTAACTTATTCTCACTACTCTCCTACTTGCATTCTAGAAAAGTACATTTCCAGACTTGAGTACATCCAACCTGACAACTGGGCTTCTATTAAAAGTGCAGATATAGTCCATTTGATCATGATTACATACACCTCATACACACAATTTACCTAATCAATAAGGTCTTCTCTAACACCAACTCAATTTAAACCAGAGGTGGAGAGTGAAGCAATGGTTTATGCAAGTCATTTCATGGGCACGCCATGCATATACGTAGAGGAGAAAGCTTTCATCAGCTCTCAGAAAGGCGCGTCGGCAGACCCATTGTCCATATTGATCAGTATCAATAAAACATGAGCAATAAGATGGGAATGAGTGTGCCAAGTATTAATTATGCTCCTGCCTTGGAAAAGAACAGAAGACTCACTGCAACTGGTGAACGTTTGGTATGAATAAAAGATGGAAATTAGCAGAGAGAAAAAGGCCAAGCATTTTAAAACAAACCTAAATCAAAGGAGGGTGGGCTGACATCTATCCTTCCGTACTCCTTAAACTCTTGCTTCCTGACAGAGGCTGGAAATGATATGACACCTGGGAGTTAAAATTCTTAGTTATTGGCAGGTAAGGCTCTGGTTCCTCTGTCAATAGTCTTAAAGAGTGGTTCTCAAAGTGTAGTCCCAGACCAGTAGCATCAACATTAGCTGAGAACTTGTTAAAAATCTTCAGCCCTAACTCAGACCTACCACATTAGAAACTGGGCTGATGAGGGGTCCCAGAAGTCTGTTTTAACAAGCCTTCCAGGTGATTCGATGTAGTTTAGTTTGAGAGCCACTGGGCTAAGAGGTCATTTTGTCATTACTTGAGCCTTGGCTAACCAGAAAATAAATCTGCATCTAAATTTCTCCAAAAGTGATGAAAACATACAACTTGAGAACTGAACCTTTAGCAAAAGTGCAAACACAATTTGGTTTTGAATGACAGTACTTTATAAACACTAGAGAATTAATCAAGAAGAACCGACTGAACCCAAGTAGACCAACTGCATTTGATCCTAAAGAAGAACCTCGGAATTTCCTGCCAAAGACCTCTGGTATTAGTTGGTGTAAAAATGACTCTTCAGATTTCTACCCAAATCTCACCCATCCTTCAAGACCCAGATCTTAGCCTCCTTCCTCAAGTACCTGTCCCTCACCACACAAGCCCCATGCCATCTCTCCAAGCATGAACCCCGAAGAGTCCTCAAACAACATATGTTTTGTCTCTTGATGATAGTGTGTTCCAAACTCTTTCCAAAAGAACCTGTTTATACTGCTGATTGCACTCATGTGCCTTACGGGCATGAAGGGGCAGGGCCTGATGTCTTGCATAAGGATGAACAATCAAAGAAGTTGTTGAATGAGTAAGCTGATGGGACTAGATTCTATTACCCAAACAACCTAAGGACCTATGCCCTTTGTCCTGTGGTGCATTCCATAGCAGGAAAGCCCCAGGAGCTGCTGCATTGTTAACCGCTCCAGATTTTAGCTTTGGGGAACCACAATCATGATGCCTATGCCTTAAGGTTCCTCTGTTTTATCTTGTGGCTCAGTTTTAGGCCCAAACCTGAGCCCATAGAAAGAACAAGGTGGGAGGCATAGGCATGGGGGTGGCTGAGAAGGCAGCTTGGGGCTCAGGGCAGAATCTGCTGGGAGAGGAGGGGCACTCACTTGGATAAGCAGTGGCGGGTGCAGTAGACATCACCCACGGGAGAGAGTGTGAAGTTCTCGCAGATGTAGAAGTGCTGCTGGCCAAACAGCAGGAGCCCTTCGCAGACCAGGTGGCCCTGCACGATGACCAGGGAGTACTTCTGTGTCACCTGCAGGGAGAGAGAGCCAGAGTCAGGCCACGTGCAAAGGAAGCATGCCCATCTCCTTTTGGAGGGCAGGAGGGCAGTGGCCGGTCACCCACCAGGCCCTTGGAGGTGAGAGTAGCACCCTGTAAATGACAGAGCCGCTGCCCCAGAGCTGCACTGCTCTTCACAGTCTAAGTTTCCTTTCTACACCCAACACCCTGTTTCATTATTTCATCTACCCAAGGCCACCCCACCCCCACCGAGGCATGTGGATGAGTGTTTATTGCTGTGCTGAGCACATTGGCCTTTTTTTCCTCTCACTTTAAGCTTCTCTACAACTGTGCAAAACATTCCTCCGTGAACAAAGAGGAAAGTTTTCAAGGTCCAAGGCATCCCTCAAGGTCCAAAGGCGAAGGAGCTTGTCCAGAGGCCAGCTGGAAACTGGCTGAGCCAGGACTGGAACCAGGTCTGCCTAGAACCACAAGTGCAAGACTGGTACTGCCGTCTACAAGGCCAAGGCTGGTACAAGGTGTGTGCAGAGGTGGCACGAGCTCCGCCCAGATCTCGTCTTTCAGGCTCAAGCATGTTCTCTCAGCAGCTAAAGATGCTGGCAGCTTTCCAGAATCCCTCAGCTAAAGAGAGTACCTGGCCAAAGGTCATGTCCCCATCCCAGTGGCCATCCGTACCCAACAACTGGTCAGTGCAGAGAAGGAAGGGCCAGACCTTTTGCCTCCACTCAGGTTAACTCTGAGCTCCCGTGGGCTCAGCCAAGGCCTTGCTGAGACTGCACTTCTCGCTGGGCCCAGTCCAATGACCCGCACTCCCAATAAACTTGCTGCACGCACATCTCTGGCTCAACGTTGGCTTTCTGGGGAGCCTGACCTCAGAGGGTGTCTTGGTATGACCCAGAGTCCCGCATGAAGTAAGGGCTAGGTGGGTCCTTACATGGAAAAAATCTCCAAAGGAACGAGTGAGAGAATACATGAATTTTTAGATGTCGGGAGCCCAAACGGACCAGAGTAAGACCAAGACCAACATTTTCTCAGGGTAATTCTGTGCTAATTCCAGTTATCCAAAAGAGGACCTGATTTTTTTTTTTTACTACCTACTTTTTTTTTTATAACCATTGTAAACATTTTACACATATTAACCAGTATAATCCTTACAGTTGGGCAAGGGTAGTTTTACTAGTCTAATTTAGAGATGGAAAAAAAAGGGGTCCCAGAGATAATCTCATCAAAGATGGGTAAGTGGCAGAGCCTGGGACTGAAGTCAAGCTCTGTGCTCACCTTTGGGAGCAATGATAGGACTGCAGTGGTGAAGCCTGGAAAGCAGCCCTGGATACCAGTTCTCACACCGCTGCATCAAACAGGATTAGTCAAAGTGAGGAACAAACAAGATAAACGAGAACCCTACAATCGTGGGGCTTAAAATCCAGTGGGGGAAGACACATCAACTAATAAACTATCACAAACTGTGATATGTGTTGAGAGAAAAAAAAACAGGTTGATAATAATAAGGCAGAGAGAAACTTGGAGGGGACACTATTTTAGACAGACCCTGAGACTTGAAGGATGGAAATGGGCAGTCATGCAAAAACTGGGAGAAGAAATTTCAGGGAAGGGGAACATCCAGCTCAGAGCCTAGAGGCAGGAAGGGCAGGTTTGGGGAGCAGAAGAGAGGTCAGTGTGACTGGTGAAGCTGGAAAGTAGGTGTGCTCAGATCCTGGGGGCCTTAGATGTCTTCATTTTCCTGTGAAGCCTCCCATGTACATGTAAAAATAAAATCTGTATGCATTTCTCCTGTCCATCTGTCTTCTGTCCACTGAATTCTCAGGCCTAGCTGGAGACTCTAAGAGGGTAGAAGAAAAGTTTTGCTTCTCCTGCGGTATATTATACTGAAGAGATTCGGTGAATACACAGCATGTTTTGTACATATTCTCTTTTTTTACACAAACAGCATATTTGTATAGTTACTGGTCTGTATCTAGTTTTCTCCCTTAATAGGCCATCTAGCAGACCCTTCCAAATCACTTCTTATAGAGTTGTCTCACTTTTATTAAACAGTGCAGACCATTCCCTTGGATGGATGTACCACAACTTATTTGACTGACCCCCTATTGACTCAGGTTGTTTTCAAATGTTTTGACATCACAAGTGATGCTACAGTGACCAGCTTTGTACACATGTCACTTTGGACACATGAGTAAATCTGTAGGTTGAATTCCTAGAAGTAGAACTGCAGGTCAAGGATGTGGATATTTTAAAAATTGTGATCTAGTGCCAGCCTGCCCTCCTGCAAGGTGACACTAATTTACACTCCCAGCAGCATTGTTGCAGGGTGTTTATGCCCCCTATGCCAAGCCGTTGAAACGTTTTTCTTATGCCTTTGTAAGGAGGATGCTTCGTCCTCACATTCACATGCTCACGTGCGGGGCCCAGGCACAGTCCAGGCCTATGTACCTCCCAAACCTCTCCCCTCCCCATGATGCCCCCCCACCCAAACTCTGTGGTGCCAAGAGCAGGGGCTGCAGCATGTTTCCATGATCTCCTGATGATTTCCCGTGGGGAGAATTAAGTAACAACCAGAATAAACCAAACCACAAGAAAAATGTCTGGTGAGAGCTGGGTTTATAGCTTAAAAATTGATTCTGCTAGAAAAGAGTGGCATTCTAAAAACTGGAAAATGAACCCAAGTGAACTATTCCCTGCTCTTCCATTTAAATTAGTCCTGAGAGGGCTCCACCCCCAAGTTTAATCATGATTAAGAATTCCCTTCTGCCGTGATTCTATCTATCACTTTAAAAAGAGTGGAACTTCAGCTTCATAAGTAGAATTTTTTAGGATCAGCTAGATGATATATTATCATTCCTGATGGGTGAATAACCAAGTACATGGCCACACCTGGTTCTGTGTATGATAAGGAACAGGTTGTCTGGAAATCCAAAACTGCCAGAGCTCAAGTTAGAGGGACAACAATTGGCTGGGACATTCTATGGAAGCCCACGCCAGCACATTCTCCTAGAGGCAGGCCTCAGGGTGCAAAAGGGGGAGGCCAACTGGAGGCTCCCTGAAGATTTTTTCCAGCATTACTAGTCTGCAATTGAGTATAATGCCCTAATTTTATAGGCAGAAGAAGTGAGATTCAGAGCTGTCATGTGAAGTACCCAGTAACAGAGCTAATGTGTACATTCTCTTATACTTGTGCGAAAAATCTACTGCAGAGAAAGCTTCAACCCTGCTCACATGTGTCACGCTTCCCTTTCCATACGTCTGCTCACCTAGACCTTGTTATCAATACATTCTGTTACAGTGGTGTATGGAATAAGTATTCTCTTATCTCAAAAAACAGTACAGATTGCTGAGAAAAAGTCAAGTATCAAAAAAGAGAGAGACTATTTCAATTCCATTTGTGTTGGCTACCTATGAATTCGGGCATCTACTTTTTCTCTATTGATCACTTATAGATGGAGCATTCAGTCACACTAGTAATCAAAGAAATGTATGTTAAAACAATAAGGAGATACTATTTTTATGTCAATTTGGCAGATCTGAGAAGAAATATAACACTTGGATCTCTTGATGGCAGCTCATATTTTCAGGTGGAGACAAGGAGCAGGGATGCCCCCTGCCTGCCTGCATGTGCCACTTCCACAGCAAGCCGGCCAACAGCCAAGCCTCCACCCTTTCTCTGCTGGCTCAGGGGAGACCAAATGGAAAAGGATGGAAACTGCACCCGCATAATGTGAAAAGGATTACAAGTCCCGAACTGTTCAAAGCACAGTGTGTAGCATTAGCTGCATTTAGAATCTGCACTCAGTGACTGAAGTTGAAGCATGTTTCTAGCCAGGGCAGCTCTGTATCTCGTAAAACCCAGACTTGTGGATCTCAGCATTTATTTGAGAAGTTAGTATATATGAGAATCACCCAGGCAGCTTGTTAAAGTTCATCTTCCCGGGTTACATTCCCAGTTGTTCTCATTCAGCAAGTGCAGAATGGGCCCCGGAATTTGCATTTTAATAGGCAGCCCAGATGATTCTGATGCAGACGATCTGAAAACCATACTTAGAAACAGATCTGTGGACACCAGCAAGGCTATGAAAGATGAGGTCCCATCACATGCAGGCACATTGCTATAACTCATCCATTTGCTCATGCTTTCATTTAATAGATACATACTGAATGTTTGGCCTGTGCCTCCACACCAACATAAAGGGAGGGAAAGCACATCTTGTGGTGCGCATGGTCTAACAGGAAAGAGAGAAGAATACCAACTGTCCTGGTACAGCATGGGGTTGGGGGAAAATACAAGCATGCTGAGGGCACAGAGGAGAGTGCCTGGCCCAGACAGTGCCCAGAGGTGGGGGGCAGGTGACATCAGAGAAGTGGGTCCCAAGGAGGTGACCCTAAAGCTGAGGTTGGGTGTTGAGACGATTAAAACAGAGGAGAAACTTTGCAAGGTACAAAGTCTTGAGCCAGTTGGACATGTTTAGAAATTATAAGTCGTTCTGTATAATTAGAGTAAAAAGGCAGGTGTGTGTGTGTGCACACTCGCCCACTCATGTAAGGGTAAGGGAAGCAAGTCCAGGGAAGCACAGGGCCAGCTCAGAAGTGGCTTTGTGCACAAAGTATGCCAAAGAGAGTCTCAGAAGGTGTTCAGTAGGGATGACATGTGCAGCTCTGTATTCTAGAAAGTTACTCGCGGCGACTCACCCAGGGGGAAAGTTACTACGTGCAAAGGTTAACACAATTCTTCGCTTTCTACAAATGACTTCAGCTAAAGATACCTACGAAGAGCTTGATGCTGCTCCCTGCTGTTCAGAGCAAAATTATCTCCCTTTGAGCTGATTTCATTTCTAACAAGGTCAAACTAATACTTTACATTGAGTTTGTATGAAAAAAAATAATAAACGTTTAGTTTTTCATGTAATTAAAAAGAACAGCAACAGTAAAAACAACTCCCATGTGAGTTCTAACTCTGGACTGGGTCTGGAAGCACATTTTTTTTAAGTGGAGACTCACTTCACTTCTGTGAGCAGCTCTGTGGAGGGGGAACAAGGGACCGTCCCCAACCACGCAGCGGCTGACACAAGCCCACAGTTAACATACATTAAATAAACCACTCCTCATGTCAAATGGAGCTGTTTGCAGAGAAATGTGTTCATGGTTCTGGGAATCATTAATCAATGATGCAAAAGTGGCACAGAATAATTACCATCCCAGGTATCGCTAGAGGCGATCAGAGCTCCAATGTTCTCACGAAGAAATGAGTTAAGCTGCTGCCATTCCGAGCGCCAGGTCTGCCTGCTTCCCCCAGAGGCCTCTGTCGGGACAAGCCATCCAGAAGTCTGGAAGGAGATGTGCCCCGGAGTCTCCTGGGCTGCATCCGGCAAAGACCATGAACGCAAGCGCTTCTGAGATGGCAGGGGAGGAGGAGCCAGGGCTCGCCACGGGCTGCCTGCCCACTTTACGTGATGGCCACTTGAAGGCAGGTGCTCCGGGTTTTCTGAGCCTGGGCGCACACCCACCACATACACCCTGCTGAGGGTGTGCTCTCACTTAGAAAAAGCACAAGACCCAAAAGGTCTTATGGAGACCTCTTCATTAGGGGAATTCTCAGCTTACAACAATGCTTGCCTCAAAATGTTTCAACACAAGCAGAAAATATTAGTCTGGGGAAATGCAGAAAATAACCACCTACACACACACACACACACACACACACACACACACACACACACACACATGCCTGCCGTGGTCAAACTTTCTATATGTTTGCTTAAACACGTTCATGGTTCCAGGGTCAGTGCAACAATCCTCCCTTCCTCGACTTCCAGTTCCTGCCCTTGACAATAAGCAGAATGGACAAGGATTAAGGAGCTGGGGCTCAGTCATGTGCAGGCCGGCAGGCAGGCAGGCTGGCACATGCGTGTCACGCTATGTCCTGGCGGAGACGCCACACATGGTGAGGAACCTGCAGGCCTGCCTGCCTGAGGCGGCATTAACCAGAACATTTGCAGAGGAAGCAGAGGGGTCCTGGAGCCAACATGTCCAAGGCCCAACACAGGAAAGTTGTTGAAGAATAGGGTGGTGGAGAGTTTATGTAACTTGCCCAACATAGTAGGCTAGGAGCTAGGAGAAAGAGGAAAAACCACACGAACTTGGAGTAAGACAGAGCTGAGATGAAATCCGAGCAACTCCAGTTAGCAGCCTCTCTCGGCTCTGGTTCTGCCATCTTTAAGATGAAAATGATAAAGCCTCCTTCACAGGGCCCATGGTGAGACTTGATGAGATGTATGAAAAGCACCCAAAGCAAGTGCTCCAGACGTCCAGCTATTGACACTTTTGCCAATAATAGTGATAAACAAAGAGCAGAACGAGGCTCTCCATCCAGTCTGAGCACTTGCTCTGTGCCAAGCTGCCCTCCTGGGCATGAACTGTTGGCATCTTCTTCCTTGGTGGTGGTGGATCTGCAAGGTAGCCAGGCCTGCTCAGCCATGCCTTACCTGCTCCCAGAGGGGCTCCCCCAATGGACGAGGTATGCCCAGGGCATGCCACCCCTCAGGCCAGTTCCCGAGGTGCTCGAGAGCAGGCCCATGTCACTGTGGCGGGCAGGCTGCCCACGCCTGGAGCCCCTACACTGCCACAAGGCACACCGGAGCGGGCGCTCCCCATGGACGGTCCATTGATACAGCTGTGTTCTCCAGTTCAGCAGATCTTTCCAGAGCACAAATACTACGAGTCAGGGAAGGGAGAGACAAGAATAAATTCCAGCCTGTCCCTGCCTTTAAAGGCATCACAGGAAGACTCAGGAATAACCACAGAGCCGTGTGACAAGGAAGACGCCGGCAGCAGAGTGAGCAGAGTGCTGCGGGCGGCCCGTCGCTATGAGTGCTCTGGGGACGGACACATCAGCACAGGCTCACCCAGGAGGAGGCCTCTGGTTGCAGGGGAGTGGTGAGTGGGTGGGCATGAGGCGGCGAGGATCTGGCTGGTGGAGGTGTGGGCAGTGGAGGGGGCCAGGTCACAAGGGCCCGCTCCACAATGAGCTCTGCAGCCCAGACCCGACTCAGCCCACTCTTCCCAGCCCATGGATGTCCCTGAGTTCCCAGGCGGGCTTCCCTATGCTCCTCTCTGCCTCAGGCTTTAAATTCAGGGGACTCACCACACATCAATTCAGGCCCCAAACAGAGCAACTTCCCTCTTTCCCACAAAACGCTGTATTTTGTAGTGGACATAGAACCCTAGATGGGCCCCATCCCAGCAGGTCAGGTTTCTCGTGGGCTCTACCCTGACCCTCTGTCACATCCTCCACCATCTCAGCAGGAAACAGATCCACTCAGACCTGGATTCCCCCATTTTGTCCAAGCTCAACACTTGCCCAACCTCCATAGTTCCTGGCTTCACAGGCCCCCAGGAGCATCCTGGAAGCCCCGGAAGCCGGCTGGGGCTGGGTTTAAACAGGAGCGTTTCCTCATTTGCACTGACAGGCCCGTTCCCACTTCCTCAGGGCCACGGCTTAGGTACCAGGGTTCATACCCCACTCCTCCCTCCTTCTTGGAGAGAACAAATGCTAAGGTACCATTAAAAGAGCCACGATCACAGCGATAATAGCAGATACAAGCCACCGAGAGCTCCTCTGCGCCGATTTGGGGCAAAGACACGCAGTGTAAGTGGTGGAGGTGGGATTGGGACCAGGCTAGAGCCTCTGTCCACCTAGCCTCCTGGGAGCCTGTCCCCAAGTGACCCTGGCCAGTCTCCTAGACCTGCTTCTCCAGGGAGCAGGTGTGTCTGGTTCCCGTGACCTTGCAGGAACCTCAGGCTGAATTGGGAAAGAATCTCTCCCACAGTTTACCATGAAGTCACAGGCAACAAGCACAACCCAACGAAACGGATCAAAACAACTCATGCAAAGAACCAATGTCTGGACAATGTCAAGAATCGCCTTGCCTTGCCCTGCTCAGTCCCTCTGTGCCCCACCCCCCAACCTCGTGCGGCCCCTCCTGGCAGGTAAGGGGACCGCAAGCACTAAGCAGAATCAGGACAGCTCCTGCCTCAGACCCTGCTGCGTTTCACATGTTCCTGTCCGCACAGCCTGAAGTCCCTGCCACCACGGTGAGCCACATGTGGCATTCTGACAGCTTCCTGCTGTGTGACATGGAGATCCGGAAAGACTGAAGTTTAAGTACAAGGCAGGGGAAAACGAGAGAACAGCCTCTTGCTGCTCCTGACCTGCCTCTCAGAGGCTGGGAAAGTCAGTCACCTGTGGGCTTCAGGCTCTGGCTCCCCCAACAAGACCCCTGAGTGAAGCGTTGCTGGGTGGGACGATTAGCAAAACTAAGACTCTCAGAGGCCAGGACAAGTACCAAAGGCAAGAACCTGCTGCACAGGCCATGCTGGGACTAGCTCTGGCCGTGACTGTGAACTCCAGACCTTGCCCTCAGCCCAGCCCAGTGAGGGCTGGAGCCACCTGGCTGGTCTTGGCCAGCACGTGGGAGTCAGGCCGACTGCAGAAGCCCTTCTTGGAAGGCGGGGCATGGATTAGGTGACATGTGGCCCCTCAGTGATGCCAGATGTGGCAGGCAGTATTTGGGGACAAAGATGTCCCCCAAGAGCCTCATCCCTGGTTATCCCATCATATACTAACCTAGGTGCTGCTTGAAGGGCTTGAAATTATTTTTCATTCCAGATGAAATTAAGGTTGCAAATCAGTGGACCTTAAAATAGGGAGATTACCCTGGATTATTTGGTGGGTCCAATTCCCATGAGGCCTTAGCAGCAGAAGAGGAAGGCAGAAGAGTTGGTGGGAGAGATTCAATGGAAGAGGGAGGCAGAGGGGAGATGAGGGGGAGGGAAGATGAGGCAGAAGCAGCTCAGAGAGACCTGTAGTGTGAGAAGGCTACTGCAGCTGGCCTTGAAGATGCAGGAAGAGAGCCACAGGCAAGGGGTGTGGGTGGCCTCTAGAAGCGGAGAACGACCCCTGGCTGACAGCCAGCCAAGAACAGGGAACTCAGTCCTACGGAAGCATGGAACTGAATTCTGCCAACACCTGAATGAGCTTGGAAATGGATTCATCCCCAGAGCCTCTAGAAAGAAATGCAGCCCTGCCAACACCTCGGTTTCAGCCCTGTGAGACTCTAAGCAGAGAACCAGCTGGGCCATGTTGTGCTCAGACTTTTGAGATAATAAATGTGTGCTGCTTTAAGTCACCAAGGTTTTGGTAATTTGTTACGGCAGCAATATAAAATTAAGACACCAAATAAAACCAAAGCATTGCCATTGCAATTTGCCATTCTTATCAAAATGATGAAAAGAGCCAATATGGAGACAATATATAATCCAGTATTTCCTTACCCTATCAGGAAAGTAGGAAGGGATGGCTGGGGTTTGGTTTTAATCTGTTTAATATGCATCCATCGTATCAGGATTTCTCACCTTGACACTATAGGCATTTGGGACTGAATAATTATTTTCTGCTCTTCTGAGCATTGTAGGATGTGAAGCAGCATCCCTGGCCTCTGCCCCCTAGATGCCAGAAGCAACCCCTCCCCACCACGTCATGACAACTAAAAATGTCTCCAGACATTGGCAAATGTCTGTCCCCAGGGGCGGGGGGGGGGAGGGGGGTAAAGCTACCCCCTGCTGAGAATCACTGCTTTATATGATCCTTTGAGGGCATAAGGCAAAGAAAAGTTTTAAGAGTAAGAAAGCATTGATCTCTTAGCTGTTTTCAATTGACTAGGCATTTACTAAATATCCATTCACCTATATGAACATATATGATATGTTCAAACTGTTACCAGCTGTTAGTACTCAGCAGCTGGATATTGTGGCTATGTATACACACATATATAAATATATATGTATATGTTACATATGTACGTTTTATATCCATTTTTTAAACTTTCACACAGTAGACTACACTACTTCCATAATCAAAATAAAATGAACGTGAATATAATCAATCTTCATTCATCGGCGTTTACTGACAGGCTTCTCCAGGCATGCCTGAGGTTAGGCACCTGGGGGTCCCTCCATCAAGGAGCATCAGTAGAGTGAGAGAGGCAGACAGGTGAAGTGGGGAAGGTTAGCCTGTATGTCAGGAGCAAGGGTAGGTGGAGATGCAGTGGGCAGTAGAGACAGGGATGAGGGAGAGACCAGCTCTCCAGGTTTCAGACTGGGGACCAGTCAAGATGGGCTTTGGAGAGTCAGCTGCTAGGAGTCTAGCGTGCAGAGCACCACAGATAGCCAAACCAGCATGAGCAAAGGCACGGTGGTGAGGTGTGATGGGGACTTGCAAATGTGCTCTCTGGCTGAAAGCTGTGGGTTCAGCATGTATAAGGACCTTGTTGTTCCAGGATTGTTTTGATTGAACTGCTACCCAAATCTGAAAGCAGCTAAACAACTTGGCAGAAGTTCTGAAGTCATCCATTTGGTCAATGCACTTCAAGCCAGCCCTTTTACCCAACCCCTGGAAGGAGTCAATCCCAGTCTGACACCCTCCAGGAGTCTCTGCAAGGAATCTGCCCCTGGAAAGGACATGCTTCAGTTTCTGCACATTGCTCAAGCCCATCACAAGCTCTCTGAGCTTGTTACTTGCTCCTGGATATCCAGCCTGCTTACTCAGTGGCCCGTAGTTCAGCTCCACTCTCCTCCACCCTGCAGCCAGACTAGCCCTCAGCTCTCATGCATTCATCTCTGGGTAGCCCCTGCATGTCTTGCCAGCCCCGCCCTGCCTGCTCCTCTGTTTTGCTGGGGCATCTTCTTCACTTACATCCCATACAGAAGAGTTGATGGAAGAGACAGATGGAAGTCTACCCAGCCCTTAAACCACTCAACCTTTGGAAAGGGAAGAGAATTAGTCTTTAATGAGCCACCTCATGCGTGCTGGGCGCTATGCTAGTCACTTTGCTTCCATTATCCCATTTAAGGCTTATGAGAATTTTGTGAAATGGTTGCCATGCACTCCATATTAAAGATGAGAATAACTGAGGCTCACGAAGGTTAGGTAGCAGGCCATTTAATAGGTGGCCAAGTTGGGATTTTTAGCTCAGGTCCGTTTTACTTTAAGACATGTGCTTCATCTTCCATACTTGCTTAGACTTGTGTAAGAGGGCCTGTTCCCTGTTCCCGTACCTCAGAGGGACCCCCTGACCCTCTTCCAGTCATACCCAGGGGACATGCATGCACACCAAGAGCCTGGGCTCCCACAACCCAGCTCCAGGCATCCCCAACAATGGATTTCCCTGCTAACTGGCCCAGCCTGCCTCTACTGTATCTCCAGGTCCACACTTCCGAGGGTTGAAGGTGCCACAGATGTGCTTCCTCTAGGCCTGAGTGGTGGCCCAGGGGAGCTGGTTTCAAGGTGAGGAGTGTGGGGACAGCTGGGACATATGGGTCAGGTGTCCAAACACATCCACCAGGGCCCCTCACTCAGGCATGGGATGGATCCCTCAAGTGGTCAGGCTGTGAGCAGGGGGCCAAGGTGCTGAACTACAAGAAGGTCAAGAATTCTAAATTTGAAACTGGCCCCCTAGGTTATTATAAAGGTCAATATAGGACATATTTCATTTAACAGTTTATTAGCTTGATTTATATCTTCTAAACATTTTGATGCAAGATGTGTGGGCATTTGCACCCTTGCTCTGGGCCCATAAATTTAGGAGCATGCTGTCGTTTTTGCTTATTGATTTTTTTATGGTGAATGGAGATATCACCTCCCATGTGAGTGCAGAAAGCTTAGTTCTCTCATGTCTAACAATCTTTAAAGAATAATCATGATGGGCTGTGTTACCTTTTCATGATCAAGAAGCTCTTGTAAAATGACTTGTCTTTCCCGACACAGTTCCAAGAAATCTTCAGAGTGCAGGCTTTCATGTAAGGCGGGGAAGAAGGTCAGCTGGGTGCAGTCTACTGCCTCATCTCTCTCGCTCTCAGCTTCCTTTGGTGTCAGTTCATCTGCAGCAGCAAAAAGGGACATATGGTTTGTGCGTGAGCCACCTGGAGTCACGGTGCACAGCCTGGGCCCGAGTCCCTGGGAGGATCTGCAAGGTTTCAGGGCAGCTGTGAATGATGTGGATCCCAGCGTGTCCCTCACTGTTTCTGAAAGTGGACACACCCCTCTGACCCTATCATGTGGTGAACACACCTGCAGGTTGATTCACTCCGGAAGATGTACCCGGGCCTGGCTGCTCTGCAGCTCTCCAGTGACCACAGGGGTATGTTTCAAATTCACCTTCATTAATCAGTAAAGCAATTTCCTAGAGGGTCCCAGAGGGTCACCCAAGATTTGCTTTTTCTGAACTTCACTTTATTCACTCTTGTTGTTTTTTTTTTTTTTTGGCCGCACCACGTGGTGTGCCGGGATCTTAGTTCCCCGAGCAGGGATCAAACCCACGCCCCCTGCAGTGGAAGCGCAGAGTCTTAACCTCTGGACCGCCAGGGAGGTCCCCTCTTCACTCTTTTAAGAGTGGGGTTTTTTTTCCTAATTATGGAAATACTATCTTCTTAATGTAAAAAACTTGGAAAACCCATGAAATTGTGAGAAATTAAAAATTATGAGAAATAAAACAAGTATCACCCATGCACCCAGAGAGAGTGCTAATAATAACAGCTCCTGTTTAGTGAGCACTTTCTCTGTGCTGGATACTTTAAATGTGCTGGACATTTTTCATCCAGTCCTACCTAGGTTGTAGATTCCATTCCATCCTCACTTTACAAATGAAGAAATTGACAAAGGCTAATTATTTTGCTCAAGGTCATTCGGCTACTAAGAACTAGAGGCTGAATCTGAGCCAAGTCCCTCTGAGTCCAGAGGCTGATCTTTTCATCTCTAGGCTGTTTGTCCTCCCTGGCCACAATTTGGTTTAACTCTGACATCTTTTTTGTACACACATGTATATGTACACACATAACGTAATTTCTGACATGGTAAGAATTATACTGAATTTATAGTGTTTCTTTTTTAACTTTTTTGCTCAAGATTACACCATGAGCACTTTCCATTAAAAGTTCTTAGAAAGCAACTTAAGTGGCTGTAATAATCTATTGTGTGACTCTTCCATAATCACCCAACTCACCTCCTATTTTTTAGAGATACAACTAGTTTCTATTTCTACACTACCGAAATCCACTGTGCTGCAATCATTTGTGTGTACATCTAGACTTATTTCCAAAGGATGCACCCCTGTGCATGTGCATTTGGGTGCCAGCTAAGTACATACCTGTGTGGATCTCTAGATTTTTCTCCTCCACCCTGTCCTGGGTGTCCACCTGCGTGGAGCAGCACATGGCTGCAAGGTCAGGGTGCTACTGGCCATTTTCTTTGTGGCAAGATGCTCATCTCTTTGACCTCCTCCCCACCTGGGAACCTCACACCTGGATGAATGTAAGTGCCTGCTGCTCACAGCAACATCCATCAGAGGCTTTCCCTCAGGCAGAGAAAACACTGTGTAGATATAGGCACCCAGGAAGGCATGGTGAAGAATCACAGCCCTTTCTTCTCCTCTGACTGAGCTCCCTACTGGGAGTTGGGGGTCCATGCTGGAAACATGGAGGAGGCCTGGGATCATAGGTGACCAGAGGCCCTGCACATAGGGGACGAGGGGACTTAGCAGCCCATGGCCCTAGTCCACATAAAATCAAACACCTGCTTTCTACCACTGTACCCTCTGCAGCCACCCATTTTGAGAGGGAGAGCAGGCAGATTCTCCTTCTGATCTTAGGGTTATGGGGCTTGGGATGGAAAGAAGAGAAGCCAAAATATGAGTGTTACACTGTCATCCCAAGTCCCAAGTGGGACCCCCAAATCAACCTGGGATCAGAGTTCAAGATCCTCACTTCTGGGCTTTGTTACTGCAGACTGACAAGATAGCAAGCTCCACGCAAAATCCGGTGCTAAGGCACTAAATGAAACAAGTCTGATCAGCTCTAGGAAGTTGTCATTTGGTTAAGGATATGATATAAGCTGCAGCCTAGGATACAGTGAAACTCACAGAGAGTGTTTGAAGCAAAAGGCAGAGTCTTTGGTAGAAACACAAAATCTGAAATATAGTGTATGTGTCTGTGTGTGTGTTTGGTATGTATTTGATGTGTTAGGGCCAAAATGACCTCTGAAAATAAACTAGATTTTTAGCATATCAGCTCAACCAAATTCCTCCATGAGTATTACACAAAGGGTAAGCATAAACATCAACAATGATTCAAAGTGCTTTTTTAAATTGGAGAAATAATAATGACCATTATATCTGTCATCTTCACAATCAGAGAATTCAGTGTTAAGTATTAAATATCTATCCCATCCAATTTTGCTGTAAAATATTTTCCTATTTTCCTCCTAGGTGTTTTGGGTCACATACTGAACATGTATTAGTATTTGGGGGGGCACTTTTAAGGTTTCCCTCATATAGCAAACTGACAAGATAGTTTCCCTGAAAAAAATTCTTATTGTTGCAACCTAAATACAAAATTCTTCTGCCAGTGGAGTGTTCAGGTCTGGAATGGGTCCCTCTTCATTCTGGAGAGCAGAGTGATGAAAGGTCTTGCACTCCCTACTCTAGACTTGCAGCATTTTCTTCCTACAATATATTAACTTCATATCTTTAAGGAGATGTTAAATAAAACCAAGAATTGGTTTAACAGTTAAATAAAAATACAGATAAATTGAATACCTTGGTTTTCATCATTTAATTGAGAAATATCACCATTTCTGTCCTGACTTCCCTGAAATAAAACCAGAGAAAAGAGAAATTAAATCCTGGATACCCATGGGCCCCAACCCCCATTCCACAGATTCACAAACACATACACACACATGCATATGGCTCCTTCAAATCACTCATACACTCAAGACTCAAAGGCAAGGGGAGCAAAATGCCAAATCCTAAAGGACCACAATAAAATGCAAGTATTAATGTTCCTGAGTCAAAGGGGGAAAAACCCACAATCTTCCATTAAGTAGGATTTACAGTAATTACCAAAGATTATGTCAAAGGGGAGTAGAGAGTATCCTGGCTGTCTGTGGTATGGGCCACCCTGGAGAGGGGACCAGGGACAGGGTCTGGGGCTGGACAGCCCAAGAGACCAGGAACTAGGTTCCATAGTCAGCCTTCGGCCTTGACATCAGCACCACGCGCAGGCTTATTTTTCCTGCCTCCATTTCCTAAGAAATGTATTGAGGGAAAAATACTATATATCACCAGATGTTTATAGACAATACACTAAAAACTAAAAGGTCTACTGAATAAATGAAATATAATTTTTTCATTAGGTTTTATAAAGGATTTGATGTGGGTAAAAGATTCTGAGGTTACAGACTAGAGAATAAGCCCAACATTGTAACTCAGGATGAATGCAGAAGGAAATGTCTTGTGTTCCAGGGTTTGGAAAGGCTGCTTTTTAGAATATCTTAAATCAGAATTGTTCAATGAGGACATGAAATGCTATTAACAGATTTTTCTATATCCACTACCAAGCCAAGGATGGTTCTTCATCATTTAAAAGGCAAAAATGTAAGTTTGACAGAGAGTCCAAAGCTTCATTACAGCAAACACCTGGGGATCGTCCAGATTCCGTTGCCTGGGAATCCAATGCAGCTTCAGTGTCATTTGGACTAAGTGGGTCACTGGCTCAAGCTTGCAGAAACAGCTGAGTTCAAGGTATTTCCATTGTAAGACTTGATACGGGATTTGCTTGCACAGTAATACCATAGAAGGGCTGGTTATGACTGCTCTATGACACATAACTTGTTCAAGCAGACAGTGCCCATCACATGGCTCTTTTCAAACGCTGGCATCCAGACCATTCTAACGGACTTTTATGGATGTCAGCGTGGTGCTGGGTCAGTGGTGTATATATGAACCACTCACTCACTTATTTTTTTCATTCATTCAGCCTGTATTTATAGCATCCCTTCTATGTACCTGGGGAGTTAGTGATTCTTTCCTTCTGTTAAACAGCACCAAGAATGCATTACAGCACTCCTACAGTTAACTGCACGCATTATCTCTCCTACCTGTCCATGCCAAAGTACTCCTGATGGAAACAACATCAGATGGAAAAGCTAAGGAGACACCTCCCTACACATTGCCCGTCTGGAAGCATCCTGTCTTGTTGCATCTAATTCTTACCTTGAGCCTTTCTCGACTCAGGGCCTCCAGCGGAGACAAGCGTCTGATACGTTTCCTCATGCGAGCTGGTCCTTCTCTCCAGTCCAGTTCCCACCGGGAGCAGGGCGTGGCTTCTGCCATCTGACGCCACAAGCCCAGCTCCCCAAAAAGCTGCTCCTGGATCCTGGCCCAGGCGTTGGCTGCCTTGATTTTGCCACATCTCCGCCTCTGGGAAGCAGAAGTACAGCGTCACCTCTGGACACATTTCCTCACCAGCCTGGCCCCAAACCTCCTGGGGTGAACAGACCAAGCCCCCCATAATTGCCTGAGGAAAATCACCCCTATAGGCAGCCCCAAGCACCTTCAGGGTGTGTAGTGTACTCTCTGGAGCTAGGACCAGGCCAGGAGAAGAAATCAGTTTTTCAGCTTTGAGACCATTGAATTCAGCTTCGAGGAGAAAAAACCCTCTGCCCTTTGGCCTGCAGAGCCTCGTGACTGCTGGGTGCTGTGCAGAAAGTAACAGGTCCCAAAGGTCCCCATACTGTTCATCAGAGGATTGGACAGCTATTTGGTAGAATGGACACAGAACCTCACCACAGCCCCTACCCTTCAAAATGGACAGGGAATTTTACCATGGCCCCTACCCTTCAAAATGATGCTGAAAGCCCTCCTTCCGGTGTCTGGACTGGAAGTGTGGTGAGAATATTCAAAGAAGCTAAAACCTTTGATGTTAATGAAAATAATCCTTCCTAATATCTATGAAATCCTCATAGTTTGCATACATAGCACTTGACTGTTATACCTTCTGCTAGAGTATAACTCAAACCTTTTACAAAATACATCGGCACCCCTAAATTGTTTTTGTATGCCACACTGAAGTTTCCTACATCATCTATCAAGGAAACATTTCAATTCAGTTTGGACAGCAGAATCAACTTTGTCTGCAGGGTGAACTCTTCCAACTATTCAAATATTTGATGGTATGTGCCCTACATTTTAATTTTAATTTTTCAGAAAACTGAAAGGTGAAAGTGTTAATGACAAGAAGCACAGACCTCACAAACGTAACATAAAGAGAAAAGAAACTCATTGTCATGTATGAGGCTGAGCCTCTCACCTGCTCTATCTCATTTCCTCTACACAGTGACACCATAAGTGAGTCTTGGAACTTGTAAGTACTTTCTATTATCCTCATGAAGGAACCAAGTCTAGGAGAGGAGAAGTGACTTCCCCAAGGACCAACCGGTGACCAAGCTAAGGCTGAAACCCAGCCTGTCTAATTCCAGAGCCTTCACTTCAGCCTGCGTGCTTGATTCTTTTCCTAGGGCCCTGGTATCATTTCATTAAGTCGTGATTTCTGCCAGTATTACTTCAAAGACTGACAGACTTAGATCTAGACCATTTTGAATGGGAAAATCGTTCTCAGAACTTGAAAATTCTCACAAAAACATGACAGATGGTATAGTTCTAAGTACGTGGTCTTTTGGTGTCCGATGAACCTGGGCTGTCACGATGTTTCTGCTTTTCACTAGCAGTTTCATCTGAAGGAGACTTAGCATCCTCATCAGTCAAATTCAGTTAGTAATATTACCACAATAATAAAACCATGGGTTTATGTAAGGATCAAATGAGACAATATTTTCAAGAGTTTAATACGGTGCCTTACCCAACTTAAGCAGTTAGTATTATTATTGTGAATAAAGCAAATTCTGTTTCAAAACAAGATTATTTTGTTTCTCCACAGTTCTTAAATTCATATCCTAAATAGTTATAGCATTTTACAAGTACTCTAATTGTTTAATAAAAAACTCCAGAAAAATAATGACTATCCAAAGCCTTTTATAAGGGATTTGGTTATATGAAATGAACACTTGTTTGGGGAAAATATTTCAGCTCCTAGGAGATTGCTGCTGCATTTGTAATTCCATATTGAGCTTCACAGAGGATGAACAATCCCAAGCTATTGGGTTGTTCATCCGGGGTTTCAAATTAGTCTTTTAAGAGCATCCCTTCCACCCTAAGGCTTCACCTATGCAACCTGGAGGTTCACGGCTGCCTGAGTCTTCATCACAGGGCAAATGTGTTGTCTGAATATCTGCAGCTAGACAGATGTGTGTCAGTGATAAGATCCCTCATTCATGCCTCAGAGATGAATGACTGTTTAGTCCATGATGGAAGGCTGTATGTGGTCCCAAGACAAAGGACATGAGATGACTAAATAAGCAAAAGTCCTGAGTTCCTGCACCTGCAAGGTGTTCTGTAATGCCCATGCTTCTGCACAAGGTAAGGTCCGCATTCAGTTCAAACCTTGAGCCGGCCAAATGCCACACCAGACACAGGGGCAGGGATGCTGGTGTATTAGAGGCAGCTATGATTCTCAGCCAAATAGAAACTCTTGGGTAGCATCACTGAGACTTTCCTCTTGGCAACCAGACCTTCCCTACTTTCAGTTCCCGGTGCTGGGGTGCAGCTGACCCCAGCCCTGGCTTCAGTGGGTGATGAATGGTTGTAGGATGGGCTAGTGAGCATCATTCTCTGGGACTGGAACTGGTGGCCTCTAGAGCCCGTATAGAGCAGACTGCCGAGAGGTGGATGTGTACACGTTCAAGGCTGCCCACATTGCGCCGGCCAACCTTATGTGCATCAGGAAAAGGCACCTGATGTATCTGCATTGAGGCATACACAGCCTACAGGCAGGCCTCTCAGCAATGAGACAGTCCCTTTGTGCAAGTTAGATAATTTCCCACCCTTTATATGAGCCCTGCTTGGTTCCAGGATGTATAGACTGGGGAGCAGAGCATGAGTTCACTCCAGCCTCAAAAGCTCTCTCCTCCATGTGCCTTGTTGCCTCAAACATATTAGTAATCTCATACACTTGTGTGTTTATGTTTGTGTGAACATGTGTTTGTGTGTGTGTGTGAAAAAGAGAGAAAGAAAAGAGAGAGAGGGAGAGAGGAGGCAGATTCCTTAAAGCAGAGTTTGAATACCTGGATCCAGCTCTTCTTGAAGTGTGATCTTCTCCTGGATTTTTCAAAATATTTCATGTGTTGCCTAAGCCAGTTTGAGTTGAGTTTCTGATAGTTACATCTGAAAGAGCTGTTACCAAAATGTAATGGATATATAGAGACTGAGCAAGAAATGGAAACAGCCTGTTGGCCCCCAGACAGCCCAAAAGAGAGGGGACAGAGAAGTGTCCCTCACACACTAAAAGAAAGGCCATTTCTGGGGTGGAAGGCATCTTGCATAGAACTTTAAGCAGTAAAAACGTAATTTTTTTAAAAATATAGACAAAATGAGGCATGTCTGTAAGGTATGATGAGGACTCAGTATAAGAACAGATGGCCTGGGTATATCACAGAGCAGAGCCAGAGCAGCCGGACCACAGAGAAGAGAACAAATGTAACTGGAAATGGCAAAGGGGCATCTGGGCAGGGCCAGAGCAGAGGCACCTGTTTTTGTCGGCACTTCTGGAGTGATGAGAAATTTGGGAGATTAAATATCAGAATTGCACGATTTGCTGGTGATGGGATGATGAGGTATACAGATGATGCTTGGGTTAGCTTCCAGGGCACTGGGTGACGCTATCTTGTCATGCTGTGAGCACCTGCATCTCCAGTGACCTCTCAGGTGTAAGTAAAATGCCCAGTTGGAAAAGTCTTACGCAACCTGTTACTGAGAGCCGTGTGGGCGGGGGCCCTTGAACCTCATTATCTCCACCCTCTTGGAAGGACCTCACGGAGTGTAATTAGGAGAAGCTGTCCTTGAAGAACATGGCATATTTCACAAGGCTGATTTCTTTCCAGAACTTGGACTTGACTTCTCTGGAAGTGGAGTAGGGCCTTCGTCGGGACAGTCTACTACCCCTTAAAAGAAAGCCGGGTGAACACTCCAGACCCCATTATCTCTGGTAGATGGTGATAACACCTGCATTCTTTTAAACGTCGAAACAATCTGTCTTAAATATTTAAACACTTGGAAAGTATCCTCATGGATTAGCCTCAAAATGCTGATTTTCTCAAAAATACTTCAATCAACAGTAAAACTCTGTACCACTTTCTCAAGTACTCTCTGAGCCCCAGTCAGGCCCGCTGCTGAAAATAAGCCAGACTGATGTTCCAGGAGGCTGGACCCTTGCGTTATGGGCTCAGAGCCTCTGCTGAGGTTCTTCTGTCCTTCCCCATGAACCTTCAGTTTTTCAAATTTCAGCAGAAATCCACCAGTTACCACAGAGCACATTTCTCCTAGCCATGACCAAATCTTCCAGGCTTTTCCAACCATAAGAAGAGAAATGGTCAGACTCTTGACTAGATGCTGATTTGAACGTTTAGATAAACAACATCCTCTGTCTTGAAATGGAACAAGCGTGATGGGGATATCCCTAAATAAAGGATGCAATCCTAAATGATTCATCTTATTTTTCCCCCAATGGCAGCTGAATTTATTAGCCATATGGCTAGTCCTGAATGAAGTTGGTGAATTCAAGCAGTAAGGCACTCACATGCGAGGTCCTGTCCAAGGGGCACAGATAACACACAAATATAAGCCAGCAGGACACCTACCCAGCAGTGCAGTGCACCTACCCCCAAACCGCCTCTCCCACCCCTGCATGTCTAATAAACTGCCCACCTCCTTACGTAGCACAGCCTGTGTTGCTAGTCTGTATGTTTCTGGGGTGCACGCTGTGCATCTCACAAATCCTTATTCGTGGGGGCATGTTGTGGGTTCCCAAACAAGCACATATGGAGGGAATTGGATCAGGTTACTTGGCTTAAGTTGATCAGAGCCTATTTTGTTTCCCTTGAACTTGGGGACTACTGTTTCACCATTCCTTGACCCCTCACCTTACCCCAGGCACACCCAATGGTTCCTTACACCCCACTGCTCCTCTCTTTGTAGTAGAACATCCTAGTATTGGCCTTATCACCCTGCTTTAATTTCTTTACTCTTGGTCCCTCTACTGAGTGTTAAGAACCTTCAACCAGAGGAGTATCATTATCATCTCTGCCTTTCCTACACCTAGCAAGGCTTTGGCACAGAGAAATTGTAAAGTAAAAATATAATTTGTCAAGTTTTAATTCTATTGTTGTGTTCTATTACTAGCAATCATTTTAGAAAATTTTTGTTAACAACAATAATACCACCTAAAAATGAACTTCTTAGCCATTCATTAACCACATATGGGACATCTATTCCCTGCCAGCCACTGTCTAGGTGTTCCACACTCACTCTTTAACCTTTACAGGTAGGCAGTATTATCCTGTCTTAAAGATGGGGACCCTGAGGCTCAGACTAGGCTCAGTCCTAGGAAGGGGCAGACCTGAGATTCAAATAGAGATCTCCCTGGCATGACAGCCAGTGCTCTTTACCTAGACTGTACAGAAATCACTCCTAGAGAGAGGTTTTCAACATCTAAACCTACCCTCATCAGTGGCAACCCACTGTCCTTAGGAGAACATGCAAAACCCCTAAAGTGGCAGCAAGCCACTCTGCTTGCTCTGGCCCTGCCTCATCTTCATTCACCCTTGTCCCTTCCCAGCTCAGGTCATCCCAGTCACTTCCTCTTCTTCCACTTAACTGATGACATCCAGTGCTTTCCTGACTCAGGAGCTTCACACATTCCCTCCCCTTAGTCAAAACCACTTCCTTAAAATACTTTAGCCCATATTCCTCCTTCTTCAGATTTCAACTTAAAGATCACTTCCTTGGAGAGGGCCTCTGATCTGCCCAAATTAAAGTCTTCCCCTTGTTACACTCTCCCATTATACTTGTATTTTCCCTGTCTATTGCTCTTTCCAAGTTATAATGATCTATTTATTTGTGCACTTATTTAATGTATATCTCTCCTTTAGAGTAAGCTACCTGAGAGTGAGGCCCACGTCTGCTGTGTTTACAATCGTGCCCCTAGCTCCTAGCACAGGATCTCAGGCACCCTGGGCATTGATGCCTATTTACTAATGAATGAATGAGTAGATAAGTGGATGGAAACACTGCCTATCTCCTCAGCTGCTGACAGTGTGGGTCCAAATCCCATGGCACAGGTCATGAAGGTAGGACTGAATCCTTGATGACCAATTATTGGCTTAGCCAATTTAGAATTTAAACCAAAGGGTCTTATGATTCTTTATTTCAGGTTCAAGGTAGATTCTGGTCTACTGTGCAAAGAAGGGAATTGCCTTGTTTCTTACCTGTATGTGATCTTTGTATAGAGATGCATATAGTTCCTGTCCTTTTCGTCTGTAGTTCTCGATACATGACACGAAGTCCTGGAGAAGAGACAAAACAAGTCACAACAGCTGTGATTTTAGATAAGAACTAAATAACAGCTAATAACAGCTGTGATTTTAGATAAGAACTTCTCTACTCTGACCAGTTGTCGGGGGAGGTAAGAGTTACAGGACTTGTTGGTCAAATCAATCACAACCTCATGAATACATGTATCACCTATGCTGTTACATTCACATACACACTCACATACATGCTTATGGGTTACTTCCACTTCCAGCTACGATGAACTAGCTTGTAGCAGATAAATCTTCCTCCCAAGAATAACTAGAAAAGCTAGAATATAATAGATAAATTAAAATGGAATTCTAAAAAATGTTCAAGTAACTCACATTTATGGAATAGTGCACCCAACAATAGGAAAATACACATTTTTCAAGCCCCCACAAAATATATACCAAGACAAACTACATGTTGGACCATAAAACAAATCTCAACAAATTTTTAAAAAATTAAAACCTGCAAAATATGTTCTCTGACCATAACAGAATCAAACTGAAATCAGTAACAGGAAATCTCCAAACACTTGGGAACTAAACAATATACTTCTAAATAATCCATGGATCAAAAAGTAAGTCTCGGGGCTTCCCTGGTGGCGCAGTGGTTGAGAATCTGCCTGCTAATGCAGGGGACACGGGTTCGAGCCCTGGTCTGGGAAGATCCCACATGCCACGGAGCAGCTGGGCCCGTGAGCCACAATTGCTGAGCCTGCGCGTCTGGAGCCTGTGCCCCGCGACGGGAGGGGCCGCGATAGAGAAAGGCCCGCGCACCGCGATGAAGAGCGGTCCCCGCACCGCGATGAAGAGTGGCCCCCGCTTGCCGCAACTGGAGAAAGCCCTCGCACGAACCGAAGACCCAACACAGCCAAAAATAAATAAATAAATAAATAAATAAATAAGAAAATCCTTTAAAAAAAAAAAAAAAAGTAAGTCTCAAGGGAAATTTCTAAAAATACATAGTACAGTATGTATCAAAATTTGTCGCATAGCTAAAACAATGCTGAGAGAGAAATATATGTCACCAAATGCATGCATTAGAAAAGAGTTAAGTTTTAGAAAATCTGAACAGACCAATAACAAATAGGGAGGTTAAATTAGTGATCAAATACTTCTCAAAAAAGAAAAGCCCAGGACCGGATGGCTTCACAGGAGAAGTCTATCAAATATTCAAAGAAGAATTAATACCAAACCTTCTTAAATTTCCAAAAAATAGAAGAAGAGGGAATACTTCCTAACTCATCATATGAGGCCAGCATCACTCTAATACCAAAGTCAGGCAAAGACACCACAAAAAAAGAAAATTAAAGAGCAATATCCCTGATGAACACAGATGCAAAAATCCTCCATAAAATACTGGCAAACAGAATTCAACAGCACATTACAAGAATCATATACCATGATCAAGTAGGATTTATCCCTGGGATGCAAGGATGGTTCAATGTATGCAAATCAATCAAGGTGATACATCACATTAACAGAACAAAAGAAAAAAAAACCATCATCACACAGTTCATTATATATATAAGTTTTATGTATATATAAAATTCAGCCTTTAAAAAGAAGGAAACTGTGCTGTTTGCAACAACATAGATGAACCTGGAGGACACTATGCTAAGTGAAATAAGCCAGAACACTGCATGATCTCACTTATATATGGACTCTAAAATAGTCAAATTCATAGAAGTAGAGAGTAGAATGGTGGTTTCCGGGAGCTGGGGAGAGGCAGAAATGGGGATATGTTGATTACAGGATACAGAGCTTCAGTCATGCAAAATAGTGAGTTCTGAAAATCTAATGTACAGCATTGTGACTCTAGTTAACAATATTGTACTATATATTCGAAATTTGTTAAGAAGTTAGAACTTAAGTGGTCCATCAGAAAATAAAAGGTAACTGTGAATTACCTTGATTGTGGTGATTATTTCACAATGTATATGTGCATCAAAACATCAAGTTGTGAATCTTAAATATATACAATTTTACCCTAATAAAGATGAAAAGATCTTAAATTAAAATATTTTTAAATGATGTAATCTTAAAATGTTTTGTATCATAGAGCCTATCTGAAAAAAACAAAAAGTAAACATTTTAAGTCAATCTAAGGTCCCACTCAAGGAACTAGAATAAAAGAGAAAAATAAGGGCTTCCCTGGTGGCGCAGTGGTTGAGAATCTGCCTGCTAATGCAGGGGACACGGGTTCGAGCCCTGGTCTGGGAAGATCCCACATGCCACGGAGCGGCTGGGCCCGTGAGCTACAATTGCTGAGCCTGCGCGTCTGGAGCCTGTGCCCCGCGACGGGAGGGGCCGCGATAGAGAAAGGCCCGCGCACCGCGATGAAGAGCGGTCCCCGCACCGCGATGAAGAGTGGCCCCCGCTTGCCGCAACTGGAGAAAGCCCTCGCACGAACCGAAGACCCAACACAGCCAAAAATAAATAAATAAATAAATAAATAAATAAGAAAATCCTTTAAAAAAAAAAAAAAAAAGAGAAAAATAAACCCAAAGCAAGCAGAAGGAAGGAAATAACAAAAGTAAGAGCAGAAATCAATGCAATTAAAAACAGAAGAACATGGAGAAAATCATTGAAACAAAACTGCTTCTTTGAAAAGATCGATAAAACTTACAAACCTGTAGAAATACTGACAAAGATAAAAAGAAGACACATATTGCCAATATAAAGAATGAAATAGAGGCTATCCCTACAGACCCCGCAGACATCAAAAAGATAGCAAGGGAATATTACAAACAACTACATACACATAAATGTGACAACTTAGATTAAATGGACAAATTCTTTGCAAAAACATAAATTACCATATCTCAACCAATATAATATAGATCATTGGAATAGACTATAACAGTTAAGGAAATTGAATTCATAATTTAAATACTCCCCCCAAATAAATTTCCAGGTCCATATGATTTTGCTTGAGTATTTTACAAAATATTTAAGCAAGAATTAACATAAATTTTACAAAATATCTTCCAGAAAATAGAAAAAATTGGTACACTTCCCAATTTGTTTTATGAAGCTAGCAATACCCTTATACTTTTACACCACAACCAGACAAATAGAGTACAGGAAAATAAACCTATCTTTCATGAATAGAGATGAAAAATTCTTTCTTTTTTCTTTTTTTAACATCTTTATTGAAGTATAATTGCTTTATAATGGTGTGTTAGTTTCTGCTGTATAACAAAGTGAATCAGCTATACATATACACATATCCTGGTATACCCTCCCTCTTGCGTCTCCCTCCCACCCTCCCTATCCCACCCTCTAGGTGGTCACAAAGCACTGAGCTGATCTCCCTGTGCTATGCGGCTGCTTCCCACTAGCTATCTATTTTACATTTGGTAGTGTATATATGTCCATGCCACTCTCTCACTTCGTCCCAGCTTACCCTTCTCTCTCCCTGTGTCCTCAAGCCCATTCTCTATGTCTGCGTCTTTACTCCTCTCCTGCCCCTAGGTTCTTCAGAACCAGTTTGTGTTTTGTTTTTTTTTTAAGATTCTATATATATGTATTAGCATACGGTATTTGTTTTTCTCTTTCTGACTTACTTCACTCTGTATGACACTCTCTAGGTCCATCCACCTCACTACAAATAACTCAATTTCGTTTCTTTTTATGGCTGAGTAATATTCCATTGTATATATGCACCACATCTTCTTTATCCATTCATCTGTCAATGGACACTTAGGTTGCTTCCATGTCCTGGCTATTGTAATAGAGATATAAAAATTCTTAACAAAATATTAGCAAATAGAACTTAGCAATGCATAAAAAGAATTACATACAATGACCAAGTGGGTTTATTCCAGGAACACAAAGCTGGTAAATACCCAAAAAGCAATCAATATAATCTACCATATTAGTAGGTTAAAGAAGAAAATGACATGATTATATCAATTGATGCAGAATAGCATTTGAAAAAATTCAACATTCATTCATAATAAAACTCTCAGAAAACCAGGAATAGAGGGGAACTACCTTAACGTAATAAAGATCATCTACAAAACCCCACAGCTAACATTATATTTAATGTGAAACAATAAATGCTTTCTCTCTAAGACTGGAAACAAACCAAAGATGTCTGCTTTTATTGCTCTCATTCAACAAATTGCTGAAGTTCTTAGATTTTACACCAAAAGCATAAAAGAAAAAAAATAATGAATTGGATCTCATCAACATTAAAAACTTTTGCTCCACAAAAACCCACATAAAAATGATGTAATAATACGCTACAATCTAGGAGAAAATATTTGCAAGTCACATCAATCAAAGGACTAGTATGAAGAACTCTTAAATCTCAACAGCAGAAAAAAAAAATCCCATTAGAATATGCACAAAAGACATGAATAGACATAAAGGGGACATGCAGATCGCGATGAAGCACATGAGCACTATGTTCTACACCATTATCCATTAAGAAAATGAAAATAAAAACCACAATGAGAAATCACTACACACCTATCTGAATGGTTAAAATTAAGAGGTGACAACACCAAATGCTGGTGATGATACAGAGCAACTTGATCACTCATACATTGCTGGTGGAATGTATGGTACAGCCACTCTGGAAAATAGGTCAGTAGATTTTTTTCAAATCTAGGCAACTACCATAGTATCCAGCAGTTGTAACCTCTGGGGATTTATCACAGTGAAATGAAAACTTATACTCACACAACAACCTGTACGTGAATGTTTATAGAAGCTTTATTCATAATAGACAAAAACTGGAAACAACCCAGATGACCTTCAATAGGTGAATGATTAAAGAAAGTATGAAACATCCATACCATGGAACACTGCTCAGCAATAAAAAAGAATGAACTGTTGATACATGCAACAACCTGGATGAATCTGAACAGAATTATGCTGAGTAAGAAAAGACAATCCCAAAAGGGCAACATGAGAACTTGTAGTGATGGAAATGTTTCGTAATGTGATACTGTATTACAGTTTTGCAAGATGATACCATTGTGAGAAACTGGATAAAGGGTACATGGGATCGCTCTGTATTATTTCTTACCATTGCATGTGAATCTACAATTTGCAAAATAATCATTATATGTAGTCCTCACCACTAGGAACTCATAGGAAAAAAAAAAAAATCTTCACTTAAGAATGTCATTGATGGGGCTTCCCTGGCGGCGCAGTGGTTGAGAATCCACCTGCCAATGCAAGGAACATGGGTTTGATCCCTGGTCTGGGAAGATCCCACATGCCGAGGAGCAACTAAGCCCATGTGCCACAACTGCTGAGCCTGTGCTCTAGAGTCCACGAGCCACAGCTACTGAGCCCATGTGCTGCAACTACTGAAGCCTGTGCACCTACAGCCCGTGCTCCACAACAGGAGAAGCCACCGCAATGAGAAACCCGTACACCACAATGAAGAGTAGCCCCTGCTCACCGCAACTAGAGAGAGCCTGCGTGCAGCAACGAAGATGCAACGCAGCCAAAAATAAATAAATAAAATAATTTATTAAAAAAATAAATAAAATGGAAAAATAAAAGGATCCTGCTACATAGAAGTACAACTTTGAAAAAAAAAAAAAAGAATGTCATTGATGAAACAGTACAAATGATTAATTTTATGAAATCTCAATCTTTGAATACAGTCTTTTTTAACAGTCTGTGTGATAAATGGGAAATCTGCATAAAGCACTTCTGAATACCAAAAACCATGATGGTCATTTCAAGGAAAAGCACTTGTATAATGGTTAGAGTTGTGAGCTGAACTAGTTGCTTTTGTCATAGAACATCACTTTTATTTGAAAGAATGACTGACAGACAAAACTAAAGTTATGAACACTTGGATATCTGGCAGATCTTTTCTTGAAAATGAACAAAGTGAACCTGTCATATCAAATAAAACCACTGACAGTATTTTCTGCCTATGATGAAATTTGGGCTTTCAAATTTCGAATATTAGAATGTTGAAAAGCTTGTACCTGCCTCTGTGAGCCTGACAGTTTCTCAGTAGATAAATATTTTTCTGATAAGATTGGTGGTACATGAATATGATTTTTCCATATTGCATAATGAAACATGTCAACGTTTGGGAGATCTCGTAACTCAGGGAACCAATATTCTCATTGTATGTTACTTGCATGCTCCAATGCATGTTACAAATCATGTATGGGTTAAAATATCCATTCAAAGTACAAGATAATCAATACATTTTACTGTAACAGAGTACAAAAATTTCACTGATAAAAGTTTCAAGTAACCTTTCAGAAACTACTACTTGTTGAATGTTGGTGTAGTATCAAAGAAGAATATCTATAATTTTCTGAAAATTCTATTAAAATACTCCTTTCTTTTCTAACTACATATCTGTGAAAGACCAGATTTTCTTCATGTATTTCAACCAAAAAAAAAAAAAAGTATTACAACTGATTGAATAAAGAAGCAGATATGAGAATCCAGCTGTCTTCTACTAAGCCAGATAGATATTAAGGAATTTGCAAAAATATAAAACAGTACTACTCTTTTCACAATTTTTTGTTTTGAAAATTATAGTTATTTATTAAAAATATTACAACTGATTGAATAAAGAAGCAGATGAGAATCCAGCTGTCTTCTACTAAGCCAGATAGATATTAAGGAATTTGCAAAAATATAAAACAGTACTACTCTTTTCACAATTTTTTGTTTTGAAAATTATAGTTATTTATTAAAAATGCTATTTATGCTTACATATAATAGATTTATTACTGCTGTCTTAAAATGAATTAATAAATGCCTTATTTTTAAAATTCTGTTTTAATTTCTAACATGGTAAATATCAATAGATACAATCGATATAAACAACAGCTCTTTGAAGTCTCAATAATTTTTAAGAGGGTAAACAGGTCCTGAGACCAAAAAGTCTGAGAACTCTATGAAAATGTTGGTCAATTGCTATGCAAATGAATGAACTACTACTTCATGAAAAGACATGGATAAATTTCACACAGTTTGGAATGAAATAAGCCAGAAAGAAGAGCATATGATATGTTATTTCACACACATAAAAGTAAAATGTGGAAAACTGATGTATATTAGCTGCCAGGAAATTGGCTACTTTGGGGGTGCTAAAGACTAGAATCGGGCATGGAGTGGGGGGTGCTTCTGGGGAGCCGTCAATGTTGTATTTTTTAATCTGGGTAGTGGTCACATGTTCACTCCATGAAAATTCTTAAATCTACATATTTATGATTGGAACACTTTTTTTCTATGTGTGCTATACTTCAATAAAATAAAAAAATATTTACCAGCAAAGACTCAAAACTATGGAAACAATATAATTTTTAAAACCCCAGTTACTGTTTTGGAGTAGTGGGAATAGGGTGATTTCTTTCTTTCTTTCTTCTTCTTTTTTTTGTTTACAAAATTTTCCTTAATATTGCTGTTACACGTTTATACACATTTACAAGTAACAATCATTATGAGCAGCGCAAGTGACATAAAACGCTGACAAATTTGACTAATTTTACATCTAATTTTACATCTAAGGCACAAGCCCGGTCTTTTTTGTAATATGATGCTTGGGAGATGTGCGGCGGGAGAAGAGAACTCGTGGGGGAACTTGGACACAAAGCAGCCCCTGTCAAACAACGAATGTGCTATCTCACTGAAGAACAGGCCTGGTATGGATCATCCCAGGGGGTTAAGTGGGGGAGTTTCAGGCAGGGACACTCCAGCAAGATATATGAAAAGATATTCAGACTTTCATGCTGTTCTGAGTGCTGCTAAATCAGAGTGTTTCAGGTAGAATCAAAGTCCAGACAGCTTGGTTCCTGGCCCTTACCAGCCACATTCCATGGGCAAATCACTTAATATTTCCAATTTGATTTATCATCTATAAAATGAAGGTTAACAGTACCTCCTCTGTCTAGTCCAAAGAGATATTATAGCGATAAGATGAGACAGTAAAATGAAACTTCATAAAAGGGTCACCCAGAGACTATGTGGGTGTAAGTCATGGGTAAGATCAGTTGAAAAATTTGACCTAGATGGTCTCTTCTGAATTAACAGTTATAGAAAATGCTATATGATTTCAGTTATAAATCATATTTCCTCTTCAAATAAATACCCTATCCACAATAGCTGCAGCCCAGTGTTGTTTACACCCTTGCTCGGATATTCCATGTCTACCCTCAAATCTTCTCTCTGTTGTTAAGTTCAACAAATAGTCGTCCACCACCCACCATTTTCCAGGCCCTGCAGTACAAAGACGAGCCCCACATCTGCTTTTGTGGAGTCCAGGGGAAGAGCATATAATTATGTGTCGACATGGCCAACGTTGAGACAGAGCTATGTTTGGGACATGGTGACACAGGTCAGAGTCAGCACAAAGAAGAGGAGACCATGGTGTTCAGTGAAGGCTCCCTGGTTGAGATGCTGCTTTAGCTGAATCTCGAATGAGAGGTTTTAAATAGAAGCCTGATATGGTCCCATTAGCATTTTTGCTAACTCGCTCTGGTAGCAATTTGAAGGATGGATTTAATGAAGACAAGACCAAAAGTAGGGAGCTCCCTTAGGACACTATCATGACGGCACAAGTGAGGGCTCACAGGGTGGAATGGGTGAAGTAGAGGAGTCAAATTCAAGAACAACATGGAAAATAAAATTGGGATAAACTGGTGACTGTATGAGAGGGTAAGAATTACTCTAAAATTTCTAGTTTGCCTAATGGAACGAATTAAATTAGATAAACTAAGAAAAATTAATAGATATCACAAAAACAAGAGAAAGAGCAAGTTTAAGTGATATGAGGACATGTTGAATTTGAAGCGTCAGTGGTACAGCTGGACATCCCTAGAAGAAAGCTCGAGTGAGAGTTCCAAGTTCTATATAGACCTGTGAGCCATCAGCAATCAAATGATAAATAAACCCTGAGAGATGATAAGATGCCTCATGGAGAGTACCTGCAGAGAGGAGCTTGATGAGTCAAGGTCAGAAACCGGAGAACACTAGCAAAGTTTAGGATAGGAGAAGAAGGGTTAGAAAAGTTTAAGGAATATCAGAAAGAGAAATGTCATGGAGATCCAGGGCTGTTTAACCACAGTGAATGCATCAGAGAAGTCCTGTAGGATGAAGCCTGAAAATGTCTTGGATTTGTCTATAGAAATTGGTCTTTGGTAACTTCTACAAGTTATTTCAGAGGAGTGATTAGACGGCAGCGAGTCAACTAGAAATTTGGAGATAAGGAAAGGGAGACGATGAATACTGCCAACTCATTCAAGAAACCTGACTCTGAAGAAGAGAAAAAAAGAGGTGGGAGTAGGGCCATGCAATATAAGAGGAAGGATACAACCCAAGTGTATTGCTAGGCTGTGGGGAGCTTGGCAGTAGATGGGAGAAGGTTGAAAAGCAAAGGGAAGAGGAAGGTGGCACAGGTTCCACGGGATAAGAGAAGAGAGGATGGAATCAGCAGCCCATGTCGAGGCTGACCTGAGCCATGAGGAAGGGCTCATGTTTGGAAGCTGGATGGAAGGACTTGAGGATGGGTGCAGATGTGGATGAGTGTGTGAGCGGAACACTAGAGAGTGAGGTGCTTCACACTTGATGGCTTCCAGTTCCAGGGTAGAGTAAAGGGGAAGATGGCTCTGCTTCCCCTGAGCGCTGAGCAGGGGTGAAGGCTTGGAATAGTGGATTAGGAGGATGGGAGAGGGACCTGACCAGGGACCTAACCTGATGAGTTATATAAAAGTGTTGATAGGGGCTTCCCTGGTGGCGCAGTGGTTGAGAATCTGCCTGCCAATACAGGGGAAACGGGTTCGAGCCCTGGACTGGGAAGATCCCACATGCCGCGGAGCAACTAGGCCCGTGAGCTACAACTACTGAGCCTGCGTGTCTGGAGCTTGTGCTCCGCAACAAGAGAGGTCGCAGTAGTGAGAGGCCCGCGCACCGCGATGAAGAGTGGCCCCCACTTGCCGCAACTAGAGAAAGCCCTTGCACAGAAACGAAGACCCAACACAGCCAAAAATAAATAAATAAATTAATAAATGATAAAAATAAAGGAATTCCTTTAAAAAAATTTTTAAAAGTGTTGATAGTCCAGATATTTGTTATCCCTTGGTCCGTTCTCTCAACATTACATCCAGTTAACTAATTTGCACACAGCACTTTACAGCTGACAAAGGAGTTTCCATATGCATTATCACATTTAATATTTAGCCACCTGACAAACCTGTATTATTATTATCCCCATTCTACAGAAGAGGAAGCTGAGGACAAGTGAGATAAGTGACTCCAACAATACGGGAGTTGGCAGTGCTGGAAGATGACTTCTTGGATTCTGCCATCACGTGAGTCTCTCCCACGTGGTTTCCACCCTGTGTGTTGCCACAGTGCTAAGCAAACATTACTTTGCAATGGCTTTTGAGAGCTTTCATGCCCTGGAAAGTTGTCACACTCAGGATGTGGAGACAAGAGGAGGGCGGTTCAAGGGCGGAGGCCCATCTGCCTGGGCAGCGGTGAACACGGCACATCGATGGGGGACAAATTCAGAGCAAAGCTCTGCTTTGCTTATTGGAGCAAAATAGCCTTTGCTGAGCAACTGCCTGTGCGTTAAAGAGTTTGAGAACCTTTGAAGTAGGACCAAGGGCCTCAGAAGGCCCTTGGGAGATTTGAGAGGGAAAGCAGATCTGGTTTAAAGAGCCTCTGCCTTGCTGTCCCAGTGCCTCCTTAGGGAAGGGTTTGGCTACAGGACACAGATCAGATCTTGGAATGGGGAACAAGGCACAGCCTACCTGGAGGGTCACCTTTAAGTGAGCTGACCTCAGCTTGATGGTGCCCCGCTTTGCCAGGGGCACCCCTGGGGCTGGCCAGCTGCTGGTGACCCTCCTGCCCAAGCTCTCCCACAGGAAGCGCCTGCTGTCACTGAGGACAGTCATTACATTGTTTGTTTAAAGCATCATTAGTCCTGTAATTACAGTTGTATGGCCTAGCCAGAAAGGAGAAAGACCAATATCTAAACACAGCCTCTCAGATCCTGCTTGGAAACTTAGTACCAACATTACAGTTGCAGGTCCTGGACTCTCCAGCCAAGCACGGCACGTGTCGGGTCTGGAACTAAACTCAGTAGTAAGAAATGCCACTGTATCTACCATGTGCTGACACATATGCATGTCATTTTAATCCTTTGTCTCACAATTTTCACTGCTAGTCACTTATACTAAGGAAATCATAAGATATACGCACAAATACTCACTGAACAATATTTTCCACCATCCTATTTATAGCAGCATAAGATGAAACAATGTAAATATCAACACATGGAGGGATGGTTCATCCTTACTGTAGAGCATTATGCAGTCACCACAAATTATGCTCACAAAGGGCCAACACTAGCCCATACAGCACCTTTGTGTCCCCTTTGGGCAGATGCCATCTTGGACCTGCTTGGATAACTTGAATAGTGGGACAAAAGCTGGATTTCAGCTAATTTTTGCCATGCTGGCCAGATGCCCTTGTGCATAACCTACACAACCGTTCACGGCAGTCCTGGTGTCAAAAAAGTTTTGAGGATATGGAACCAGGTTTTTGATGTACTGAGATTTTTTTTAAAGGAGGTTAGAAAATAATATGCTAACAATAACAACAATTAAATGTGTACAGATTTTGCATGGAAAAGAAAAACTGAAAAAAAATATAGGGCCTTGGTCATTAGTGCTGTTTGCCAAGTATTTCCAGTTCTCTCCTCCTGTAGCTACATGGCATGATTCACCCTTCCTGCCACCTTTGAGCCATAGGTGAGGCCAGGGAGAGGTGTGCCAAAACTTTAAGGGCTCATGCTCTGCTTGCTAAGCTCTTTTTTAATTGCCATGGCAGTGCTCAAAGTTCTAGACAACGGCTACTCCATGAGCTGATATCACTGGGCAAGGTTAAGGCACAGAAGACTCCCAACCAACTCACAATGCACGTGTAGCACACGTGAGAAATAAACCTTTGCTATTTTAGGGCAATTAGTTTTGGGGGTGTTTGTTACTGTAACACAACTTTTCCTGAATAATACACACACCAAAAATGTCAGGAAGGGTTATAGTGGAATTGCATTAAAATACATAAAATTCATTTGGATTCATATTTGTGATCTGTGAAAAAAGATCAACAGAGCTAAGTGAAAGCAAGTGTGAGATCAATTAAATATCATGAGCACAAAGGTCAAACAATTTGAGCAACAAGATAAATAACAGGCTTAATGGATTATAGCCCAAATTATAAAACAAATACACTGGTCACCTCTCCTCCACTGGTGCAGGCTGAGAGGATGAGGATTGGATTAACAGTGTCATGTAGTTGGCTGGCAGTGAGCAACCGAGGAAACCATGTCTGTGTGAGCCCTTTGTCGTGATCGTGTAACTGGTAATTATCAAGAATGCTCTTCTCTTTCCCAGCACGCCTCCTCAGGGCCCCACAGCAGAGCATAACGCCTGCAGAGGCAGTGCTCCACATTACAGCGGCTGGGTTCCCCGCCTGAACCCCCACTAGAATAAGCTCCTCAAGGACAATGTCCATCCCTGTTCCCAAGGGTCTGGCAAATGGAGACAACAATAGATGAAAGTTTGAGAGACTGAAATGAAGCTCATAGATTTTGGCATTCCTCTGAGCTAAATTCTCTGCAGCTGGTCACTTCCTGCCCAGAGTAAAACACTGCTGATGGTCAGATATAGGGCCAGGTATAAGACTTCTGGGTCTGCAAAGAACAAAGGTCAGGAGCTGGGCAGTTCTGGCCCTCACTTCCACTGCCATGTTTAAACCCGTCTGAAATTCAATGTTTTCCTGGTTGTGAAACATTCAATAAACAGATCACATATGCAATTTTTCTATTATGTCTTCTCTACATAAGGGTGATATATCTGCCTTCAAATATCAGTTCTTACTGGACACCTGGCTTTAGTTAAAGGATAGAAGCAGTTAATGAGAAAACAATGAAATGTTTTCCCTGTTTGTTGGTAAATCTTGTATAATACCTACATGTGCACCCGTAAAATGTTAGCAGTTGGTTATGAAGAAGGTAAACAGGAACCAAGGGACAGAACGGCCTGGGTCTGCATCAAGCCATAGTCAAGGTGTCTTTGGAAGATATCTATTTGGATGACTCGGGCCAGGAAATGCTCTTTTCTCCAAGTGCCCAGATAATTGCACTTTTCTCTACTGTGGAGACATAGCCCCTGGATTCTTAATAAATGTCAAGCAATACCAGAGTAATAATCATATTTCCAGCAATAATGACAAACAACTGGTGCTTGGAGTGGGTGAAGAGGGACCAGGTCACCACAGCGCAATTCATCTCTTGTTAAATTCACTCACATATTAATTTCTAAGATGAACAGTGGTTTCTAATTTGTTTTTTTTTTTTTTGAACTGTGCTGTTTTTATTAAATTCAATTGTCATGAGATTGACTACTTTAAAAAAAAGACACTCCCATGTAGCAAAGGACAAAAGCTTCGGAACTGCAGGTACCAGGCCTTCTCAAAGAAGCCAGCTTCCCTCCTCTTTTTCTCCTTCTCGGGCACCAGAGCCTCTGTGAGACTCAGACAGATGGGAAGCACCACCGCGCCGACCTTTCCTGAACTCAGCCACGTCTCCCCAGGTTTCCGCGATCGTCGTCCTCAGAGGTGAGGCTCATGGAGACGCAGACCTCCTCGGGCAGGAGCAGAAGGGTAGGAATTACGAGAAGGGGTCTGGATGAGAGACGAATGTGAGGATCTACCTTGGAGGACTGCGACGCATGGAAACATTTTCCCCTGAACACATTTTGAGACTTGAGGTTGCTGTTACCGACTGACTCGTGTTCCCCCCAAATTCATATGTTGAAGCCCCAACTCCTAGCATCTCAGAGTATGACTGTATTTTAGAGATAGGGCCTTTAAAAAGGTAATTCAACTAAACAAGGCTGTTAGAGTGTGCACTAATCGAATCGAGTCAGTGTTCTCATAGGAAGAGGAAAAGATCCTAGGGATGCTCTCGTAGAGAAGACGGCCATTTACAAGCCACGGAGAAACCAAACCTGCAGACACCTTGATCTCAGACTTCCAGCCTCCAGAACTGTGAGAAAATAAATATCTGTTGGTGAAGCCCCTAGCCTGTGGTATTTTGCTAAGGCAACGCTGGCAAACTAATTCAGCCTCCTGACTCCAAATAATGTCTAGCACTGAGAAAGCCTGGACACTGAAACGGCATTTCAAGTAGAGATAACAAATGGGGGCTGGAGCTTATGGGGAGGGTTCCTTCTTTAGGCTGTAAGGAGAGAGACAAGGCCACTTTGGCCGGGAGCAGCACGTCACTGCCCACGACTAGAGCAGAACCCTTGGCCTGAGCTCTCAAGACGTCACTGGGTGCTATCGGGGCCCACACTGGGATCTTCCGGAGGGCAACCGCGACCACATCCCTGTGCTCCGGGATGCTGCACACACCTGCTCACCTCAGCTCTCTTGGGAGTCACACTGGGACTTGTCAGTAGGTGCCCACTGTTGGGCTGAATGTAACTCACAGGTAACATAATCAACACCAGCCCTTCCCTCTCCCTTAGGCTTGTCCCGCATAGATATGGCCGCTGTGAATTAAAAATAGTTAACTGTAGCCACAGGGGCCATGGCCAGGCAGGAAAGGGCTTTCAGAAGGGACAGTGTTTTAAAGTACAGGAGAAGCAGTTGGTCTGATGGGAGGGGGAGGCTCCTCCAAGCAGATGGGACCACATTTGCCCAATGGTAGAGATGGGAGAAGACAGGGTACATTACGATAAAATATGGAAGTGGGCCCATTTGGAGCAAACACTGTGCAAGACTATCACAGGAGAGAAACGTAGAAAAACAGTGAGAGTCAGGCTCCCTGCACTGTGGTCGTGGGTCTGAGTCCTCTTCTGGACAGAGTAGGAACAAATGATGGTTTTTAATCAGGGACATGACATGATCGGACCTGATCTTTAAAAACTCACAGTGGGG